>NC_092344.1:84287418-85487418 GCF_963676685.1 Mytilus edulis | reverse complement strand
TGAAATTGTTATTGGTAACATTTCGTCTGGAAATATTGAATGTACAATGTCTACATACAGACCGCAGTCGAAGGGTAGATGTGAGCGATTAAATGGTTCTTTGAAGTTCATGCTCAAGAAGTTGTGCACTGTCGACGAATGGGATGAATTGGTTCCTTATGCGTTAAGCAAGTATCATGAAGTTCCGCATGAAGAAACAGGCTTTTCAGCACCGTTTGAGTTGTTGTATGGCTGGCCTGTGAGAGGTCCGATGGCTATACTTCGTGGATTGTCTACCGGAGAGGATGAGAAACACCGTTCAGATATTGAACATGGAATTACTATACGTAATTGTTTGGCAGCTATGCCAGAAAATGTTAAAGAAAAGATCAAGGCTTGGTACGACAAGCATACAATGTTTAGAGAATTTGAACCTGGGGGCGAAGTGCTGTTATTTTTACCGTCCGAGGCATCAAAGAACAATGCCAATGCTTTAACGGGAATATAACAAATATTGACTTTAAGCGTTATGCTTTATTGTTTTAGTTAAAATTGAGAAAGGAAATGGTGAATATGTCAAAGCGACAACCACCCGACCATAGAGCAAACAACAGCCGAAGGCAACCAATGGGTCTTCAATGTAGCGAGAATTCCCGCACCCGTAGGTGTCCTTCAGCTGGCCCCTAAAATATGCATAATAGTACAGTGATAATGGACGGCATACTAAACTCCGAATTATACACAAGAAACTAAAAATTAAAATCATACAAGACTAACAAAGGCCAGAGGCTCCTGACTTGGGACAGGCGCAAAATTGCGGCGGGGTTAAACATGTTTATGAGATCTCAACCCTCCCCCTATACCTCTAGCCAATGTAGAAAAGTAAAAGAATAACAATACGCACATTAAAATTCAGTTCAAGAGAAGTCCGAGTCTGATGTCAAAAGATGTAACAAAAGAAAATAAATAAAATGACAATAATACATAAATAACAACAGACTACTAGCAGTTAACTGACATGCCAGCTCCAGACCTCAATTAAACTGATTGAAAGATTATGTCTTCATCATATGAATATCAGGTACAATCCCTCCCGTTAGGGGTTTAGTATCATACTATCATAAAATATATGAGAAGAACATAACCCGTGTCATGCCAACAACTGTTTTTTTAGAAATAAATGTGTTTATTTCCGATGCAAAGACCCTATCAGTGAATCAATGTTAAAGCCAAAATATGCAATCTTTAATGACCTGACAACAGTATCGTAACTATATCCCCTTTTAATAAGTCTATTTAAAGGTTTTGTTAGTTTCTGAGGAGAATACTGACATTTTTGTGCTTTATAAAGAATATTTCCATAAAATTTTGGATGTGAAATACCTGAACGTATAAGATGTCTGCATGTTGAGTTATATTTACGAATTATTTCCTTATACCGGTGATAAAATTTAGTAAATGTTTTGACCAGTTTGTGATATCGAAAACCCTGGTGTAATAATTTTTCAGTAATACATAAATTTCTCTCGCTAAAATCTAATACATTGTTACATACACGAGCGAATCGTACAAGTTGAGATATATAAACACCATAAGATGGTGACAAGGGAACGTCACCATCTAAAAATGGATAATTAACAATAGGAAATGAAAAATCATCTCTTTTATCATAAATTTTTGTATTAAGCTTCCCGTTTATGATATAGATATCAAGATCGAGGAAAGGGCAGTGGTCATTGTTATCATTAGCTTTATTTAAAGTAAGTTCTACAGGATAAATTTCTTTAGTATACATACTGAAGTCGTCATTATTTAGAGCCAATATATCATCCAAATATCTAAAAGTATTGTTAAATTTTTGTATCAAATGTTGTTTTGATGGGTCTTTGCTAATTTTAGTCATAAATTGTAACTCATAACAATACAAAAACAGGTCCGCAATAAGTGGTGCACAGTTAGTCCCCATTGGAATTCCAATAACTTGACGATATACGGAATCTCCAAAGCGAACAAAAATGTTATCAAGTAAAAATCAAGTGCATAAATAGTATCAAAGCATGTCCAATTGACATAGTTCTTTTGTTTATTGCTACTAAAAAATGATCTAAAAGAGTTTGAACATATGTACTCGCATTCCGACTTTTTAAATGCCCAGTTAATTAGGGATGTGAATTTTTTCTTAATAAGAATATGAGGCAAAGTGGTATATAGGGTAGAAAAATCAAAACTTTGAACAGATTCAAAATCACCAATATATGCATGCAATTTATCAAGTACTTCCAACGAGTTTTTGACACTCCAAAAGTAATTAATTCCACTATTTTCAAAGGCCTTATTTGAACAATTTATTATCAGGTTTTTTATTGTACCAAGTGTACTAGTAAGTAAAACAGACAATTTAGTAGTTGAACAATGGCTGGAAGATGAAATAAATCTATATTTGTAAGGTTTTTTGTGCAGCTTCGGAAGCCAGTACATAGTTGGGACTTTCATTGTGTTTGGTTCTGCTTGTAAAGAAGTAGCTAAAAGTTTATGTTTGTTACAGATGTCGTTTTCTGAAAATGAAGTCAGTTGGAATGTTGGTGAATTCGTGATTTCCTTTTGCAGAACCTCTATATAAAATTTACGTCAAACAATAATGATATTATTAGCAGCTTTATCAGCCGGGACAAAAACAAATTCCTTGGCTAGTTCTGTTAGTTTATTTTTGATATGCGAAATAGGGTTTTTATAGTTTTTGTTGAGGGTAAAATGTTCTTTAAAATGTTGTATTCGAATATCAACTATCTTCATTACTGAATTAAAAAAAGAGTCCAAAGATTTTTTGTCAGCTTTTTCCCGTTTTACCCATTTCAAACAGTAGGCGCGGAGTGAGTCGTTGATGATATTACGACACTCATTCCAGTTAATAGTTGACGGGGGACGATATTTAGGTCCTTTACTGAGGAATGATTTTAACTCTCGGTCGCGAACGATGTTAAGGTCTCCTGTTATAACATGGGAAATTGGTCCATAGGTGTATTCTGAATTACTGCAATTACACGACATAGGTGTATTTTCAGTGATATTTACATCTTTACACAATTGGCTATAATTAAACACATATTTTCGGGTAGATTTCTTGTAAATATAACAAATGAGAGGGAGTTCAGTATTATCAAAATATCCAGGAATTTGGTCTTTAACAGAATGGTCGTTAAAAATACCGGCAATATTTACAAAATCAAAACCTTTATTGACATACTTTATTTTAATAAAATGTTTTTTATGATCTTCAGGGCGATCAATTTTTGGAAACAGTTTAGAATAACAATATGCCATTATAATTTGGACAATTTCATACTTAGGACTGTAATATGAAATTGTGTTGCAATCCTCTAAAATTTTATTTAATTTATTTATAGGTAAAGAACAAAGCTTGGTTAACAGATAATGTCTGCCGTTGTTTTTTGAAATGGAAATTAGGTCCGAAATATTTGTATGGTTGGTCCGAAATTTTCTTTGATTGCGATTTTTTCTGCGTCCATGAGAACGATTTTTACGAACAGTTTTAGAAACTATATCCAAAATGTTAACAGAATCGGTTCTTGATATATTGCCAATTCCCATGATATTATCATTAAGACCGAGAGGGTAGACTGTCTGTAATTTTTTAATCCAATTTAATTCATTTATTTTTCGTGATCGTACAAACTTGGAATGAGATTCACCAGGCTGCTTTTATTTGAATTTTAAAGTTAATTTTCGAAAACAGTGTTTTCTCTTGAAAAGGGAGATGTAAAAAGGCTAACTTTTGTATTATTTGTGTAATAGACATTACAAGAACTTTAACTGTGACACCTGTTAACCGTTAAATAGTAATATTTTCTTAGCATCTGAATGAACTCTCTAGAACTGTCGCAATTAAATAGTGCTATTTATCTATGGCCATAAAGTTGCCACTGAAGAACATTTAAAGTTTCTGGTTATTCTAATGTGTTCAACATTCAAAGATAAAGACAGAGTTAATGTATTTTCTGGTCAGTTTTAAGGTTGTTGCTCGATGAGAAAAGTTGGTTACATGTTTGCAATATATAAATATTGTATATGAACTCGATGTTGTCTTTTTAATTCATATTGAGGTGTAACACCGTATCTCATTTAACTGATCATAATTTCTGCAAACGCTAAGCCACATATTATCACTAGCTACATCACGTCTTATCCATGACTTGATTCCCTTGTTTACTTCTTCTAAAATAAAATCATACCCCTGTCCTTTTGATTCATCCCTTGATTTTGACATAGATTCATAGTTACTTAAAAAAAGTCTGCAATTGCTCAGGCATTAAAAATCTGTGTACTGTATCTAGCATTTCTATCTTTTGATATCTTGGGTGAACTCTTTCATGAAAAGTCCTTTTGACATAAATTTGGATGATTGAACTAAAAATGGCTTGGCTGTAACGGGAAACCATTTCAAACAGAATTATATAGTTTGGATTGTGTTCCATACTTTTTACAAATTGTAGAAAACCAGAGGCAGTAGGACTTTCAGTAAGAGTATTTTCATCAGTCTCAATTAATTATTTACTCACATAAGGTAAAATAAGCTCTTGCAATGTGCCTAAATGAAATGTTAAGATAAGCTGCTATGTCTTATGATTGTCATAGCACATCTTGGCTGCTTTCATGGCTGCTTCAGAGGTCCAGCCCGTTCGGTTAACTAGTATTCTCATGAAAACATCCCAATTCAATTCAACAAAAGATTTCATCAAGTTCATTTCATAATGTCCATCTCCTGTTTTCAACAAAATCCAATCAAATTCTCTTACAAATCTAACCTCTTGGACATCAGGATGTTCCTTCTTGTGGGAATCAAATGCTTCTTTACCTAAAAAGCCTTTGTAGAAAATGATACATGTGAAGTATTCTTCAATCATTCTGCACAGCATTGTGTAAGGTGAGTCATCACAACAAACAATTACCCAATCTTTTTCTTCTCCACCATATCGCTTTATACCAGCAGTTTTGCCTAGATGTCTAAAAACTAACTTCAGGTTATCAATTGAATTTGGATTTACAAAGACTGGATCCATTACGAATACTGGTATTTCACTTGCTTGGTGAAAATGTTCTACGTGACCAAAACGAAAGGAATCTATATGGTCCTCATCAGCCTTGTTTTTATCTTTCGTTTTGGTTAGTGGAGTTACTTCAACTTTCTTCTGTTGGTTATCATGGTTTTGAGTTACAGTTTCTGGTAGTTTCATTAAGGCAACTTTGCATTGGGGACATTTACTTTTAGATTTGTGGAAAAAATTGTTGCACCCAGGGTATGTTGTTAAATCTCTTCTTTTTTTGCAGTTAGTGACAATTTGATCTATTATGTCCATTTCTTTCCCAACTGATTCATCTAATATTTGTGCAATTGAAGCAGTCACAAATAGTTTAAATTGGCTATGATGTTCTTTTCTATAAGTGTTGTAAACTTCACTTTCTTCTAAAATTACCTGATTCATTACATCATTTACTTTATCTGTAGTAAATCATGATGCAGGATGAAATTGATGGTCTTTTTGTAAACTATGTTTTTCATTTTGTAGTTGAATGGATGCTACTGTAGTAATTATTGATGTTTTTATCTTATATTTGGTTTGATGTTCCAGGTTTTACCTATTAATTGTTCTTTGTCAAGCACTAACAAAATATCTCCTGCAGGACTAGTATTTGCCTCAGATGGAATATTTCCAAGCTACTTACATAGTGTCATATATCTTCCCCCTGCTCCTGAACTACCACAAATATCAACAGCTGCTTTGCTATTGGTAAGTGATAAAACGGTCAAATTCTGTAGGGTACTAACTGGACCTAGGAAATTAGCATTTCTCAATTTGTATATGTTCTCTAATAATATTGCTAATCTGTAAGAGTCTTTTTCTATTGAAGCTTGAGAAACAAATAAGACAGAGTTATGGCTGTCTAAATAGACTTTTATATCCAATTGATTTAAACTTGATATTGAATCAAATGTGCTTTGTGTACATTCTATTCTGGTTAATATCATTGTTTACTTCTTCAAATATAGACTTAATGACATGCATTTTTTCCTGAATGGTCAGTGTTTTAATAAATGAAGAGAGAACATTTCTGCATTCGTCAGGATGAATCATTTTATATTGTTCATAAAGGGTATTATCACTTATTTTTTATTTTTTTCGTATTCAAATTTTTTGGTTGTATATATGTTGCACAGCGTTTTCCTCTTGGTGAGTGTATATTTTTTTTTCTAGTTTTTCAGGTGTAACTAGTAAGTTTTTTGTAGATAAATGTACTTGTTCCATTAATGTCTGGTCAAATTCTTTTGTAGCTTTTGTCTGTGTTTTCTAAAAAGTGACTTGTTGTATCGCAGGGTTAACTGGATTAGGTATAACTGTATATTTACACAGGGGTCGAATTTAAGATTTTTTTGTACTGGCACCGCTCGTTCGCTATGTCCGTGTTTGTTGTGACGTTTTTGATTTTAACAAACGTAATCTATATAATACTGGTAAATTTTCAAGCCATGGATTTCGTTACCACAAATAACTTTAAACCTTTACTAAATTCTTCCATAGATATAAAGATTTGGTTTTGAAGTTCGATTGTCCCTGTAGTAAACATTTTTAAAACTTGATAGTTCATTTTTACGGATATGTTGTTTTCCGTGCCCGAAAATTTATAAACGATCCTTGTTAACTGATTGATCCTTAAAATAAACTTATTCTTAAAGGTTTCCAATTTAAAACTGTAATTAGATCTTTGAATATCGGTTTTATTGGTATTTATATTGATTTTGTTATCAGTAAATTAAAGCTTAATAATATTCTTCTTATATACATATGCACATTCATGGATCAACAATCTGTCGATACCTGTATCTTGGCATTACACAAGGTCATTTTTTTCCTGACTGTTTATAACGTCGTTACACTAAATCCATTGGATGTTGGATGTGTTCTGATCGATAATTTAGTCTAAGATGGCTGATGCATGTTTTATTTTTATATTAGTTGTTAGTAGCATTGAACTAGCTGTAAGAAACCACGAATACTCTCAAAACTGTACTTAGTGTCTTTTTGTTGCTCTTATGTTGTACTGTTACATCACTCTCCAGGGTTAAATGGAGGGTAGGAATCCCTCCAGATTCTGTTTGTATGGCCTGTCTCAAGTCAGGAGCCTGTAATTCAGTGGTTGTCTTTTGTTGCTGTGTTACATATTTGTTTTCTTTCATTTTTATGTACATGAATTAGCCTGTAAGTTTTCTCGTTTCAATTGTTTTACATTTGTCATTTCGGGACCTTTAATAGCTGACTATGCGATATGGGTTTCACTCATTGTGGAAGGCCTTATGGTGAGCTATAATTGTTAATTTCTGTTTCATTTGGTCTGGTGTGAATATTATTCTCATTGACATCAAACCACATCTTCTTTTTAGCTCACCTGGCCCGAAGGGCCAAGTGAGCTTTTCTCATCACTTGGCATCCGTCGTCCGTCGTCGTTAACTTTTACAAAAATCTTCTCCTCTGAAACTAACGGGCCAAATCAAATCAAACTTTGCCACAATCATCATTGGGGTATCTAGTTTACAAAATGTGTGGAGTGACCCGGCCAACCAACCAAGATGGCCGCCATGGCTAAAAATAGAACAAAGGGGTAAAATGTAGATTTTGGCTTATAACTCTGAAACCAAAGCATTTAGAGCAAATCGGGGTCAAATTGTTTATTAAGTCAACATCTATCTGCCCTGAAATTTTCAGATGATTCGGACAACCGGTTGTTGGGTTGCTGCCCCTAAATTGGTAATTTTAAGGAAATTTTGCTGTTTTTGGTTATTATCTTGAATATTATTATAGATAGAGATAAACTCTTTACAGCAATAATGTTCAACAAAGTTAGATCTACAAATAAGTCAACATGACCAAAATGGTCAGTTGACCCATTAAGGAGTTATTGCCCTTTAAAGTCATTTTTATCAATTTTTAGTAATTTTTTGTGATCTTTTACAAAAATCTTCACCTCTGAAACTACTGGGCGAAATGTAGACAAGCTTGGCCACCATCATTATTGGAGTATCTTGTTTAAAAAATGTGTGGGGTGACCGGGCCAACCAAACAACATGGCCGCCATGGCTAAAAATAGAACATAGGGGTAAAATGTAGATTTTGGCTTATAACTCTGAAACCAAAGCATTTAGAAGAAATCTGACTGGAATAAATTTTTAATCAAGTCATGATCTACCTGCCCTAAATTTTCAGACGAATCAGACAACTGCTTGTTGGATTGCTGCCCCTTAATTTGTAATTTTCAAGGAAATTTTACCGTTTTTGGTTATTATCTTGAATGTTTTTATGGATAGAGATAAACTGTAAACAGCAATAATGTTCAGCAAAGTAAGATTTACAAATAAGTCAACGTGATCGAAATGGTCAGTTGACCCCTTTAGGAGTAATTGCCCTTTATAGTCAATTTTTAACTATTTTTCGTAAATCTCAGTTATCTTTTACAAAAATCTTCTCCTCTGAAACTACTGGGCTAAATTAATCCAAACTTGGCCACAATCTTTATTGGGGTATGTAGGTTATAAAATGTGTCCGGTGACCCGGCCATCAAATGAAGATGGCCGCCACGGCTAGAAATAGAACAAAGGGGTAAAATGCAGTTTTTGGCTTATAACTCAGAAACCAAAGCATTTAGAGCAAATCTGACATGGGTCCCTAATAGTCAATTTTTAACAATTTTCATAAAATTTGTAAAATTTTATTAACATTTTTCACTGAAACTACTGGGCCAAGTTCATTATAGATAGAGATAATTGTAAGCAGCAAGACTGTTTAGTAGATGTACAAAAACATCACCATCAACAAAACACAAGTTTGTCATGAATCCATCTGCTTCCTTTGTTTAATATTCACATAGACCAAGGTGAGCGACACATGCTCTTTAGAGCCTCTAGTTCTATATATAAAAGGTAATAACTCCATCGGGAGTCAATTGACAATTTTGGTCACGTTGAATTATTTGTAGATCCTTCTATGTTGATCCTTGATGCTTTTTACACTTTATCTCTATCTATTCAAGATAATCACCAAAAACTGAAAAATGTCCTTTAAGTGACTAATTCAGGGACAGCAACCCAACAACGGGTTGTCTGATTTGTCTGAAAAGAGCAGATAGATCTACACCTGATGATCAGTTTACCCCATGTCATACTCTAAATGCTTTAGTTTAAGATATATTGCCAAGTACTGCATGTTACCCATATGTTATATTTAAAGTCATGGCGGCCATGATTGACAGGTGGGGTCGTCGGACACATTCTGTAAACCAGATACCCCAATGATGATTGCAGACCAGCAGTTTCAGAGGAGTGCATTTTGTAAATAACGGACGACGACAACAATGGACGCCAATTGATGAGAAAAGCTCAATTGACCCTTTAGGACCGCGTGAGCTACAAATGGAGTAAACATTAAATGTTAATAATTTACAAGGACACTATAATAAGTAATCAAGATGATATATACTTCAAGTAACGAAATAAGAGTACTCATTCTTACTGAAAGCTAGTTTAAAAACATTTACAACTTATAAATAATATTCTTCAAAACTGAAGTACAAAACATATCATGACTTTGTGCAATTCCAAAATATAAGTATCCAAAGAATTTTTGATTATATATAGTGATAAATGTTTCGTTATGCTTAAATTTTTCTAAAGCAAATTCTTGTTGATACAATCAAATATTTGATATTTATAAATAAAAACAATTTTTAATTCAGTTTATTGACATGTTGTTATCATTCCTATAGGTACCATTTGTGTACTATTTAAAACGGGCATGTTCATTTTTTGTTATGAATCAGTGTATGGCCTAACTCAGTAGAGATTGGATAAATACAGGAATCTCCATACAATATATTACTCCAAAGGGTCGATTTTTTATTCCCATCGGTAATTTCCCCTTTTTGAATGTGATGCTCCTTTGGTCAAATCTAACTGCCAAACTCGTGTGCTGTGTCTTTAGTGAGGTAACAGATTTCAATAAACATAATATATGTACCACTGACAAACTATCAAGTCAGGGATTTTGTAACCAAATATTACTTGAAATTTTTACTAAAGTTTTTATTGGTACACAAATTTGGTTTGAAGTTTACTTAACCTGTAAAAAACTTGTTGCAACCGGGATATTACATACCAACTGATTTGTTTTTAGAGCCAATAAATGTAGATATGATCCATATAGATGCTTATTGGACCTTTGAATAAATTTATTCAAAAGGTTATCATTTTAATACTTATTAACATGTACAGATCAACATCTTGTCTATACTTATATTTTGGCATTGCACAAGGTCATGATATGACTTCTTTACACTACATCAATTGGATTTGTACTGACTGATATTTTGTCTTGTAACACATATATGTTAGCGGGATTCCAGCCCTTCTCTTAACCTGGAACAGTGGTGTAACAGTACAACATAAAAAACGAACTTTAAAATCTGACAGTTGAAAAAAGCTGAACTTATCAGATTAATTCAAATAGAAATACTACACAGAGTGGACCTGGCCGGGTACTTGTATATGCCAACAATAAAAAGACAATAACTACAGATCTGAGTGTATTCGCAGTTACTGACAGCTAATTCTAAGTCACAAACAAATTATAAAAACCACGCATCTAGGACTAAATTATCAATCAGTACACATCCAACATCTAATGGATTTAGTGTAAGACGTCATAAACAGTCAGAGAAAAAACATAACCTTGTGCAATGTCAAGGTACAGGTATCCACAGATTATAGATCCATGAATCTGCATATGTATATAACAATAATATTTAGTTTGCTTTTAATTTACTGATAACAAAATCAATATTAATACCAGTAAAAACAACATTCAATGATCTAATTACAGTGGTGAATTAGAAACCTTTTAAAATAAGTTTACCAGGATCTTTTATTTGTGTTGTTTAAGAAGTGTTTATTTCAGTTGTTTTTATGATTTCTATTGTTCTAATGAGTAATAGTTATCAAAGGTACCAGGATATTATAATTCAAAAAATGGAAAACAACACGTTTAATAATTTATTGTGTCCAAAGCGCTTTTCTGGATTTACCTTCATCAGGAACGCTCAAAGCCAAACATTTGAAATCCGAAGATGGATAAGTACCGAAAATCGTTGAAGAGCTATATGTCAAAAATACCTAAAATAAATACGCCTGATGCGTGTTTCGTCTACATAAGAATCATTAGTGACGCTCAGATAAAAATAGTTCTAAAGCCAAACAAATACAAAGTTAAAGAGTATCGAGGACCAAAAAGTCCAAAAAGTTGAGCCAAATACGGCTAAGGTAATCTTTTCCTGGGATAATTAAAACCTTAGTTTTTCAAAAAATTCAAAGTTTTGTAGCATGAAATTTGTAGTCTTTTTTAACTGATTTTTATCGGTTTGTTGTTGTTCCACCATTGTCCCAGGTAAGAGGAAGGACTGGCTGCCTGGAAACATGTTTAACCTAGCCACATCCTGTATGGGTTAGATTGAATTCATGATCTTAAGAGATTGTAGTTGGGTGTTGTTTATCATATTGTTTTGTACATAAATCAGAATATTAGATTTTTTTTTTAGTTTTTTTTTCCTTGTCAGGGAATTTTACAGCTTGCTTTGTCATGTTTGCAGGATGTGTTTTACATACTGTTGAAAGCTGTTTGGTAACCTTTAGTTGCTAGCATCTACCTTATTTGGTCTCCCGTGGATAGTTGTCTCTTTTTTACAATCATACCACATCTCTTTATATTTATATCACTTATATGGATAAATAATGACCAAAACTATTTGTTTTATTCTCAATATAATTTTAATTTCTTCCCCAGAACATACTGTCCTTAGTGAAAGCAGGCATGGTTTAACTTGATACTTTGAGTAGTTAGAAGTCATAAGTTGTGTGCAAGTTCAGTTGATGCATTGAAATGACACTGTTTACGTATTTTTCATAACACATGAATAAAATATAAACTTACAGTTAATTTCGCTGAAAAGTTGTGAGCAAATATCTCCTTTTCAATAAAATAACATTAAAAAGCAATTCACTAATAACAGTTTCACAAAATCAAGCACAATTGGAAACATTAAACCTGCATAAATAACAAAACTTAACAAATGTATAATAAAATGGATATATTCAAAACACACCAGGTGTAATTTTAAACTTTAACTACTGAATATAATTATAACTAACATAACAGTATATACATCACTACAATATTTCACCAGTACATATTAAGTGTCATTCCTTAATAGTGTAAAAACAAAATAAAAAAATGCTTTATTTATATTGTTAATAAAAAAAATTTGTTAAGAGTATGGATTCTATTACAACTTCGAAAACAACATAAATAAATGGATAATTTTACAATTCTATATGTTACTTTAAAATTTTGTTGTTATAGGCAAGAAATAGTTGCATTTTTATTTCTATTTGCAGTATCATTGAAGATATTCATACATGCTAGTGAGCCGTCTGTTTCGATGGGGTCTTAAGTGGCAGTGATTCATAGTAAAAAAGAAATCTCTAAGTAAAGATAAGCCTCTCCATTTAGAGTTATATTCCCATTTGAAAGTTAAGCCTACATGTATAGATGGAAAATTAAACTGTTAATTATCAGATCCAGGTATGATAAGTCACTCTTTTGACCCTTGTATTAGAAACAAATAAATCAAAGTGCCTGTAAGCACTAAAGGGCAAGAAAAGCTCTAGTCTATTAATGGGCAATAAAATAGTACATTGCATTATATAAAGCATTGGTTAATCATGGACAATGGAAGCTATTTCCAATTTTAAAGATTACTTTAACAATGACATTATTGATATTTTTACCCAATTTTTACCCCAAAATTATCATTAATCGTTCAGATGTCTAAAAGTTTGACAACAGATATCAATATTTATATTTTTGATTTTTTTTTTTACAGATTGTCATTTAGAGCTTCAAACATTTTACTATTAGTGCAAACGAGCAAAACCTGCAAAAAATAGCCTCATTTTGAGATCTTGCCATTAATATCTAGATATTGTTTTTATCTAAAATAATGTTTTTTTTCCCTACCAGATGTATTTTACACAGATGTGAATGAGTACTGAATTATCTTTTAGGGTAAGGAAGTGGTTGGTATTTTTTTTTCTTTAAATATGTGTAAGTCAGTTGCTCTCGGTTCTACATTTCACTTTTAACATGTTTTGGACATCACAACTTTCTGTTCTAAACCAGTGTATTCACAAAGGCAAGTATACAACTACAAGTCTTTTGTTAAAATTTCAGAGGTAACATAATGGCTTTTATTATACCTCTTCCTTTACTTTATCCCTTTTGATACAAAATCTTATGTACTTAAGATAATACTTGTTTTAATGTTAATACTATAGGCTCTAGAAAATATGTCTGACATTACCAGGGTTTCCAAATCAGTCATATTTACAGGATGTGTCCTTGGTTTTTAAAGACCTTTATTATACTAAGGTGTTCTTGAAATAATTTGACTTAAAAGAAATAAAGATAAAGAAAGCTTAGGATATTGTTTTTTTTTGTTTTTTTTTTGTAATTTCAAGAGTATATAGTTCAACTTATCTATTTCAACATAATAGTTCATAATTTCTATTTTCTTGGTATTCTGAGAGATCTGACGTGTTAGTTTAATGAAAAATAACAAAGTTATACCTAAATTGCTATAATGAATTTATGAAATACATAAAATGGCCCTGTGTTATATAGAATATTTGATTTCACAGTCTGTATCATAATAATATATTAATATTTTCTTTGGGGTAGGGGATGCACAAAAAATTAATCTAAGATGAATGAACACTAAAATTGCAGTCATGTTACAATTGATGTTGCCATGCATATAATGACATCCTTAAAAACTAAACGGTTATCACAAAACTTAGCAAAATGTTTTCTATTGAAGTGTTAGACATGGCTTTTGATAATTACAGGATCAAACAAAATACCTGAACATTCTATTTTCATCAGGGATTTTCACAGACACAACAGAATTTGATTTATAGCAAAGATTGTTTTAAGTTGATCTAAAACCTTATTAATTTATAATCAAGTGATAAATATTATCACTATACATTAAATTAAATGTATAATATATACATACTGGTTAAATATATAGTACCTGATTCACTCTCCAGTGGCATAAATATTCATATAAATATATCAAATAACACCTAAAAATGTATCTTGCATAAAATTCTTGATAATATTTCCTTACAAAGGATAAACTATCAATATGATATAAAATTAGCCTTCAAGTTCTAGCTCTTCCAATAAATCATCAATAAGTCTGAGTTTTTCATTAGCTTCCTCCATCTCCCCATAAGTCTGTATACTAAATGTCAAATGAAACCTAATATTGTCAATGATATCTATGGTATCTGTCTCTTGTCTACCTTTCACTTCAGCAGCATCTTGTTTCACCAACTCTGCAAAGTCTTCCTGTTCTAGGATCTGAAATAACATACAACAGTTTGAAATATCTTTTATAAAATCTTCATAGATAGCATATTTTGTATCTGCGCCAGACGCATAATTCGTCTACAAAAGACTCATCAGTGATGCATGAATCCAACAAATTGTTAATTGATACACAAACTTTGACATGGTATAACCTTATTACTCTGTGAAATTTAAATGACAGTCTAACACTGATTTTAAGGTTCACTGAACAAGGGACACAAGTACTAGCTGGGGATGGTGTCCTACGGGCACATAAACTTGTTATAATATAAATTTGGTACAATTTTATCCTGCAAAACCTTTTATTCAATTCATCATTTCCAAAACAAAATATTATTTCTATTTGACTTTCAACCTGTAAAAATTGTAAGATGAATGTGATTGTCATAGGCATGGTGTGATTTTCTTAGAAAAATATTGTATTTTAAATGTTTTAAAGTCTAACAATAATATCAGCATATATAATGTTTTGCATGCTTAAATTGTGATCAGAAATAAAGACAACTGTCATTATATTCCAGACTATTAAAAAAGTTATGTCAGTTTTATTTCATGAGGGATATTTTTAAGCTACATTGTATGTTGAAATCTGTTAATGATAAATTACCATTTATCCTATCTAAATTCAACTAAAGTTTAATGTGAAGCAATCTAAAGAAAATAATTACCTTCTCAATATTATTAGCAATAAACTCAGCACATTGATCTTCAAGGCGTGGTAAAGAAAATAATTTTGCTGTCCTTGTAACCTGTACAACATTAGCGGTATTCAGATGTTTTCCTATATAATTTGCACAATGTCTCTTCAAACCAGGAAGTAAGTAAAGATCGGCACAACATAAGACATCATATACTGTCTCCTCAGATAGCTAAAATAAAGATCAGCACAACATAAGACATCATATACAGTCTCCTCAGATAGCTAAAATAGATATCAGCACAACATAAGACATCATATACTGTCTCCTCAGATAGCTAAAATAAAGATCAGTACAACATAAGAGTCATATACTGTCTCCTCTGATAGCTAAAATAAAGATCAGCACAACATAAGACGTCATATACTGTCTCCTCTGATAGCTTAAATAAAGATCATCACAACATAAGACATCATACACTATCTTCTCAGAGAGCTAAAATAGAGTTTAGTAATGAATAAAACATAGTATCATTGGACATCTGAAATAGATTTCATCATAGCATAACAGTTATACACATTTTCCTCAGATAGCTGGAACAAAGTTCAGCTTTGATGACTGGAATATAAATACACATGATAAACAATATGCATTTTTCAACTGAGTATAATAGTTTGTTCTTAAGTTGTGCTGTTACAACACTGTCACATGTTAGGAGAGGGTTAAGGGCTAATACAGATTTAAACCTCACCACATTCTTTAGGTGCCTGTTTCAAGTCAGTAGCCTGTAGGTCAGTGGTTGTCATTTTCAGGAAGAGAGTGCAAATGTTAACATTAAGTTAGATCATATATATGTTTTATGTTTATGCATTTCTTTGTACCTTTGTATGAGCCCCTTCTATATATATTTTGATCATAAAAGTAACACAAAACAAAGTATAGAGACTTATTCCTTTATAACAATACATTTTGGTGCCGTGACCAGGATGTCGAGAATATAGTGCAAATGTTAATGTTATGTTTTCCCGTATTTATGTATTATGTTAATGACGTTTCTTTGTACCTTCGAATGGTCGCCATCAATAGAGATTTTGATCATAAATGTAACAAAACGCAAAGGAAAGAGACTTTTTTGTTTATTACAATACAGTGGTTGGTTCATGACTGTCTTAATTGTTTTTGCACATTGTTTTGTTATGTTATGAATTGGTCTGTTAATTTTCTATATTGTTTCATATTTTTCTTGTCAGCGCTTTTCACATCTCAATATTTTTATATAGTATACAATTATATATTTTCACAAAACCTATCCTGTCTCACTTTTTGGCAACATAGCAAGAAGTATTAACTTAAAAAAGGAATCCATATTGGCCATAAAGTATTTTAATAAATACGCATGAAATATTTGTCACTGGATGTTAAGCAACCATCGATCAATCTTTTTCCATAATCTTGAAAAAATTGTTTGAAAATTTAGTAACTGTGAAGAAATTCTTTTTTGGGGCAAAAAGTGCGGCAAAAAATATCCGACTGACTTCTGAACCTTACCTCACAGCTATCTTGGTATATATAATAGAGAATTTTGGTGAAGATATCAGAGTTGACCTCACAAAGTCTGACAACAGGTATTGAGCTCTCAGTGTCATTCTCTCCAAAATGATTGTTGAGTAAAGCTTTAAAATAATCACTTCTTTCACAGAAAAATGCCTGAAAATTAAAAAAGAAAAATTAAAATCAAAACCATTTGTTTTTTTCTTTATCATAAAACTCTTAACAAAACAAGTGTTTCATAACTGTTTCTCGTTTAAAAAAAAATAATATAAGACTGTTGGTTTTCCTGTTTAAATGGTTTCATACTAATCATATGTGGGGCCCTTTATAGCTTGCTGTTTGGTGTGAGTAAGGCTTCCTGTTGAAGACCATACTTTAAAATATAATGGTTAGCATTTACAAATTGTGACTTGGTTGTAGAGTTGTCTCATTGGAACTCATACCACATCTTCTTATATCTATATGATCTTTTTCTGTGTTTATTTGATCCTTTAGGATTTAAAAAACATATGCAAGGCCTATTGAAAATAAAGGAGTCCAAAGCATTTCTTCTGTGACATGGTCCAAGGACACAGTTATCGTCCTTTGATTTTCATTGTCTATGAATACAGTCCCTAGTGTAAACAGTGTATAACATGCATGTTTTATTTGATACACTTTCCCAATTTATTTCTTGATATTAAATGCATGAAATATTAAGGAGGGGGATGTAATTACATGTTAAAAACATTTGGGTGCTGAATCTTTATGTTAAGTAGTGATTTGGTCCAGTTCAAAAAGGTCCAATTGTATCACGTCTGAAGCTGTCAAACTGAATTTTACACCCCCTTAACACAAAATTGTCAATATTTTGAGTTAAAGCTGGTAGAAGTTTCTATAACTTGATATTATTTGTCTCCGTGGTAGTACATTACACTGTAAAAATCTTTTTGAGAAAAAACAGGTGTGATTTTTTTAATTTGAATTTATTGTCTAAAAGAAATGCACTACGAACTAACTGTGTTCTCGGGCCACATATAAATTTCTAGTTTGTCTTTAATTATAACTTTTTATAAATAAGACATTCAAAATGTTAACCAGTTCTACCACTTATTTTTTAATGTTAGTTTGTAATATCATCAAACTTTGTATTATCCTGTAATTGTTTCACTAAGCTTTGATAAGATTTTAAATTTGAATATATATTTGTATTACTTGAATGTTAATATAAACCAAACAATTAGTGGGATATACAGGAAAAGACATAGCAAAAGACATCAAGAATTACTTTGTGACCCAAAAATTTGTGACCTTCCACAGTAAAACATATATCTGGATAAACAGATTGATACTCAGGTTCAAAGGGCAGTTCTCCGTGCATCTATAAAAGAAAAAAATTATGAAATGAATGAAACTGATTGTTTTCATAAAAGAATGCTAGTGTGCAAGGTCATACAATTAATGCCCTAAAGCTTAATCGAACATAAGGTCATTTTTAATTTTGTATCTATAAATTTTATTCAAATTTAATGATCTAAATTTAAAGGATGCAGTATAATGCATATGAAAGCCATTAATATTAAACAATGCAAAAATAGTAAATTTACTCAAGTCTTTAAAAAAACTTTTTTTTTTTGATAAATGAACAGGTAAACAGTGCAAACATTTAATCAAGTTCCCATACCCATTTGATTTCATCATCTTATATATATGAAAACCAAACTGACAATTCTACATTCAGTGGGCATGTTTAAAGCTATAAATTAGGGTCAGATACATATATGACTGCTACATGTATACAATCATTATTGTTGAGCTATAAATTAGGGTCAGCTACATATATGACTGCTACATGTATACAATCATTAACAACAAAACTATAATACTAATGACAGCATCAGTCTGAAATTGTGTTTGCCAATGCAAAAATAAGTTTTATATAAAATTTCAAAATCTAGTTGAATACATATGTGTGTGTCATACTTTGGTGAAAGTTTATTCCTAAATCTTCTTTTTTATATTCAAATTAAAAATGCAGATAAATATAATGATGAAATTTCGTTTGAATTTACCTGTGTACAAAGTTCTGCGGGAAGGGCTAAATCTGCTAGTCTACTGAGTTCCATCTGAAGTTCTTTACTGTCCAATGGCTGTTCCAGCACAAGTGTTGTCACATTTACCCCAGGTTTGGTTAGTTCTGAACATTAAATCATTGTATATTTACAAACAGTTTCACCTGGTTTTTTTTAATTATCTCAATAAATTTCTGCAACTTTCAAATATAAAAGAGAAAAGTTAAACTTTATCAATATTCAATAATATTTGCATTTTCAAATAAAAATGTGACATTACAATGTTTCCTATTTTCTTCAAAGTATTTACATTCTAAAATGTAATGAAGTTCATCACCAATGTTATTTTTATTACATAGAAGACACATTCTTTTATTTCTAACTATATTATTCCAGTGTTCAATACTACAGAAATTGGTATCCTTTACAGTTAATGAATCTACAGTATTCTATGATATGATTATGATATATCATCAAATGTATCTATACTGTAAATTCAGAAATTATTGCGATGTTTTTATTATTGCGAAAAATGCGACAGGGTTATGATCGCAATAATTTGAACTCGCATTTTGAAATTTTTTATATAAATTTTTTCTCAATATTGCAAAAATTAAAATCGCATTTCAGTCCAAAATTACAAAATGGCAATAATAAATGCATGCAATAATTTATGAATTTACAGTATTGTGAAGTTCACAAACAAACTTACCAAAAGAAAGTGTTTTCTTAAATCTTTCGTAAATCTGCTCCTGCAGATTGTGTAATTGGCACTGTTTGGCAAGTACCTGGCAGTCATCTACATTGTCTATATGGGTTTCAAGTCTTCCTACAAAGCAACAACATGTGTATTACGTTGTTGGCATTGATTTACTGCAATATTGGTAAAAACTGTTATAAAATATTCATTTATTGATGCCGTACCATATGAAATAACCTGTGTTTCTTACAAATAAAATGTAATTGTTTTCTTCCTTGATTTTTAAGATTTTTTAATGAAAGGCAAAGTCTAATGGACTGCTGTATTCAGTTGCTTTGAGAAAGGAAATCAATATCAACCTAATAGGTATTAACATAGATTTTATGATAAACATGTTCAATTTATCTGAAATTAAGAAAAATTATGAAGAATATAAAAAAGGCAAGGGTAAAACAATATGGCCCCGACAACTTTATTCCTGGGCCATAAAATGTTATAAATCATATCAATACATACCTGTATATAAATACTCTAAAATGGATTTGAAGGCTGAAGGGGTTATCTATAACAAAAAAGAAACAATTTATAAATACACTCTTAAAACTTTAAATTTTTTATTTATAGATATAAGATGTGGTGGTAGGAGTGCCAATGAGACAACTCTCCATCCAAGTCACAATTTGTAAAAGTAAACCATTATAAGTAAAAGTACAGTCTTCAACAAGGAGCCCTGGCTTGCACCAAACATAGAAGGCCCTAAAAATGACTAGTGTAAAACCATTCAAACGGGAAAACCAACAGACTAATATATATACATATATATATGTATAAAAAAAAACAGAAACAAGAAACCACGTCAATAAACAACAACTACTGAACACATCAGATTCCTGACTTATGACAGGTGCAAACGAATGCAACAGGTTTTAACGTTTTAATAGGTGCCAATCTAACTCTTATCTGAAACAATAGTGTAACATCACATCAAAAAAAGATATGCATGTTTTTATAAAGAAACCTTACAAGGCAGTTTTTGCTGTTCAATGGTTATGGAAAAATCATTTTTGTGGTATGACCAAATGCATGAAATAGGTAAATGTAGTTAAACTTTCTATTTGTAAATATAAAAAAAGGTCAATGTCACTAACATGACTAAACATACATGTATACAGCAAAGAATACATACAGAACTGTTGAGGCTTCATTACTATTTTAAATATGTTAATTTACTGTTTATCCCTCTATATCAAAACACAGAATGAAAGCTGATATAAGCAAACTCTTTTCATATTTTATATTTTGTCCATAACTTCAATGTATATATAAAAAAGAAGATGTGGTATAATTGCCAATGAGACAACTAGTAACGTTAAGTATGATTTCAAACATAATTTTAGAGACACTACGTAATGATTTCTAGAAGTATAGTTATTGAACAAATTGGGACATTGATTGAAGACAGGAGCTTGTAGGCCATAAAATTAATGTTTAACATCAATATCTTTTCAGACCATAGTAAAATGTCAAGTCAACTGACTTTAATAAGAGTTAACTGTTTTTCTGTATGTAATATAGTGTTGAAAAATTATTCTTTTGTCTACAAATGGACAACAAAAGAGATTATTCAGCCACTCAATAAAACATGACAGCCCAATCTGTTATGTATAAGAAATGACTTTCTGTTTCTCGTCTTACCAAATGATGACTAAGGACTATTTGTTGTCTATCCTTCCATCTTGTTCTAAATAAATTGGCAAAGTAATCGCATCGTGCAGAGAGTACACATCTGTGTGCTGGAAATTCTTCTCCATGGACATTAAACACTATATCTTTGTAGCTTCCATTCTCTGTTAACCTACATATCATCAAAAAATATTTTTTACAAGAAAATATTATTACATTACAATACAAAATTTTAGCATTTTCAATACTAAATATTTCTAAACATCCTTATTGACAAATGAAAGTGCTTGTAAGCACAGATGCGTAAAAATTGTTGTAATCTAATTAGTGAGAAGTAAAATTAAATCTATCTCTGAACTTTGCATAGTATACAGCATTGGTTGTATTTGATTTAACTACAATTCTGGACAAAGGAAGACAACTACAATTCTGGACAAAGGAAGACAACTCCAATTTTTAAAGATGACTTTAACAATGACATCATTGATAAATTTAGGACAGATATTAGATTCCTGCACCTTGATCGATGCAATATATTTTGTGTTTCTCAAAAGAAGTGATAAACCTTAAAAGATTTATATCAAGTCAGTAACATAGGGTTCTGATTGCATTTCGTGCATTTCATTGAGCCCTAAGAAGTATTTAATATTACAAACTGAATCCATTGTAATGATGAAAGTAAGTCTTTAAGTTCAAAGTGCTTTTCTGGTTGATTACGTATTTGCTTAATATTTTACCTCTTTATTTTATTCTGCTCACAAAGTCATGCTGATGTCAAAATTAAATAAACTAATTTTTGTTTTAGTCAATGTTGCAGGAAAATTTAATATCAACATGATCAATATAGATTGCTAAAGAATTACAATTAGAGTGAGCTTGCTACTTATAGGTATTTTTACCTCCTGAGGAATTCTTCATATTGATCTCTTCTCATAGTTTTAGATGATATAACATTGTATGATCTCAGCAAATTCCTAATCCTGTTGTTTAATGCACCATACACACATCTTTCTCCATCAAATGTATTGGCCTGACATTTGGCTCCTTCATTTCAACAATAAATGCATGTATTACATAGGAAAACAAAAATTAAGCAATTATAAATGAATATTGCTTTATGTATTTAACAATTAAAATTTGAAAATGGTGCAACTATTACGCGCACTGTTTTATTTAAGAAATATAGGTTCTTATACCTGTAATAGATATGCATAAATTATCATGAGCTTTTACATTGTACAAATGTAAATCATAAAAGTATCCTCTAAGTTAAAGTTCATTAATTATAAGCACACATTTTGGTCAGTGTATGATACTATCCAAATCATTATGCCTCCCATTCAAATAAACCTGAAGAGGTGATCGTCATAATGGTTAAACTGAATATTTTAAGTACATGTAGTTACATTCTATACCAGATTTCTGTCTCATATGAAAAGCGAAGGTTTAAATTTTTGTTTAAATGTTTGTCAATTAACATGATTAAGTATTTTAATATATGTCACTACAAACATATAAGGACAAGCAGTTAGCTCTTGAATTGTTGTCTTGAAATTGGTTGACTCAAAATTTCAGATAGGTCAAACTTTTCCCATAAACCTGAAATTTTCCCATATATTCATGTGTATATGTATAATATAAGTATTTTGACTTTTGATGAGTCGAATTGATTGACTCTAAATTATGTATGACTCAAAGCAAATGTTAATGTTAAATTTAGGGTCACTGACCATGAACTGTATCCATTTATGACATTCTTTTTCAACATTTAGTGTGGTATACCAAAGATGACCTTTGATCACCATAATAAATAATAAGTGATACATTTTAATCAAAGAGCAGATTGCTCTGAGGGATACGATTGCCGTTGTTTCATTGACACCGATGTATACATGTAGCTGGATAATATTATTTTTAAAACTAATTCAACTGCACATGTAAAATAGTTACAAGATAGCCAATCCCCAATAAAAGTGTTTAAACAATGTAATTAGACCTATTGTGTTTTATTTTTGTACTATCAATTCCAAGTTTACTTTCCACAGCAGTCACTGAGACTCAGAGTGAGAGAAGGCATTTCACCTCGTACATTATCTTATTATCTTATCACCTATTTTCCTACGTTATTTCTAGGAGGCACTCCATTCCTAACTCTTATATTATATTTAATTTCTTTTGGGTCAGTGATCATGACTCCTTTCCGTACACATTTATCGGTTTAAATTGCATTCGTTTTTAATAAAATTCGTTTATTGACAGAACGAGCTAATACTCTATTAGAATTCACAGATTATTTCCGGAAGGGAGACAACTCGATACGATAATATGGAAGACTCCATTTCGCCGAAAGGGGTGTTCTACGATGTGGACGATATTCATTTTAATTTAAATGATGCATATGATTTAAAATTATGCAACAACAATAACCCTCAATAGCGGACATATATAGAAAAGATCACATGAGTTATAAATTAATTGAGTGGGGAATCTAGAGCAACCATTCAATCTAAAACCCCTGAATTCAAGAAAACTATACGCATGCGCATAATTTCCAAAACAAACCCTGAAGCAAGAACGTATATTAAATGTTTATTAAACGACCTAGATATCATGGTTCTCTATTACAATCTCAAATATCAGTTTCATAACGGTAACATATAAGTAAAACTCCACTTCAGTTCTTATATGACAGAAATAGATTGATTGGAATTCCGAGAACTCTTGCATTTTACCAAAACTGGGAGTTCCCTCTGACGTGTTTCTAAATTTATAAATACACTAAATATAAATACTGCTGAATTCTAATTTTCCGTGTTGTTAAAAACACGCATATAAGTCAAGGGAATTATTAAACATGAAGATTATGTAAAGAACATTATAGGAAAGTTGTTTAAGTTCAATCCCTTTGTTTGTTTTGACCTTTTAAAGCAAGACAATCATAAGAATCTGAGATGTTCCTTAATGTTTAGAATAAAACGATTGACGTGAGGGAAATGCTCTGAGCCACCGGTATAAGTCTACAGATTGCTTGAAAGCAATCGTATCCCAAAAACAATTAACCATAATCATACATTAATGAGCTTTATGGTTGTACACAAATCAGGGATTATGACTTAGTGATGAACCCTAATCTACTCAATCAGCGTCTATCATCTTTTTGAATTTCCTCTTGCAGAAAAAGATTGAAATAAAAGAAAATTAAAATGAATTCAAAATTTTCTAAAACATTTTGTACACAAAAAGGAACAGTTTTAATTTGTCAACTTTAAATCACATGAAGATCAATTAGAAATTACTTTCTAGACTAATAAACAACAAGAAAAAATTATTGTACGCTGAAATTAATACCAAGCTATGCAAGAGTTGTGTCCCTTGGACTGTCTAACATACAGTATTTGGTTGAGTTGAACTAAAGGTGTATCAAAATATTTCTGACTGACTTTGAGATAACAAGAGCCTACATGTACTGTATATTCACGTGTTAAAAACTTACCCTTTTCCAGTAAATATTTGACCAACTCTTCATACCCACATAAACAAACATAGTATCTACAATGAAGAACATTATAATTGCTTATAAATACTAAGATTCATTTAAGATACTTGTAAATTAGTCACTGCTTTTTGTATTACAATAAAACTTCACTTTAAACAGTTGATAAATACACATGTAGGGTGCAATATATAACTAAAGACTATAAAGAACCCATGTCTCTCATCTCAATCTAAGACCATCTTCAACAATTGAAACCCTCATATAATATAGACAACAATATAATTTAAGACTGGATTCTGGGAGAGAAGGAAGTACATGTATATGAAGAAACAAATTAAGAAATATACAATATTGTTTTCTGAGAAAATTTTCTTTATATATACATGTACATGTATATATTATGTACATGTATATATTATCATTTAGAAATGTAGAAATTTATAAATTAAGAAATTTTGTCTTTCATTTTTTTTGTACACAAATTGGGCCGTTTGTTTTCTAGTTTGAATTGTTTTACATTGTCTTTTCAGGGCCTTTTATAACTGACTACGCAGTATGGGATTTGCTCATTGTTGAAGGCCATACAGTGACTTAAAGTTGTTAATTTCATTGTCATTTCGGTCTCTTGTGGAGACTTGTCTCATTTGCAATCATACCACATCTTCTTTTTTTATAACCACTTGTTTCCGAGATAAGAATGAAAATGTGGATTGGCAATCATAGTGATACCACATCTTCTTTTTTAATATTTACAATAATAATCCATTTGTAAATGGAGGAGAGGATGTAGAAATCCAATAGTGCAAACAGTTGCCTTTAAGTCAAAATCAAAATGTATAAACAAACAAAAATTGTACTTACAATGGTGTACTATCCCATTTATCTCGCACATTTAGTTCAATTTCTTTCTGCTCAACTAAATATCTGGGGAAAAAAATAGTATACATGAACATGATGAAAAGGACATATTTTGTGACCTTTACTATTCATAATCAAGCAAGATATTTTAACTTTTTAAACACCAAATCAAATTTGAAATTGCAACTAGCTGTCTGTTATGTTGCACTGTCACATTATTTCATGTAGTTCTTCATAAGCAATAAATTTACATTTTTTTTGTACATTTACATGTACGCATACATGCACAACATTTCTAAATGTCAACAGCCAACCTGAAGTTTGCAAAGTTAAACTGGTCTAAGGTGGACTGTTATCTCATTTGAAATCTTTCATTTTCTTATTTCTTATGTAAAAAGCACAAGAGACAATCATGACCTTTACAGCTATTGCTTGGTGGCAGAGGGGAAATAACTCTGATATTTTCTTATGACATATACAAATGTACATGTATGACTGTTTTGTGATGTTTGACAGGCAAATTCCAGACTGTCATGCCATACATCTGAACTACATAACATGTAGTTATAGGTATAGGGGGAGGGTTGAGATCTCACAAACATGTTTAACCCCGCCGCATTTTTGCGCCTGTCCCAAGTCAGGAGCCTCTGGCCTTTGTTAGTCTTGTATTATTTTAATTTTAGTTTCTTGTGTACAATTTGGAAATTAGTATGGCGTTCATTATCACTGGACTAGTATATATTTGTTTAGGGGCCAGCTGAAGGACGCCTCCGGGTGCGGGAATTTCTCGCTACATTGAAGACCTGTTGGTGACCCTCTGCTGTTGTTTTTTATTTGGGCGGGTTGTTGTCTCTTTGACACATTCACCATTTCCGTTCTCAATTTTAGTTAGTTAATCTCTGGTTTTTACTTCGAACATAGAATTAATTGTGAAAAGAATAAATAAAAAAAGAAGTAAGAGTAATATTTTAAAGTCAATTGATAACATTTTTGTGTAAGTACATTGTATCACAGATCTATACATATGCCAAAGTACATGATGTACATGTATGCTTTGTAATTAAATATCTTTCTTTATTTTAGCAAGCATTTATCTCACATGATAACTTGTTTAAACAATACAGATACATTGTAGCTTACATGAAAATGGTAAACAAATATATTGCAAAAACAAAGATTTTTGTGTGTGTATACTTTTCGTGAAAAAGGATTATCATGAGTTGCCTTATACACCACAAATTGTATTATTTTGGCAAAGTTACAAAAAATCAATCAGAAACCACTTGAATATTTTTTAAACTTTCAAGACAGTTAAAGTTTAATTTTGATAAAATCATTTGTAGGCTAAATTTTGATTTGGATAAACTCAGTACCTGTTAAAATAAACATTGTGTACAGTTGCGGTTCCAAAAGGGGGGGGGGTCCTAGGGTTTGATAGGGTTACATATGTACATGCATTACTTTTTTTCAAAAAAATGTACTATATATATATCTGTAACAGATTGTTGGAGATTTAACAAAAAGAGAAATTAAGATTTCTTGATTAACTTAGAAAACAATCATTTGAATATTAATTTTCTATATTTTTTTTTTATTAATTTTAGACATTCACTGACATTTCACACAAAATATTTTTTTTATTCATAACAGGTGATAAGGGTACATCAACATTATCCTAGTGACAAGTTACACATATATGTATGACAACAGGTCTTTAGAATGAGGAGGATTAAGGATGTTTTTTTTAATGTTAATTCCTATTACACATCCTTAATGCTCATTAGTTATAATAACATATACATGTGTACAATATAAAAATTGAAATGGCCATGGACAATCAGCTATATATATAGTGGTCATAAGTGTTTCATCATTTATAAATTTGGCTCCATATTTCATATAAGATACATCTTAGATAGAGTTTCAACTAAATGTACATTTTGTATTTCTTAATCATGTTAATTGTACAAATTGAATAAAATTATTTTTTAAATTTAAAAAATACAGAAAATGTCCTGTCATGCCTGTATAAAATATATTCTAGGAAATCACCATCCAAAACAATTGTGATGCAAAAAATATTTATGGCTACATTGAAAAAAAATGATATCTCATTACTTGTAAAACAAAATAAAAGATTACTGAGTCATATCAGTATGTATAATATTTCATGAAATATTTCATGATGACTATAAAAATTATATTGCACCCAATGGCATTGAGTTAAACAGGAAAAAATACAGCAACATCAGCCATGTCAGAGTGGTAGAAATTCAGTTTTGACAATATTTTTTTTAAGCATCACCATGATCATTTATTTAGAATTTCCAAGAGGTTAAACTCCTTTGACCTAAGTCAATTAAACAAAGTATCAAAGTATGCATGGTTCCCTCATGACAAAAAGTCAGTTTGTCTGCTTACATTTGATATTTATTCCTGCTAAACTATTCTCATTCTTAAATTTACATGTCAGCATCCGCATCTCAAGTATAACGCAAATGCAACTGGTTGTCTGCCAATATTTTTATGCAAAAATTTCAGAATGTTTATCAATAATTTCACAATGTAAATTTACTAATTTAACAAAATCAAAACATTCATTTAAAAATTCTTACTGCACTTTTTGTAGATCTCCACGCTTGCAACTAGCAAACAAATCTTGTAAATCCATCACTTGTCCTTGAGTTCACTGAGTGACTGACACTGTGAAGTTCTGTTTGTTTACATCTTTTCAATTTACCGCTCGTGTCATTGAAAAATGTCAACAACACGCACGCCAAGATTTGTTTTCCTCAGGGGAAAGAAAATGGAATTAAGTTTGACTTAAATTATCTATCAAGTGAATTAAAGTTTTTTAAATTGATAAATTATCTCCAAATTCAACACGAAACATTATAACTTTGATGACCGCTTACAACATTTTCAGAAAATCTAAATTTAAATGTCACGTGATTTGTCATAAAAATGCTTCTGGTTTATGTCTTTTGTGGAACAATGCTTGTATCAATGTTTATATACTTCAAAAAGATATTTCGAAAGACAAGAAACCATGAATTGATTGTTTTCTCTCGATATCCCATTCCTGGTACAACAAAGACAAGGTTAACTCCTGCAGTTGGGGAGGACTGTGCAGCCTATTGTCAACTGAGAATGGTAAGCATAGCCTATTTACCTATTCATGTGTTCACCTTACCCTCTGTGTTCACGCCTTCGTTGCATGATCATAAAAAGTAACGACTGTTCTCCGCCGACTTCATTTGCTTGACAAAGTATAAAGAACCCTTTGAATGCTGATCATAGGCCTAATCCTAAGGTCAAACGCGGCCTATAACTTTAAATTAATTAACACTTCTGGGTTTCCTCATCATGTACCCTTTTGCCCAATGTTATTTCTCATAGTACTTGGATAAACTTCTTAAAGCACATGATCGTGATTTAAGGATTTGCCAGTTCTTGAAATTATACCCTGTTCCTACCATGCCTATACGTAACAGCATGTATTCTTCAAAAGGAGTTTAAGATACTATTTCGTATATTCTTTCTATGTTGCATTGTGACAATAGTGAATACTGATTTTGTCCATTGATCCCAACTGCCTCAACTAACATGTCTTCTCTATTTAGTTGGTGTCTTAGGCAATATAATATTAAAATGTTCTTATGTCAATGTATATATGTTTCTTCTTCATGTTCTTCAATACATTCACAATTTGTGGTGTACATGTACGAGATTGACTACTTGATTGCCATGATTGCTGTGTGCATACAATCTGTTCTTAGTTCCGACCAATTTTTCATATTATAGGATATTTGTTGTCCCTAGTTGGATTCCAACAATGAGTACAATTTCAAAAAATTGTATCCAAGTGTCCTGACTGACATGACTGATGGTCCATCTTTGCCATTAGCATTTTAAAATTTTGCTGCAATATTGATCCTGTTGACTGCACTTCTTGCATCTGACACTACCATGTCATTATATTGTGTTTTGGAGATGATACCTCTTTTGCAGTATCATTTGCCAACTGATCTGCTATCTAGGTTACGGCTTTAGTAGCACGAACTGGGATCAAATATACGGTTGTTCGAATAAGGTGTCTCAGGAGTGTCCCACTTATGTTTTTAATGTTTAGTATTTTGTTGATATACATGATATAGTTCGAAGATTGTCAGATTAGAGTCACGATGTCTACAGACGTTTGTCAATCTGGTAGTATTTTCACATTAGTAAACTGGTCTTTAAATAATGTTTTGCTGCGTTCAAGAACCACGAGGATAGCTACTTCTTCAGCCAGTAGTATTTATTTTCTACTAGTTACTGACCTTTGTAAACTGATATTTCCAGAATATACTAACTGCGTCTGTCCAACAACCCTGGCAAAAGCCATCAGTGATTGCCACTAATGATGAGTCTGCGATTGTGTCCTAGCGGGTGCTTTACAACCTGCGTGTGTTTGACAGTTATTTCAGCTGTTCTGCTCTATGGAATTTCAAGTCGATCCCAATGCCTTGACAGCATATCCTCAATGTCGTATTTTGTTCTTGAATGTGGCAATGGAGGATATGCTGTTGGAGCACCGGTGATTGAGGATTGAAATTGATCAGTATTGTAACCCTACTTTTTGTTGTGATTGATGATGCGTTATTCTTTTTCTGACTATTAAGCATCGTTACAAACCTTTTAATTTCGATAGTCAAGTGCTGCATCGTTCAACACTTTGTACACTGACGTTTTCTGATTTCAAAAAAAATTAAGACGGGATATAGACACATCAAGAAAAAGGGATAACGTATTCGACAAGAAGAACTCTTCAAGTGGTTCTGTTTTATGAGAGAAGAACACGTATCCTATATGGTTCCAAAATTCACTGGTGCATGGACAAGGATTGTAAATGGATTGATAATAATTCACTGTCTTTCTTTCCCAAACCCTTGAGCCTTTTATAGGTGTATAAAGCCTGTAAGACTATACGAGTGTCCTACTCTTTCTAGACAATTTAGTACATTCAACTACTATCACTAAGAATTTTGAGATCTCCCTACATTCCAGCCATTTAATATGTTTAATATGAATGTCCAGAGAGCCCTAACTCATTTTACTGGGATTTAATGGGACCATAAAACAACAAATCGCATACCTACTGTTTGTTTATTCTTAAATGCTGCCTTCTTTCATGTCTATCACGTGAAACACCATTGTATGAGCAGTGACATTTGTAATATGCTCTACATGAACTGACTTGGATGAGTTTGTATCGGTTAAAATATACATGTATCTCATACTGAGTGTGATTTTATACAGCAACTTTCTGAATACTGTTGTTTGCCATTTGGTCTTTCCTTTTTTGTCATGGCGATATCAGTTCAGTTTCGACATATAATTTTGAACGAGCTTTCAGTATCTTAGGCCTCTTTATAGGACCGCCAAAATTGAAATTTTTTTGGTCGTATATTGGTATCACGTTGGCGTCGTCGTCTGCATCGTCGTCGTCGTCCGAATACTTTTAGTTTTCGCACTCTAACTTTAGTAAAAGTGAATAGAAATCTATGAAATTTTAACACAAGGTTTATGACCACAAAAGGAAGGTTGGAAATGATTTTGGGAGTTTTAGTCCCAACATTTTAGGAATTAGGGGCCAAAAAGGGCCCAAATAAGCATTTTCTTGGTTTTCGCACGATAACTTTAGTTTAAGTAAATAGAAATCTATGAAATTTGGACACAAGGTTTATTACCACAAAAGAAAGGTGGGCATTAATTTTGGGAGTTTTGGTTCCAACTGTTTAGGAATAAGGGGCCAAAAAAGGGCCCAAATAAGCATTTTCTTGGTTTTCGCACTATAACTTTAGTTTTTATAAATAGAAATCTATGAAATTTTGACACAAGGTTTATGACCACAAAAGGAAGGTTGGGATTGATTTTGGGAGTTTTGGTTCCAACTGTTTAGGAATTAGGGGCCAAAAAAGGGCCCAAATAAGCATTATTCTTGGTTTTCGCACAATAACTTTAGTATAAGTAAATAGAAATCAATGAAATTTAAACACAAGGTTTATGACCTTAAAAGGAAGGTTGGGATTGATTTTGGGAGTTGAGGTCCCAACAGTTTAGGAATTAGGGTCCAAAAAGGGCCCAAATAAGCATTATTCTTGGTTTTCGCACCATAACTTTAGTATAAGTAAATAGAAATCTATGAAATTTAAACACAAGGTTTATGACCATAAAAGGAAGGTTTGGTTTGATTTTGGGAGTTTTGGTCCCAACAGTTTAGGAAAAAAGGGCCCAAAGGGTTTAAAATTGAACTTTGTTTGATTTCATCAAAAATTGAATAATTGGGGTTCTATGATATGCCAAATCTAACTTTGTATGTAGATTCTTAATTTTTGGTCCCGTTTTCAAATTGGTCTACATTGAAGTCCAAAGGGGCCAAAATTAAACTATTAAAGTTTGATTTTTACAAAAATTTAATTCTTGAGCTTCTTTGATATGCTGAATCTAAATATGTACTTAGATTTTTGATTATTGGCCCAGTTTTCAAGTTGGTCCAAATCGGGGTCCAAAATTAAACTTTGTTTGATTTCATCAAAAATTGAATAATTGGGGTTCTTTGATATGCCAAATCTAACTGTGTATGTAGATTCTTAATTTTTGGTCCCTTTTTCAAATTGGTCTACATTAAGGTCCAAAAGGGTCCAAAATTAAACTAAGTTTGATTTTAACAAAAATTTAATTCTTGGGCTTCTTTGATATGCTGAATCTAAACATGTACTTAGATTTTTGATTATGGGCCCAGTTTTCAAGTTGGTTCAAATCGGGATCCAAAATTATTATATTAAGTATTGTGCAATAGCAAGAAATTTTCAATTGCACAGTATTCAGCAATAACAAGAAATCTTCAATTGCACAGTATTGTGCAATAGCAAGAAATCTTCAATTGCACAGTTTTGTGCAATAGGCCCAAGACCACAATTAATGATCCCGCTTTTCGTTGTCCACGAATATAGTTCCCTTTAATTACAGTGTATTTTTTCTTTATTTTTTTTCTTTCCCTTTCTCATACATTTCTTAGTTTTTCTGGGGTGGAAATGAAAGAAGAGAGCTGAAATAAACTTTTGGATGTTTTATTTTAACTGATTTTAATATGGAAAGAGTGATTAGGCAACAGCTGTGCAAAAAGGTGATATTTACAGTTTTCGGAACATCTCTTGACTTGTCCACAGGGGTATGGATGTGTATTGGCTAAATTTGTAAAATACAGCAGAGCAATCTTTCTGAATGTTGGATATATTTGTGGACTAGAACTGTTCTTTACACACACACAAAAAATTGGACAAAAAGATTAGGTGCATTTTTTTTAATTCAACAAAACGTTATAAAGAACTAATAGAGAATTTAATTGTGGTCTGTGGCCAATAGCAAATATTTTCAATTGCATAGTATTGCGCAATAGCAAGAAATATCTTATTGCACAATATTGTGCAATAGCAAGACATTTTCAATTGGAGTTATCTTTCTTTGTCCAAAATAGTAGTTGAATCAACTTAAATCATTGTTTTATACAATATACAATGTATATTCACTTTTACTACCAACTAATAAATTAAAACAATCTTTACCATTCAGTGATAACAAGCACTTTATTTTACATTTTAATATTTTATGATGTTTTTAAATGAGTAGTTATTGTTGCAAACTCCATTAGAAATTTGAATTGAGATCAATTTTGGAAAAAGGGAAAGAGGGATGTGAAAAAAGGGGGGGGGGGGGTAAATTTTTCTCATTTTAGATTTCATAAATAAAAAGAAAATTTTCTTCATACATTTTTGTGAGAGGATTAATATTCAACAGCATAGTGAATTGCTCAAAGGCAAAACAAATATTTTAAGTTCATTAGACCACATTCATTCTGTGTCAGAAACCTATGCTGTGTCAACTATTTAATCACAATCCAAATTTAGAGCTGAATCCAGCTTGAAAGTTGTGTCCATACTTGCCCCAACCGTTCAGGGTTCAACCTCTGCGGTCGTATAAAGCTGCGCCCTGCGGAACATCTGGTTTTATCATGACTAGTCTCAAGAGTAGGATTACCAAAGCTTGTATGTCTTTGCCCACCATATCTAATGTAAGCTGTCAACGAAGTGTAGAATAATGCAAAGAAAGAACCGCTTTACCGGATTTGACTTACACAATTTCTTTATTGGTTCGTCTTTAAAGAAACATAAAATCCGGGATAAGCCAACAGGAACAGGATACAAAGAATACTGTTCATCGAGTTCAATGAGTAAATGTGAAAGTATAAGCACGAAACAATCTATGAATTCTTGAAATGTTTTAAAATTGGATTTTTAATAGTTTTTATGCTTGGCTTGAATTTGGATGAAAACTTTAGATGTTCTGACCAATTATTCATCAACTATCCTGCACACACATTATACATCTGATTACATAATTTGGACAGTAACTATGAACACATCTAAATCATTGTTTAGTTTGAAATTACAGTTGGAATCAGTTTTTAAGAATCATCACAATAATCTGTCATTAAACTACTCTAAACAGTTCTTTGGTAGAACTTACTGTCCGATAAACTCAATGACATCATAGACCTTGTACTCTAGACAAGCATTTCGTCTTCAAAAGACTCACCAAGCCTGAAGGACACTCGAAAAAAAACGGCCAAATAAATTTGTATACATTGTGACGCGGATTGGGAGTTGTCTCATTGGCACTAATACCACATTTTTTTATCTATAAATAAGGTAGAACTGTCATGTTCAGTGTTCAGTCCTTTGTTAGAACTGTCTACACCATTTATAGGATAGAACCGTCGGGATCGTTTCTAGGTATAGAGCAGTTCGAATTGAAGTAAATAAGAGCATATCTCTGGATGTGATTTAGAACAGGGAAAATTAGATGAATCTTTTTGGGGTTTTAGATAAATTAAGGATTGAATAGTAAACATTACTACAACTTTTGTGCATGTTTTAATTCTGTTATATCTCCATGGTTAATTCCAGAGTTAGTTTTTTAATTAACATAATTTTTTGAACATTTATGCTTTAGTAAGAGGAAATATACTTGTAATATTTCCGCATTTAATATAAAAAAATTACAGGTGATATGTTATCTTTATCATTATGTCATTGTACGTAATTAATGAATACAGTTGAGTTAATTCAGTCAAATTCCATGCATGCAGAGAACTACAGTAACAGTTCACTAAGGACGGTTTAGACGCGGTGTAATTGTATTAATGCAAATATGTAAATATAAGAAGAATGATGCTGCAATTGCACACTGAGATTACTATATCTTTTAAGTCATGGCGTTGTCTTATTAAGACTTATGAGTATGAATGTCCCTTTGTTATCCTTTCCCTCTATTCTATAACACTTAGTTGTCTCATGCACAAACGAGGACAATTAAAAGTGAACAAATCAGAATGACACCAGGACATGTCAGGGTAAAATAAACATAAGAAAAAATAGTAAGGATTCTACTCTTCAAATTAATAGTTTTTTTTAATGTTAGATTATAATAACTACCAAGACAAGATAATCTGCAGAGCAATATCCTCCGGACTAGCCGTCATTAATACGGAAGCATATTAGCGCCACACGTTTTTTTTTTATTTTTCTTCCTATGTTTGCGTTATAACGCAAACCTTTGCGTTATAACGCAAACATTTGTTTTATCTTATTTCTTATTTAAGATTCAAAGGAAACAGTAGTTATTAATGGAGGAGGCTGGATATAATAAAATTTATCACCTTTGTAGTAATTGCAAGGTAAACTGTTTGAATAATTAGATCATATCAATGACTAATAATGAGCAGAATAATATAAGAAGATGTGGTATGAGTGCCAATAAGAAAACTCTCCATCTAAGTCACTATTCGTAAAAGTAAACCATCATAGGCCGAATTACGGTCTTCAACACGGAGCATTGGCTCACACTAAACAACAAACTATAAAGGTCCCCAAAAACGATATCCAAGTTACTACTAGTATATATATTACAAAGAAAATTGAGTAAATTGAGGTTATACCTAACCCTGCTTATATAGCTATAACCGAATATAAATATACTTCCAAAGTAAGCTCTCGTTTGAGAACTGTGTAAAGTAGGTTACATTCAAACAAGCTACCCTTTGGCAATAAATGTATAGAATGAAGATGTTTTATTAATAAAATTATGTTCTCTCTATTCAAATTGCTACCCAAGCATCTTAAAAATACTTCATTATATTGAAATGAAAATTCAATGACTTTCTATCAAAGAATCTTGATCATATTCTGAGACTTAAAAAAAAATGTTTCCTTATTAATAATTCATTTTAAAGCAGAAAGATCATTTTGTCTATTTGACTTGGAGGTTTCACAATTGTATGACATTATTTTTGATCTTTCAATTTTAATATGACTATATACTATATCTATTTTCTTGTTAAATTATATACTTTTCTGATGCACAAATCAGTCTTCATTTATGTATAATTGCACTTCAATTATTCCATTATTCCTATGCATATTTATTATAATGATTTGGCCTTGTATGTATGTTTCTTTTTTTATCTACTAGTAAATCACATCCGGAATGAATGACAGACGAACATATATACAAAACTTAATGAATAATTGAAATAAAGATGTTTGCGTTATAACGCAAAGGTTTGCGTTATAACGCAAAAGCAAAAGGTTTGCGTTACAACGCAAAGGTTTGCGTTTAACGCAAAGGTTTGCGTTATATCGCAAAGGTTTGCGTGCAAAAGGTTTGCGTTATATCGCAAAGGTTTGCGTTATAACGCAAATGCTTGCGTTATAACGCAAAGGTTTGCGTTGTAACGCAAACATAAGAAGAAAAATAAAAAAAATAAAATGTGTGGCGCTAATACGCTTCCGTACATTAATCCTATCAGCAAGTGATGTATATTTAATGCCGGCGTCACACATTGGCGTATAGACCGACGTGCACCAAACGTACAGAGACAATTGATAAAGTTGGTATACGTTAGTTGCACGCCAGAGGAACGCTAAAGCCTCGATCACACCTTACCGGATAGCTCGAACGTTAAACGTCCGGTAGAAGTCCGTTGGTGAATTTATCTTCCAGACTTAGAGTATAGGCACGTCTTCACAATCAAGCAGTTCTTATTCAGACCAGACACTGCCCTTTGGTGGAATTTTGAAGAACAAACCAAAACCAGTTACACAGAAACATTTTGAATATATATGCGATTTACATTTATTATTATTGTCGCCTTTAATTTTTCCGTTTATCTTGTTCATCCGTTTTATCCGGTACGCTTCCGTTAGGTGTCCGTTTATGCGGTACTCGTCCGTTGGATGTATGTTCGACATCCGTTCTGTCCGGTACGTGTCCGTTTCTCGTACGTTGCATATCCGGTGTGTGTCCGTTATGCATCCGTTACACGTCCGTTTTATTCGGTCAGTACATCAACGGACTCCCAACGGATAACAATTTTGTTAACGGACAACTTTTATTTTCATCCGTTAGGCGTCCGTTCGTGCTATCCGAAGGTGTGACCGAGGCTTAAGCATTCGTTAAACGCGCGTTGCATAAGTTTGAAGTACGTCGAAATACAAAGGTATACGCTTGGTGAACGCTACAACTCGAGGAAATTTTTAAGCAGCATTAAAAAATTTTCATTCAGCTCTAGCGTGTGTCTAGCGTATAACTGTACGCTACACACACGTAATACGTGCGCTACGAGCGCGTTGAAAACACTACAGATAAATTTGAGACACGTTAATGGCACGTTGTATACGCTTCAAGGTCGTTCGACTTTAACTAAAACGGATGCGGGTATGTTTGTAACAAACATCCCATTATAGAACGTCCAAGATACGACCGGAACGCGTCTCAAATACGTTCAAGAAACTTTTTTCTATCGTAGCGTGCATTCCATCTATGTTAGACAAACGCCAGGCATACGCCAACATACGTTTCTTCAACGCCTGATAAACGCTTAGGTACCGTAACGCTTCTAATACGCAAAATACACGCTTAAAGCTCGTTGTGCGCACGTTACAGATATGATTGACAGGTTGAATGCATCCAAAATTACTAGCGAGTTGGCAGCGTACATGATTTTTGAACACGCCCGGCGTGCGTCGGAGCTATACGCTGATGTGTAACGCCGGTATAAAGGCAAGCGCTTAAAAAAAAACCCAACAATTTGTAAGTCAAGAAAGATTTTTTTAGCAATACTGTAGAAGATTCAGCATGAAAAGTGCAGTTATATCAATTGATCTTAGTAATACAAAAACTTTTAACCCTGCACGTTTTATTAAGAGTATTGAGAATGAAATAAAAAAGGGAGTTTGCGATGTCAGTTTTAGCCTGACGGTAGTGACATCATGGTGATTTTTGCTTACATTAAAACATATAAAAAAGTAAGAATGGATTTTCAACACGATTACAATATAACTTCTGAAAACTTTAAAACTAAATAACATACATCCTGTTTTCATGTTTTAAAACTACTGATATCATAATATACGAAAATGTTTTCTGTTTTCCAAAGGTAAAATGGTTTTAAAGTAGTATTGAGCTCTTTTTAAAAGCTAGTGGACGCCTGAATTTTGGAAACAGTTTAAGATATTTACACTCTCGACCTGTAGTAAATGCTTCTGAATATTTTGACGTTAAATTTCCGTTATACCTTAAACATTTTATTTGTCTGAAAGAAACAAATCACTATCTAGTTAACATTTAGGTATTCTAGGAGAATGCTGATACTGTAAGTGAAATAGTAAAGTTCTAACGTATTTTATGTATCTTTGTTTGGTTCTTTATTTATTCCATTATAATAAACTGTTTTATTGCTTTTGAAGACTGACCATATTTTAAACAACATAGAAGATTACTGTCGGAAGGATGATGACATTTCTGTGAACGTATACTATAATGGCTGCACAGATAGTCAAATGAAATATTGGTTAGGACGGAGGAAAAATTATGTTACGTGGCAGCAACAGGCGAACGGTTGTCTAGGAAACAAACTATCAAGTGCATTCAAAGACAGCTTTAAAAGGAACTCAAAATATACTATAATTATAGGTAAATAAGCAGCGTTTTATAAAAATAATGAAATTTTAAGTTTTTTTATCCGAAAAAATATTTCGGTGGATTAAAACTTGACAATATTGCACAAAAAATAAAAGCAACCCCAAAAATACACACACACGTATAGGCAAACATATCATAATGTTAAAAAAAAAAAGAACTGCATGAATTTGCACTAAGTCATAGATCCATGAAATAATTGATGATTTGATTTTGTTTCTTCCGAAAATGACAAAGAAAATCAATGTTTCACTCTTTTAAGTTCCAAACTAGAAAATAACTGCGCTAAAACATTAGAAGGCTTAATATGAAGAAATAACTAGAATGTCACACCTTTCACCCCAAATGAATGAATATGGGGAAGTCTATACTTTAAAAAGAGGGAAAGAAGATACCAAACCTTGAAACTGACAAGTCTAACATGTTTAAGACAAAGTATCAGAAAAATGAAACAGAATTAAAATTAAATACCAAAAAGAAAAACTGCAGTCAACGAAACAAAACATAGAAAACTTAAGACTCAGCAAGACGAACGCCACCAAAAAGGGACATTATATATATATATATATATCATATGCTTCACAGCTGGTCTTCTTCCACATGTGTTTAGTTATAGGTCAACTATATTTGACTTGTGGAAGGATTGTAAGGTTTATCTTTGCCTGTGAGAGAGCTTTCACATGTTTATTATATCTTTGTTCTTACTTGGATTGAGAGTTGTCGCATTGGCACTCATACCACACATTTTTATGTCTATTGTAAAAATAAACATGCTAATTGCAGCAAACAATTACGAGTACTGATAACATTTTATTTTTTGAAAATATAAGTTCTATATTCATAACAAATGTAAAACAAAAAAACTTGCATAGCGGTAACACTGGGATATGCGCCGTCCAACATCTTTAAACATGCGACATGTTAGCTATATGTGCCTAAACCAAACCAGGAGCCTGTAATTCAATGATTGTCGTTGGTTTGTGTCTGTCACATTTGTTTTTCGTAAATTGATATGTAATAAATATGGTCGTTATATATTTTTCTTAGTTGAATATTTCATATCGAGGTCTATATACCCGACTATAAGGCTCGTTTCTTAAAAAAAACTAGTTCGAATAAATAAATATCAGTGTTTATATAACTACGGAAAAATATTAGACGTTCTTTTCAAAGTAATCAGTCGCGATCGACGACCAATGCAATATAGTTAATATTTAATATTATATTTTCAAGGCCAGCAACAGCAACAAAACAAAATAGTTAACAAAATTGCTTAATAGAAATTTGTAATACGTTTTAGTTATTTGTAGATGTAATCAAATCTAAGATATGACTTTACTGAGGTATATCCGTCAGTGAACTATACAAGGTCTGATGTTTTTATTTACTACGATATCGACCGAGCGATGTCTTTTAACTAGTATTCAGTTTTCTTTTGTTCAAGAAAATCGAAGGTAGAAAATATATAGGTAAAATAGGGTCTGCCAACAAACATTTTATCCTATCATGCGATGGTATAAAGTGTTCAGTAAGGCGTCAAATAAATTATAAAGATCATACACCTTATATAAACCGAATCATTATTAGCGTAAATGTTTTGAATTGATGATAAATTATCACAGGCACTTGTCTCATAAATTTTCCCCCTATATACCTTATTGTGTTATAATAAGGTATATAGGAAATTTTTTCTGAGACAAGTGCCTGTGTAAATTATATATGAAAAGAACAGCCTAGTGCAAGTTCGGAACTTCCCATATTGAACATGAAAACTATACGATCTAGGAGTTTAATAAGCGAATTAAAACGGATGTTCACAGTTAGTTTTTGTGTTATGATTTTACACAATTGTCCAAGGTCAGAAGTAGAGTTAAGCGCTCACAAACATGTTTTATTTTTACCCCACCACATTCTGTATGTGCCTATGCCAAAGGCAATAGCATGACGTTTAGGCAGCAACCATTTGATTTCGGGGGGGCTATGGTTATTTTTTCTGGACAAATTTTCTATTTTTTTCGCGACAAGTCGAAAACATTTTTTCATTCAATTTTAGCATTACATATAGTGGCAGCTGAGGGTGAAACAAACAATTTTTTTTTCTCAGAATCAAAAACAATCTATTTTTTTCGCGACAAGTCGAAAACATTTTTTTCATTCAATTTTAGCATTACATATAGTGTTGAGGGTGAAACAAACAATTTTTTTTTCTCAGAATCAAAAACAAATTATTTTTTTCTCCAAAAACTGGAAACAAACTTTTTTTTTCAAAAAAAAACCATAGCCCCCCCCCCCCCCCCCCAGAAAATCAAATTGTTGCTGCCTTGGTGGTTGTCATATTTTTTCCAAAAAAACCCATAGCCCAACAGAAAATCAAATTGTTGCTGCCTTAGTGGTTGTCATAGACTCTTTTCTGTCAATTCTGTTTTCGTAAATTGTTGTATTATTGATTAGTCTGATAGTTTTCTCGTTTGAATTGTTTCCCAATTTTTATTTAAATCAGGAGACTTTTATTGAAATGTTTACCTTTTTGTGTTTCTTAAAAACAAAACAAAACACAAATGAAGAGATACTTTGAACAGTAAATATGATCAATTACTAGTAGATGAGATGTACAATAATTCAATATAACAAAAATCTATGGAATTGAAAATGGAGAAATGATAATTTAAAGACAAAATTTAAGAACCTTGTTCGACGATTTTATGTGCTTTCCATATATTTGTTCAACTAGTTTTTAAAAGACTTCAATTAGAAAATAAAAGAGATAAAGACATTATTTTTTCAATTTTCAGTTAGGGTACAACAGAGACATATAATGACATATCCTGTTTATTGTACCTTGTCAGTAATTATAAACGCACGAAGAGAACCCAACATCCATTTATTACAAAAATGTATAGGAAGGACATCCTTAATTAAAATCCTGTTTGAAACACAGTAGTATATTTGAATACTATAATGATTTTTATTTTGGTTGGCGACGTACTTGTATGCCAAATTTTACAAAAAAACTAAAACAAATTTACTATTCTATCAAAATACCTTCAACAGCAAAATGCGGTTATTTGATGAATTTATTATGCTTTTTGTTTATTAATAATATAAATTGCAGGAAGTGATATTCCTGGTATAAATTCAAATTTAATATCAGAAGCATACCACAAACTACAGAACGGATCTGACATGGTGTTAGGACCAGCGGCTGATGGTGGATATTACTTAGTCGGAATCTCAAAGTCAGCTAATGTTAAATTGGGTAGGTTGTAAAAATCCATCAAAGATACCAGGCTTAAGATTTGTACGCCACCAGACTCAGATACTCTGTAACAATCACATTGTATAAGATACAAATATATGTCTGATCAAATCGCGGTCCAAAAATATATATAATATATACAACAGATAAAATGATGTGTTGTACATGGGACAGAAATTAAACAACATAACAGCTAGATCAACTGACATTTTTAACACCAAACTGATCAAACAATATATTTTTTTATACTACACATTAATAGATCAGCATAAGACACATGGTAAAGGAAAGGCATGAAACATGCATAATATATTGTACAATATCTTCCTTCAGATCAAAATTTGTTTTTACATATTTAATTTGATCAGTTGAAGTAAAATGGATTGAATACAAATTAAACGAAAAGAGAACAACTGTTACATATTGGATAACAATACGAGCTATACTATATATTTGGTGATAACTTCCTTCTAAGTCGACCTCCTTTTTTTGATAGTACCTGTATTAAAATCAGGAATATGAATTAAACTTTAATATGATACAGCACTTGTTCGGAAGGGTTGTTGTAAATAAGTTTTGAATGCATTTTGTCTTAAAACCTTTTAAAATTGTCCCAAGTATTTTATCTTTCTTAGCATTATTTTACTGTCAACTTAACATGATTTAGTTCCCATTGGTGACATAGCGCGACAGTGGATTTCAGTCTTTACCTGTCCTTGGCTAGTTTATTTGCTTCTCCCGATGTTTTCCCAATTTTCTGTAGGTCAGATGTTACATCTCTGCGCTAGGTATTTTTTGGTCGCCCTCTTTTACGATGGCACTCAGGATTCCAACCTAACGCCTGTCTAGTTACATTTGAGTTGTTTTTACGTAACGTGTGTCCAATTCATTTCCATCTGCGTGTTGTAATCGTTATTTCTATTGGTTCTTGTCTTGTCCTTTTCCATATTTCGTTGTTGCTAATAGTGTTTGGCCTCTTGATTCCAATAATGTTTATAAAATACCTGTTCATGAAAAAATTGAATGTTTTTGTAGACACAGCTGTTAGTCTCCAAGTTTCTGACCATTAGAGAAGTATTTAATTATATATTTGGGTTGAATACTGGATCAATGATAGCAAAGGCTTGTTGTTGCTTTTCTTTTTCTAGATTGGATGTCTCCATCTGTCCCTCCTGATGTACTGATGAATTTTCCAAGAATTGTAAATTTTTGGACATCTTCAATGGGTGAATCTCTCACTTTGGTTTCATTAAGTTGGTTTACGTTTACTCTCATATATGGTGTCTTTTTTGCATTTATAAAATTGAGAATTGAAATGGGGAATGTGTTAAATATACAACAACACGACCATAGAGCAGACAACAGCCGAAGGCCACCAATGGGTTTTCAATGCAGCGTGAAACTCTATATAGTTCTACTTGTTTTGCAGTTGTTGCAAGGTTGGTTGCTTGGTTTTGTGAGTCTTCATGACGATGGGAAAGCTGGTAGATACCGTCTGCAAGTCAAGGTATTCGAGACATGACTGTAATGTCCATTTAATGTCAAGAAAATTCTAAAAGAATTGCTTTTCGTCAGAGAATTAGATTCCTTATCATACCGTTATTTGTTATCAGTCACAGGATTTTTTCATCTACTAAAATTCAACATTTTAGATGACATGTTCAGTGATATAAACTGGGGTTCAGAAACAGTCTTCAGGGAACAGTCAGAAAGAGCGAAAGATCTAGGAATATCATTAGGCATATTAGACACATGTTTGAATGATGTGGTAAGTAGATTAATGATTGTAATAGGCAGATAAATTACGGGGAAGGTTGAGATCTCACAAAATATATTTAACCCCGCCGAATTTTTGCGCATGTTCCATGTCAGGAACCTCTGACTTTTGTTATTCTTGTATGTTGTTTTTAAATTTTATTTCATTGATATGTTTTGGAGTTTAGTGTGGCGTCCATTTTCACTGAACTAGTACACATTTTTGATAAGGGGCCAGCTGAAGCCCGCCTTCGGGTGCGGGCTCATATCGTTTTGTTGAAGACCCTTCGGCTGTTTTCTGCTTTTGTCGGGTTATAGCCCTTTGACGCATTCTCCATTTCCATTCTTAATTGATAAAACACTACCATATTAAATATGATCTTTAAAGCTAAAAACGTAACTATGAAAGACGCATATATTGATGCTATATTCGAGCAATTCGATATCTAAAACAATATACAATGAAATATAAACAGTTAATTTGTTGCTGGGTTTAACCTTCAAGTCCGAACAATTAGTGATGAAATAGCCTTCAGTCACAAATGTTAAACATCTGCAATATTTCATGTGTATTCTAATAAGTTTTCTGAAACAATCATTTTCACTGCAAGGTTGACCAAACATTGTCCTATTTTCCCGTCGAATTTGTTTTTAATGCAGGGAAAAATTGTTGAAAAGTAAAAATATTTATCTTGATTTGTTGTTTTGCTGAAATCCTACAGGATGTCGCACAAGATCTGGAGGTACTCGAAAAGGAGTTACAAGTAACTAAAGAACAACTTGCTAATCCAAGAATCAGTATTATAATTCCTGTATACAATGAAGCAGATAATATCTTATCTACACTGGAGACAGTTTTAAAGGTATGATCTGTATATAAATATTTGGGGGTTTCCAAGTATATTGAAGGGACATCATGATAACAGTAATGAAAACAGCTGTGTGGCTGATAATTATGTTAACTGTGTAGCTGCTTTTCAATTTTATGACTTTTGAATGAATTTACAAATAACAGTCAAGCTGCAAACTCGGTTTAAATTTGTCATACTAGTACTATATGATTTCATAAGCTAGAGTAAAATTCAGAACTATCAATGTATTCCTTTATCTCTGACCAGTAGTATAATCGTTTTCAAATTGATTTATTCATTTAATGTCATGGTTGCATTTAATTAAGTGCTTGTAAAATGACTGAATCTTATTACAGTGCTAATTTTGGAAATGAACAGATGTGTTTCTCATAATGGGAAGTTCATCTTTTTGAAATGACATTTTATTTGTAAATACGATGCAGTTATTTAGTCATAAAAAATGTATTCTTCTTTGTTTTCATTTTTTTTAAGTAGTTGATTAAACAGTTGCAATAGTAATCAAAGGTACCAATAGAAATAGGAAGATGTGGTATGAGTGCACAAATAAGAATTTATGAAAGTAAACCATTAAAGGTCAAGGTACGGCCTTCAACGAATTGAAACGCCAAACGCGCGTTCATCTACATTAGACTCATCAGTAATGCTCAGATCAAAATAGTTATGCCGGCGTCACACATTGGCGTATAGACCGGTGTGCATTTAACGTACAGAGAAAATTGACAAAGTCGGTATACGTTAGTTGCACGCCAGAGGAACGTTAAACGCGCGTTGCATAAGTTTGAAGTACGTTGAAATAAAAAAGGTATACGCTCGGTGAACGCTACAACTCGAGGAAATTTGTATGCAGCATAAAAATTTTCATCCAGCTCAAGTGTGTGTCTAGGTTATACCTGAACGCTACACGCACTTTATACATATGCTTCAAGCGCGTTTAACGCGCTACAGGTAAGTTTGGGACACGTTAAGGGCACGTTGTATACGCTTCGAGATCGTTTGACTTTAACTAAAATGTATGCGGGTGTATTTGTAACAAACAACCCATAATAGAACGTCCAAGATACGACCGGGACGCGTCTCAAATACGTTCAGGAAACTTTTTTCCTTCGTAGCGTGCATTCCATCTACGTTAGACAAACGCCAGGCATACACAACCATACGTTTCTTGAACGCCCGATAAAGGCTTAGTTACGCTTCTCGTACGCCCAATACACGCTTAAAGCTCATTGTGCGCACGTTACAGATATGATTGACAGGTTAAATGCATTCAAAATTACTAGCAGCGTACATGATTTTTTAACACGCCCTACGTACGTCGGAGCTATACGCTGATGTTTGACGCCGGTATTAGAGAGCCAGCAAGGTATAAAATTAAAGAGCATTGAGAACCCTAAATTCCAAAAAACATGGACCACATACGGCAGTGTTTTTTTTAATTTGAATCACCATCTATTTTAGACCAAATATGATAAAATTTGAAAGAAATTGCATTTTGCATCTTTACAGTTTGAAACTGCAATAAGAGTTAATTGCTATCTTTCAAATTGCGCTGCTGTAAAGGATTGTTATTTTATTTTACTTTCTTAATTTAGAAGTGCTCCAGAACGCAGGCCATAGAAGAAATCATTGTCAGTGATGGTGGAAGTACTGACGATACAATTTCTGTTGTTGAAAAGTTCGCTAAAACAAAAGATGTAGAAATAAAAGTGATTAAAAGTTCTCCAGGTATGATACATTATACTTGACCCTCAAATAAACGATTTATTTGTTTATTTTTTATTTTTGTTAAAATCAATATAAAATGAAATGTTAATTGTAATAATTGCAAATGCATTGCAATACAGTTTTTTTTGGTAGACATTTTGCTTTCCTTCATCTTATACAGGTAAATTTGCTCTTTCTGCAAGCTCTCCATTGTAAGTAAAAATTAATGTCCCTCATAAGGGAGACACCTGAAAAAATGTCCCTTATTACAGGGCCAATTACGGGAATTGGCAAATGGACTATTGTGATGGCTTTTTTTCTCTTTCTTTCTATTATGACGGTTTACTCCTGGTTTGCCCACTTTTTATTTCTACCAATTATCTATTAGTTATGAAAACAAAAAAGACAAAAGGTTTAATGAGCATACAATTGTATAGTCTGTTCCAACTTAGGTAAATAGTTTGTAAGTGTTTTCCAAATATTCAGGTTGTTTTATTGTATAGCAAAATAATAAAAAAAATCAAATATTTTTTCTCAGTAATTTAATATCAATTCACGATAGAAATATATTTATACACTGAGTACTCTTTCATTGCAAACTTTATTTAATTAATAAATTAATTTTATGAATGCATTGCATAAGGAAATCAATTAAGCACAGAAAAGTAATAAGGGCACTACATGTAAAATGATGAGAAATACATTTTTTTATATATACATCAAAAGTAACAAAACATTTAATATATTTGCAAAGTCACAATTAACAATAATTCACTTCATTGTTCAGTTCAAATGGAGAAGATGGGATGTTGCGTCAGAGTAATCTACCACGTTGATGGGTCCTTGTTGGTATCTGTATATGAGTCTGGTGTCTATTACTCTGTATGGTCGTCTTTAAGGTGGGCGGATTCCTCATGCTGCATACTGGATAATGTTGCATTCTGTTAGTGCCTTTGTCTTCTTCAGTAGCTCAATGATCTCGTAGATGTTTGGGTGGGCGTGTTTGAGTCGCTTCTTATGTTTGTTGTGCCATCCTTCCAGATGATTTGTGCATGGTGCGAGTCCTTCTGTGTAATAGTGGTTCCATAGAAAGCGGTAGTTTTCAACCCAAAACTCTGTCACGTAATCTGTAAATGAACTTGTAGCGGGTATGTTTTCAGTTTCTCTAATGTCTTCTTAAGTGTTTAGCCAAACATCGTCAACAAGGTGGGGTGGAACAAGAGGTACCAGTAGTACTACGGCTCGTCGTATCAGTTAAGTAATGTCTTCATTTTCTTTATAACAGGGCTGTAGTCCATATTTCTGTGCCTTTCGCCATATACACTGGGTGAAATGGAAGAAGCAGCCTTTCACGGTTACCCCTGGACATACTGTCTGTGTTGCGTTGTTGGTTGCTGTCTCGTAGTCAATGGATAGTGTTTCTGGTTGGAGCTGTAACTGGTGTTGTTGATCAATGGCTACTGAACAGTTGCATTTATATTCTAGTTGTCAAATTAATTGGATAATTTTATATTTTACTAAATTTTGAAACAGTGTATTGTATTGAAATTTAAAAAAAATAAGTTGAGTAAATTAAAAGATATTCAAATGAGATTTATTCTATTTAATCTTTAGTTTAATTATTTTACTTTTCCCAATTTTTTCACAATGTACCAATACTAGTAATTAAAAATATTTGTTGATAAATTGAAATATTTATTCATTTTAGTACACATTTTCCCTAAATTTTTTTAATAAAATACATTATCCTGCCAAATATATATAAAATATAAAAAAATTTTGCATATTTTCCTTGATTTAATAGCAGAATATAATATTCTTCTCTTTTAATTTTACAGGCAAAATATAAGGTAAAAAATATGACTATAATTCAGAAATAAACTATAATTGTTAAAACAACAATTCCGTCTATGTTTACATATACATATAATTAAAAGTGGGCACACCAGGATACACCATTATGACATGTGTATAGCTCTGATCTGATATGTGGTTTAACATCTAAACACTGAGATGGTTATATTCATATGTATATATGATTTATATCAACATTATTGTGTCAAATATAAAATTCATTGTAATAAATTAGTTTGCTCTTCATGGGCCCTTTAATTGGATTAAAAATATCTTATCTTATCTTATGTTATTTTATACGAAAATGCAATTTATCCTTTGTTTATTTTGGTAGGATTATTACTTACATTCATTTCATATAATGGAATTTGATGCGACTGTCATTCAAGTGAGTGGTTTAACTAGCTATTAATGGTTCATTCCAGCATTTCCTGCATAAGAAAATGCCTAACAGAAGTCAGGAATATGACAGTTGTTATCCATTCGTTTGATGTGTTTGAGCTTTTGATTTTGCCATTGGTTAGGGACTTTCATTTTTGAATTTTCCTCGGAGTTCAGTATTTTTGAGATTTTACTTTTTCATGAAAAATGAAATTTATCCTTTTTTTTACAATTTCTAAAAACGGACAAATTTGTAAAGTGTTGTTTAAAATTATTTTTTTTTGTTGGAAAATGATTTAACTGAAGCCTCGATCCCACCTTAATAGCACGTTGGGAGTCCGTTGATGTACTGACCGAATAAAACGGACGTGTAACGAATGCATAATGGACACACACCGGAAATGCAACGTACGAAAAACGGAAACGTACCGGACAGAACGGATGTCGAACGTACATCAAACGGACGAGTACCGCATAAAACGGACACCTAACTGAAGCGTACCGAATAAAACGGATGAACAAGATATACGGAACAATTAAAGGCGACAATAATAATAATATATGTAAATCGCATAAGTATTCAAAATGTTTCTGTGTAACTGGTTTTGGTTTGTTCTTCAAAATGCCGCCAAAGGGCAGTGTCTGATCTGAATAAGAGATGCTTGATTGTGAAGACGTGCCCTTACTCTAAGATCGATTATGAATACAAAAAATCAAGAACCGTAAGAAATCCGACATACAAATAATTGGCATTTCTGACGCGAAATTTTCAATTGGCATTTATCCGTGTCAGATCCGTTCATCATCCGTTTTATCCGTTATACGTCCGGTAGAAGTCCGTTTCTCATTCGTTCAACATCCTTTTTATCCGTTAAACGTCCGGTAGAAGTCGGTTGGTCAATTTATCTTCCAGACTTCCAACGGATGTATATGATAACGGGCACGTAACGGAAACAAAACGGACGAGTACCGTACAAAACGGACGCATACCGGACGTTCAACGGACATTTCATCCGTTGGACGTCCGTTTTAGCCTCGGTCACACCTTACAGGATAGTACGAACGGACGCCTTAAGGATGAAAATAAAAGTTGTCCGCTGACAAAATTATTATCCGTTGGGAGTCCGTTGATGTACTGACTGAATAAAACGGACGTGTAACGGATGCATAACGGACACGTTACGGATACAAAACGGACGCCTAACGGACGTTCAACTGACATGTTATCCGTTGGAAGTCCGTTCAAAGTTTTGAACATGCTCAAAATTTTCCACCGAACAGAACGGACGCCGACGGATAAAACGTACGCTTAACGGAAATGCAACGGATATGGACAGACGTCTAACGGATAAGAACGGACGTCTAACGGACATGAACGGATTGAAAAAAAGTTATCCGTTAGGCGTCCGTTCGAGCTATTCGGTAAGGTGTGACCGAGACGTTTGAACACGTTCAAAAATTTCCACCGGACAGAACGGACGTGGACGGATAAAACGTACGCTAAACGGACATGTAACGGATATGGACGGGCGTCTAACGGATAAGAACGGACGTCTAACGGATATGAACGGATTGAAAAAAGTTATCCGTTAGACATCCGTTCGAGCTATCCGTTAAGGTGTGACCGAGGCTTAAGGTAGATACACTCATCCCAGATTTTTTAATTCATTTTTTTTTAAATTTTGCTTTCAAGGAAGAGGCTTTCAGCAAAGGTATGGTGCAGAACAAGCAAAGGGAGATATATTTATGTTTCTTCATGCTGACACAGAAGCACCAGATAAGTTTGACCATGCAATAGTCAAATGCCTGCAGAAACCTGGAAATGTAGGAGGTTGTTTCAAATTAGGCTTTGATGTGGTAGAAGCCCCTGAAAGGTATACATGTTAAGAAAATATCAACAAAAGGTTTTTGTGATAGAAAATTGAGCACTTTTATTATGAGACTTTTTTAAATAGCTCTCAAGTAAGAGTATTCCAGCAAAGGTATGTAAAAAGAACATGTGAGATCGGGTCCAATGCAGGTTAAGAAAAATTCAATGGTTTAAGTTTATTTGCAAGTAGATGTGTCAAAACGTCTGTTGTCTTGCTTTTATCAAATGGTAAAATTTAAACTTTTTTATTTTTATTTTTAAAAAGACGATATTTATAGAGATTTGTTCAAAGTCAAACAACACTAAACTAAACTAATGTGCCAGTCTAAGCCATATGCTATTAAACAAAATCAGACGAAGTTTATATATCAATGAGCATCCAATAAAACCATGAGTCTTGGAAAAGTTGTAGATGAATTTAGCAAGGTCTACTGAAATAACTTTATCTGCAAAAACACATCTTAACTCATTTAGTGACTATAAATAGATACTTATAAAAAGTTGTGGGATTAAATAGTTTGTAAGTATTCAGGATTTTTCTTACCTCCTTGATAGTAAAAAAAATAATTAGTAATACAGAAAAAATATTAACATAGCATATACATGTACATCAATACTCACAGCTATTAAAGGTTACCAAAAAAATCCTGCCTTTCTGTTTATATCAGCTGCTGTTGGAAAAGAAGAAAGTGGAAATTGTTTAGGTTCTTCTTTAAGACCAAACAAATTATGTTCATGGTGTAGTAATTTTGCAGTGTTTCATATAATTAAACTTAAGAGATGTGGTATAATTGCCAATGACAAAACTTTTCACCAGAGTTCACTTGACGGGAATATGAGCAATTATGGGTCACCATATATATATGGCCTACATTGATAAGAAAAACCAATACTGTAAAGTCGGATACAAAGGAACCAATGAACTCCATTCTTGTGTTAAGAATATGTTGTTACTGTTTAACATGTATAAATAAAATCTTTTTTATATGTAGTATCATATGTTTTAGGGAAAAGAAGTTTTAAAGTTCCTGTTAAGAACCTTTTTTTATCTTTGCACAGGGAACAAAAATGCAGTCAAATTTTCAAAATGAAAATGCATGTTTTACAATGGACTACAAATAACATAAGAGTTAAGTATCTAGGTAAGATATCCTTTGTCTGTCATATGTTTTTTTTATCAAGTCGCAGTCTTTTATCTACACCATATGAATTTTGCTCATCGTTAAAGGCCTTTCATTGACCTATATTTTCTTAAATCAACACCATTTGTAATCTGTTGGATAGTTATCTCATTGACAATCATACCGAATCTCCACTTTTATATGTCCTCGTCCAGGAATTAATAATTGATATAATTATTAACGAGTTTTTATACGCCTGTCAAAATTTTGACGGGACGTATTATTGTATACACATGTCCGGTGTCCGTCCGTCCGTCCGTCTGTCTGTCCGTCTGTCCGGCGTAAACATGTCGCACCGTAACTTGAGAACGACTTATCTAAATTTCATGAAACTTAATATAGTTGTTTTTTATGATGGTCAAATGATCTGTATACTTTTTGGTGAAAATAAGATTTTAACTTTTTGAGTTACGACACTTTGTAACTAAAACAGGGGGTGTTTTTTTTTCACATGTCGCACTGTATCTCAAAAACGATTTTTGATTATTGCTTAAAACTTTACACACTTCTTAGTTATATTAATCTCAATATCTGTATACTTTTTGGTAATGATTCAAAATTTCATTTTTGAGTTATTGAGTATTTTGTAAAAAAGGGGGAGGGTTTTTTACATGTCGCGCGGTATCTCAAAAACGATTTATGATTATTGCTTAAAACTTTACACACTTCTTTGTTATATTAATCTTAAGATCTGTATACTTTTTGTGATGATTCAAAATTTCATTTTTGAGTTATTGAGTATTTTGTTAAAAAGGGGGAGGGGTTTTTTACACGTCGTGCCGTATCTCAAAAACGATTTATGATTATTGCTTAAAACTTTACACACTTCTTTGTTATATTAATTTAAAGATCTGTATACTTTTTGGTGATGACTCAAAATTTTATTTTTGAGTTATTGAGTATTTTGTAAAAAAGGGGAGGGTTTTTATTACATGTTGCGCAGTATCTCAAAAACAATTTATGATTATTGCTTGAAACTGTACACACTTCTTTGTTATATTAATCTAAAGATCTGTTTAGTTTTTGGTTTGATTCAAAATTTTATTTTAGTGATATTAGTAAAAAAAAAACAGGGTGGAGGGGGGTTTCACATGTCCCGCCATGTCTCAAAAGCAATAAATGGTAGTTGCTTAAAACTTTCTCAGAAACTATTTATGATTATTGCATAAAACTTCCACACAAGACGTCGGGCGTATCATGCGCTCATGGCGCAGCTGTTTATTAAATCAGTTAAGAATGGAATACGTACAATCATTATTGTATTGACTGGTTTTGCAATAAAAGAAGTATGAATCGTCTGCATTACCTCCCTTTCACCAGTTTTGTATGTGTGGTTTTTGTTTGCATTTTTAGCGCCTTTATAAATAATATTAATACAGAGTGCTGGGAACCAAAAAGTTTTGAAGTCAAAGAAAACTAAAAAGCCAAACAGTACTCCATTAAGGTGGTACATAACAATACAGGGAGATAACTCTGCTGATCGTTTTAATCACGTTCTATTGTTAATAAGGAAATATTAATTTCAATGATCAAAATTAGTCAAATGTTAGTCAAATTGCTATATGCCAAGGAACATTTTCCGATAAAGTGTGGTTCAAGTTCTTTGATTTTTTTTATAATTTGTGAAAAGGTCAAAGAAAGTATTTTGTCAAAATTTTATAAAAATTAAACAAGCCAAACTAATTTGAGTGAAGGTGTTGTGTACCACCTTGAGGTAAATTATTTCAGAGAGTTTGAGTTGTTGCTAATTTATAAAGAAGAAATGTCAAACAAATCTTATATCTCAGAGCACTAATGATTACTGAATATCCAGAAAATATGATTGATTGGACTAATGGTTTTTGTATAATGAAAGTCAGAAGATCTAAATATTGATATAAGTTAATTAAAGATTATATTTATGTTAGTATTATATGATTATCTTAATTTGCCAAAGATGTAAAACAGGAACACCGTTGTTCAACATAATTGAACTCTAACCTTTATTTAGAACGTCCGTATGGTGATCAAATCTTGTTTATGACAAAGCAGAATTACTACAAAGCTGGTGGTTTTAAAGAAGTTTATTTGATGGAGGATTACATGATGGTAAGATAATTGTAAAAATAGTTACTGGAGTTTACAATTTTTTTTATGAACGTTAATATAGAAAATATGCAGATCCCGTTCGTTACATGTAGATTGAAAAAACTGCGAATTGTTGATCTTTACTTTTGCACATGTACGTATGATGTCATGTTCCTACGTAAAACTCTAACATCGCGCAGACATCCAAACAATGCGTATGCTACAGAATGTAATACAAATTGACCAAAAGCAGATTTCAGAGAGAAAAGTGTGATTGTTTTGTATATTTGTTTTGAAGAATTGGATATGTCCGTTTGCCATTGACGAAATGAACATCGTCTTAACCCTTTAAATAAATAAATAAACTAACGAATAGTAAATGGAAATATCGTTAATTCGTATGATGGTGCTGGATAAGTTAATCAAATAAACGAAGTTTTCGTATCACATTCTCGTTTCACACTTCGTTAAGTTCGATACGAGAAATATCTCTTCATACAAAGAATAAATAACAGGTCACATATATGAGAGAAATTAACTTAATATAAATGGTAAATAGACATGATCGTATTCTGATGGAAACATAATAATTGAAGATACCAAGCTTATGATATTGCACACAAGTCGCGCGTTTTGTATCCACATGATTTATCAGTGACGATAGAAACAAAAGTTGAAATGCAAAATAAAGTACGAAGTTGAAGAGTATTGAGGTACCAATATTCCGAACGGTTTTGCAAAATATAGCTCAGTGTGACTGAGTTTTTCTTGGAAAAATTTGGTATTTTATATTTTTAATTTAAATGTTAATTTAAACGATAATTTATTTAAGAGTTGTTCTTTCTTCATTAGGTTGAAGACCTACATATATTTGGGCACATAGGTGTTGCTGATGCTGATCCTGTTATAACATCTTCACGACGCTGGAAAAAAATGGGACTAATAAGGGTAACTTTTCTTATTTATATTATTTAAAAAAAAATAATTATAGTAACAATTGAACTTGAATATCAGGAGAGCATATGAGTGTACTACTGTCGCTGGGGAATATGGTATTTTTTTGTTAATCTTAATACCTATTGGAAGAACCGTGCAACTTCATAGGAAGGAAATGCATCTGCAAGATTGACAAAACATCAACGGTGCCAATTTTACAGCACCAGAAGCGCAGTTTTGCAATTAACGTCTCTTCAGTGATGCACGAGTAAAAATAAATTAAAAATTCCAAACATAAAAAAAACGTTGAAAAGTAAAAACACAAAAATACTGAACTCCGAGGAAAATTCAAAAAGGAAAATCCAAAATCAAAAGGCAAAATCAAAAGTCCAAACACATCAAACGAATGGATAACAACTGTCATATTCCTGACTTGGTACAGGCATTTTCTAATGTAGAAAATGGTGGATTGAACCTGGTTTTATAGCTAGCTAAACCTCTCACTTGTATGAAAAGCCGAAACAGATGAAAGTCGATAGCTGACAAATGTATACGATAGTTATCAAAAGTACCAGGATTATAATTTTATACGCCAGACGCGCGTTTCGTCTACATAAGACTCATCAGTGACGCTCAGATCAAAATAGTTAAAAAGCCAAACAAATACAAAGTTGAAGAGCATTGAGGACCCAAAATTCCTAAAAGTTGTGCCAAATACGGCTAAGGTAATCTACTCCTGGGGTAAGAAAATCCTTAGTTTTTCGAAAAATTCAAAGTTTTGTAAACAGCAAATTTATAAAAATGACCATATAATTGATATTCATGTCAACACCGAAGTGCTGACTACTGGGCTGATGATACCCTCGGGGACGAAACGTCCACCAGCAGTGGCATCGACCCAGTGGTGTAAATAGTTATCAAAAGTACCAGGATTATAATTTTATACGCCAGACGCGCGTTTCGTCTACATAAGACTCATCAGTGACGCTCAGATCAAAATGGTTAAAATGTTGTTATTTTGCATGTCTGATGTGTCTTTTCTGCTGTATTTAGCGAATTCAATTCGAAAGTGTTTGATTAGTTTTCGGCTTTTTGAGAAATTATTTCGTCTTCAATAAATTTTACATGCCTTATCGATAAAACGATAGGATAGATAAAATGAAGACTATTCACTTATACAATTAACTCATTATAAAAACCAGGATTCGAATTTTTCTGCGCCTGGCTTGAGGTTCGTCTATGAAAGACTCATCATTTACGTTCGAAAATTTAAAAAAAGCTACATAAAGTATGAAGATTAAGAACATTGAGAACTCAAATTCCTAAAGCTTGTGCAAAATACAGATAAGGTAATCTATTGTTTGAGAAGAATATTTTTCTAAAAGTTTTAAAAACAGTTAAACAATTTATAATTATGACCAAAGCAATGTTAATATATGTCAACACATGATATGATGACAGTAGGTTTATATATGTCTTGTTTGTAGTGGTTTTGAGTTTCAGTCATATTGGTGTAAACAGCACACTTTTAAAATAGTATACATATCCTCAGTGTTTACCGGTTAGATGATGTAATGTTCATGTTTTCATATATTACAGACTACTGGAATGACCAATTTGATAGTTCTCGCATACAAGCTTGGTGTCCCTTCTAACAAACTAGCTGAATGGTATTATGGAGATAAATTAAAAGAGATACAGAAAAGGGCAAAGCAAACATGACTCATTACTCATAGTAAACCCGGTTCTGAGTTTTAATTTTGTATATGATTTAAAAACGGTGCTTTAAAAATAAAAAGTGCTAATTCGAATGGAGTGATGATTCATAAATTATAAATAAGCTGATGTTCATCGACATTTATTCACATATTTCAAAGCTTATTGCCCTACAGCAATTAACATTTGCATTTGTAGAATACAATCACAAACCTGCTCATCTATTCACCAATGGGTCTGCAACACAACGAGAAAATCCCCCACCAGGTGTCGTGCTTCAGCTGGCCTCTCAACAAAAAATGTGTACTAGTTCAGTGAAAATGAACGTCACACTAAACTCAAAATCATATAAAAGAACTAAGATAAAAAAAATAATAGAAAAAATAATCAAGAACAACACAGGCCAGAGGCTGCTGACTTGGGACAGGCTAAAAAATGCGATTGGATTACACCTGTTTTACCCAAACTTGATATAAATATGCAGCATGGGCTGGTGAATGAATTATAAACTTTGACATTTGACCTTTCTGATGGTAAAACCTTGTATAATTTTTGTCCTGATCATAACTTATGTACTGTAACACTTAGGTTAACCAAAGTTGGTATGATGTTGCATCATGGAATGGAGGTATGTCAATGTTAATACACTCTGAACCTGATTTTACCCCTATGATTTTAAAACATTGTCTGATTTGTCTTTGGTGCTTTACTTTCGTAACAATAGAACTAAGGTTGACCATGGATGGTATGATGCATGGAGTTATGTCATCTACCAATGTGTATATGCTCTGACCCTGACTTTGAACCCATATGGTAGTAAAAATTTGTCTGATTTGCTTTCAGTGCATTTCCTTTGTAACAGTAAAGCTTGGGTTGTGTGATATACAAAAGGCATTTTGATCTTACCATACTATAGTAAAACATTTTACGTTGCATAACTTCTGTCCTTAGATTGACAAAACTTTTTATGTAGAAGCATTATATATAAAATGCCAAAACCAGGTAACTCTGATCTTGACCGTGACCTTTGAATTCTGATACTGTATTGTCACAGTACTGAATTTCACAGGAGCAACTAAAATGCATGCACTTAATCAGATAACCAGATATAGGTTATACGATTGCCTTAGATTTTGTTCTCTTGATTGGTATATTTAAAGTAGATTTACGAATTTAGATCATTGAACAATACTTCCTGTTTTTATGCCCCACCTACGATAGTGGAGGGGCATTATGTATTTTGGTCTGTGTGTCCGTCTGTTCGTTCGTCTGTTCGTCCGATCGTCTGCCCATCCGGACGGACAGACGAACAGACGGACGGACGGACAGACGAACGCACAGACCAAAACACATAATGTCCCTCTTCTATCGTAGGTCCAGCTTCATCAAAAACTACCTTGACCAAAAACTTTAACCTGAAGCGGGACAGACGGACGAACGGACCGCTTCAGGTTAACGTTTTTGGCCAAGGTATTTTTTGATGAAGCTATAGGTCCAATCGACTTGACACTTAGTACACATGTTCCTTATGATATGATTTTTCTTATCTTAAAGCCAAATTAGACTTTTCACCCCAATTTCACGGTTCACTGAACATAGAAAATGAAAGTGCGAGATTCAAGTTAAAGTTTTTGGTCAAGGTAGTTTTTGATGAAGTTGATTTCCAATCCACTTGAAACTTATTACGCATGTTCCCTATGGTATGATCTTTCTACTTAAATGCTAAGTTAGATTTTTTACCGAATTTCACGGTCTATTGAACATGGAAAATGATAGCGTGAATGGGACATCCATGTTCTTTGGACACATTCTTGTTGGCAGAAAGTTTTATTGAAGGATTGAAAGATTCAAAAGTGAGAATCCATTGGTTAACCGAAATTTATCAATTTATGCGTATCAAGTTTCGAATCTGTTTGCAATTTTTTTTTTGTGCCACTGATTTTCAAACCCTCTAGAAAGGTTCTTGTCAAAGTTTTCTAGTAGTACCTAAAACCGTAGGTTTAAAGCATTTAAAAGGACTAAGATTTGAAAAAAGTATGTTTATCTAAGTTATTCATTCATGCACTGAATCAATATTATAACAGAAAAAATAACGACAATTTTTAAGTTCACATTGACTGGGCAGAGCGAAATAATTTCATGAAATTATTAAAAAAAAAAATGGTCGTGAAAACTGTTATTGATGTCTCGTTTATTGAATTGTCAGTATATTGAGATGGTTGGTTATTTTAATTATGTCCGTTCATTTGTTCGGTCAGGATATTAAGATCGTTATGTCTTACTTATTAGGCTTTTAAGTTTCAGTCACATTGAAGTAAACAACAGACTCTGTTTTATTGTTCAGATATAAAGCTAAGGGTTGTATATCTGACAGACTATTGGAATAAGCAATTTGATAGTTTTGTATAAAAGCTCCGTGTTCCGTCTTACAATTGACTTGAACAGTATGACGATTTTTGTTGTTTCCCATGACAACAATCTTTGTTTACAACTACAAAAATGTTTGACATCATGTATTCGTCAATTTTTATATTTCGCATAGATTTCCTTGACACTTTCACAGAATAAAACTAACATAATGTCAAAAGGTATATATTTGTATTGTTCCAATGCTCTTTGGAAGAACTTTTACTTTCCTATTTCAATTATTTTAATTAAATATTGCAAAACATTTGTACAGTTGAATTTATTTCTAATATTTGTTTTTAGGATTTCCGTCTTCATTTTTACAAATATCAACACCTCTATAATCATGCACTTGATTTAAATAACTCGTAAACTGAAACTTCAATTTCATAAGTGAACCTACATTTTTATTATTCAATCTGAATGTTCTTTGACACTAAGACATGAAAGACATATGAAACGAGTGACCGGTGAAAAATAATGTTATTCAAATTCTTCAACCAATGCATACAAATATCATAAACTTAGTCTTCTCTGCACGATTTTATCATTTTGTTCGCATAAATTTCGTATAATCGTCATTTTTTTTTCAATCGGTCAGTGTTGTGAAAATATGGCAAGTAATTAAAGTTCGTGTTTTGAAACCGAAGTTAAACGATTGTCACCTGTTTGTTAACAATTAACAAAAAACATGGATATTGAGCACGTGTTTAACATGTACAGTGAGGGTTGAGTTCAATATCATAGCAGCTACGTAGCTGCTATCAATATATATGTAGCAGTTAGTCTATAGCTACACGTTCAATAGTCAAAATCTACGTAGCAATACGTAGCAGGTACAATATTGAACGCGGCCCAGATAATAGTTTATTCTAAGGACATCCATGCGTATTGTGATCACCGGAATTTTACGAGATGGGTCACACTGAGATCACTTTGCATACGGAAAATATGTCGGGGAATTACTTCCTGGAAGGGAAGGAAGCAATTAAAATAAAGTAAAGTATATGTACATAAGTTTTATAATGAAAACTATCCATTGAGTTAAAAACATATGCATTATTTTTTTTATTTGAGGTTTCTACCATAAAAAAGGTTCAGTTTGGCATTTGTATTTTTAACCCAATCGAAGTTTTTGAATGGTTTTCAAAATATTTGTCACGGTATCTCGAATAATATATTACCTGCATATGGGATATATATTTCCCAACTTATTCGATATTCAAGAGCTTGCAGCTCCTACTCATACTTTGTAAAACGTCATCAGTGTCTGAGTAGAAAGTTGATGAACCAGGGGTATGTCAAAGAACGTCTCGTTCTTTTTCTAAAAAAGTTCATCGGAAGGTACCAAGACCTTGTTGATAAATATTCTGTTTCAACTTCACAAATAATACACGATGGTCTTGATGTATAGATTCTGCGTACTGATGTTGTTTATCATCTTCACAACGTGTTTTATAGTTCTTTCATTTGTCTTTGTTGTATTATTAATATTACTTTTACTGTTGAATGGTTTTATGTGACATGGCACGGTACTTATACATGTCGTCAATGTGTTTGTATTGTCTTTCATTTATTGGTGGTGTGTTTTGTATATGACTGACGTTGTTTAAAATCTTAATAACGTGTTATATTATTCTTTTATTTGTCTTTATTAATATAACTTTTACTGTTAAGTCTGTTTTTTTAGATATCCTTTTGACGTAACTCTGTGCTTATGTATCCCATCATACTTTGAACGACAAAAATATTTTATGATGTGACTATGTACCTATGTATCTTGTCATACTTTGAATGACAAAATTATTTTATTTATTAATATTACTTTTACTGTTATGTTTGTTTTTTGTGATATACAATTGACGTGACTCTATACTTATGTATCTCGTCATACTTTGAACCACACAATTATTTTATTTTTATTATTATTACTTTTACTGTTAAGTCTGTTGTTGTTATATCTATTTTACGTGACTGTATTTATGTATCCCGTCATACTTTGAACGACAAAATTATTTCACGTCTACTTGTGCGAATTTCAAACGCGCTATATTACACCAGTACTTAAAACCCTCCATCCTTTATGGGTGCATTTTACATAGATAAATAAAATCGTATAATATAAGCAAAATGAGGATGTTAAATTTGATGTATGCCTTTTTGTGCTTCTTCGTTACATTTGTTGTTTTTATAGGGATTACATGTAAGATGATAACACAATGTTGACTGCTGTACCCTTATTTTTTTTACATTTTTACCTATTATGTCTGTTTGTTTTGTTCACGCATCGGTGACAATATAATGGAATTTGATGCAACTGTCATACAAGTGAGAGGTTAAGCTAGCTATAAAACCAGGTTCAACCCACCATTTTCTACATTTAAAAATGCCTGTACCAAGTCAGGAATATGACAGTTCTTGTCCATTCATTTTTGATGCGTTTTGTTGTTTCATTTTGCCATGTGATTGTGGACTTTCCAAATTGATTTTCCTCTGAGTTCAGTATTTTTGTGATTTTACTTTTTAAACCATGCAAAATGACTTATATAGTTTATAAAGTTATTTATTGAAGTTTGCATATGTGAAAAAAGAGGTGACACACCTTGAATTCGATACTTCTTAATGTTTCATATCTTTTTGTCCAAAACGATTTTGTTTTTAAAACATAAATGAAGCTTTTTCTACAAAACAAAGTAGACCCCATGCATTGACAATGCGTCAACAAGTATGGATTGTATTTCATTGATTCTCGGTGAATCTGTAGTACCATGCATAAGTGTTTACCTCCTTATATATAATTTGAATGACGTTTATGGGTTTTTAAATAGCAAAGCATCAGCCAGACTATTAATTTATCTGTACAATAGAGATGTGGAATTTAGCAATGGGTAATTCAAATTCTTAAATCTAAGACAAACTGGTAAAGCTATGGCAAAAGATGGAAAATGACCAAAATACAAACACAAGTCTTCAAACACAACATCGAAAATTAAAGCCGAAAAACATGAACACCACAAAAAAAACTGCGGTGATTTTCAGATACTTTAGAATGATAAGCAGATTCCGTTTCACATGTGAAATGTGCTCATGAAAAATAACATTAACTGGTAAGTCTAATTCGGTGATATCATATTCTTGGAAAAATGTACTTGACTTTAATTACGATTATATTGATAACGAAAACTGCTCTCTGAAGGGCAAATTCTCTGCTGCTTTAACAAATCTGAAGTTCACCGAAGAATATAAATGTGTACAATATGTGTCAAAGACAGGTTATCAATACTTTTTGATAATTTTGAACAGTTTAAATCTTTTAGTGTGATAGTAAATGAAGCATTAAGCTTTAAGGAATAATGCATCAATCTTTTATTCAAAAAATTTGAAGTAGGCTTCTGAAATGTAATAACAAGGTACACACTACCAACGTCAGTCAGATGTGTCATAACAAGGTACACACTACCAATGTCGTCAGTCAGATGTGTCATAACAAGGTACACACTACCAATGTCGTCAGTCAGATGTGTCATAATAAGGTACACACTACCAATGTCGTCAGTCAGATGTGTCATAACAAGGTACACACTACCAATGTCGTCAGTCAGATGTTTCATAACAAGGTACACACTACCAATGTCGTCAGTCAGATGTGTCATAACAAGGTACACACTATCAATGTCGTCAGTCAGATGTTTCATAACAAGGTACACACTACCAATGTCGTCAGTCAGATGTGTCATAATACATATTGGAATGTTCAAATACTAGTAATATTCATTCAAATAGAAAACAAATCGTAAAAAACTTTAATGCCATATAAAGTCATAGAGTTTACTTATTCCATGTCATAAATGTTATAAAAGAGGGACGAAAGATGCCAGAGGGACTGTCAAATTCATAGATTGAAAATAAACTGACAACGACATGGCTAAAAACAAAAAGAAAAACAGACAATTAATAGTACAGAAGACACAACATAGAAAACTAAAGATTAAGCAACACGAACCCCACCAAAAACTGGGGGTGATCTCAGGTGCTCCGGGAGGGTAAGCATCCTGCTCCACATGTGCACCCGCCGTGTTGCTTATATTATTACATATATAAAAAAAGTTTCCAAAATATACTTGTTGCTAGGTACTTTTCTTAAACATGTGTTAAACATTATTGTTTTGAGAGACTTGATGCGGAAATTTACCAAATTTGAAATCATATCGTTTGATGTTGAATGCATTGTTCCATGTCTTACGAAATAACAGTTTATAAAATATATGTAGTGACTTTGTCAAATTATTATTGTTTCTGACACTTTCTGAAATTTTCCATATTTGGATCTGTATTCTTTTCTATTGGATTGCTTTATGACAAAGACAGGTAATTTCAATTCCCCTCAGAAATATGGATACTGAGTACTGTTGATTGATATAGTTTTGAGTCACCACAAATTTATCAAATTGAAATTACTTCCTTTTATAATGTACCTATTCCATGTCGAAATGAATATTATTTGTGTTGCATAATATATGGTTACTATGTGCTTTTTCAATTAAACTTGTTTTAAAATACTTCACTGAAATCTATTTACGGGAATAACATAATATGAAATCTAATTGTTCCATTTAAAACATAGGACAATATATTTTAAACAATATATAGTCGATTTTTCACTTTTCAGATCTTAATCACAGTCACCTGTTTCAGAGTTATTTTCATATTTTACTAGTAGTATCAATAGTCAAATTGTATGCGAAACATCAATGACACTCGTTGAAATATTTCTTTATACGCTTTAAATCGTTTACAAAAGATCTAGACGTCGACGTTATTATTTGCGTTTACAAATAAGTCACTTGAAGCGATGTCGCACTAACCACGCTGCAACTTGTGATTTATTTCGAACGTATTGAATGTTTTGTAATGTTCAAAGCTTAGTTACTTGAAAATAATTGTCCGTAAATACTTCCTTGAGTCCCTTCTCCTGTTTCGTTGTTTTAGGATTTGTCTCGTTACTATGATATCCTTCAGTATTTCAGTATTTTATTCCAAAACTTTGAATACTTTGTCAATACTTGTAACATATCACATGTCAATACGATTGTATTCTAGATACATGTTATCTTTCATCAACACGTAGTCCTTAACCGACTTATACAAATATGTAGACAATTAGTTTCATAATCTCCTAGTGTTTTTTGATATTTGTGTTTCACATACGTAAAAGTAAATCTTTAGATTCCGTAGAGTGAACGTCATATGTGGAACACAAACAAAAATAGGGTGACTTACTAGTAATTTATTTTTTCACACCTTTAGATATAACCGCAATCTACGTTATACGTATATAATAACAATTAAAATTGATTGCAGGTGTAAAACAATGTGACTTTCAACGGACAATATAAAATTAAATTACATTAAATTTGAAACAAAACACATTGATCTCTAGACAAATGTAAAAACCGATGGTGTTCTTCTAAAACAATAGGATATTAACCACAACTCATCTACCGCAGTAGCTTGATAATTAGGGGCTACACAAAAGCAATATGGTCTGCATCCTACATAGTTTACATCTACCAAAAGACTCCTTATGATGTTTAAACACTAATCTTTACCACATACTTGAATTTTAGTTTGATCACTCGCCTGCGACGAAAGTTGCTGAAGGCGAGACAAAGGTGTTGCTTTTCTTGCGGCGTAGGCGTAAGCAATCATTATTAAGTTTTCGTTTAAAATGGTTAAATGGTATTTTCTATAAAAAGTAAAATCCCAACAATACTGAACACCGAGGAAAATTCTAAACGGAAAGTCCCTTATCAAATAGCAAAATCAAAGGCTCAAACACATAGAACTCACTCTGCATGATTTGCATGAAAGTGTTTTAAACCCTGTGTGACAAGACAAGAATTTCTAAACATAAACTTACTTTTGAAATTTTTAACCATGATTTTAGAATTAAAACGTTCTTACGCATATATCTTGATGAAAGTAACTTTAAATGACAATGTGTTTTTGATAAAGCCACCAAGATAAAAGTAGTCAATAAAGTACATAGTAATGCATTTTCGGACTTTTACAAACATATACACAAAATAGCACTGTCAGTTGACTCGCAAATTAGATTATTTGATACCATATCTTTCGTCCAATTCTAACTTATGAATGTAAGGTTGGGGTTCGACAACTTAAGTACAGATATTTTGAAAGTCTCACTTTCAATTTGGTAAAACATTTATGAAGATAAGAATAATGGCAGATAATTCCATGTCTAATGGTGAACTTGGCAGAACTCCAATTTAGTTGTAGATTTTGGAACAAGCAGTATGTTATACAGAATATCAGTTTCAAGTAGATAAATGCTGAACTTCTATATGTGATAATGCTCGACCTAGTTATGCATGGATTCAGCAATTTTCAGTACATTCAGTTCAGTTCAAACTTATTGTGAAACTTATTGTGTAGAAAAGACTTAAATTTATCAATGAATTTTTAGCTCACCTGGACCGAAGGGCAAAGTGAGCTTAACTCATCATTTTGCGTCTGTCGTCCGTCGTCCGTAGTGGTTTTTCGGCCGTCGTCCCGGTTAACAAACCAAGATGGCCGCCATGGCTAAAAATAGAACATAGAGGTAAAATATAGATGTTGGCCTATATCTCTTAAACCACAGCATTTAGAGCAAATCTGACAGGGATAAAATGGCTTATCAGGTCAAGATCTCTCTGCCCTGAAATTTTCAAATGAATAGGCATACCGAATACGTAATTTTAAGGAAATTATAGCAGTTTTTGGTTATTATCTTGAATATTACTATAGATAAAGATAAACTGTAAACAGCAATGATGTTTAACAAAGTAAGATATACAAATACGTCAACACGACCAAAATAGGCAGTTGACCCCTGAAGGAGTCATTGCCCTTTATAGTCAATTTTTACCAATTTTTTGTAAATTTTTGTAATCTTTTATAAAAATCTTCTCCTCTGAAACTACTAAAACAAATTTAACGAAACTTGTACACAATCATGATTAGGGTGTCTAGTTTAAATATGTGTCCGATGACCCCGCTTGCGAACCAAGATGGCCGACATGGCTAAAAATAGTACATAGGGGAAAAATGCAGTTTTTTACTCATATCTCTGGAACAAAAGTATTTAGAGCAAATCTGTCGAGGTGAAATTGTTCATTAGGTCAACATGTATCTGCCCTAGCATGTATCAGACCAATCAGGCGACTTGTTGTTGGGTTGCTGCCTCTGAAGTGGTAATTTAAGAAAATTTAGCAACTTTTGGTTATTATTTTGAAAATAATTATAGATAGAGATAAACTGTACACAGCGATAATGTACAGCAAAGTAAGACCTACAATTGACCCATTAAGTTTTAGTGTCCTTTATAGTCAATTTGAAACAATATATATAAAAAAAAGTCTGTTTTTGTAAATTTTTACAAAATAATTTCCACTGTCACTACATTGTGTACTAGGCCAAGTTTATTAAAGATAGATATAGTTGTAAGCAGCAAGAATGTTCAGTAAAGTAAGATCTACAATCGAACCCTTAAGGAGTTATTGTCCTTTATAGTCAATTTTTAACATTTAAAAAAAAATAATCTGTTTTTGTAAATTTTTACAAAATATTTCCACTGTCGCTACTTGGCCAAGTTCATTATAGATAGAGATAGTTGTAAGCAGCAACAATGTTCAGTAAAGTAGGATCTACAAACACATCACCAACATCAAAACACAATTTTGTCATGAATCGATTTGTGTCCTTTGTTTGATATGATATAGACCAAGGTGAGCAACACAGGCTCTTTAGAGCGTCTAGTTAAAAATATGAAATAATCGAAAAGTATATTCGCTCTCTCTCCATATGGAATTTAATGATTCCGTATACAATTTATATCTTATTAGGCCACTGTCACTCAATCTAGCTAATATATTGAATGAGAAAAATCCGGTACCCATAAGATAATCATTCCTTATTCCTTTGCCTTGGTTTTGATATTAGTTATTCAACTATCTACCCTTTTTTTTAAACATAAATGATATCATCTGACCATGTGATTGCAGAATCTATTTTATTACAAGAATCATTTTCAACAAAATTTCCTTGACATACAATTTCCTCTTAAAGAAAAAAGAAGGAATGAAATATCTGCATGTCACCTGAAAATTTCGGGTTTATTTGCACGTTCCATGTTTTGATATCATCAAATTATCTTAAACCATATTTAGACTTGGTGAGTAGTTAAGTTAATTAGCTGCAAAGACAAAATATTTTGCATAAATGGTAATTACATGTAATGTACATGTAATGTATCTACTTCGTCTTCAAACACTAAAGGAATAAAAATTGAAATTGATTATCATATTAAAAAATTGGCATTGCTGTCTAGTTGTAAAGTACTTTTAACACTCTCTATACGTCGCGTCAAGAAACACGATATTCTGTTGTGTCCCTGTCTATCCGTCTATCAGATCGTTGATCCATGCAAGTTTTGTCTTATTATTCTTACGAACCACAAGTAAGCAATTCCTTAAATTTAGTGCAAGCTACCAGTGTGAATATTATACAAGGTGATGAGTTTTATTATTCATCATTCGCTAGCTTCTTGCTTACCGAATACTTACAAATATAATGGCCTTGATGGAGAGTTGTCTCATTGGTACTCATAACACATATTCCTATATCTATGTATGAAATTTTCGTTGCATTGTCCTCAGAACACCGACTCATAGGTTCGATAGATGTACATGCATTGGCAAGGTTCTTTTGAGCCCACTATCCTATGTTTGACTTTTTTTATTTCATCGCTGATCAACTGCCTGTCAACCAAAAACTGATTTGTTCTTACACATAAGTGTGTATGCATGATATTTTTGTAGTAGTTTCTCAAAAACTTTGAATCCGAACAACCTAGGTCGAAAGCTAGTATATTGTGTGATGGGTTTTCACAAACATTGTTATTCATCTGTCTGTCTGTTTACCGAATACCTATAGCGAGCTATCATTAGTGAGTAGTTGTTCACATCTCCTCTTGAAAGTCATCAGATATGCCTCTGTAATTTACTTCCAAATACTTTAGATTTGTAGTCGGGATCAGTTGATTTGAGAAACACGCTTATCGTTAGTCCAGTATCACTTTTTTCTGAAAATTCTCAAAGTTTTGATATATGATAAAAACAACGAGACCCTTTTCTGTCTAAAATATTGTTTTCCTTATGTACATCATCATCATTTTGGTTTTGGTGGATAGAGTGTCATACACAATCATACATCATCTCTCTGTTATTAGACCGTCAACAAAATATTTTTGATGATCAAACATCTTCGTCTTAGTGATCCGTTTTGAGTCGTTCATTTTTCGTGTGTTTCAATCTCTAACGTCACTTTAAGGAACATACTTTCAGTATTCAAACCATTGTTAATATTCACGGTGCGCCCAATGATTGAAACATCTTTTACGAACAAATATTGTCTTGTAGGTTCTCCGGTCTTATAATGCTTTAAATATTTCTCTAAACACAACGTACCAGTCTGCTCTGTTAGTTTTTGCAACAACTTGTAGAAATTTTGGTGTTATGTGTGTTCAGTGTATTTAATGCAAAAAAAAAAAACTTTTATAAGTTTATACTTAATAGTCTGTTTCTTTGTATGTTGACGTTTGTTTGTATTGTATTGTATTGTTTCTGTTGTTCCGTTGTTTCCGTCCAATATCAGTTTTGTTTCCCTTGGTTTTAGTATCTAACATGGATTTGTTTTCTCCCAATCGATTGATGACTGTTTAATAGCGATAAACTACTGTTGCCTTTACTTATATATAATTTCAACCACCAAAGCATTTAACTACAGTTGTAGTATTTTAAATTACAGCTGGATCACTTTGTTTTGTTATTACAATTAAATAACCTTCGTGGATGTGATTGTCTACGAAAATAAGTTATGTCAATATTAGAAAATGAAGATCAAATTTTGACAGCCGTACTTTTATGTGTTATAATAAAATTACTGAGATAAGAATACAATACAAGATTAGTTTTAAAGGCATTTAATGAACACGCCACTTTTAGAAACACTAAATATAATGGTTGATCTTTCTTGAGTTTGGATTTTAATTAATTAGGAAAATATATCGTGATTACTTAGAGTTTGTTTATTTCTTGTGAAATACTAACCACATTATTTCTCATTTGGAACCATCCTTTCTAAGCTGCAAATAGTACTGAAATTTGTATTGTCTTCTCACAATTTGATTAAATAGTTTAATATAGACTATTAGTGCACACTCAGGCTTTCTACTAAAGATTCCCAAGAACACATGTTATAAGATTACTTTAAATAGCATAGATTTCAAAGAAATATGGGAAATTATGCATCAAATTACCGATCGAATTAATGTTGATAAAAAGTCATAAGGGCAAGTAACTATTAATTAGCTATGTCACAAACTTTGCTTAAATTTTTATACATCTTTAATTGTCCTGTTGAACTGTAACTGTGAATGAAAAAAAAATTACTACTTAATTACTTTTATTTTCTCAAATATAACTTTTTAAAAATATGTAAATATGTATATGGAAAGCAGAAAAAATCGTTGAAAACTTTCATAAATTTTGCTTAAAATCACCAAATTTCTTATTCTAAATCTTTGGATTATCCTTAAAAATCTATATGTTGTTGGTACATAAACTTCCGTTATAATGATTTCAAATATTAATGGGGTTACTGACTTTGTGTTTACGGTATTCTTCATTCAAAAAGAGACAAATTAAACCAGGGAATTTAAATATCTAAAAAATAAACAAATAAACAAATGAAAATAAACAAATAAACAAATGAAAATAAACAAATAAAAAGATTGAAGTCTCAACATCTTTAAAATCATTCAAAGTATTTGAATTATTATCTTTTCTTGTGTACTTCGTGAATTATATCATTAATACCCTATTAAAAAAATCGTTGTAATGGTCAAGTTTGTATTATCGAAAAAAAGGAAAGAAAAGAAGTTATAACTATTTTAAGGCAATCCTGCTATTTTGGACTTCGAATATTCAATGTTTTAATGTCATTGTTTTTTACATTCATTGTATTTATTCTTTTATATCTTTATAGCTAGGCCATACTTTTCTCAGACTATTTATGACGTATTTACACCAAATTCGTTTGGAGCGTATACTTAGATCGGCACTTTGTGTCTTTTGTTCTATCGTAGTATTTTTGTTCGCTTTGGGTCTTTCTGATCAGTCAAGTCTTTTTCAAACCCCTAGTTTTATTTTGTGTACTTAATTAATGCTGTTACACTTTTCCGCTGTAAAGGAGGGGGAAGGATAATTGTATCATTGTCAATCTTTTAATTGCCCTTTGAAAGATGATATTCACTTCAATAAAACCACATATTGACCTCTTTTATTAAATATCATTTATCAGTTCTAGGAATCTTTGATTTAAGAAACACATCCTTCTTATATAGTATATAATTTATGACAAGATCAACTATAAAACACATTGGAAAGAATAAACTAGAGGTACTATACTAAAATCTAACAACATTTTTTAGCCCTTTCCAAGATACAGACATTGTAAAGTCTATCAATTGCTGTTTAGTTGCTAAACATAGTTTAGTTCAAAAATAGAATAGAAAGCACACAATTGCATTGTTTGGTAAAGATTCTGTGTACAATAAAGTGTGAACATGAGTATATGTCATGCTAAAATAAACCCCAAAAATCATTCGGATAGGAAAACCATAGTCCGTGTGAAAGAACATCATTTAATTAATAATCTCTAAAAGTTTATAAAATCCTATCAACCGTTTAAAAACCGGTAAGTCAGAGGATCGTATGGTCAGCTCAAGAACAGTTTACTTTCATTTTGTTGGGTTCCAATGCCATGTACGTTAAACTTTTATGTCCGTTTATCCATAGACGAGTATTGATAATACAAAGTCTTTATGCAAACATTGATAATTATTTACCAAAAAAATCTGAGTTTTTGGATTTTTTAAAATTGAAAAATTTATGTTTACCGAAAAAAGATATGTGCACGGAACACTCGGTCAGTCCTAAGACGGGAGTACAGAAGACACACATAAGATTTCAATTTCGAAAACATTATGCAAATATAACACAGAGGTACTTTTTCTTACATAGTGTCCCCTTTATGAAAATATGTGACAGCAAATTGGTATAATGTGAATTTCTTATGTAATCAGTTATATATTTACATAATGTTGATTATTTGGTTGATACTGGACATATCAGCACTTATGGTTATTTAGAGGTTATACTAGTAATATAAGGAGTATTTCCTTTTTGTTATATATTGTTAATAGTTTAGGTTAATTTGGATTACGACTTATCTTTTTTGCTTTTGTACAAAGACATATGATATCGCAGTCTCTGCTTTCTCTAATAACAATATTTTTGAAATACTACGGCTTCTCTACCTCAGGCATAGATTACCTTAGCTGTATTTGGCAAACCTTTTGGAATTTTGGTCCTCAATGCTCTTCAACTTCGTACTTTATTTGGCATTTTCAACTCTTTTGGATTCGAGCGTCACTGATAAGTCTTTTGTAGACGAAACGCGCGTCTGGCGTATATACAAAATGTAGTCCGGCTGGTATATATGGTGAGTTTATTTAATACTTGAGCTTGAAGTAAAGACACCACTGAATCATACAATAACTGATTGTTTATAAGAAAAACTGTTTGATAGAAAATATTTAATCCTGAATTTGTAATTCTAAAACCGTATTCGAATTTTCAATTTAGTCTTTTCTGGAAATTTGAAAACCTTTTTTCTACTATATATTATTTTGTTTATATTTCAACACGTATCTTAATTACACTTTTATGTGCGTTGTCAGTTTGTTTTAGATTAATGAGTTTGACTGTCCCTTTGGTATCTTTCGTCCCTCTTTAATTATAATCTCGATTACATTTTTTATCAGTTAATCACTTTAAATATATAATCCTAATCAAATCAAAAATATGATGAAAAAAATGTTGGCTTCTCTTATTTAGCAAGCCGCTGGCAGACATGCTACTATCTAAAGATGTTGAAATTTGAAGATAGTCATTCCCGGTTTCTGGAGTGTTGCTCAAAACCTTCCAATTTATATTGATTCTAAAAATTCGTAATGTGCATTAGCGTTTTGTTTCCGAGACAGTACACATATTATTTAAGATATATTATTTGTTATGAAAAAAATCAATACTGAATTTCTTACTCTAGTTGTCCTAAAATTGTACTCGAATTCCCAATTTGATTTTATTCCGAAATTTGACAACGGCCTATTTTTTTCACTATTTTGCTTACATTTACCCATACAACTCAGTTATCTCAGACACTATCTGTTACCAGATAAAGTACATCACATTGAAAACATATCCTTATCTACTATCAGGAATATAATATAATTAACTATGACTTAAGTAAGTCGCTGCGAGACAAAATTTGAATATACTCCTACATTATATCAATTTTATGATTCTGTAAGAAATATCATCTCGCTTTAGATTCAAATATTTGTATACGTTAATAACCATATTAATATATCTAAATAACATTCAGATTATTTCAAACTGAGATATATAGATCATAAACTCATCATTGATACCAAAATTGTAATTTTGCACCTGTGGCAGGTCATCTGAATGACAAAAATATCGAACATATAGGAAAATTTGAAAGAGATAGTCCCTTATTAATTGACAAAATCCTCAAACGCACCAAATGATTTGAAACATATCTATCACATTACTGACTAGGACAGACATTTCCTTATAGAGAAAATGGTGGTATAGCCTTTGTCATTTAATTCAATTTCTCAGAATCTGCGCCAAATAATGCCATGGTGCCATTTCTATTGTAGTTTCAATTCTAAAATTCATAATTAACTATTTTGAGCAACTTTAAAGCAAATCTTTTACTTCACCATGCCTGTATGGGGATGGTTGCATATCATGTTGCTCATATTACCTCTAGCTTCATATATTTAAATTTGGGTTTGAGTTTTTCTTGTCATTAATTGTATTCGTTATATATTATTAATGACGTATTTCTTGAATTATATTGATTGATACAATGAAGGATTTTTTTACAACATACACATGCGACTACATGTGTATCGAATGATATCGAAATTTAAAGATAGTCATTCCCGATTTCCGGAGTGTTGCTCTCCACTTTCCAATTTTGAGTAATTATAACTTGCATTAGTGTTTTGTTTCCTAGACAGTATAAATGAGATACTTATCTATAGGAAATAATTGGTCCATTTTTTTGTTTTAATTCTAGTTGTCCTAAAAGTGTATTCGAATATCTAGTTTGGGGTTATATGGATTTTTTTCTGCTAAATTGCCTCTGTTTTGATACAGATTAATTATAACACAGATTTGTTTTGATGTAAAAAGAAGAACGTCTCATTTATAACATAATTTTAATCTAATAAAAATAATTATGACACACGAAAGTCCCTGGAGATAAAACTTGACTACGTATTTGTAATATATAATTATGAAGGCTGTTTTTCTAAAGCAAGAATTTCTGGATGTGGAATTTGATTTAAAAATCATAATAATATAGTACAAGATAAGTAAAATTATAACGTATTTTTTTACCCTTAGTTTGTTTTAACAGGCAGAACATACCATCATCAAAGATAGAATACCTTAACAATGAATTCCAGAATTCCTTTGTTTATAGTACACCTAGTTCCATATTTTTAAATGGTCTTTATAAACGGGTTTTCTTGTCAAAACTGTATGCCTTTTATGCAATAAACGATATATATCTTGAATTTATTGTTACAATAAAAAAAGTTTTCTTCAGCAATCACTATCAAAAGATGAGGAAATTTGAAGATAGTCTTTCCCGGTTTCTCGAGTTTTGCTTAACACTTTCCAATCTATCTTGATTATTCATTTGTTACGTGCATTAGCGTTTTGTTTTACAGACAGTACAAATAGAATTTGAATAACATGGTTTTTTTTTATAGGATATAACCAATTTTGAATGAATAATTTTTGTTGAACTAAAACCGTTTTAGAATTTCCAATTTGTTGTTTTACGGAAATTTGACGACGGTGTATTTTTTCACTATGTTCTCCTATATTTTACCATACAAATCAATTAGCGCAGATTAGATCTGTTATAAGAGAATGTAAATCGTATTTAAAACATAACCCTTATCTTATCAGAAATATTATATAATAAATTATGATTTTATTTTGGTTTTAGAAAGTCGCTGCGAGACAAAATTTGACTACACTCCTACATAATATTTATGTTATTATTCTGGAAAAAAATTTCTTTCCGCTTTAAATGCCACTTTTTTATATGTTAACTAGCATATTGATTTAATTAACTAAACATTCATATTACTTCAAACTCAAATAAATAGGTCATCCCAAATATGTTTTTCTACACTATAGATCTACCTTTACTAGGAGAATACATATTTTGTTTCAAGTGATTGACAGTATTTGTTTAAAATTTAAACAGTTTTCTGTTTGAAGTTGAATTGTGTAATTCATTTGAAAAAATATAAGGGATCTAACGTCGTTAATTTGCTTCATTAAATTATCATTTTATTTCAGTAGTGGCTCAATACTGCAAGCTATCATGCTATTAGTTGGAAAACCGCGTATTTAGTTATAACAGGATTGATAGCTGTAAACGGGTTGTCGTCGTGTCAGCTATATAATAATTTCCACTTTAATTTTTGTAATACTAAAGAGAAATTTTGAACAAAATACAGAGTCGAAAACATGTACGTCCGAACTGAAATTCAAGACTCTACATGATTTAAAAAATGGTGGCCAAAATTTGCATTAAGTCTTCAGGAATAGATTTTTTCTCACCAGAAATGAATGTATACTGTAGTATAATATGTTTTTCCTGATGTTATTCACCTGGTTTGAGGGGAATTTCTGTTACAAAGAACTTCTGTTATCAAGACCGTAAATGTATTTAATGAATATATTGTCTTGAATACTGCGGGGAGCAATATTATAAAGATGAACTCACTTAAAATAGACTCCAAATCTTTGGTGGGAATATAATAGATCAACGGTCGTCTGTGATAAAAAATAAAATCACAAAAATACTGAACTCCGAGGAAAATTCAAAACGGAAAGTCCCTAATCAAATGGCAAAATCAAATGATAAAACACATCAAACAAATGGACAACAACTGTCATATTCCTGACTTGGTACAGACATTTTCAAATGTAGAAAATGGTGGATTGAACCTGGTTTTATAGCGCTAAACCTCTCACTTTTATGACAGTCGCATCAAATTTCATTATATTTACAACTATGCGTATTTTGTTTAAGTATACACGAGTTATAATATATTCTAAAAATAATAACTACGAATTGCGTCTGTGAACAAAAGTGTCAACGGTCACGTACTTGAATGTTTCTGTTGCCTTCACTAACGATCCTTTCATGGCTCTAAATATTTTGAAAAGAGGTTGTATTGGTCTAGATATCATATAAAGACTCAAGTAAAAAATAAGAAAATAGACGGACAAAATATTAGTTCAGATGAAACAAATTCATACGACAACATCAGGGGAACAATCCTTAAAATAACTCTAAACTGAAACAAGATTTTTACACATTTAGATTTGTTACTGAACAGATAGAACGACAATCTCAACGAAACTAGATCTAGATCATTAATGATACATTAATATTCTGCAATTGCTAATATAAAAAGAATAATTCATATATTACTTTCAAATCTGCTCATTATAAAGTAATAATTACAACAAAAAAAAAACCCAAGAAAATAGGAAAATCGAATGTTCTGTATACAAAATAGAAACAAAACTAACTTGAACGTAGAATTATAATAAGTACGTTATGCTAGAGTTCCAGGGGAGGGTTAAGATCTCACTAAACATTTTAACACCGTTGCACTTTTGCGCTTGTTCCAAGTAAGGGTCCTCTGACCTTTGTAAGTCTTATATGTTTTTTTTTTATAATTTTATTCAATATATGTTTCAGAGCTTACAGTGTAGTGTGACGTTCATTTTTCTTGAACTAGTACATATTTTTTTCAGGGGCCAGTTGAAGCCCGCATCCGGTTGTGGGATGTTCTTGCTGCGTTGAACTCCAATTGATGGCCTTGAGGTGTTTGTTGCTCTTTGGTCGGGTTGTTGTCTCTCTGAAACATTTCCATTTTCATTCTCAATTTTATGTAGCGTTATGAAAAATAGATATGTTTAATTTTAAGGTAAACTTATTATTGAATCGTTCTCAATATTATCAGTGCCTAATGTCATGTATATGCACTGAGACACTATCTTTTGATTAAACAATTCCAGAATTCATAATGATTATAACACTAAGTGTTATAACATATATTGTTGACGCATTTGACGGTCTCTCGCCTTTTCCCGTTTAATTCCTAGAAATATCTCAATGATATAAACTCTCATGGGATGTTATGTTGTAACATTATAAGAGGCAGCAATCAGATAGGTTGATTCATGTCTTTTTACGAATTAACTCTCTTTATTGGTTTTGAGTGTTGATAAGCTCGTTTCAAATTAAGCACAGTTTTCAGTAATTGATATAAAAGAGGCTTCCATTAGTGGTATTAGGTTGTATGTTCCTTCAATTGAATTTAAAATTTTAGATCCAAATAAAGCATACTAGAAAACCACACATTCAGAATCCGATTTCAGTTTTATTACGCTATTTCATGTTCAGGTTTACTCACAATTTAGACACTGTATCGTTTATCGCATTCGATTATAAGTAATTACAATTGCCACCTTGACTTCGAGCTAACCGAAACCCCCATATTAAATTATAGAATAAAGTCTTTAACACATACATAAAAAGTAATGGTTATTTAACAGAGTTGTTATTTTTAGCTTATCTACAGTAAATTGCAATGTATAAGTACCAAGTAGCAATCGTTTTCTATTTGGACGAGAAACAAAATACATGCAAAACTCTAAATTGACCATGTCTGCATTAACATGACTATTCAGAAATTGTTGTAAACGACTTTCAGTGGAACATTTTGGTCATGTTTCGTATATAATGAGAATGTAATTCCAGAACGAAAACGCATATATGATTATGTATGTCCCTATAAACAGCTGACATAAGAACCACCAAAAATGTTCTTCGTTCAACATGAAATAAAATGTCTTCGAATTAGATTCCACTAACCGTTAGTTGAGTAGGTTGTCATAACGGTTTTACATTTAAAGTTAGCGTTAAACGATAAATCTTTTTTAAAATTGTATTTCATTTTGTTATTCATGAGCTCTTTTTCATGGTTTTTTTTGGGAGGGGGAGGGAGGTGTACGATAATATATGGGTTGCTTTAATTTTTACGGTCGTGTGTTGAACTGTGGTTGTTAAAGCGCATGTCTTTTGTATTTTTGTTGAATATTTTCTTATCGGCAATCGTTTCACAACCGAAAGACATTTTCATAGAAAAAAAATATATCAATTGTTTCGAATATAAGTGTACACTAGGAAAAACATCGCTTTTAACATTAAATTAGTCAGAGTGAGTGGATAGATTTTATTCGACAAATTGTTGTATTGAAAATAATACGAAAATGTCTAAACTTATGATATTTGTTTATGCCATTAACATGTTTATCTAGTTGTAAATTGTTGGTTCTTTATGAAATTCAAACAGAAACTTGAGGTCCTATGTCATGAAAATAATACAATATTTACATGTCTAGTTAGCGCACTCCTACACTGTATTTGTAACGCCTACAAGTCATATATATTTACCGTAAAAGGAACGCATTTAAACACATCATCACGTACTTATCTTAATTTTCGATGGTTCTTATTTAAAATACAATTTTCTCATATGTTGTCCATACCAGTCTTGATAAATCTTTTGCTTATAATTGTATAATGTGTAGCTACTGGGTTTCGTCCTGATTGATTTGGTAGCATTCGTGATATTACTTTTCACCTATAGTTGGATAATTTTCCTTTCATGGAAAACAAGGAATGACCTGCTTTTATGAAGCAAATCCACCTCAATAACTTTTGATTTTTGTATAATACATTGGACGGACAAAGTATTATGTTTAATGTTCTGCAGGACCAAGTGGGTAACACCAGCCAAGAAGTCATCAATTTCCAGTCGTCTGATATAACTTATATATATAGGTATTTAAGAAATGTTCAGTTTTGGTGGAATAATTAGATTTGTTATACAGTAAAAATAAAAAAAAATAAAGTACTTGTTTTATGATTGTCCATGAGTCAACTATCCACCAGTGTCTAAATGATGTGGAAGTAAGCAAATGTATATGTCTTCGTTCGGCCTTCAACGGTAAGAATATTCATTCCTTATTTAAAACTACACAAGGCCAAGACATGACAAAATGAGAAGAAATTTGAACGCAGAAAACACGAGCTGACTTGAGACAAAACGATCAACGAAAAAACAAATACGGCAAGATGCAACAAACGAAAAGCATGCGCTTTGTATGGTATTGGTACATACCGAATATGGCAAGGTTGAAAATGTTTTAGAGTGAGCAACAAACCCTAACAAATCAGCTGGGAATGGCTAAAAATACTCAATAATTATATAGACAAGCGACAAGAAGGACAAGGTAAACTTCCAATTTCCATTCTGCAGAGAATATACCTCAATGAACTATAGACTATAATCTTTTCATACTTTGTACGACAAAATTATTTTATTTCTCTACCTGTTTGAAGTTAACCTTCTGACTTCAAACGCGCGATACTACGTCAGAGCTCATTTTATCTAACCATTCGGTCCCAGTAATAAAAATCGTTCAATTCTTTATGGGTGGATTTTAACTCACATAAATAAAATACAATAGTCGGAAAGCAATGAATGAGGTTGTTTGATTTGATATATACGTTTTGTGCCTTTTTGTTAAATATTTGTTTGTTTTTAATTTGATTAAGATTATAACACAATGTTGACTGCTGTACCCCTAATTTTGACTTTTTTACCTATCATTTCTGTTTGTTTTGTTGACGTATCGTTGTCAATGTAATGAAATTTGATGCAACTGTCGTACAAGTGAGAGGTTATCGCTATAAAACCAGGTTCAATCCACTATTTCTACATAAGAAAATGCCTATGGGTTTGAGCTTTTGATTTTGCCATTTGATTAGGGACTTACTTTTTGAATTTTCCTCGGAGTTCAGTATTTTTGTGATTTTAAGTTTATTTGATTTTTACCCATAACCCACCCCCCACTTTTTTTTAATTCGTATTTTTAACTACAACCTGTATAATTGTACTTACTTCTAAATAAAACCAATATTTGTTTTAATAATCAAAAACTCCAGAAAATACTTTTTCTGTCATTTCATTTTGAAAAAAGTTAATACGATAGTTTTATTGGAAATATACAAATATACAAAAACAATGATTTTATTAAAAAAAATACTGACATAAATTTTATTTCGATATAAATTTAAGGCAAATGTTTATACTTCCCAAACCTGTAATAATTTAAAGAAAATTTTGAAATTAGAATTAGTAGTACATTATTTAGTTAATTGACGGGTGCTATAGTACAGGGAAAACACATAACTCTACAATAATGGTATAATAGTAATCATAAAATAAGTAATAAACAGTATTGTATAATAGAATGCTCGAATGGTTTTTGAATTTCCATGCAAGATTAAAATGTTTAAAATTTACGAAAATTGCTTACACATTATTTTATGCAGAACTTTATGCGATGCATCTTTATGGACAAGAGTGATGATACACAATACCACAGGAAAACACTGTCGAGATTTATAATACAAATATTTCATTTTTTACATATATTGTTTATACAGTTATTGATTAAAAATCATTTTACACAGACCTCTGATAATTCAAATACATAATTACACCTAGTTGGATAAAAGAAATCAGGGAAAGTGTTTTACAATTCCATGACGATGTCATTTATAATTCCGATAAACAATATTCTCTTTTACCCTGCATTCAGTCAACTATTGTAGAAATAAAAGGTAAAGAAATAAATGTTAACATTATTTGTACAAGTACAAATAAAGTATCCTGCTACCCAGCTTCCATGTTGAGCAAGCGGTAATGAGAATTTGTCTTTTTGCGTTACAGACTCATGTTGGGGTCCTCTTCGCGTTCCGTGTTTAAACCATGTCGATTTCTTTGAAATGACAATGATTTAGAATTGACAACTAAAAATTCAAGTGATAGGTGAACTTTTTCAGGACAAAAACAACATAAGAACATTGTCGGAAAACATTAAATTTATTTGTACGAGCTTTAGAAAGAAGACGAAAAGCGAGGCTCACTAAGTTCTTAATTTGAAGAAAACGGGAACGCATTGACAAAAAGATACATAATACATGGTGCACAATTACAATAAAGCTTAAATGCAATATGTTGGAAAAGATCAAGATTAAAAACTACAGATGGATTTGATAACACAAAAACGAAAGAAACTTCCTAAAAAAATTGCGAAAAGCATATGCTCTTCAGTATAGAAAAAAAGATGGATATATGTACTATGTATAAACAGTATTTTTTCACCTTATTATTTGATCTTGAAAAATATTGACAGAATCATTTCGTGTTGATAACAGAACTTTGATTGTTTGTTTTGATATATATTTCACAATACACACCTGTTGTGTCCCCTAGATGTCTTTAATTTGGTAATATGTTCGTTAAGTTCTGATAGAATTGCTGTCTCATTAACGAATATCGTGGCTGCAGCTTGAATTCTCTTTTTTTTTTACATTGTTTTGTGTTTTACAATACAAAACTTATGTTCTGTATCTATAGCGCTAGTAGATACACCAGGTAAGAGAAAGGCGTACCTTAAGAAATAAAACAATTTTATTAACTTGTACACAATAATTTATGACCAGTTAGAATGATAGATTAAAAAGTAAATGATGTCCTTGAGGACTAAACTGATACTCGCAGTGGTATTGTCTAGAAGTAGTAAATAAAAAAAGATAATTAACATTATGACACGTATTTATTATTTTGATAGACACACGAACTTTTGATCTCGTCCAAACTCCTGCATTGAACACCAACTATTAAATATCACATGTTATTACCACGATCAAATATCCTCTAGAGTCATTTCTGTTTGATAGTAATGGTCTAGCTAAATTAAGTGACAAAACTGAAGACTGATAAGCTGAAATATTGGTAAATCCTATATGAAAGTGCTATCTAGCAACAATTCTGCAGCTAATGGAATAAAACAGTCAATATCAGTTCTAACAATCTTCACCCAAGTCCGTCCATTATTGAATTTGAATAAAAACTTCCTTCCGAAATGCGAATCTACAAGATATAAAGCTATGATGGGTCTTCGCCTGCACGACCGGTTGTCTTGTTGTATAAGTGCTAAATGCTGTTTTCCCATAATTCCTATTGATAAAAAATAAACAGAAATAAAAGATATTTTCAAGATTTATAGTTCAATATGCTTCACTTAAATGCTGATTTGTGATTAATAAATTTTAAACGCAGACAACACTTTATTGTCAGCGGTTGTATCAAAAGATTTTTGATTGTGATAACATACAATATGTATAGGATGTACCGTGCTTTCGATTTTAATTGATTAACACAGAATGAATTCACAAAAAGATAGTAACAGCCAGAGTAATCCGGAGATAATTGAAAAAAATATAAATTCATCGTTTGGGGAAATTTGGACAAACAGCAAAAATCATTGCATACGAACCTTACCCGTAGTATTTTGAATTTAAATGGAGTGTCATATGAAATGATGTTTTCAATAATTCCTATTTTCAGTCCAATGGTTGATTGAGGTGTAGGGAAAAAACATGATTTTGTATGTCAGACGCGCAAAATGGTGATTTATAATAAGCCTGGTTTTATGGGTATAGATAAACCTCTCAATTGGAAGTAAGTAAATGTAGTTTTTTTTTAATATACAGGATTTATAAATACAGTCACTGTCTGGTTGGAAAGGAGAATGGGACGTAAACTCCAATACCCCGTGTGTGATCAGTACCACTCTTTTTTTCAGTTAAAAGAGCCCTGGCAACAACTCTGTGACTGTCCGAAATAGACGGACTGCTGAAGGTCCAAAGTACGGTCCTGTTATATACATTCACACCACTCATCCAAAATTATATAAGTTATTGCTACTTCGTTCGCGTCCTGAATATGCATGAAATATTTGTCAGTTGTAGTTACTTAAATAAATAAATAAGGTCAGTTTTAGAAAAATCACTATGTTTATAGACTTTAATCAACTTTACTTTCATAAGATTAGTGTTAAACTGACCAAATTCTCAAATGGCCGGAATGCACGAAATGGTTTGTAAACAACGGAGAATTGTCTAATATGAACACTTTAACATATGGAAATAAATATTGTTCTAAATTTCCAATTTGAAAACAAAAGAAAACATTGAATAAACAATCAATAATAGAAGATGAAACATGTTGACAAGGATCAAGATGGAAAACTACAGGAGAAATTGATTACTCAAAAACGAATGAAACGTCCTCCTGTGCAGACGTTTTATGTTCTAAATCGGTGACTGATAATATACTTATATGTTATCTTTGATTATGTAAGCGGCTGCCCTTCATCGCACAATCTCGCCCAATCTCTACGCGATAAAGAAAAAAAGGGATATTTTTTCTGATTTGTAATTCTTAGATTTGTTTTTAAACGTCATTTTCCATTGAGATAGTGCAAAAACAATATTTTATCTTTAAAAAAATCATGAAATGTATTCCAACTAACAACGGTGTTATTTTAACTTTCAAATATTTCATTCAAAATGTTCGAACATTGGATTGATACAATTTATGCATAACAATCAAATTAGCATATAACACTTTCTATATTATTACACCAGTGCTCACATTTTCTTTTAATACCTATACAAGGACATTGATTTTTTTCTTGTATTTTTTTACTTACCATCAACGTGTTTGTTCAGTGCTTAAAGTCTTTTATAATGTTAATATTCAGTGACATTAAATAGTGTATCGAACAAACAGGTTTTACTATTCATAAGAATTATAAATTCTACCATCTCATTGTTTGTTTCATTTCTTTTATCGTACTTTTAAGGATTAACAGTCGAGAAATAAATAAATAAGACATTTTACATTAATACATATGCATGAGGACGGACGTCTTTTGAAGAAAATTCACGTTGAAGTAGTTAATCAGTATTAAGCTGATTAGTTGAAGATAATTCTTCCTGCTTTGTCGAACATCATCTTTATAGCGACTATAAAGTACTCATTCACTATTCAAGAAAACAAAGGAGAGTAAAATAAACGAATTTCTTTGACGTTTTTATCCAATTCTTGTATAATATCATTTGGTATTCAGTAAATAGGTAATAAAAGTTAAATAAAGGAAGTCTGATGAACCAATACGGTCATTACTGTTGTGATATACGATGCTGAACGTACAAGACAACACAGTGGTTACTTATATAAATCACGAGGAAAGAATATAACATACACAATAAGCAGACATTCGCATTTCTTTTATTTCAGCATAAGAATCCCAAACGCACCTTTTTTCTGGTTACTATTGTTTTGACGTTCTTAAACTATTTTGGGAAAGTTCAAGCAAATTACATTGTAAGTATAATCTAATCTAAGATTTGGCCAACGACCTTCAACATGGCTTATTAGAATAGAATCTTTTTCTAAAATCAAGGGTAAACGCCAATAAAATAGCCCACTATATCTATTCTTAATTTATTTACACTTCACAATGCTTTAATATTTATGTACATTCTCATACTTCAAAATACACAAACGGACAAATGTCAAAAGTTTTCTTTTCTCAAATACATCAAAAAAGGTTAATGAATGCAGAACAAAAATAATTATTTTAAATTTCAACCAGTGTTTTCAATTTAATATTACAAATGGTGCAAAGGTATAACATACCAGACGAATTTGGAGTAAGTGAAAACTATAAATCTGCTCTTGTTATTTTAACACGTTTTATCATGTATTAACATCGCTCCATTTAGATTTGAATCTCCATTTATTAATACTGCTTTCTTTTTGTTCATTTGGAACGGATTTTTTTGCTTATTGAAACAGAAAGGGGAATGTTTTGACAATATACCATATAGACAAAAGAGAATGAAACTGAATCACAGTTCGATAGTTGTTTTAGATTTTCAATATAAACCTGTTGTTTGCTGGTCTGTGTTAAACAATCGTTCTGGTCTTCATTAAAATTCAAAATAATATTTTATGCAATCCATCAAATTTGACTTTACGCCACCTATCAAATTGGATAAACCAATAATTATGATAATACGTTATCTAGTAGAAAAAAGAATCATCCAAATGTATGATATGATTTCTTTAAACAGTTGAGAATAACACTTGTAAGTATTCAGAGATAGTTCTACCAGCTCTCCGATCACTGTTATTGTATGTCAACATGAATTCATGATTTTCTAGTGATTAATGTAATTAGTCAATTCAACAGATAATTAAGATTTCAATTATGTATGTTTGAAGCATCAACGTGAAAATAAAGTTATTGCATGCCTGAGTTCTGTCAATCAGTCCGACAGAACATTATATAAAACTAGTTACAAGCGTTTGGTTTTTTTAAAGCAAAAAATGAACATGATGATATTTGTATGTGTTGGTAATTAAGGTCGATAAGATTTAAAGCGTACCTACACATCTGATGTATATCCATAGCTTACAGTTACGGAGACAAACTTCGGTGTTGACATGAATATCAATAATGTGGTCATTTTTATTAATTTCCTGTTTACAAAACTTGAAATTTTCGAAAAACTAAGGATTTTCTTATCCCAGGTAGAGATTACCCTAGCCGTATTTGGCACAACGTTTTGGAATTTTGGTTCCTCAATGCTCGTCAACTTTGTACTTGTTTAGCTTTATAAATATTTTTATATGAGCGTCACTGATGAGTCTTATGTAGACGAAACGCGCGTCTGGCGTACTTCATTATAATCCTGGTACTTTTGATAACTATTTACAGTTAACTTTGCGTTACAAAAAATTAAATCACAAATATACTGAACTCCGAGGAAAATTCAAAATGGAAAGCCCCTAATCAAATCGCAAAATCAAAAGCTCAAACACATCAAACGAATGGCAAACAACTGTCACGTTCCTGACTTGGTAAAAAGACCTTACTATAATGCAGCTCGAACCTTTATCATTTTATTTTTACAAAATTTATTCTAACATGACTATCAAACAAAAAGTTTTTACATGTACGAGCATTATACATTCCGGAATTACGGACTTTTAATTTTCTATAAATTGTAAGAGTTTCAGATATTCCAGTCAAAATGTGTCCACACACATTACATAAAGAAACTTTGCCTATTTCAATAAATTATGAACACATCTTAACATTTAGTAATGGGTGGTTCAATTTTAGATTTGTCCCGGTAATGACAGGTAATAAAGTTGCAGTTTTCTTGCCTCCTAGTATCCCTTTGATCTTAATATAACTTTTATATTAAGTTAAGGAATTCATGCCTTAATTCTTTATCCTCTCGGTTTATCAAAAATAGAAGTACTTAGTCACCATTTCTAAGTATATCGGGAATATTTGATAAAAACTGATGTTACAGTTACTGACTGCAGGGTCTTCACTAGATATTTTGGTTGTTGAATGTCAGACCTGTTGAAGTGTACAAAAAATATCCTTTTAGCAAACACGTTGTACGAAAACAATTTACGCTCTTACGATAAACTTCGCTATGAACGACAAAATGTTCCACAGTCTATCTAAGGTTTAACTTGAATAGACGTGAATAAAAAAGAAAAATAATTCGTCCCCACATTGATCAGTAGTATTGAGAATTCACCATGACAAACACGATAATATTGTTATCTGATGTATTACCCAACAGGCTAATACATCAACCTCGACAAAACTGGCAACTTTCAGATAAAATATGGTTACTAGACAAAGCAAATTAAATTTGGCTATTAACAACTTGTTTATAACGAGATTGAAAAAGTTTGATCAAATTCTAGCTTTGTTGAATATTGGTTTTGTGATTAAATATACTGACTAGTTATTTTCTATAAATATATTATTTAAATGTAAAATGTGTGGTAAAGTTTCCATTTTGGCGATTTTTAATTGATACAGACGTCAACATCTGCAACTTTTAATCAAGTATTCAGGTACATAAAATTTATAAGTGAAATTTTAGATCTAATGGTCTTTGGTTCGTATTATTTACAATGCGTTCCACAATTAATTATTAAGCTAATTTGAGAATTTAATGTTTTAACTTTATAATTGCAATATTTGTGGTTTTCATTGCATATTATCATTAAATATTGAATGTTTATTTTGTAAATGGTAATGGATATTGAACAAATACGTTTAAAATGAAAGCATGTGATTTAATTTTCTAAAGTAAACGAGCACTTTACCAACACTATACATTAAAATCTATGCATCATTTTAAAATGAAACATTTCAACATACACGAAAACTTGACATTAAATTGATGCATTTAATGTTATACACGAATAATGAATAAATAATTACATACCGTGCATGATCAACCAAAGCATGGAGGTTTCCTTAATGGTCTTAATTAGTTAGCAACAGATTTTAAACAAATCTCTTCACTAATTATTATTGCTAAATTTATGTATCAACCGATAAATTGTATAAGCTCGAATGTTTCCTTTTACACTTGTTTTTACATTAATCCCATAATATTTTAATTTTCATTTTTCGCCATGTATTTGCCTTAATAGTAGATTTCGGGATGTCTTTGTTTTTATTATGTTATATATTAAGAAGTTACCAGATTATATGACAGTGTTTGCTAACGAAAGCTCTTTGGAATTTTAAGAACGCAAGAACGAAAAAGCCAATTCGAAATACTCAATGGTTGCTTGTTGGTTTACATAGTTTTCAATTCTATTTATATAAATCGTATACTCTGATACTTTTTTCACGGAGTTTAACGAAATAAAATCTCGTATACCACTGTTTCCTTCATTTATTATATTCGACACGACATGTCATATGCTTGATTCTAAATGTTTTCGAAAACTGTTTTAAAATAATAACAAATTACTCCCGAGCATAACATACATAAAGGTATTTTTCGACGTATAATCTGTCTCATTACGAATTTGAAAGTAATATTGTAAAATGACTTCGTTTTAAACACATCTAATGACCTTAATAAAACTTAAAAAGGGTATATAAACGTCGATAAGAATGGAAAAAAAGAGCAAAAGTAAAAGTAAAAGTTAACAAAAATAGACTTCTGAAAGTAATTATATCGGCTTCAGTGTATCCATTGCCAATGTTAACTATTTTGTGAAAGCTTTACACAGGTTATGGTATGTATAGTTATTCTAAATCGCCTCTATAACATTTTGTTTTAATTTTGACTTTTCAACGATCAAGGTAAGTATCTTGTAAGGAAGGGATACATCCTACTTTGTAAAGGATAACTCTAATTCAAACAAAAAATTCTCTGAAACTGACATTATCAAGATACTTGATTTCTTGATTGACAACATATTTGTTACGTTCGGAGGACGTGTTTTTCCAACAGACTATCGGCATTCCAATGGGAACGAGTTGTGCCCCTCTTCTTGCCTACTTGTTTCTTTATTATTATGAGGCTGACTTCTTACAGGAACTTCTTAGGAAGAAAGATAAGAAGTTAGCAATATCCTTTAACTCTACTTTCCGCTATATAGATATTTCACTAAACAATTCAAAATTTGGTGACTATGTCGAATGCATTTATCCCATTGAACTAGAAATAAAGAATACAACAGATACAGTTAAGTCGGCCTCATATCTTGACTTACATCTAGAAATTGACAATGAGGGTCGGTTGAAAACAAAATTTTACGACAAAAGAGATGATTTCAGCTTTACAATTGTGAACTTTCCATTTCTAAGTAGCAACATTCCAGCAGCAACTGCATACGGTGTATATATCTCCCAATTGATACGATATTCCCGTGCTTGTATTTCATATCATGATTGTCTTGATAGAGGGTTGCTGCTCACAAGGAAGCTATTAAATAAAGAGTTGCAAATGGTAAAGTTGATATATCGTCTCTTCATCAATTTAACGGACGCCATCACGAGTTGGTTGACCGTTATTGAATAACCGTTTCACAAATGATATCGGATATGTTCTTTAAACTACAGTCCCCTTCCCTTTCATAAATGTGAACTACCGAATTAGACTATTTACCGGATTTGTTATCTCATAAGCAACACGACGAGTGCCACATGTGTAGCAGGATCTGCGTACCCTTCCGGAGCACTTGAGATCACCCCTAGTTTTTGGTTGGGTTCGTGTTGTTTATTCTTTAGTTTTCTATGTTGTGTTATGTGTACTATTGTTTGTCTGTTTGTACTTTTCATTTTTAGCCATGGCGTTGTCAGTTATTGTCTATTTATGAGTTTGACTGTCCCTCTGGTATCTTTCGTCCCTCTTTTATGCCAGATATTCTCCTATTATTTCCCAGCATTTCATCTTATAAAAAGGGACTACCAAATACATATCTGTTAGAACTAAATATAATGCTACTTTTGATGTAGACAAATCATTGAAAGCAAACGACAACTATTTGCAATATTTCACGTTACATGATTTGGAAAAAACAAAGTCATTGAGTGCTCGGCATTGCCCTTTATACTTCTAAACAAATATACAGAAACAGTCACACGAAAACACTCTTATCTAATTACGCCGACATCACGGAGGCAAATAGAAAATAGAACAAGACTTAATAATATTAAGAGATGCATACTATTACTTTAAATGCATTAAACCACGTTATCTATTGATAATGAAATAACCCTGCCTTCTTACTCCAACAGTTGTAGGTCACCAGTTTAATGTCTAAAATAGCTATAGCTAAATTTAAATATAGAAAAGACAAAAGTTAACTTTTAATTTCCATTTGTGCCATATTGTTTTCCTTTCTTAAAATATCGCCGCTTATTGGCTTGTAAAATATGATTAAATAACATTAAAACACCGAGGTAATTTTGTCCGAATATACAAAATATGTAACAAACATTTAAACAAAAGTTCATACCCACAACATATTCAAGTTTTCTTTAACAACATTTGTCAGAGCAGATCAAGGGTCTGAAACGAAGGTTGACACTGGCGTGCACGTTTATCCAGTTGGTCCTATATATGCTCAATATGATTCAAGTCCAGTGAATTGGAAGGTCAAGGTAGCACATTGATGTTAATCTTGTTCATGGTTAAAATAACTGTGGGAGGCCTGGCATTGTCCTGGTGGAATAACTCCATCTGCCAAAAAAATGCATAATGTGAGGTTGGAGGATTTTGTCTCTGTACCTCCATAGACACACGAGGAAACAAAACGTTCATTCACGCACCGGTAGAAGCGAGTTCTTCCATCATGTTCCTGAAGCATAAAACGGGACTCATCACTGAAGTAGATTCTGCGCTAGCTATATAATAAACAGCTCTTTAATCTGTTGAACCAGGAAACTCTTTTCCGTGTGTGTAAAGGTCTTAAAATTGGTTCAAAATACGGCCTCCTTAAACTATGTAGCCGCAGTCGATTGCAGATTGTTGGTGAGCTGATTTTCATCCCATCTTGAAATTCCAACTGCATTCTTTGTTGCGGCAACGGTTAGATTCAGTGGATATAATATCCGAATGTACCGCGATTGTGCTCAGGAGTCATTTGGTGAGGTCGTCCACAGCCAGTATGATTGTATCTGTTCTAATATCGCGAGAGCCTTATGAAAAGCACATTTAAAGATTTAAAAGTAACACGTAAAATATTAGAAGATGCAATAATTCACCGTTTCATTATTTGAACGTTGTCATATATATTATTTTGTATTTTTAAATTTTCAACGGAACTTTGTGTTTCTTTTTTTTACGCCTTTATTTGAATAAGACATGTTGTACATGAAACATGGTCTTGGCGTTACTCATATCTAACTTTTTGGTAGGTTTAATAACTTTGCATTAAATGCAAAACTCTTAAAGTCCTCAGTTTATGACTGTTACAATTAAAAAAAGATTATACAAGACAAACATATTGATATCTAACTGACTGATATATTGTGAATATCAGCAGCATGTTGTTTATACAATAATTCATTATGATTTCTACCTACACACATAAACACACCTCTCAAAAAGTAGAGAAAATGAAGGAAAAATACAAAATCCATAGCTGGAAACGATAAAATTCAATTTAGAGTAGTTTTTTCACAGAATAAAAAATTGATACACAACTGTACTCGAACACTGAATATTTTTGTAAGTATCAGAGGAGGTCTTCGAAATAAAGAGGTAAGAACATTTATCAGAGTTTTAAATCTCTGTCTGTCGAAAAAGTCGAGTCACTTACAAAAAAATGATAATGCAAAAAACTTAGGTCGATGACTTGTCTAATGAAAACTATACAGCTAGCTATTTTTTTCCTTTTTATTGATTATGAATAATTAGAAATAAGATATTTAATTTGATCTTAAACATAAAAATCGTTTCCATAGAAGATTATATATGACTAACACGAGGAAGACTAAAATATAGAGCAATTAAATAAAGATAAAACAGATGAACCAGACATTTCTATTCAAATCATACTTGTGAAAAAAATGTTATAAATCGTCAATAATATTTTATCTAAGAAAACAAAATACAATTGCTTATTGTCATATTTTAATCTTTATAGAACATTCGGAATGACTCCGAAACGAGGTTATACGTTTAAAGGAGTAAGTCCGGTAAGGGCCGATTTTGGCCTCTAATTTCAGGTTCATCTAACGAAAGTTTTTGGACACTTTTTAAACACGTAAGTGTCTATTTCAATTGATTGGATTAGTTAATGTGAAAGATTTTAACTAATTTAGTCATTAAAAAAGCTCTGATTCAAGCTTAAATATGAAAAATCTATCAAATATGCCAAAAAACGTCACTTTTCAGAAAGTTTTTTTGTCAAAAACGAAAGTGGCCGTATCCGTGTTCATTCTCAACCTTTATATATGTTTTGTATTATCATCAAATACAACTTACATTTCAATATTATGAATGAACACGAATGCGGCCACTTTCATTTTAGACGGAAACTGTCTAAAAATTAACCAAAATGCAAAATTTTTGAAGATTTCAGTAATTTAGCATGACTTTATGATGCTAGAACGCGATATTTGTGCATTGTACTGTCAAAAACAGCTCATATTTATGTAGCAGAAGCATTTTACCTTCCAAAATATAGCTTAAAGATTGCATTTTCACAATTTTCTAAAACTGCTATATTTTGGGGTCAAAAAGGGGTCTTACTGAACCTACTCCTTTGTGCAAAGCGATACACCACTTTGCATAATTGATATGACTGTGTTGGTTCATGTACATTTATTGTTAAAGTTGTATTATTTAGAAACAGATTTCACGCTGAACTAAATGCCAAATTCCCGAAAAAACTTTTTCCCTAAGGAATATAGAAATTTTCCTGATTCACTTTTTCTAAATACTATAAAGAAATATACGGAAGAATAACAGTTTAAATCTACCATTCCAGGACACCTTTTTTGATTGATTTCGGGATGTCTTAAGTCTATGTTGTGTTTTGTATACTTTTATGTGTCTTTTGATCGTTCTACACCTTTTTCCAAGTCTTTGTCCGCCTTTTTTTTTTTTTTTTACTAAAATCCAAATATCCTTGGAATAACCGTGGTGACATCTACGATAAACTATGTCATTTGAACTCCTCTTTCTGAAATAAACCTGTTATCTTTATCATTGTTTTTATCTAACTGAGAATTGTAAAGTATTATTATAGAATATAATGCAGATATTTGTAAATATTTTGTATGCTACTTTATTCAACAACAAACATTTATTCTTGAGTAATAATTTACTACTGCTGTGTTATCGACACGAGGCAAACAAATTAATTTGACAACCCTGAATGACTTTCTTGTAAACTACTATTTGTCATTAATACGGAATATTTTAAACAGCCTACTATCTTTCTCAGTTTTATACAAATATTTCTGGCATTCAATACACGTAATGTCTTTATATCCATTATAGACATCGCTTTGTAATATAATCGCTTAGATTTATACAGTATTAGACCAGAGTGTGAATTATGTCTTCTAGTAAATCAAAAATTACTAATTATAAATCATTGTTATAATGCTTTCATTACGCTTTTCCGGATAATTGATCTCAGCATGCATATCATGTATCACAGTGTAATGTTTCAAACGCTTCAATGATGTCCAGCGTTTATATTAGATAAAATAACAACAAAAAACACCGATGATTTGACATTTTACTATAAATATCGGAAAATCAATGTCCAAAAATTCTTCATCTTTTTAAAGTATCACTCAGCTTCATATATCGGAATCTAGGATGGTACTTGATGCTGTAAAATGTGACAAATTGAGTTAAAGAAAAGTAAACATACTTCAATTATATCAGAAAGGGATAACCAAGAAAGAATACAAAGATGTTGGGTATCCATCTACATCTCACGATCGTAAATTCTGGAATATCTAAACTAAGTTTTTCCTTGGATTAATGCATATTTCTAGGTGTTGTGTTTATCTAATTTTGTTGGTTGTTCAGCCTGTAAGTGTTGTGGTTCTCTAACTTTGTTTGAAGCTCAGTCTGTCGGTATTGTGTTTCCCTAAGTTTGTTGTTTGCGCAACCGTCAGTAGTTGCCTTCTCTGACAGTGTTGGTTGCACAGTCGTTAGGTGCTGTGTTTCTCTAACTTTATTGTATGCATGGTGTTGTGTTTTCTAACTTTTATCTTTCGTTAGACACGTTGTTGTCTGTCCCTCTTTAACATGTGTGTTTTATTGTTTCTGCTGACTTGTTCACCGATTTATTCTTAAAAAGAAAAACATAAGTTGTGTAATAAGAGGAAATGCCTTTTAAATTGTATCATAGATTCGTATCGAGTGAAGTATTGTTTTAAATACTATGAGTGATATAATATGTTCTTTGTTTTTTCATTACTTTATTAAGTACGTAAATTTGGTAAACATGAATAATTGTGTACAAACTAACTTCAAAGTTGTAGTTACAAGTACGCTAGCGTAAAAATTAATTAACTTTAGTTGTAGTCGTTGCAATGTAACATTAATTATCCGTATACAAATGATATTTTTCACATAACAGAACAATAACTGTTTGACATTTAAATAAAAGGTATCTGTATTAGGTTTGATGAAATGCCATCTATAACAATCATAAAAGAACATTTGCAGATAGTTCGATACCATGACTTGCAACTTTAATTTCAATTTTTATGCAGGTATTTTGTAAGGACAAATCATGTTGAACATATTATTTTAACTACATATGAATATATACTTAACACATCATGTTCTATAACCCTAAAACATAGCAATAACAATGTTATCAAGTTACCATGTTGATTTTTTTTGTAAAGTAAAAATGCAATTATAGTTGCGATGTTTCCCCTGACCTTTATTCAAAAATAAAACAAATTAGAAATTCCTATAAGTTACAATATTACATCTAGACCAGTAATGATTCAACACCTCCTTATAATATAAAAATGTATAGTACGTACTAGTTAAAGAAGTTCCGATATTTTTTTTTGAACGCATGCAAACGAAAGATTAACAAATGGCGAAGATACAAGCACTTTCAGTTCTAACTGCATGCTCCACAGCTTCAGAAATTGGACGAAGTATTGATGTTACTGAAATATCTATAATAGGACTGAACGCCTTTTTATAGGTATTGATTGGTGTTTAAACTAGACTAATTCACTCACAAACAGAACAAAAATGTGCATGCCTTTTATAATATGTTTGTGAGTGACTTGGTTTAGTATATTAACAAATGAATTCCTTTAAAAATAAATTTTATCTTTTTAAAATTAGAGATAAAGTTGTATATAAAATTGTGTCATTGAATTGCTCTGCTGCAAGAATATATTTTACGGTTAACGCAAAACATATATTCCATGAAAATTGCTTTCTGAATTTGTTTTATCTTATGATTTTCAAATGAGTGTTTTGTGTTCATTATTTTATTAAGCGATAAACGCGAAGTGAAAATAAACATTTTAGCATCGACCCCGTTGTGATAGTATCGCCGCAATCTTATTTACATTGGTTGCAGAAGGTAGTTTTTCGAGAAAAAATATATATATATAATTTGTCAGTTAATTTTCTTAATTAGTCAATAAGGTTTATCCTTTTATCCAGTAAATAGTAATTTTGAAATAAAAATACAGATAAATGTATAAATATAATAAAAAACAGAATAATGCTGGGTGTTATACTCTATCGTCTATGGCATTCTTCTTCCATCATGATCGAAGTATTATATTTCGTGTGTTTTCGTCCTTTTTACAACCCGCATATAGCATGTTCGATTTCTTTGAATGTGTAATCAAGTTACTTTGCACAAAAACCCTACAATTATATATTGTAGGGGAAAATATGTGTGTATTGACTTGCTTCGAAGCTTGTATCTTTTTTCTAAAACTCGTCATCATAAATGTTTACATTTTCCAACATATCATAAATTATAATATATATATATATATATATATTAAATTTAGTAATTTGTTATTTATTTTTTATTAAATAATGCCTTCTAGTTAAGTTTCTGTTATTTATATCTGATCTTATTTTCTATTTTAGAAAAGCAAACGCAAAAAAAATAAAAAAATTGACTAACTGATTTACATTCAAAATTCCAAATTTGGTTTAATTTTCTAAATGATCTATAAATATATTTTAAATTCATAAATTGATACATGTGTCTATCAATATTATACGTGTACTTTTCATTTAAATTAAAGTCTCAAATTATAATTTTTACGAACGAACACTTATCCTCAACCCATCCATAGCAATGCCATTGAATAACATTTAGAATCTATAAGCGGCAGAAACCTTATTCATGACAAACTTGTTGGCATGAAAGTCAATAAATCCATGATATATTTGTAGTAATCAGTAAAGCAATCAGTTCTTGGTCATCATCTCGACATCCGGACAAGGCAAATGTCCATAATCTTACATTTACACCACTTACACTGACACATTTGTCAACATTAAGTCAGCACGATCACGGGATATTGAATAACAGTTACGCATAAATCTTGTAATGTCAAAGAAACGCCCAAACATAGACTGTTTATTCGTGAACTTAGGTAATAATAGACCTTTTAATGAATATTTTTGTTGACACAAATGTTTATCAGCTACGTCTTTCCATACAGTATCAGACTTAATAGGAAAATTAATATACAAGAGACTGAAGAAAACAACCAAGCTGTAAACTCAATAGGTAAATAGTCTGGAAATAATGAATGTACAAAAAGCGAAATAAAATTAAACAGTTTAACTTGTGCATTGACATCGACAACGGTATGTCCGAATGAAATGAAATTTTATCGTTTCAAAAGGCGAATATTTCGGGACACGTCTTTCTCTATTCAAAATGAAATAATACAATCTGAAAATTTGTATTGTTTAACATCTACAGTACTCATACCTGTACAGGGTAATTTTGACTTCTTAGCCTCTCTCTTGAAATTCACAGGATAATCAAAGTAAATACTGAAGTTAACTGGAAATGGAAAGATATTATAAAGAGATTTATTTCACAATACAAAGACACACAAAACAAAGGTATATACATACAGTATTTAGTAATACATACGTTTGTTTGTGTGTATTTCAAGCTTCATTCTTCCGAATTCAAGTTTTATTTTAAAAAGATTTAACTTTCACAAAATATGATAACGCCCTGGTACAATTTTTTGGAGAAGAAGCAATAGGGATATTGATATCGTGAATAAATTCAACTATAGCAGCGATATTCTGAACTTCGACCCACCATTTGATTAGAAAATGCCTGTAACAGAACTTGACAGTTGTTTTTCATTCGTCCCGGTGATTGATATGATCAAAAGTTTGATTTTATGGCCGTCTATAAATAAAGGCAACAGTTATATACCGCTGTTCTAAATTCATAAATCGTTTGACAAATAAACAAATTCAAGTTACAAACTAAAACTAAAGGAAACACATCAAATATAAGAGGAGAACTACGACACAACAGAAACACAACACTAAAATGTAACACACACAGAAACGAACTATAATATAACAATGGCAATTTTCCTGACTTGACACAGGACATTTTGTGGTTTTGTGGCTTCTACCATTTATTTGCTTTAGTTTTGTTTATACTTTTTGTCATATAAACTAAACATGGTATGAAGAAAAGATAGACTATGCGTTTAATAATATAACAATCGTGAATCAAAAAGATTTAAAAAAAAAGGTTACTCACTGATAATATTTGCTAGTTGAAGTTAATTAATATATTACTAAACTATTTATAGAAAGAAATTTGCATAAACTTTATGCAGCAACACCCGAAAAACAAATAATATTTCTGTGTATATTATCCAGATGTTTTACCTTTGGCCACACCAATTTAATTTCTTGTTCTACGGATTTTTGGACTCCAAAATTTGGGGCGAGCAAGCGATTTGAAAATTTTAATAAAAAAATATTTAATTTGCAAATTTTTGAGGCGAAGCTTGAAAAGTAAAGGCGAGCGATTATAATTTTTTTTTGTAAACATAAAAAAGTAGGTTTTCACAATATTAAAGCTTGATTTATCACTTGTACTTTGCCATTTCTTTAATTTCTGAAGTATTTTTTCCCTGTTCACCAAGAAATAATTAAATCTGGTCTATGTATGTGTGACTGGCAATGAGACAGTTCTCCATCCAAGTCATAATCAGTTGGGGACAACCCCTTAATGTTATAAATATCCCTTTTACATGTTTTATGAGGGATCAATGTAAGTTATAATATATTTGTTTGTACAAAGGGCTCATATTTTCTCAAAGAACTATATATCTATCTGGTATTAAATGGTCAAACATGTCCAAGAATTTTGTAATATTCCTGGACTTTAACCAAGTTAACACATTTACTTTAACAGTTTAATATTATTCAAAATAAGTGGACCACTCTTTTAGAAAAAGTTGTTTAAAATATGATGTAACTCTCCTCTTTTTGAGTACAAAATTCTCAGTTTTCAAAGATTTTGCATAGAAGAACTATACAAATCCTTGGTATTTCTATTTTCTTTTCTACATCAGTAAACTGACCCCTTGTCTGAGGGAGGGTTGTTCTCAACCTGATAATAACAAACACAGGTCAAAGTATGGCCTTTTACACAGGGCTTTGATACAGACCAAACAGCAGGCTATAAAGGACCCCAAAAATATTAGCGTACACAATTCGAACAGGAAAACCAACGATCTAATTTATATATATCATGTATATCCAAACGGGAAAATACCAATGAACAACAGCAGTCAGCAACAAACAATAACTGCTGAACGACAGGCCCCTCAATCAATCAGGACAGGTGCATAAACATGTAGCGGCTATTGATAGTTTTGTTTCGCCAGCATACAATATAATTGCAGTTGAAGGCAAATCCTTCATAAGTTCTTTGTACTTTATTCTGACAACGAATATTTTTTGATAGGGAATATAAGTATTAGGGGGAAATTAACCAATTTTTTGTTCTTTACGGATATCCGCTGTTATAAATTTATTCGGAGCACTCCCGCTTTGGATAAATAGGTTTCATGCTGAAACAAATATTCTCACAGATATTTACAAAGTGTGGTGGGGTGCTTTTATGTTTAAAATCGTTATATACAGGTTAGACTGTGATTTTAAAAACAAATGTTGACATCTTTTTATAATATTTACCAAAAAAAAAACGGTGCGGGAAATGGACAAGATTACATTTCCGGATGCGGGAAGTGGGAATATAAAAAAATAAAAAAATTCTGTTTTGAAAAAAAAGGTGCGGGCGGGTCCGTCGAACAAGGAATCAAATTGGTGTGGCCTTTACAGTGATCATTAAAAATGTGCAGTATATTGACATATTACAGTTGTTGTCCATTCGTTTGATGTGTTTTCTCATTTGATTTTGCCATTTGATTAGGGACTTTCCGTTTGAATTTTCCTCAGAGTTGAGTATTTTTGTGATTTATTTTTTTTACAATTCAGAAGTAAGACTATTTGTATTAGTTATATGTTCAGTAACTGATTATTGCCTCTATACTGTACAGAACTTTAAACTAGCAGAGACTGAAGTTGTCGATAAATGTTCTGTTTGTATAAAATGCCACCTGAACATTTAGATCGGCGTTAGTTTGTAACAGTAATATCGACATTAATTGGCTTAATTGTTTCTCTATTCCAATTGTCTTTGCGATACATGATCCGATGAATAACAACACGATTGTTATGTGTTTTTGTTCAAACTAATAATTGAAAAATGAATCTTTCTGTGTAATCGTAAATTATTGATTGAAAGTACAATCTTCACGCACCGTGCGCTTTCGACTAACCCGCGGTGATAGTGATCTTAATATTTCACGACGATCATACATAAGTCTGATTTATTTTTTCCCTGATCAGACAAATATCATTAATCTAACTTTCCGAAGAATTGCAGGAAGCCAATGTTTACGAAATGTCATAAACATCACTTTTCCATGTTAATTTTCTACATCATTGCCCATGTTTTTATTATAAAAGACGACCTATGAAATTTTAGTTCTATCATTACTACTGGAAACATGAAATAATGTTATTTAACAGATAATGTGACCATTTATAGGTTTGTTGCGATATAATGTTTTTTAATTAGTTATAAAATTGTATACCATGAAAGTAGTTTTTGTAATTACCTATTTAAATTTATTCCAAGAAGTGGAAAGGAAAATGCATTTCCGACAAGAAGGGGTGATATGTCAGTTCTATATTGAACGATAAATTTGACTAAATAGTTTGTTTTGTGAATAATTAATTTCACACTAGGTATTTTTAGTGAAAATCATCCCATCTTAACTTAATGTTGTAACACATAACGATGGCTTATTTAGGAATTTTTGGTTTATTTTCTTTTTAGAGCATTTCGATCGCAATAATTTTTATGATGCTGTTCATTTCAATTTTATTTTGTAGCTTTAGTGTTTACGTCTCAGACAATGCAAACGAATGACTTTTTGCATTTCAAAGCAAGTTATTTTGTTATCAACTCTGTATGCTGACAAACACTAGTCTTTGTGTTTTTTGTAGAATGATCGCTGTTTGATTTATGATGACCCCCGCCTTGATTATTTAGATTTTTCAAATTACACTATTGATTTACATATTCAAAAGGAGACTATACCAACACGGCAATAATAAATAAAATACTAACGGTTTAGATGTACGTTAAACGTAACGTAAGTTTTGTTCTTTGAAAACTTATTAGTATCTGCAACACACAGCTGTTTAGAATTATATCATAAACAAATTAAAAATAGAAACAGGTGTGTAATGAAAGCAATTGTATTATCATTTTTTAATTGCAATTGAAAGGTAAGACCGGTTAATTATCATTAAATGATCGGTAAACAATGTTTGTAATGAATTAAAACTGGAGTTAAAATATTAAAAAAAAAAGGATGATGAATGCTGATATATTCTATTGCAAGATTAAAAAGTAGTAACTGTTATAGTCAGTGTAAAATTTTAATGCGAATCTACAGAGATCGGTAACCAGGACATACATATGCCCCGATACATGACATTTGACCCTTCTTTAGTTGTTGTAAAAGATTGGGCTACTTTTATACCCTAATAAATGATATGTACAAGTTTCTAATTTATAAAGGTAAACCTCGTACAAATATAATTCAAGAAATAGATTTGCATTGAATTCAAAAGGAAGATTTTTGTTGAATTTATCCTTAAAATCGACTTAATATTATAAATCACTCGTATAAGAACGAATTTAATTGTGTAAAATTAATTGGAATGTATTTTGTAAGTCTATAATGCTTTACGTTGATCTGACGACATTTAAATACCTTAAAGAAAATGGAATATTGTTGAAGCCTCCGATTATTATAGTGGATACGTCGATACGTATATCTAGTGGTCCATACTATCGATTTAACTTTTATAAGCGTTTGCCAATTTTATGACGACATATTCAGAATGTTGAAACAAGCGGTTTTGAGGTGGTTTTTTATACGGCGTAAGTCCCATATTTTCTAGACTTTTAAATCTATCTGTTTGTCAGACAACATTTTGTGAACATTTTGTGATAGAAAGTTAAACTTGCATAGATTGACGTTCATTATATATTGATACATTAAACAATTAAAAACCTTATATCTTCTGAAGCTTGATACAGATGTTTGTGAATGCGTTTGTACATAGCATACACAGTTTAAGCCTGATGAATCTAATTTAATGGTATTTTTCCATACATAAACAATTATGAATTAAAGGTCATACTTCGGATAAATAGTAGACCTTAAATTACCTTTATAAGTATAGCTCTTTTTACTATTTTTAATGATTTCCTTATCATCCGCTCAGATAAAACCTTATTAAAAAGAGGATTGGATCTTTTCATCATTCTTAACTTATACTTTGTATACATTATAAGATTACAGGAAATATCATCAATATAACTATCCAATAAAAGTTCCAATTAATTTGCTTCAGTTAAAATCATTACTATTCATTAAACATTGCTTCTGCATGTTTATATTAGGATGACTCGGCACGGATGCAAAATAAAAGTCGGACGTCGTAAAATGTTGAATACATACAATATATTGAATGAAAACAGGTTTATTGTTTCAAACTAGATATTATAGAGATTTCATCGTTTTGCCCTACCCACTTACACATACACACATACACACACATAAACACATACTTTATTTGTGCAGGTGCATGCTGCTTTTTTGAAAACCTATAATTATTGGTTCTGGTGGAATATCTTGATTATTATGGTAATCATCAAGCTGAGAAAGTTGAATTCTACATTAAACTTTATTAAAGTTATAATTAATTAAAATTAACGTTTTCATTATCAAAAACCTATTCAATTGTTCAGAAGACACAAAAGCGACGCAAGCATCATTCGTTTGATCCTTTAACTGCAAACAATTAATCTGAGACGACAATTCTATAAATATAAATTTCGATATAAAGATTAATATGTACTTATAAAAATTTCATCAAGATATCTATTAAAATTGTTTATGGCATCCGGAACATTAGCAGATTATATCTTCATAGCAAACGTGTCATACTATGTATTATTTAACGCATATATTACTTCAGAGTCTTATGAACCATTTAAGGTTTCCTCTATTACTTGCCGTTTCCAGGATGTTAATGGAACATAAAAGAAAACGGTAGATGTTTCCATTAAAGTCTAATTGGAAAATTAGAATGCAATTATAATAGATACAATCCAAATTATGGTATGATGAATTATAAGGCATCCTTAGACTTTATTCAATAACGAAAGAAATTTGATTATTATGATCTGGCTTCCATTTTTTAAAAAAGAGTCGACGTTTAAGGCTAAAAGCAAAGTTCATTTAAGCATATTTATTAATGGTGAACACAAACTACACGTCGCGACTGCGGGAGAAAACGTGTTTAATGTGTTGAAATGAAAAATCGTTATTGATTTTTTATTTTTTTGTATACTGCAAGTTTATATAAAAGTGCACGTTATAAACATTCGTTTTCTTATTAAACAGAAAAAAAAGGTCGCCTCAGCTCGTACACAAAGACTTCTGATCATCAGAAATAAATGCAAAAAAAGCAATATTTACATTAATATCGGATAATAAGCTGTTGGCTCTGTTAACCTTTCATTTCATTTAAAGGTTATGCTTAAAAATGAATCTGTCAAAGTAAGGATTGTCAAAACAGCTAATGTGAAGGTGTAATTGAGTTTAATTGAAATTAGTGAGTATAACATATTACTCACAGTGTAGTGGCTACAAACAAAATATTTAATCCCTTTTTTAATGAATCCTTGGCATCGGATATTAAGCAGGATTATCAATGATGTATTGCACTGCAGTTCGTTAAGGGTTTTCTACTGATTACTAACACTTTACTTTTGACTAATTTTTAAAATCAGATTACCAAATGAAAAGATAATTAAAGTGTTACATACGCTGGTGCACTTCTTTCTCTTTTTCTTTAAAAGGTAACTGTGTCAGATTTATTTGTACACAAACCAGAAAAAGTATCAACAGAATTTAAAATTATAACATTATATCCCCTAAAATTGATAACTGTTTTGTTTAACAAGACTTCACTTTCAACGACCGTAACATCGATTTACTTGAACCACACTACAAGATTGCGCGCATATCATTTAGATATTATACAATTTCAGTAAAACTTAAATCTTTAGATTTCTGAACTCAGACTTGACGGAGTGTTTAGATAATTATATGCCATCAAATAAATGTCTTATTTTTCCTCGAAATGATACATGACGAGTATGACAACATGAATTGTCAATATCTAAAAAGTATTATAAGAACGTTTATTCAGCAACACTACATTATCTATAGTGCTAGTCAAGTTTTGTTCCTGTATAATCTGTATCTACATGCTACATGCACAAAGGGTGCATTGTTTTTCATGTAACTTTTGAATTTCATAGTTATAAATATAAACAATCTTAACAGTCAGACTTGCATTAATAGTATTAGATACAATTGAGCGATACCAAAGGGATGAAAAAATGTTTTCGAGAAGAAAAAAAAACTAAGCGAAAGATCCGTATTATAAGAGCGAATCATCAATCCAGAAAAACACGAAACTGAATACTAGTAATGAAGATTGTGCATTACGAATCCAACAACAACAAGAAATATATGATCGAGACAGACTTCACAAGAATATGTTTAACGTACAAATTCAAGTTGTGTATTACTTTTATGAGTATTACAGGCACAGGGTCGATCTTTAAAATTGTGGTTTTGTATTCAAGAGTTTCAACAGACCATTAATCAGCATATTTGTTTTCATATTCTGTAAATTAAATGTTTTCGGAATGTTGAATTGGTCAAAATTCATGTCCCCCTTGCCCGCATTTGGCATAACTTTTCTGAACATTCAGTTTTTATTGCTTTTTCCTTCAACTGTTTGATTCGACCGTCGAATATAATGTACATGTACATGCAACGAACGTTTGGCGTGTTAAATGATAAACCTGTTGATTCAAAATAAGCAAAACAATTCAAATTAAATTACTTAATTATTTAAAAAAGAATGACAAATTTGTTGAGATTATATTTAAAACTGTGCTTTACCCTATGGTTTTCGGGATAGTTTTACTTTATATTAGTTTTGTAACAACTACTAAGGTCTATTTATTGCCCACGACTTGACTTCCTGAATTCATATCCTGCACAGAATTAGAATCCTTGTGACTGATATATCTAAGGTTTCATTTTGTCTGATGTTTACACAATCAGTTAACACAGAAACACGATAGTCAATCGCATCAAGACTTTATAAAGTGTCCAAACAAATTGCCTTTATCTTATCAAATTACCAGACAATATCATTATTTACATAATGTGAAAAAAGGAAATACATGTTAAAACCAAAAACACAAAAACAAGCAAATGCAAGGCGACTGATCATAGGACTATTCCAGTGTATAAAAAAATCTTCTGCAATGCTGGTAAAAGATAGGTTAACTCCCTAGGGTCCGCAGTACGAACCGTCGTTTAATTCAACATGATAACAGAACAGTAGGTTTTTACTTCAAAGATGTTTTAAAAACAATGTAAATTATAATGTTTGTTTTCTGCTAGTTCCTGAAACAAAGCACTTATTGTGTCAAGCTAGAGGCTGTATAAAATGATATATAGCCCAAGAAAATATTGCGCTTTTTCATTTTTTTTCGATTTGCTCTACTATTTTCCTATCATAAATATTCTTTCATCTTATTTAAATTTCCATTGCTCTGTCGTCTGTTGAGCAATATTCAACCGCCATTCTTGTTACGTACCCTTTTGAATGGTACTTTGTTTTAGTAAACAAAGTAATATTTATTAGAAGAAAAATAATAGTTTTAATAAATTAGTATTAATAAGAAATTGTTTAAATACAACATAATGAAAGCTAAATAAGAAAAAGAATTGAAACCATCACTTAGTATCTAGATCATCTGCAGTTAAGAATATCCTAAAACGCATGCAGTGAAGGAAATAAAGATACTACATAAAAAGATATGAAGAAGTGATGTATGCATAAAATGTCACGCTATCTATAAGTCCAATCACAAATGCGTGTCATCTGATAACGAAACAACCTTTACCTTTGAAGTATGGTATAATAACATCCAAACGAAGGTATTAAGACCCATGAATCTATATTCTAACACGTTTAGCTCTTCATGTGCAAGTGCTTTAACTGTAATGTCAAATTATAATTGATCAATAATGATTTATTTGTAGATTTTCTTTTGATTTCCAGCTGATTAATTGATATTTTTTTTTGCTTTCATACACGGATTATGTTCTCCTCATATATGTTATGATGGTATGATACTAAACCCCTCACGAGGAGGATTGTGCCTGATATTCGTATGATGAAGACATAATTTTAATGTGCGTATTGTTATGGTCGGGTTGTTGTCTCTTCAGCACATTCTCCATTTCAATTCTCAATTTTAATTGCAATTAGATATGACACAAAACAAGTATGCACAATATGTACCCTAATCATAGTGCAAGCTTTGTTCTGTGTTTCGTATAGTTTGTTTCTGTGAGTGTTTCATTGTAGTTTTTGTTTATTTGTGTATTTCTCTGTCCTGTATGTTCTTCCATTTGATTGTGCTGTAGTTCTGTCATATAATGTTGTCATTTAAGTGTTATATTAAACATTTCCACAAAAGCGGGAGGTTTGGCTAGCCACAAAGATAGGTTCAACCAACCATTTGTTTTTTTAAATGTCCTGTTCCAAGAACGGGAAATGGCCATTGTTATATTATATTTCGTTTCTGTGTGTTTTACATTTTAGTGTTTTGTTTCTGTTATTTCGTAGTTCCCCTCTTATATTTGATGTGTTTCCCTCAGTTTTAGTTTGTAATTCGGATTTGTTTTTATCTCAATCGATTTATGAATTTCGAACAGCGGTATACTACTATTGCCTTTATTTATTTAATTTCCATCTTTTTTAAATTTGACAATGTGTACGACACACGAACATGACAAAGCACGATCGTTGATACAAACTGAAGAAAAGTTGAATGTTTATTTGAAATTAGAGGAACACTAACATTCCTGCAACTACATGAACGAGTGAAAGTCTTATAATTCACTTTGTTATAAATTGTTCGGAAATATAAAATTAAGGCAACAGTAAAGTACCGAATTTCAAGCACATACATAGTCCTAGCAAATTTTGGGTCCTCAATGCTCTTCATCTTCGTACTTTTTGTCTAATTTATTTATTTAAAGTAAAATCACAAAAATACTGAACTCCGAGGAAAATTCCAAACGGAAAGTCCCTAATCAAATGGCAAAATCAAATGATAAAACATATTAAACGAAAAGACAACTGTCATATTCCTGACTTGGTACAGGCATTTTCAAATGTAGAAAATAGTGAATTGAACCTGGTTATAAGCGCTAAACCTTTCACTTTTATAACTGTCGCATCATATTCCATTATGAGTCACTGATGAGTATTTTGTGGACGAAACATGCATCTGCCGTATAAGAGTTAAAGTTCTATACATGATCAATTTATACACATCTATCCGAATCTTAAAACATCACGTCATAAATGTGATGCGCCAAAAGCGCATTTCTAGATTTGAGCTTCAACAAGAATGGTCAAAGCTGAATATTTGAAAGCAAAGGATGCAAAAGAATCGAAATAGTTGAACTAAGAGGACCTAAAATAGCCACATTAATATAATGTCAACTTGCCTGAGGAAGGTGAAACCCTAATTTCCGACAATTTCAATCTTTATTTACGGAAAAGTTATGACAGGTTTGTTATAAATCATTTTGTATCAAAGTAATGACATTTGAGATGATGATACCCTTGGAGACTGATAGTCCATCAGGTATCAGCAGAGGTGTCGACCCAAAACCAAAATTCCATGCATACAAAGCGCTTGTCTTGATTTATTTTACCAGAAACGTTTATAATCGAATATCTGAAAGCTAGGGATGTATAAGAACCAAAACAGTTGAAGATTATATGACCAAAAAAGATATAAAAAGGCCAATTCAATCCAAGGTCAATTTTGCCTAAGATAGTTAAAACCTTAGTTTCTTGTAATTTAAATGTATTCAGTTATATGGACAACTTAAGAAAGTTTTTTTTATAAATCATGTCAGATCTGAAGTAACACATTCTTAGCGTGAAGATACAGACAGTAAATAAAAAAATGAAAGAAAAACAACAAATTGAAAGGTACATGTTTATGAACTCTTCATTTTTCAATAGATTTTGATTTTTAGATATTCGGAAATCGATCATCATTGTAAAGACATTCATTATGCATACCTGCTGCAGAAAAAATGTTACCGTTAATGTTGTCAAAAAAGATATAAATGCAAGATAATTCATGTCGATTTCAGCCATCCAAATGTTCAATATTTTTTGCGTTACCTTTTTGTTGCAATTTTTGCAAAAATAACATAGCAAACAATTCTACTTTACAGTATGCATTGGGAAAGCTTTAGATTCACAGAAGCCTCGTATTTAATCAAAGTACATGTTTTTAATATTCATATATATTTCTAAACTATTAATATGCATTTAACAAATTTTTTATTTCTAAATATCAAAACATCAGTTGGACAATAATTATCGTCTATTGAGGCGTTTCATCTAAAAGTCATTCTCTGAGGATTTTAACACTATAAGCTTACAAATGAGTTCGATTAGATATTACAATACACAAGTCATAATCGTAACAGTATGAAAAATTGCACTTTTCATTTTTATTTATCCTCGCTTCCTTATCATTAAAATAACTGTAATTGGCGTATATAAACATTCGAATTGTAGATTTTGAATGCTGTAATCAACAATATATTTATTCAATCCTTCTTAAAGTACATTTTAAAATTTAAGTCGGCTTTTCCATGGCATGTTGCTCTGAACAGTGAGTGATATTATATATAAATCAAAATTTTGTACATTCATTTGAGACATATTTCCTGACAATTGTAAACTTGATTAATACATACCTGCCATTATATACAATCTCATCTTATGATGCATTTGTGGTTTATTATCATTATTTAAATGTTAGCAAGAGACAACAGTCCATAATGCTAAAACAAAGTACAAATTATAATAAAAACGCTAAAACATTTTGTTCGACTTTAAGCGTTCATCCATTAAAGCGGTAAGAGCGTATGCACTTTTGAAATAGTTACTTTCATTTGTATTTATAAAAAGTATCAAAGATTTTATTTATCATTCAGGACAGATTGATTGGTTGTTGGTTGCTTTACGCCGCATAATCACAACAAAGCTATATCGCGGCGACATTCATGATAGAAGAAAATATATTAATAAACTCATCTTCCTATATCTATACACAAATTAACTTGGGGAAAAATAAACAGAGTAAGAATATCAATAAATAAAAAAAAAATGAATGAATAATTAATAAGTGAACAGAAGGATAGAGCTGTGCTAAAGTGTTTTATAGATGAGACTACCAGAATCTGTCCTAGAATAGAAAGGTAAAATTCAGTTCTACGGCAGAGCCACCTAAACCCACAATTTAAATATACAAAATTCCTCAACTGTTATCAATACATATTTGGAATGAGTTTACCATTCGGAAAACAATAGAGAAAAAAACGATGCCAATTAATTTAAGAAAGTGAGATAAATAACAGGTGGGAAACTAAGAACAACCTACACACGCCTTTGTTAATTTACAAAATACGTAGTTAAAACGTGTTTAGAACACCAATTCAGATAAAAACTTATTTAGGAAAAAACGAAATATATATCCAAAGCCTTATATGAAGGATGAATAAAAAAAAACCAAAGAGTAAGACATATTTGGTTCAGAACATTATGTATTCCATCTGTAGTTTGTTGCCAATTGTTTAAATACGGCAAAATTTCCAACATCTGCATTATTTCTAGTGCAACGTGTCTGTGATAAAGCAAAATTAGTTGTGACATTAACTATTTATTTAATATGTAATCATTTGTAATTATCATCTGTACAATTTATTTGTAATTTGCAGTGTTGGGAAAAAAAACGAAGAATACAGCAATAGATCAATACTATTTGAAATTATGTGAATTGTTGGATTAAAGAAATGTCTTGAGTCTTACATAAGGAAACTTCATAAATAATTAATGTAAACGAATTTTATGCCTTATAAATTAGAAATACATTTCCTATACTTATTACGCCAAAATACACGAAATATGCAGTTGTTTTTATTAACAAATTAATTTTAACCATAGAGAAAAAAATCAGAACTAGTGAACATCTGAGAATATTTATGATATTTATCATTTTATCTTAATGTGACTTGGAAAATTCCGTTAATTGCCCTTGGCATTCGCATTATTACATAACTGTTTAGAGAGCTGCTCTTATTTACACTACGTATAACCGTTCTTCCTCATAATTGATAAAACATGATAATCTAATACAATTTTTCAGTTTTATTCTAGAAGTGATCCTGACAATTCTACCATATATCATATTCTCACAGTTCTATGGTAGATGTGCTTGTGACCAATTTTATGATATAAGTATTATATAACAGTTGTTTCAATTAGTTTGAGTTTTTGATTTATAGTAGGGTGACCAATCAACAAATTTTATCGATTTGCCTTAACGGAATAACACACGGCTATATTTTATATCATTGGAAAGTAGAGAATAGACGTCGTCGAAATATCGTTGTCGTCGCTGTCTGCCGTGGTCACGTTGTTTTTAAATCAGGGTCAAAGGTCAAAGCAAAAATTTCAGAAAAAATGCTTAGTCACATTTAGATAGCTTGTTTCTCCTACACATATGCATTTGGAGAAAAATAAAAACAACTAATTTATAGAAATATATCTTTTGTATCTACATTTAGAACTTATTTTATATTTTTACCGCCAAAAATGACTACATAGATTTTTTTGGCATGTAGGGTGCAAATTTGAAATTTTCAAACAGCTGTTAAATAACAGTGACCTTGACCTATTTCAATTTCTAAATTTGAAATTTTTGTATTCAATTCATTACAAGTAGGATCTTATGATGTTTGTTAGATCTTAACTTTAATAATTTGTCGAAAAAAAAATGTGTTTTTCACGTCTTTTAATAGTAAGGTGTTCGTCAATTTCTATGAAAATATCAAATTTCTGTTATTTGGTGAGAGAGAGTATATATAAATGATTTGTTTCGAAATTTGTGTAACATTAACGTCAAACTTGGTTGAATATAAAGCTCTGTGTATATCATTGCTTTACAGAAGTAAAAATTAATGCAGACGGAGAAAAAGTAAAACTCCGCATCCAACATACAGATGACTAAATGAGCAACAATTGGCTATAATGTTTACAAATATTCAAAAATATCATAAAGGAGAGTGTTATGTACAGCACCGATGTATTTTACAACCAATTGCAAACAAAAATGGCGTGAGAAACCAAAGGGACATTGAAAACGTATAAAATGAAGACAAGCTGAGAACAGCATTGCAAAAACACGAAAAAAAAAGAACAAATATAAATAGAAAATTATAATCGAAGCTAGTATTACCTACTACGTTCCATGGTCTCCTGTAGTCCACAAATTGTCAAGGTCAGAAACCATATAGCAGGTTTTTTTTTTTTTTTTTTTTTTTTAACATATTGTTCCCCACTAGATAGATTATTCCTATATTGCCCACGATTTTAAACTTGAGTATATGAAAAAAGTTAAATCACATAAATACTGAACTTAGAGGAAAATCAATTTCGGAAAGTCCATAATCACATGGCAAAATCAAATAACAAAACGAATCAAAAACGAATGGACAAGAACTGTCATATTCCTGACTTGGTACAGGCATTTTCAAATGTAGAAAATGGTAATTATGTATCAGTATATTCATTGTTTAGAAAAGATTATAGACTGCTTAATTTTCATTCGATAGATAACAATGATTCATAAGGTACAAACAGCAAAATGAATCTTATACATCTACATCTTCGTCGTCATCAATGTTTCTAACTGCAACCAGACGAGTATTTACATTTTGACAAATGTTATTTGCCTGACATGGGCATAAATCTGTACATGATAGATTTTGTTCGAAGCAAATGCAAACTGAATCTTGCAGAAGTTCATATGACATCTCATCTGACCTTCGAGATAGAATGGAACAAGTCATTCTTCTTTACCATTCGAACTGAAGAGGAGAATGCAGGATCGTTTTGTGATATGGGAAGACATCAAATGTATGTCTGAGGTGAAGCTCTTATTACATAATGTTTAAAAGTAGATTCACAAGGAGGAAGTTTGACAAAGGAGAAATTTTAAATTGTAAAATTGAGAATGGAAATGGGAAATGTACCAAAGAGACAACAAGCCGACCATAGAACAGACAATTTCAGCCAATTTTACGCTCAATTTGTTTAGGTCACAATGATCTATTTTGGGTTTTGACTTGGGATCATTCCACGTAACAACAAGATCTCGAGCTGCATCTATAGATTCATCGATGTTACAATTAGAAAGGTTTGACAAATCGGAAAAATCATCTGGGTTGTCCTTCAAGACTTATAACAATGTGCTTACCGATCATAATCAGGGATGACGTTGTATCGCATCATGTTAAAACATGTGCGGCTGGTAGAATGTTACAGATGGCAAACCCGAGACTTTTGCATACTTCGTGGACAGGCATATAGCGGCGCAAGTCTTGTGTGTAAGTTATATATATATAGTGCCTGTTTGAAACTATAGCTCATGGAGGGGAAGTAATGGACGCATAAGATCAGAACATCTGTATCTTGTGACTTTATTATTTTCCTACCCTTGATGCTTTTCACACCGAACTCTTTGTCTAGATGAATAGCATGTATAATCGTGTGGGTATCTACTTCATCGGGCGTACAAAATAATTCTTAAAACCTGAATACTCTTTCTGATCAGATTAAGGGTCCTTGGAAGTGCTAGCTAGATAAATTACTTCCTCATGTATCACAGTAACTGTTGATCTACCATGATGGTGAACAATCGATTCGCCAAGAAATCTGATTAAGGCCTGCTGGTTCTCAATGACTCAAAGAAACCTTTTCCAGTCAGGAATTTGACGACCTTCTATATATGACCTGAAACACTTTTACGGACGACCAAGAACTTGATTAAGCTTTAAAATAAGTGCAGTTGTGTCTACTAGTGTAAGATTTATAGCACAAATGTATTAAAATAATTTGTACGAAGATGGTCTAGGTTTGAAGCATCATGCAATATACTTAAATATGCTCCCAGAGCCTCGGTAAAGCTTTTGCATGTGTTGATTACTCGCATATCAATATGCAATTCAGTAGAAGAACCCTGACATATAACACACTTATCGAATTGTATTTCATTCCTACTTCGTTTAGGGCTTGATGGGCATAGTTTAACAGGACTGTGAATGTGTGCCATATTCCGGGTCTGAAACGTGAACGAATGGTTTGATTTGTATATTACAATTATAACATAACTATCAATTCAAAAAAAGAGTTAAAGTTATAAAAGCCAACAACAAAAACATATTTCCTACAACAAACAACGATTTTCAAACTTTTTTTTGAGTATTCAAAACATACAAATCGACCATACAACTAGCAAAAATGAGAAATGAAGTTAGTGGCAATTGTCCTAGTTAAAGACCTGATAGTGTAAGCTATAAAACGATTAATGGCACGAGAAAAGGCGTGTTTGAATCAACGCAGAGTTATCACTAAATTTGTGTATTAAATTGCTATTTTCTTCTCACCGATTAATATTACACGAAAGATATTTGACACACATATGAACCATGTCTTATTGATGTAATGAGAGTTAAAATCCCGTGAAAGTAACACGCAATAAATTTTCTACCGTTCAAAATGTGGTAAATTTCAGCTAAAAAAATAGTCTTACTAAAATCATGAAATATTTATACTTAAATTATATAAATCTTTTCAGCTTTTTTTTATATGATAAATTTGATTTTTAAGCTAAATGATAAGTATCATTTGAACAAATAACATAGAAAGCAACAATTTTATTTTTCGTGTTGACGATGGCCTGTATGAGGAGGTATTTTGGGGTACCCTTAAGAGAATAGAACAGTAGGTTTTATCTACAAAGATGTTTTAAAAACAATGTGAATTATAATGTTTGTTTTTGCTAGTTCCTGAAACAAAACACTCATTGTGTCAAGCTGGAGGATGTATAAAATGATATATAGCCCAAGAGAAATACTGCGCTTTTGCTTTCGATTTGCTCTACTATTTTCTCATCATAAATTTCCGTTGCTTTGTCGTCTGTTGAGCAATATTCAACCGCCATTCTTGTACTGCTACCCTTGTAAATGGTACTTTGTTTCAATTAACAAAGTAATATTTATCAGAAGAAAAATAACTTTTTTAATGAATAAGTATTAATGAGATTTTTTTTTAAATACAACACAATAAAAGCCAAATAAGATAACGAATTGAATATCCTTAAACGTAGTAAAGGAAATAAAGATACTACTTTAAAAGATATGGAGAAGTGATGTATGCATAAAATGTCACGCTATCTATAAATCCAATCACAAATTCGTGTCATATGATAACAACACAACCTTTAACTTAAAAGTATGGTATAATAATATCCAAACGAAGGTATTTAGAACCATGAATCTACATTCTAACACGTTTAGCTCTTCCTGTGCGAGTGCGTTAACTGTGATGTCAAATTATAATTGATCAATTATGATTTATTTTGTAGATTTTCTTTTGATTTCCAGCTGATTAATTGATATTTTTTTTTGCTTTCATACAATTGCAATTAAATATGACATAACACAATTATGCACAATATGTACACTACTCATAGTGCAAGTGTATCTCTGTGTATCGCAAAGTTTGTTTATGTGAGTGTTGCATTGTCATTTTTGTTTATTTGTGTATGTCTCTGTCCTGTATGTTCTTCCTTTTAATTGTACTGTAGTAAATGAAAAAATACATAACTGATGAAAAGTTGAATGTTTATTTGAAATTATAGGAACACTAACATTCCTGCACTACATTTACGTGCGACAGTCTTATTCTTCACTTTGTTATAAATTGTTCGGAAATATAAAAAGTATCGAAGCTCATACATAATCATACCTGTATTTGGCGAATTTTGGGTCCTCAATGCTCTTCATCTTCGTACTTTGTTTTTGTTTAATTTAGTCTTTTAAAATAAAATCACTGAACCCCTAGGAAAATTAGAAACGGGCATCTGCCGTATAAAATGTTAAAAAGTTGTATTCGTGATCAGTTTATACACATCTATTATAATCTTGAAACATAACGTCATAAATCTATTTACGGAAAAGTTGTGAAAGGTTTGTTATTAATCATTTTTGTATCAAAGTAATGACTTTTGAGCTGATGATACCCTTGGCGACTACTAGTCCATCAGGCATCAGCACAGTCATCAACCCAAAACCAACATTTCACGCATACAAAGGGCTTGTCTGGATTTATTTTCTCAGGAACGTTTAGATCCGAATATCTGAAAACTAGGGATGTATAAGAACCGAAACAGTTGAAAAATATATGACCAAGAATGACTTAAAAAGGCTAAATCAATCTAAGTATAAAAAAGTAGATGCGGTTTGATTGCCAATGAGGCAACTCTCCACAAGAGACCAAATGACACAGAAATTAACAACTATTGGTCACTGTACGGACTTCAACAATGAGCAAAGCCCATACCGCATAGTCAGCTATAAAAGACGCCGAAATGACGATTTAAAACAATTCAATCGAGAAAATTAACGGCCTTATTTATATAAACAAATGTGCGAAAAACAAATATGTAACACGTAAACAAACGACACCACTGAATTACAGGCTTTTTCCTAAAAGAGGGACGAAAGATACCAAAGGGACAGTCAAACTCATAAATCTAAGGTAGTTTAAACCTTAGTTTCTTGAAATTTTTAGTGTATTCAGTAATATGGACAACTTTGGATAGGTTTGTTATTAATCATGTCAGTTCTGAATTAAAGTATTTTTAGCGTTAAGATACAGATCCAGTAAATAAAAAAAGAAGAAAAAAAAGACAACAACAAATTGAAGGATGCATGTTTATAAACTATTCATTTTTAATTAATTTTGATTTTTAAATATTCGGAACTCGATCATCATTGTAAACACATTTATTATGCACACCTACATGTAATGCAGAAAAAAAATGTTACCGTTAATAATGTCAAAAAAGATATAAATGCAAGATAATTCATGTCGATTTCAGCAATCCAAATATTCAATATTTTTTGCGTTACCTTTTTTGTTGGAATTTTTGCAAAAATAACATGGCAAATAATTCTATTTTACAGTATGCATTGTGAAAGCTTTCGAGTCACAGAAGCCTCGTATTTAATTAAAGTACATGTTTTAAATATTCATATATATTTCTAAACTATTAATATGCATTTAACAAGTTTTCTATTTTTAAATATCAAAACATCAGTTGGACAATAAATTATCGTCCATTGAGGCGTTTCATCTAAAAGTCATTCTCTGAGGATTTTAACACTATAAGCTTACAAATGAGTTCGATTAGATATTATAATACACAAGTCACAATCGTAACAGTATACACAATTGCACTTATTATTTTTATTTATCCAGGCTTACTTATCAATACAATAACTTTAATTGGCGTATATAAACATTCGAGTTGTAGATTTTGATTGCTGTAATCAACAATATGTTTATTCAACCCTTCTCAAAGTACATCTTAAAATACAAGTCGGCTTTCCCATGGCATGTTGCTCTGAACAGTGAGTGATATATATATAAATCAAAATTTTGTACATTCATTCGAGATATATTTCTGTCAATTGTAAACTTGATTAATACATACCTGCCATTATATACAATCTCATCTTATGATGCATTTGTGGTTTATTATCATTATTTAAATGTTAGCAAGAGACAACAGTCCATAATGCTAAAACACGGTACAAATTATAATAAAAACGCTAAAACCTTTTGTTCGACTTTAAGCGTTCATCCAGTAAAGCGGTAAGAACGTATGCACTTTTGAAATAGTTACTTTCATTTGTATTTATAAAAAGTATCAAAGATATTATTTATCATTCAGGACAGATTGATTGGTTGTTGGTTGCTTTACGCCGCATAATCACAACAAGGCTATATCGCGGCGACATTAAGGATAGAAGAAAATATATTAATAAACACATCTTCCTATATCTATACACAAATTAACTTGGGGAAAAATAAATAGAGTAAGAATATCAATAAATAAAAAAAATGAATGAAATGAATAAAAAATTAATAAGTGAACAGAAAGACAGAGCTGTGCTAAAGTGTTTTATAGATGAGACTACCAGAATCTGTCCTAGAATAGAACTGTCAAATTCAGATCTACGGCAGAGCCACTTCAACCCATAATTTAAATATACAAACATCCTCAACTGTTATCAATTCATATTTGGAATGATTTTAGCATTCGGATAAAAATAGAGAAACAAATGGTGCCAATTAATTTAAGAAAGTGAGATAAATAACAGGTGGGAAACTAAGAACAACCTACACACGCCTTTGTTAATTTACAAAATACGTAGTTAAAACGTGTTTAGAACACCAATTTAGATGAAACTTCATTTAGGAAAAACGAAATATATATCCAAAGCCTTTTATGAAGGATGAATAAAAAAAACCCAAGAATAAGACATATATTATGTATTCCATCTGTTGTTTGTTTGACAATTGTTTATATACGGCAGAATTTCCAACAACTGCATTATTTCTAGTGCAACGTGTCTGTGATAAAACAAAATTAGTTGTGACATTAACCATTTATATAATATGTAATCATTTGTAATTTGCAGTGTTAGGAAAAAAACGAAGAATACAGCAATAGATCAATTTTATTTTAAATTATGTGAATTGTTGGATTAAAGAAATGTCTTGAGTCTTACATAAGGAAACTTCATAAATAATTAATGTAAACGAATTTTATGACTTATATATTAGAAATACATTTCCTATACTTATTACGCAATGTTATAAACATGAAATATGCCGTTGTTTTTATTAACCAATTAATTTTAATCATGGAGAAAAAAATCAGAACTAGTGAACATCTTATGATATTTATCATTTTATCTTAATGTGACTTGGAAAATTCCGTTAATTGCCCTTGGCATTCGCATTATTACATAACTGTTTAGAGAGCTGTTCTTTACACTACATATAAACGTTCTTCCTCATAATTGATAAAACATAATAATCTAATACAATTGTTCAGTTTTATCCTAGAAGTGATCCTGACAATTCTACCATATATCATATTCTCACAGTTCTATGGTAGATTTGCGTGTGACCAATTTTATGATATAAGTATTATATAACAGTTGTTTCAATTCGTTTGAGTTTTTGATTGAGCAATTTGATTATGGACTTTGCGTTTTCGATTTTAATGGACGTTTCGTCCCCGAGGGTATCACCAGCCCAGTAGTCAGCACTTCGGTGTTGACATGAATATCAATTATATGGTAATTTTTATAAATTTTCTGTTTACAAAACTTTTGAATTTTTCGAAAAACTAAGGATTTTCTTACCTCAGGAGTAGATTACCTTAGCCGTATTTGGCAAAACTTTTGGGAATTTTGGGTCCTCAATGCTCTTCAACTTTGTATTTGTGTGGCTTTTTAACTATTTTGATCTGAGCGTCACTGATGAGTCTTATGTAGACGAAACGCGCGTCTGGCGTATAAAATTATAATCCTGGTATTTTGATAACTATTAACGGAGATCGGTATTTTAGATATATTACCTCATAAAAATACAGAGGAAATTAGAGTAATATTATTACATAGTGTGTTAGTGACCTAGTACGATATATACGGGGTCAGTAAATTCCATATACCCCTATGAAACTTACTGACCCCGTATATATCGTAAAAGTCAATAGCACTTTATGTAACGAATTTATCTTACCGACTATCTGTATTTGTAAAAATTTGTAAAATTTAGCCAAGAGTTGTCTCAATTGCATTCATACATTTAGTAACTTTTCTAGTTAACAATACTTTTTTTCTAAAACCTAAGTCTTTTTTTTATCCCAGGAATAGATTACCTTAGCCGTATTTGGCACAACTTTTTGGAATTTTGGTACATCAAACCTCTTCAACTTTGTACTTGTTTGGCTTTATAACTATTTTGATCTGAGCGTTACTGATGAGTCTTATGTAGCCAAAACGCTCGTCTGGCGTATTAAATTATAATCCTGGTACTTTGATAACGATTAAAACCACTGGATCGATATAACACTATTGGTTGACGTTTCGTCCCCTAGGGTATCACCAGCCAATTAGTCAGCACTTCGGTGTTGACAGGAATATTAATTATATGGTCATTTTGATAAATTTGTAGTTGACAAAACTTTTAAAATGTTCGAAAAACTAAGGATTTTCTTATCCCAAGAAGAGATTACCTTAGCCGTATTTGGCACAACTTTTCTGGATTTTTTCGTCCTCAAAGCTCTTCCACTTTTTACTTACTTGGCTTTATAATATTTTTATCTGAGCGTCACTGATGAGTCTTATGTAGACGAAACGCGCGTCTGGCGTATTACATTATAATCCTGGTACCTTTGATAACTTTTAACACCACTTCGTCGATGCCACTGCTGGTGGACGTTTCGTCTCTGATGGTGATGACAGGAATATCAATTATATGGGTATTTAAATAAATTTCTAGTTGACAAAACTTATTTTTTTTTCGAAAAACTAAGGATTTTCTTATCTCAGGATAAGATTAATTTAGCCTTGTTTGGCACAACTGTTTGAAATTTTGGGTCCTTAAAGCTCTTCAACTTTGTACTTGTTTGGCTTTATAACTATTTTGATCTGAGCGTCACTGATGAGTCTTATGTAGACGAAACACGCGTCTGGCGTATTAAATTATAATCCTGGTACTTTTGATAACTATATACAACATCTTCTTTTTTTTATATTAAAGTGTTCAAGTTTTCAATTTTAAGAACCTACTTCCATTGGTCTGATTGATTAATAAATTTAAATAATGAAATAATCGTAACTCCACTTCTAACCGTGCATTAAAATAAGCCCCGCCTCCCTACTAACCTAAAATGGAATATACATGGTCTCCACGCGGACGCTTTATCCAATCATATTCCTCGAAATGTATAGGAGGTAAGATAAATAAAGATACACAACACCTACAATCTATAACTCAAGACCCTTTTAGATTATCTATGTACAGACACATATACTGAATATGTATCAATTAGGTATAAGTCTTTTCCGATGAACTTAAAAAAAAAAGAACCAGACGTTATTTAACGTTTGCTCAGGTACAAATGACGTTTCACAAAGTCTGAACTTTAAATTCTAGAATATAGTTGCATTTATATACCAGAGGGTATATTGCTACTGATAAATAAAGGACAATTATAGTTTATTATTTGGTTTGTTTAAAGATAATAATTAAGGGTAAATATACTGATACTTAGAGTTGAAAGGTCATTTTAATATATTATTTTTTGCTTTCCATGTTAGTTATCAAGTTGTATTCTTAATTATTTTTGGAAGAAAAGAAGTATAGTGATCATGATTTTGGGGTTTGAGTCTATAAAGATAGAAATCGTAGTCCAAATCATGCGAATAAAGATGCGTTTCAGTGCACACTTGTGACACATACATACAGCAAACATAACTGTACTCTGTGTCAATAATTCCTTATTTTCAATACACAAGCAAAATGAAGTGTTTATAATTTGTATTATTGTATTTTGCTGTAATTTATTCAAGACTAACTTTCAGATACATTAACATAAAATGGTATATAATTTTTAATGAAGGTATAACCCTGCGTAAAATTGATCCTTCTAATTAATTTTGATAAAGAATAAACCGGAATTCAATTATCAACATTAACTTGGAGGTAATTTTGCATTTTTATAATAATAAATGATAAAAAAGATAAACCCGACTCTCAGAGCCTGTTTCCGTTGTCAGTGAAATAAAAGTGGAACACCGAAGAAACGTTTTGTATCGGCATAACTAAACTCATAAAAGATACCAGAATTAAAATTGTGTACGCCAGATAAGTGCCGGTGGCAAGAAAAAGTTTCAAGGCCAAATAATGAACAAAGTTGATACGACTTATACTTAAAAAAATAACAAGACAAAAAACATTAGATAGTATGATTACACTTGTGGAAAGCATAATAAAAGCTCGTATGGTGTTGATATATAATGCTTAGATAAAAGCTCAAGCAATTGTCAACTAAAAATAAACAGATTTTTTTATGCAGAAAAAGAAGCAAAGATATATGTTAACATATGAATGCTGTAAATACTTGTAACGAAATCAATTTTGTAAGCATACAAGGTGCATTAATTCTACAAGACAACTTTTTGAAAACCTTGATTACGTGGTAAAACTAGACAAAATACCGGTTTTGATGACGCCCACTAACCTGTTTGCTTTATTCAAATATGTAAGTGAAATATCTATTAATCTTTATAATTTCTGATCCATTGATGAAATTCTGTATTGTCATAAAATGGCAACATTTTGACAGCACCTTTCATAATATAGTATTGCTGTAATGATAGACGATATATCCGTTTTCAAATAATGGGATCGACAAAGGACATCTGATTTTACAAAGTTGAATTAGTCTATGAGCAATGACAGTTTTAGCATCATTGCAGCATATAGTGTGTCAATTTCTTGTATCTTTCCCAAATTAAAATATTCAATTCTGTCAACTGTTAGTTATTAAAGAGTCTCAAACTTGACAGCCAATGCATAACTTGAAGCAAAATCATAGACTTTTCAGAAAACATAAATACATTGGAAACAAAGTCAAATCGAACCACCACAAAACAACCAAACAGACACTCACAATGCAAAAGTGCATATGTTTTTCTAAAATATATGACTATGTTCTGAGTACATGTAATAACAACGGCATGGGTACTTTTCAATAATTATTTTTAAAAGCATTATTTGAATTTTGGTTGATTGTCTTTTCTGTAGAAATATCAAAACTGATTTTAAAATGTTCAAATTCTCATACATTAAAAGAAATTTCATACTATTTTCTATACGATAACATTTGATGATAAACAATTTCATGGTGACCAAATTACAAGCGTGATATCTTTGTAGGTTAAAAACAAATATGTTTTAAAATATTTTTGTGTACAGCTGTTTTCTAAATTTTTGTCGTCTATTTCAAAAGCCTTAATGGTAAATAAATCTGTTTTTTTCATAAAGGTAAATAAATGAACTCATCATAGATACCAGGATTAAATTTTGTGTTTACGCTAGACGCGCGTTTGGAATAAAAAAAAAATTCCTAAAAGATTTGACAAATACAGTTAAGGTAATCCTGAGGTAGAAAAGCCTTTAGTTACAATTTCATAAATTCAAAAGTTTTGTAAACAGTTAATTTATAAAAATGACCATATCAAAAATAATTCATGTCAGCACAGAGGTGCAGACTACTAGGCTGGTGATACCCTCGAGGAATTAGAACACCACCAGCAGTGGCGTCGACCCAGTGTTGTAAATTAACTCATTATAAAGACCAGAATTAAATTTTGTATTAACGCCAGACGCGCGTTTTGTCTACAAAAGAATCATCAGTGACGCTCGAATCCAAAAAAGTTAAAAAGGTCAAATAAACTACGAAGTTGAAAAGCATTGAGGACCAACATTCCAAAACGTTTTGCCAAATACAGCTAATGTAATATAATCCTAAGGTTGAAAGGGCATAGTATTTAATATTCTCCAAAGTAAGCCCATTTCGGACATTTTTCAAAATTCAAAATATGATGATTTTGTGTAATTCTCAGACCTTAAAGTTTTAAGGATTGACCACCACTTACGATCTGAAAGTTTTGTGACCAGAAGATTCCAATTATGATATGGAAATCATCAATATAATTTTTTTTTGGATCGTTGATGGAGGACAAGGTAAATTATGCCAAAAACAATCGTAATTATATGGAAAAAATACCAAAATTGACCTCAAAATACAAATATTGTTTATTCGAGTGGTCATAGCTTCATAAATGTTAAAAGAAGGTGCCACACAAATATATTTTTGCTTTAATAGTATTATCACAAGTATGTTTATATGAAATAAACATCAATAATATAGGGCCAATTTTAACCCGTCGTGAACATTCTCCTTTGTGCCTTACAATATCATAACTAATACCTATTTACAGATAAAGTTGAATGAGCATAAATTTATATGGCTTTACTGTGCAGTTTGAATGTTGTTTCAATATCGCTATTAGTATTACTCTTTTTAATCATACGTATACAACCACAACAGTCATAATGGATTCATAGAGAAGCCAAAAGAAAGGAAATTATTTCTTATCTTCGTTGAACAATGCACTTTCATATACCCATTGTTAAAAACGCTTTTTTTCTCCTCTGTTGAACAATATACTATAATTGTTTTGTCATTAGTAATTCCTGCTGAGAAATTCCAATAGTGGTATCGTCTAATTCTTCATTCTCAACTTCCCGGTGTGACAAAACGGATTTATTTCCCTATAAGGAAGTGCACAGTTGTACTATACAATATTATTTAGATCTTTGCAATAGCTATTGTAAAAATAAAATGTGGATGCCGAAATATGTTTTTATTTCTTACTATAAAACATTTTAAACACCCTTACCATTGCGTGTACTAAGTTTATACAATATTTATTCATATAAATCAACATTAAACGATATTATACAAATGAGATTACATTAAGGATTCAGAAACAAGCAATTTGCTTTTACAAATATGTCTCTTTTTACAAAAATAATACACTTATTGAACAATACATAAAGATAAATACTGGCATGCTCTGTAATAAATATATGAGTATGAAAAAGATGGAAGAAGAAGAAGAACAAATGCGTGTACTTAGATTTTGTATTTCACTTTTAATATTCAACAATCACATGAACACAAACATGCATTTAAGTATATTAGTATTTCATAAATCAATGAGTAAAAAATTTCTATGGCACTACCATTCGAATGTATGCTAGTACTTTCCTTTCATGATTGCTTATCTTATAACTGTCTACTTATAGTGGATTTTAATCATTTGTCATCGTTATTATATTCAGCTGTAGTGAAATTGCATTGAAATTCGACAGCAGTATGATTGTGTATTTTCCTCTTAAACAATTTTGATTAACAGTTATCTGGTTATATAGATTCAAAAGTACTTTACCTGTTTTGATTTCCAATACTTGGTTCGAAGAACCGAAAATGAAACGATTGAGTTTTGATACGCGTTTAAACAATTTGTTATACAATTTACCTTCGACGAATCCTGCACTATTAACACGTTTTAAGTCAATGCAGTACGTGTATAAATAAAAATAAATAAGATACTGTATATACAAATCACTCGATCTGAGCATGCAAATATAGTTAGATGCACAATGGTGGATGGAGAAGTGAACTGTACACAAAGAGAGAACCTGTTATATATGAAAAAATGGTTCCTCTACAAAGGGGGTTTAAAGATAAGTTAGATTAGATTAGATTGGATTAGGTTATATAAGATTGTCAATGAGAAAACTCTCCACAAGAGACAAAAATACACAGAAATTAAAAACTATAGGTCACCGAACGGCCTTCAAAAATTAGCAATGTCGATAACGCATAGTCATCTATAAACGGAAAACAAGTATGTTACACAGCAACAAACAAAAATCAATAAAATAAAGGCCTTTGACTTTGAATAGGCATATACAGTTTAACTCGTCTGAAGGCACCATTAGTCCTCGTATCTTTGACATTCACTGTGGTGTAATAATAACTGACATTTTTTTTTTAAATATAAGTAGCAATATAAAAACAATGTTCAAAGAAATAGTTACATTGTTGAATTTGTAAACGTTTATCTACTGTAACAGTTTTAAAATCTGACAATGTTTAGATTTTTGTCTACTTTTTACTGTTAAATGCCTCTTTGCAATTGATATCGTTTCTTTTTCTATACCTGATGACAGATAACATCAGTGATAAGATGATATAGATATAGATATTTAGTTAAACAAGAGAGGATTATATTAAGGAGCTAATGTCATACAAAATGAAAGCATGTTCGATACAACATTCTTTAATAGTGCAATACATACGGTATGGGTTTGTTTATTGTTTGAAGCCGTATGGTGACGTATTTTCTGACGTCTACGACATTTTGGTCTTTTGTTGACTGTTGTCTGAATGACAATGCTATCACATAGTATCTTTATATTAATAGTCTCAAGCCGATACTTGACAAAAAAAAAAACCTTATACACAAAAATACACATGCACACAAATCTCTTAAACGTTGAATTCTGAAAAAACCAAAATTGTATTTCAATTCTGTTTTGGATAATGGATGATTTCCTAAGAAGAAATATATTAAGATATAAGAGTCATTTAAAATTAGATGAAATTTGGTGGATAAGTGAAATATAAAAAAAAGTCATAACTTAACATACGTCTAATAGAAATTTATCAATAAAACTAAAACTAAAAGTAGTATATTTTTATGTATTACGAATACACATGTTTAAGTATGATTATTCATATTGATAGAACACAAATTGCAAACAATATATATCATAAACTATAAGATAAACAGAAAAAAGTAAAACGGACAGTTTTTCTTGTGAGCTTACAACATAAACGGGGATTTTGTATGTGATTGATGATGCAATAGAATTTAACTAGACATTATAATAATAAACAGGAATCATGGCTAGATAAAAAAAAAAAAAAAAAAAAAAAAACAGTGAAAAAACACGGTTAAAAAATCTCAAGAAAGAGCGTCGCGAACCTAACAAAATACAAAAAAAAAAATTACAAAATTGTTACCAAAGAAAAAGTATTCATGCAGGAAAAGCATCTCTACTCTAACAGTGTCCTCTTCAACAATTATATACCAACAAAGGTACAGTACTTTTACCTGCTTTTGATTTCATCACAAGGGAAAACAAGTAGCATTCTAATGGTAACTAAGAAAATAAAAACAGAGAACATACTTTTGGCTTCAACAAAAAGGTCATATAATTTATAATGCAATCTCATATAAATGTTTCTAAATTTTCAAAATTCATAAAAGTGCAGTTATGTTATTTTCTATATGCGAAAAAAAAACAAACAGTGATACTTAATATTCACAGTTAAACAACTGAGGATTATTTCATTTGGTAAATTTAATTAACAAGCAAACAAACAAGCTTGTTCGATACAACAGTCGTTTAATGTATATGAGGGTTTCTTCATTATGGGATTGACAAACAGTTGCTTACACTTACTTCATTTAATCTTGGATGTACATGTATAGCAAAGGAAATCATATTACATCTTCTTATCTTTATATTAATAAAATTGAGAATGGAAATGGGGAATGTGCCAAAGAGACAACAACCCGACCATAGAAAAAAACAACAGCAGAAGGTCACCAACAGGTCTTCAATGTAGCGAGAAATTCCCGCACCCGGAGGCGTCCTTCATCTGGCCCCTAAACAAATATATACTAGTTCAGTGATAATGAATAGTATACATCAGATATTTGATGCAACAAAAACAAAACAGACATACAAACTAATAAAACTAAACCAAACATAAAACGTTAAATTATGACAAACTTATTCAATTTATTTTGTATGATGGATTGTTTCTTCAGAAAAAAAGATATTAGAACTATTTCCATTCAAATAAAATATACTCTATGAGTACAAAATGTTATAACTGTTCTTCGTTCACCACACAGTTTACCATAAAAAAAACATCCAAGCAGTTTACTTAGTCGTGTTGCTTTGTCTTTAAGTTTTTTGTGTTTTGTCTTCTGTACTATTATTTGTCTGTCTGTCCCTTTATTTTTAACTATGGCGTGGTAAGTTTAGTTTTAATCTATGAGTGTGACTGTTTCTCTGGTATCTTTCGCCCCTCTTTTACATTTTCTACATTTTGCATCCGTTTTTATTGTTCTATTCTTTTTTTTTCTTTTTTCTATGTCATGTATTTCAATTTTCCTGTTTCTATTGACTTTGAATATTTTAAAACTCGTCATTCTAAACGTTTGCATTAAGGTAAGCTACTATACGTTATTTTGTTCGCTACTGACTCCCTACTGATCCATTGAGGGTTAGTAAAATTAATAGGGGTGAGGCCGGAGACCGAATTCCATATGGATTTTATTCACCCTCTACAGTTGGTAGGGGTAAATAGTTAAACGTTTAACGAATTTATCGCACGCTGAACATTTTCTGCTGCGTTTTGTTGAAAAAAACAATCATTAATAGATGACGTCACCATTAACGCGTCATGAACCCCCCTATATTTACTAACCCTTTATTTATTTACAGTCTCATAGGGGTTACCACGTGATGGCGTTAAACCGATCACAACGTGATAATTTACCAAAGGTGCGATAAGACACATCATTGAAATATAAATGGCAACGCATCAGAACAGGTTCCACAAATTGACCACGGTCTGCTTACGCTTTTGGCTCCGCATCATCTGCGATCAACATTGCGGGACTTGTTTTGCTACATGTTTGTCCTGCTTTTCAGTTTATTGTGGACTTATATGTTATGCACTTTAAGTAATCTTACAATTCGGATTTTAAGTGGTCACATCTTTTTCATCGTGTTCATAGAATTGAGAGTTCCAAAGAAACCCAGATGTAATTGCTAATAATAATGTAATAGTTTGAAGGAAATTTTCATGATGCATGGAGAGAAGCCGCAATTTTCGGTGTGTGTAGTGCAGATCTAGAGAAACAAGCAGAAGGAAGGAAGATCCAGATTTTTGTGCATGATTGAAATTCCGAGGAAAACCATAGAACGTTAAAGATTGTTGTTTATTTAATCATTGGAACAATGGTGGGCTAGCATTGAACTTCAATACATAGTTTCCTTACGACGTACGTGCTATTTGTATCTAAATATAAGACCATTTCACAGAATCTAATCCTGTATCATACGTTTATCTATATCACAGTAAGTTTCATATATATGTAAAATTACTAATCATGACATCTTTTAAGTGGTATCATCACATTACATTTTGTCTAGTATCAAATGCTACGATGTTATTTGATTACATAATGGTCCACCAACGCAATTGAATTACACCGGGCCGATTGTAATAAGAAACAAATAATACGTTATGACGTATACGTATTTGTAATCTGCAATATGTTTATAACATATGCATTTGGAACACTGCAAAATGATAACTGTACTTTTCAGAGTTGATAAACAATTGTGCACTCATAATGATACATACTATGATGTATCTAGATTTTTCCTAATTTTAAGAAAGATAGTGTAGTGTTGTTCAATTTATATAATCGAGTTAATAAGGTGGACTTTGTGTTTATTTTTCATGTATTTATTTTATAATATAATGTTCAAGATAGCGAGTTATGATTTCAACTCGCTTAGAATTATCATTGCCATTACAGCGGGAGGTTTGGCATGCCACAAAACCAGGTTCAACCCACCATTTTTTCCTTAAAATGCCCTGTACCAAATCAGGTAAAATTGCCATTTTATATTATAGTTCGTTTCTGTGTGTGTTACATCTTAATGTTGTGTTTCTGTTTTGTCGTGGTTCTCTTATATCTGATACGTTTCCCTCAGTTTTAGTTTGTAACCCGGATTTGTTTTTTCTCTATAGATTTATGAATTTCGAACAGCGGAATACTACTGTTGCGTTTATTTACAACCAAAATAAAATACCTGAGAAACCAACTATTTCACAACACACAATGTTTTGAAGTGAAAATAACCTTGCTGTAAAAACTTAAGTTCACAAGACATATGTATGCTTTTGACTTTAGATTAAGTATCTTAGAACTAGAACAATTTTACACTGTTCTAGATCTCTTATTACATGTACCTTTTTAATACTGATTTAAGAATAAATACATAAGAGATTTACAACTTATTTATCCAATGAAATTCGAATCTACACAGTTTAATATAACAACAAGCTTATTTTTTAGAATGTTATGAATTACGTGAGGAGACTTGACTACACATTAAAATTCTGAAATTGATTTTTCTATTTAAAACTTGCGGATAAATCACCAAGCTGATATATGATGAGTTTATCATGTTTCCTAATTTTAGCAATTTTCCTGATTTCTTGTTACTGTAAATAACACCTTATATCGTGCATATGATCCGCTTTTTGCTAGATTTTTGCACGCTTCGGTTAAGATCCAGCAGCTATACAATAAATGAAAAAAAATTATATACCTACGACATTTGTACCCTTAGTTATCCTATTAATGAAATAAGCAATACTTTACTAAAAGTCAATGCTAATTAATGTCCATAGGCTGACCAATGCAATGATATTCATCAATAGCAGCCTAAAAATATCTGAGAGATTTTCAAACTCTAGCTATTAGGTTGTTGACAGACATTTAAGGGATAACTGTATTGTATTTGAAGCTTTAAGGACGTCCATCGGTAGTTTTACTGTCGCAAATTTAGTTTACCTGGCGACGCGTACCGATGGACGTCCGCAAAGCTTCAAATACAATACAGTTATCTCTATTCTAATCCAAAACAAGTTCATAATTAATTTTCAATCATTATTTCAGTGTAAAATCTTCATTAAAGAAACTTCTGCGAAAAGATGTTATCTTCTTTGGTCCCTACACTAGGTGACGTCATAGGTATGCTTCCGGCGTCAAACATACACACCGGGCGTTTTCTGGCTTCTGTGCCGCTTCAGAATGTAATAAAATTTGATAAAAAGAAGATTTTTAGGTGCAACATGTGAGTTTTTTGGTTTATTATTGTAGAAATTACATGTCAATACATTCAGCAATTCAAAATGTCGGCTTCCTTAGTTACAGACAAGAAGATAGAGAATTTTACACTTACTGTCATCCAATCAGAACCATTGATACAAAATAATTGCATTATAATTGGTAGTCTCTGATAAAGTATGGGTTATTTCAAGCTGGACATATTATACATTCACTTGACAATATATATTATTGAAGATCATACTAATCTGACCCCTAGAAATCTTTTGTCTTTTATATTCTTTCGCTGATGATTCATCATTACAAAATTAAAAATTAAATACCTTACATCCGTGTTTTTTTCAATTTTAGGTTAACTTAATTAATTTTTCTTGAAAAAAATCACGTATTACTACGTGCTATTTCAATGCAAAGAAACCAAGTTGCATACCAGATAATTAATTGTTAGTAACGTTGGGATAATCTGACTCTGTACGGTTTCTTTGCATTAAATATAGAAGAAGCGAATAAAATGCTTACTTGCCAACAAGTTACATGTAATTTATTATATACTGTAAAAAACATCCTGGAAACATAATTAGGCATTTATATAAAATTGGTATGACATACTCGCTATATTAGTATCTTTATTTCTATAAACAGCTTAACATTCCTTTAATCGCATGACCCGTAGTACTTTAATAGAAGAAGTTCGTACTAGTTTACTTCATGTTTTTCATTTTAAGGATGCGGCAGTGCTGTTCTAGTTTATCAGCTAAAGTGCTAATTTAGTAGATCATTTTATCATATGTATTCATTCGGTTAATGCAGAAACATACGAGTTTAAAAAAAGAAGATTAACTTTCCTAATAAACGAAAATGGAATTTAAAACTATTCCATAATATTTCAAGCGTCAGTGAATGAAGAGGTAATAAACAGCTAATACTCATGACATATCACCGTAATGATGGTATCAATCATGCAAGTGTGATTTGTTTAATTAAATAAAATTTTAGAAATACGGGATGATTCAATTTATTAACTGTTGTTGTATGCTAAATATATTACATTTCAATTGCACGGGTATACTGATAACTTAATCTCCTTGATATGTCGGTGGAGATATTTAACAGTGTTGATTAATGATAGATGGATGATTTAAAATTGCTTGTTGCTTTCGCTTTCCACCCAATGTTGTGCAAGAAGATTACAAATAGTGTTTATATCGAAGACTATTTCGAACTCCAAATACAAAGTGTTTTTTTCCAGTCTCAAGAATAACTGAAAATAAGGAGATCGTTCATATAATTTTTTGGGTAAAATAATAATGTTAACAGCACCAATGTAACTGCACCAAATGAGCATTTCTGTCATGATGTCTCTAAGTGCATGATACTCAATGGTAACATATTTGAAAATCCAAAAGCTTATACAATCGCTGTTTAGTCTGTTGAAAATAAACTGTAGGAAATTATTTCTAAATTTGAAATAAAGCAAATCACACCCTCACGTTTGTGTTTAGTTTTGAATTTCCAAATATTCTGACTGAACATTATTTGACGTTATGCAGATTAGTTGGTGTGCAATTTATATCGTTTAATATAATTATATAAATCGAAACATATTTGTCTCAAAAATTAAGTTCAGCATTATAATTGAAACACAAACACAAAAGATTATTTTAAAATACATATCGTTAGATATGATTAATCTGGTAATATAATAGGATATGATTGTCTATGAGAAGCTATCTAAGAGAGGGACGAAAAATACCAGAGGGAGAGTCAAACGCATAGATAGAAAATAAACTGACAACGCCATGGCTAAAATTAAAAGACAAACAGACAAATAATAGTACAGAAGATACAACATAGAAAATTAAAGACTAAGCAACACGAATGCCACCAAACATTTTGGGTGATCTCAGGTGCTCCGAAAGGGTAAGCAGATTCTGCTCCACATGTGTTATCTACCAGAGACAAAACGATCATACGGTTACATTTTAAAAAGTCAGTACGACCATCAGAATCCATATCATATAGGAAGCTATTAAAGCCCAGGAATTAGAAAATATGAAATAATTCAGATGATTAACCCACCTGTCTGATTTCTAGCAGTAACAAAAAATCAATTATTGGATGGATGGTTAATACGAAGTAGCAAAACAGTCCGTTTCAAATGAATAGTTACAATATGTAAGGAAATTCTTAATAATGTTAGGATTATACATGTCACTTCAGAAATTCAATCAATAAGAAGAAGGATTAAAAAAGGATATAAATTTTGACACGTACACAAAAATTGCAACTGAAAGATGAAATTGAGGAATATTGTAAGACGATATGATGTATTACTAAATTTTAAAATGTTTGGCAAAAAAGTGTGGAATGACAGTAAAAAGCATAATCTTGTTTTTAATATTTTATATTTTCAATTTTCAATTTGTCAATCTCACATGTTAAGGAAGTTTGATCATTTATATTAAAGAATTTCAGTTTGTTCCATGCTTAACTCCCGCCCTATCAATCATGTTACAGATTTAGATAAAGAAGTAATCTGTCATCGACTCTTCTCCTACGAGACAAGGATTTGAATCAAATCAAGAAACTTTGTCAGTATTCTTAGCCGTTTATTGCTCTATATAGCTTATTATCTTCTAATTTAACAATCGATTTTTTCAACATTAATATTTTTTTCTAATATTTTACTTGCTATTTTTCGTAAACATTTACTATGTCACATGCGGTCTAGATACTATTAAGCTTACAATAATTCACAAATTTGATTACGATATTATTTTATATTATAATAACCTAATAAGATTGAATATATTGCTTTTAGACCAAGGAACTTTACATTTAGTTTCAAATCATTAACTCCAGAATGATAAATTTAACCTAATAAGTTCATTACTAAAAAAGTTACATAACAGGACTATAAATATCTTACATTGGTCAATACTTGTACTCAAATGTATTACTAACAAGAAGATTTATTATGTCCCTCATGCTGATATTTCACACACAAAGTGACGCTTTGTTCGATTAAACATGCATTATTAATTATTGCTTAAAATGTCTCTGTACCATACGCTTTGGTTTACAGGAAGAAACATATACTAAATTCTTCCTGGTTACGCGTTCAATGATAATCTGTTTAATGATTAAATCTTATATTGGTGAAACTAACTCCAACGTAATGCTTTGGAAAAACAGCACAGTACTAGTATATATTAGGGTCTGGGTGAGATTTACAGAATAGAATAATGCCCTAAAATTAACATATTCAATTATAGCAGTCATCACGTGACTTTGGCGAGGTCACACATCACCCGTATCATGCCCAAGTAAAATGTATAGAAATGCACAGGGGCTTTCGGAAATCGATTGAATAGATTGCTTTATGACCAAGGTACAAAAAGTGTGGACATATATAGTAATTCTTCATATATTTAGAAATATATTTATGCCTTTTGGAAAAGTTTAAATTTTGGTCTTCTCCCTTCCAAATGCTTTGAAAATTTGTCATGTTGCCTCGATAGTTCACACTGTTAAATCATACAACTACGATAAATATTGGATTTTCTGTCGTGTTTAACCTAAAATTGCATTTTATACAAAACAGATGGAAAAATTGTGGACATATGTGCTTATTATTATTTTCATAAATATTTGAAATATCGTATATACAATAGTTTAATTTTTTATTATGTCCCTTCCAAACTTCATCATAGATACCAGGACTAAATTTCGTCTACAAAAGACTCATCAGTGACGCTCGAATCCAAAAAAGATAAAATAAAAAAGCCAAATAAAGTACAAAGTTGAAAATTAGCTATTTCAGAAAATCTGATACTATTTTTTAAGATGGCGACCACATTTACAGCGTGGGGCGACTTGGTAAAAAATTAGTTTGTAAGATTGTTACAATGAAAATCTAATAACTGTTGGATACTCGTGTAGAAGATGTTCGACACTTATTTTGTCCATGCAAATAATTTAATTCAATTTCATTCTTTATATTGCAATTAAATATGACACGTTATTGTCACTATAATGATAGCCAAGGACAAAGCCAGATTAAGTCATAACATCAACGTGATTAAAGAAAACAAGCATGGCACCTAATCACGATGTAAGTTTTGACAATGCCTATGCAGATGTAAGTTTTGACAATACCTCTGAAGATTAGTGTTGTCCGGTTAAAAATTAGAAAATTTGATTACGATATTATTTTATATTTATAAAAGAAGATCTCGAATGGATATTAACCGAGGTAATATAACTATATTTTACAATTTTCATTAATTCATCGGGAAAACAGTAAATGTTACATAATCCTAATTAAACCAGCAACATGCAGAGTTATCGAACGTATATGTGACTGGAATAGTTGCATATGTAAATAATTAAGAATAGAGAATAGGATGTGCTACAATATAAGGAATTAAAAATAATTGTCAAAATTGAAAAATACGAGAAAATGACTCAAAAGATTACAGACCCAAACCAGATCCGGAAATAAATACATGGTAAAGTGACAATAAAGACCGTTTCCAAAGATATTATAACTTCCATGACGCATTCTTGTGACATATGTTCATAACAAACACAACGTTGGAGAAAAGTTATTCCGAATTTATTCTTCTCTGTAAATTTTTACACGAAAAAAATGACAAGCAAAGAAAATATATCATTTTGTTAGATAAATAAAACCCCACATTTTCTCCGGTTTTGTATCAGGGACACTCGGACGGATATTCATTTTATATTGCGTTGTTCATATTTTCATCCATTGTACCATCATATCTTATTCAATCTGCGACCAAAGTACTGTTCTAGTACTATGTTATGTATTTAAACATTAAAAATTCAATGATACAAGATAAGTCTTTATCTTTCCCCCCGATGAGTCCAGATAAGATCTATCCAAATTATACTAGATTTGTACAAACGATAGAGTAACAAATTGAGCCGATACTACAAGCAATCATGAGTAAATCAAGAAGTATTTTGAAAATGGAAGGAAAGCAATAATACAAGTAACTACGAGTTTAATCCTCTATTGTGACACAGAATCGTTTGGTAGTATGTCTGTGGTGTAGATTTACAAGGTTTTGGCTGCTGGTTCCCAACCAATGTCACATGAACGTGTTATATCTGTTTTGGTTGCTCACCAAATTGTGTCAATATAATGGATTTGTAACTGTCATACAAGTGGGAGATTAAGCTGGGTTTAACACACCGTTTTCTTATACAAATGCCTGTACCAAGTCTAGAATATGGCAGTTATTTTGTTGATTGATAGCGTATAAAAATGTCAATTTTCATAAACTTTCCTTTTTTTTATTTGACTTGGAGTTCGGTACTTTTTCGTATCCTTCCAGAACTTCATAGGCCTCTTCTACAGATATTACACTAGACTTGGCTTAAAAAAATTAATTGTTTGAAATCTGAAATAATCATATATTCTCAACCAGTTGCTAACATATGAAAACCTTTTTTACCTAATACATATGGTTATTCGTATCAACCTATAGTATGTTAGTTGTATACAAATCTCACAAAATTTGTATCTGTGAGAGCGCTTACGAGACCAGACGGACGCCCGGTATACCCATGTCCTCAGCAACGCGTTACTCGGGGGACAATTTACCCTATTTTAAATAGCAATTTATGTTGGGGCATTCATCCACGTCAAACCATTTTATAATACTAACATATGCTAACTTTTGTCAAAGAGGAGGGGCGATAGATACCAGAGAAACAGTCAAACTCATAAACCGAAAATAAACTGACAACGCCATTGCTAAAAGTGAAAAAAGACAAACACAAATAATAATGCACAAAAAACAACATAGAAAACTAAAGACTGAGCAACACGAACTCCACCAAAAACTGGGGATGATCTCAGGTGCTCCGGAAGGGTAAGCAGATCCTGCTTCACATGTGGCACCCGTCGTGTTGCTCATATTATTACAAATCCGGTTAATAGTCTAATTCGGTAGGTCACATTCATGAAAAAGGAAGAGGATTGTAGTTACTACGTAATTAACATATCTTTTATCACCTGTGAAACGGTTATTCCATAACGGTGAACTAACTCGTGATGTCGTCCGTAAAATGTACGAAGGGATCATTTCAACTTCACCATTTGGAACTCTTGGTTTAATAGCTTCCTTGTGATCACTTTAGTAACTTTGTTTTAGTCTTGAGTATTCAACATCTTATTGAAGGGTCTCAATGATACAATTTTAAACTTTGTTTAAGAAAAGTAATAAGTCTAGGGGTTGACTTTGGTATACATATATTGTGATTCCGACCATCCCTTTCTGTGTTGTATTACGTACAAATTACAAGTCATAATATGAGTAGATGGCTGTGAGATAAAATAATTTGCACATGAGTCAATACGATATAATGACTATACTACTATTGATTGTTTCGATGGGAATTATGGTGCTTCTTTTAATGCTAAATCAGTTTTGTTAACAGGAATACGAAAAAGTACTATGTAGGGTCATTCGTAAATTTGGATTACGACCTTAATTGGTAGGAGTATAGCTTTACTCTTGAAAAATAATGTCCTGGTTTATTGTCTAAATGAGAGTCTTATTATATTTTGTTACAAGTTTTGGGTGGAATTTACTCACAATGACAAATTTGATATTTAGGCTCGGAGTACTGGTACTAATATTTTTGCTCCTTATGTGATATAAGTACCGATTATCAGGTTATCTGCATGTTGATATCGTAAAATATCAGCTGCGAGACATAATATGAAGCTTTTTGTCGAGTGAGCGTAGCGAACGAGATCAAAAAGCCTTCATATAATGTCAAGCAGCTGATATTTTACAATATCAATATGCAGATAATCTGATAATCGATTTATCGGGCTATATTTGCGTGTTTCAGAAGTGTTTTCTTTGTTTCACCAGTACACAAAAGATGACTTGATAAGTTCGGGTCAAAGTTATTAACGTCGGTTCAAACATTATGAAGTCGCTGATATGTCCGGGTCAAAGTTATTAAGGCCGGGTCAACGTATTAGTCGTCACAAAGACATGATACGGAATAATATTAAGAGCTGAACAGAGTGATATAGACAGTTGGACGACCGATAATATATACTTATCTTATAATTTAATCACGTATTTGTGAAAAGCTATTATATGAAAAAGTGTGATGGTTCTGATTGATAGTAAGCTGGAAATCATTTGTATTTACCTCAAAGTTCTTCTACATTTAACATTTTGAATTGCCATTTCGGGACTCTTCTTAAACAGATACAACATGTAACATTTTGAATTGCCATTTCGGAACTTTACTTAAATAGATACATGGCTTCTTATTGTCCAAACATAGATGCGTTGTCATTGGCTGCTCGACATATGAAGCCAAAAAAAAAACCAACTAGACAGAGAGCAGAAAATGTTTGATATTTAAAACTTACGGAGCGTCGAATTTGAAATGACTTAGAATTGAAGTGAAATAGAAAAAGTAAGGCATTGCACTTCCTCGGAGTTCAGTATTTTTGTGATTTTTCTTTTTATTGTTTGATCAAATATGCAATATCAAATGCGAAAAATATAAAATGTGTACGACAGATCCATGTTGTAGACATTTTCGAGAACACTTTGTTGGGTGACAAATTTACAAGTTTTTAATAGTCAGTTTTGGTGTAAATTTTCAGTTGACGATTTTCGGTGTAAATAATTCTGTGACAGGTTTTGGTGTAAATTGTCCAATGACAGTTTAAGGTGTAAATGTTGGATGACAAATCATGGTGCAGCTTGGTAGTGGATAAATCTTGTTGGAAATCCTTGGTGACAAATTGGGGTGTAAATACTTAGTGACATTTCCGGTTGAAATTGTGAAAATATTAATTTGAATGATAATTGTATAAATTAACATGTTTACGATGGTCACAGTAGAGGCAATAGTTCATGAAAATATAATAGACAAACATAGTTCTGAATTTCGTAAAACGTCGGGAAGAATAATAGAAGATGCTTTGGATTACGGCTTCAGAAGACAAATATTTTTTGTTTTGTTTTCTAAAAAGATATGAATGAGATGAAAATTGGGAGGCACACTATTAACAGTAATTTTTCTGATACCCGACAGTTAAAACCTGAAGTTTCTTCTAAAATAAAACAAGAAATCGTTGACGGCTCGAATGATTTGGGATCAACTGCCATATTCCTAACTTGATACAAGACATTTAAAGAAAAAATTGGTGGGTTAAATCTGGTTTAATGGCTAGTCAAATCATTCGCTTTATGACAATGTTAAAACATATAATTGACACACTAATAACAGAAATACAGCACAAAGAACATTCATAACAAATAAACAAACAAGAAAATAAAATAATAGTCGACACAACATGTAAACCGCAGAACAACAGCAGACACCATAACATATCAAAAATCAGTGACGCGCTTACGTAACTTACACGCAATTTCGAACTTTTAATTTTATTCAATTTTTTCTCAATTTTCGTCCAAGCTCTTTTCATGAGAAGGATAGTATAGAGAGGCACTTCATTTATTATTATTTGGATTACAAATGATAAGACATAACAGATTATTTAATCTAAACCATGACAGAATCATCAAAAATAAATACACGAATATACGTCGTATAGCAATGCAAAGTCATTCAGTTTAACAAACAGTCATGTTCGAGAATAGATGATGGTATTGAATGGCGAATTTATATATATTTGGACAACAAACGATACGACATAACACATTATTCAACCGAAACGATATAAAAAAACATCAAAAACATTGCAAAATGTAGTGACTTCATTTAGATAAAACTTTGACTTGAAGGCAATGTAAGTATGAACATATGATTTTACTCAACATTGATAATAGCAAGTGTGAGATACTAGTAAGTAAACCAACTACGAGAGCTGGTTACTCTTCAGCTTTTGCACAAAAGCTACAACCTTATAGTGCATTTAGGTCTTGCAATCATTTGAACAGTTTGATCGGAACACATCACATTCAAAAATTGTCCTTAATCAATAAAGAAAAAATTGCATTGTGGATAGACGATTTTTACTTAAAGAGGCTCACGACCTTAAGGAACTTGCTGAAGATTAAAAATTCTACAATTTTATGTGACTTGAGACAATAGTTAAAAGAAAGGCTAAATGTCTCATGATTCTATAATTAATTGCACAACTCATCAATTCAATGAACTGGTGTATCTGAAAATACAGTCAATAATAAAATGAATTATAAACTGTAAGAGAGATTGTATGATGGGCTGATTGATAATGATATTATGGATTCCTCGAAATTATTGATCTGCATTTGCCATGTTTTTATATGGACCGCGCAAGCAAGTCTTAAATCGACTTCTTTTGATATGGCAATATGTCTTAAATCAAACACATAGATAGAAGCTTTTTTGAAAAATGTTCAGTAAACGTACAATCATATTGTCACCTGAATAAATACGTGTCGACTACTTAATTGTTTATATGACCGAAAAGTACGTAAAATAAATAGCAAAATCCACGTAAAGTGATCTTTGACAGACGAAGTTGGAAATTTAGTTTCTTTATAATTTTAAATTCATAAAAAAAATGCAAGAAAGATAAGCTAGAAATCATGCCAGTCTGATACACGTGCTAGTTGGTTGATGATAATCTCGGGGACTTATAGCAGCGATATAGTCCACGTGCTAGAAAATAAGAATAAAACTTTATAAATGTGTTGCGTTTGCACATTTTTTGTGGATTTACTTTTATCATCATGAACGCTCATACTTAAACATTAGGTAAGGATATAAATACAACGTATAATGAGTCACATGACAAAGAGGACATAAAAAGAATGTCAAATCTGCCTGAGTCAGTCTGAATATGTGATTTTTTCTATTGTTTAAGAATAAACGAATTCAAACTAAAAGTTGAGGTACGGTATGCTTTAAATCATGCTTAGGATCTATTGAGCTAAATATACTTTCAGAGACGAGAATACGCAGGTCATCAGAGAGTTTCGATTGTAAGCTCAAGCTGAATTTTTAATGTCCTAGCAACCCTCTTGTCCAATACTTATAAGGTAAGCAGTTTTTGTCAGGCTCTTATTGATTTGAACGCGTTTAAAGACAACACACAGATATTGTTGGCACTGGCATCGACATCAATTGTAAACATTTTAATGTAATACAAGTCATAAATGTACTTCACTATCTTTAAACTTATCAACGACAATTATCTGCTGCAACCACTTGGATCGTGTTACTGATTTATAACACATCGCTTCAAAAATATTTAGAAATTACGTTATGGTATACTCAAATTTCTATAGTTTGACATAACATACATGATAAATACATAATTGATTAAATATAGTTTGTAATTGAAGACACCCGTGCTGTGTCAGTGGCTACTTATATTTTATTACATTCTTACAAACAAATTTTTAGATAAATCAACTAAGTCAGCAAGGACTTAAGTATACATTTTGTTAGTTATTGATACAAATTGAGTCATTATCATCATTTAAAAAAACATAAAGGATTGATGGTGAATTTATAAAGCGTTATATAAACAATCCATGTATAGTATCTGCTACAACTCTAATGCAAATTATGAGATACTAAAGAAGAATAGGGGTAATATTTTGCTTCTTAATTTTTCATTTATATTTTTTCTATCTTTAATAATTTTCTATTTATATTAAATTACATGTATTTCCAAAATTAATACTAATAAATACATAATTTTGAAAACTAAACGCATTAACACTTTTTGAATCAAGTCTTATACATGTTATAAATCATTAAAATTTCAAAATGAGCGGAAGAAATGAAATACACCATTATTTATTTTTCAATTTTTGATTTTATTATTGATCATACTTTCAAGTTTTCTATGAAAGGTCGCAAGTTCTATTCACCTTGTCTTCAAAACATTTAAGTAGTCATCAAAGAGAGGCAAAATATACCATAAGGACATTCAAATTTAAAGTGAAATAAACTGACAACGTCATGGTTAAAAAAACAAAAATAAACGGAAAAACAACAGTATACAAAACAAAACTTAGAAAGCTATGAACGGAGTAACTGGAACCACACCAAAACACTGGTGACCAGGAAGGATAAGCAGATCCTTCTACCAATGTGTCAACCGTTGTGATGATCGATGCATGTAAATGCTAAAAAGAAATGATAACACAAAGTCTTTTTACCCAGGGATTCATAAGATGGTTGACTGTTGTGAAATACAAGTGTCAGTCCCTCAAATGATAATCAGTTTTGAGTTATGATGACGAATACACTATAGTTTTCAAATATAGATGATTTGAGCAATCTGTGGCACTATTGATATGGGATATATGCAATTTTTAAAAGTGCATCAAGACAATTTACGACGATTGGAATACAAATACAATTGTTTTATTCTTTTGAAATCAAACGAATTTTTGAAGTATGAACCTATTTCTCGCATTTGTTTGTTGTACAACCGATACATAAGTGGCTGATTTTTTACTAATGTATTCTTTATCTAGTATATCATATATAATTCAGTAGGATGAAATATGAAATATAGTTATCAATCTTTAAATTATTTTAAACATTTTTATTCCGAAAAACGTGTTGATTTTAGTTTTTAAACAATTTCTTTCTTACTGAAAAGCGATATAGTTACAACATATGCATATTGTCTCGTTTTGCTCGCTATCCAAATTTTCCCCATACAGCCACAGGGCAGTATCCAAGTGGCAAGTCCCACAAACATCTTTGTTAGTTTAATTCAGCGTTAACTAGTATCATCAGTTTAACACTGATCACTGTCGGGTAATAGTGTTCCAGTAAACTGATGACATGTTTAACACTGATCACTGTCGGGTAATAGTGTTCCAGTAAACTGATGACATGTTTAACACTGATCACTGTCGGGTAATAGTGTTCCAGTAAACTGATTACATGTTTAACACTGATCACTGTCGGTTAATAGTGTTCCAGTAAACTGATGACATGTTTAACACTGATCACTGTCGGGTAATAGTGTTCCAGTAAACTGATGACATGTTTAACACTGATCACTGTCGGGTAATAGTGTTCCAGTAAACTGATGACATGTTTAACACTGATCACTGTCGGGTAATAGTGTTCCAGTAAACTGATGACATGTTTAACACTGATCACTGTCGGGTAAATAGTGTTCCAGTAAACTGATGACATGTTTAACACTGATCACTGTCGGGTAATAGTGTTCCAGTAAACTGATGACATGTTTAACACTGATCACTGTCGGGTAATAGTGTTCCAGTAAACTGATGACATGTGTCTCTAAGTGTTCCACAATTTTGTCCCTATATTGTTCAGTTAAACTACTATTGCTTTCATGACATTTTTTCTTGACAAATAGTTGTTGCTACACAAGGTCGAATTAATCGAGTAAGTTTTGACAAGAATTTGTACGAATGTAATAAAGATTAAGAGCATCGGATTCTGTCAAGCAATGTTTTAAAAAGAGTTTTGTTTTTATTATTAAAAGATAGGTGTGGTATGATAGATCTATCCACAAAAAAAGCCAAGGATGTAAACAATTACAGGTTATTGCTCGGTCTTTATTAAACAACAAAGTCATAACCGTAAAATAACCGTTAAAAGGATAACAATTTAATATTGTGACCTTTCTGTTAATGATATGTCACATTAGTGTAATGTTCAACAACAAACATACATATAGATTTCATTTAAAGGGTGAAAAATGTCTATCATACTGTATTACATCATTTTCTGTAGACTTGCAATTGTTAGTTGTCATTTTTCCTGTCTCAAATGGATTAGCAAAAAATGATAGCAATTTGTCACATACATAAAAGCTTGAATAAAGATATTTTCCGTTTCAATATGAAAAATGTATAATTCCTAATTTTTTTCATCTGTCATACCATTCCAATTCTATTCGACAAATATCATTGATCATTCGGTAATCTGGCATTATATTTATATGTGTTCAAGTCACTTCGGGTATTATTATTAGAATTTTGAAATTAGACAATCTATTATGAATGACTGTGTCCATATTTCGTATACATCTATTGTTTAGGAGAAGAGTTTCCATGTTTTATTTTATAATGTAACATAGGTTATACAAATGTAGCAATAGCTCATGTTGTTAAGAATGAAACAAAAGTTGATTTTTCATACACAAAAAAACGAAAAAAAGATGAAAGAGTTTAGGTTGAGTGTTTTATTTTTGTATACATTTTCTACGATATGTGCTATTTTATTGATTGAAGTCATATTTATTGAGTGATATTGGTTGCTTACGTCGAGTGTCAAATATTCCGTGTATGTTCAGGACGAAAACAAATCAACAATAAAATAATAGGTAGGTCCTGAAATAAGGGGCCGTCTGGAAAATTTAAACTGCAATTAAAAAAAACCAGGGTACATCAGATGTGGACAGACATTTTGCCTTTCAACAAAATATCTGCTCACATCGAATGTGACATCCTTTTCCGATGGTAGTCTACATATAAGATTTGACAGATCATGTCTACTTCAAATAGTGATAATTTGTTCTCATTCTGTTATAAATGCAATGTTGCTCTGTACCATAAGACAACACCAAACAGACAGATAATCTATCAAGTATTTACATGTCAGTTATCTGCTAGTAGTGCGTATTGTTATGCGTTTACTTTTCTGCATTGGCTAGAGGTATAGGGGGAGGGTTGGGATCTCATAACCATGTTTAACCCCGCCGCATTTTTGCGCCTGTCCCAAGTCAGGAGCCTCTGGCCTTTGTTAGTCTTGTATTATTTTTAATTTTAGTTCCTTGTGTACAATTTTGAGTTTAGTATGGCATTCATTATCACTGAACTAGTATATATATTTGTTTAGGGGCCAGCTGAAGGACTCCTCCGGGTGCGGGAATTTCTCGCTGCATTGTAGACCTGGTGGTGACCTTCTGCTGTTGTCTTCTCTATGGTCGGATTGTTGTCTCTTTGACACATTCCCCATTTCCATTATTAATTTTACATTACTTAATTATACAAATCCTAGATAATTTCATTTGGAAAAAACTCATTTTGTTTTAATTACTCATAATTAAGTGGTCCTCGGTTTTAGATGATGCACGTATTTCACGACATTAATATTTTAGTGAGCGTTTTGTTAACTTTTTTGTTTTTTTTGTTTTTTGAAAGTCTTTCATGTGTAACCAACACAAGTAATCAAATTTTGAAAGGAAACTGTCATTATGATCTGAACTTCTCTTAAATGACTCAACGATATATTATTAAGTCGTGTTCAGTCTTCTCGAATTAAATTCAGTATTATTAAAAACAAAACTAATTTAGAGTCATATAAAACTTGTTCAGTGTATGATCTGGTTGTTTAGTTGTTATTATATGTTAAGCGGGACTTAAGTAACTGCAAGCAAATTATCTGATAAGTATTTACTGGAGAGGATTAGTCTGAAATCGACTTAATTAATTGGTCATACTTTTCAGTGATTTTAAGAACAAAATAACCATTTTTTAAGACTTAAATGAAGCTGCATTTGGATAAACTTTACGGAGTTGTAGGTCGCAACTTCACCTTTACTTGTACTTTATTTGGCGTTTTAAACCTTTGGTTAAGGCGTCACGGTTTAGTCTTTAAAAACGATGCGCCCGTGTGGCGTACACAATTTTCATCCTGGTATATACGTTGAGTTTATCGTCTAGAAGTACATGACATTTTCAGTTTGGAATGTCTCGATATACTCCGCCCCTTCTGACAAATAAAACAAACAAGACGTATCAATGATAATTTAGGCCCACACATAAGAAGTGACTAGTGGACTGGCTATAGACACATGGACAGAACATCCATCTACAGAGATAAAAGTTACTTTCGAATTTGTACACTGTTCAGTAAATTTCCTGTCAATTCTTAAGTGACAGCAAACAGTTACTTTTCGGTGATTACGTTTACGCAGATTGAACTCGGGTCAACCGGTGTAACCTACTCATAAAAGCACTCGAGGTAGGTGTATAGGCCCATAGATTGTAAAAACTCGTTAAAGACCATGTACAAAGAAGGTTTATGTAAAACGTGATTAACAAAGATAAGTATGTGTTCAAATCACACTGGTTTTGCGTCATCTGTTGTCTTAGTATGAGTTTATTTCACGTCTCTCTTATTATATCGGGTGATTAACAGTAAAGACAAACAATATTGAAAGTGTGTGAATTATACATGTAATTGATTTCAAACAACAAGTACATTGTTTTAATTAAGTTCTTGAGCTACGATCGTCCAAGTTAATTTTTAAAAGATCATTAGAATTAGATTTAAAAGTTACCCAAATTATTCAAGAGTGGAAGTATTCTTGTCGAATGCGAAACGAATATAATACCGTAATTTCTAACTGCTTTTGAAAAAGTCGCAATCAGCAATCGTAACTGAACGCCTTTTGTATTTTTGAACAGCTGCCTTTAACTGACAACTAATGATGTTTCTTTTGATAATTAAACGTGTCCACTCAAATAATAGCATGTTAAAGGCAAATATTTGTAACTTAATTTAATTTCATGAATGTTATATATCAGATTAATCCAAAATTTTAAACAAATGCCAATACATGATACAATTAGGACAGATCATGATATATGTTAAGTAGTAATTTTTTAAGAATAACCTACAACCTGTCGATACCTATATAAACTCTACATAGAATACCAGGATTGAAATTTTGTTTTTGCCCCAGAAGCGCATTTTGTCATCAAAAGACTCGTCAGTGACGCTCGAATAAAAAAAGTTTAAAAGGCCAAATAAAGTAAGTGCCTCCTTATAATATATTAGATTATGAAGTGTGTGTCCGAGCGAGAACTGCTCTAGTTCATTACTTTAGGAATATTTATCAAAAAGTAGTATTTCAATATTCAGCCCCATTCTACTATTTAGTCAGCCATCAGTCCTACCCTAATATACCCTATCTTTTTCGGGTAATTAATACTGATAGCGTTTGACATTTTTAGCCGAACAGATTTATCAATTTTACATAACTTGAATTATTGTATGCTGGTTCATATTCTGGACGCCAGTCTTTGCTCCTTTATTATATTATTCACTAACAAAAAACAATTATGAAGCTAAGAAATGGAAAAATATTAAATACTTAACTTGTTCAAAGGGTATCTACACGTCTCAATCTTCATAATCGGTTATCTAAAAATACTACCATCGCTAACATTTTTAACAATAAAAATCGTGGTTACCCTTCTATCGATAAGTGTCATGCCACAAAATGACTTACATGTCCCCGTCTTTCCACCAACAATACGATAAGGTCCACGTTTAATGGTCGCACATTTTCTTTGAATTTTGAAACTGATCTAACTTGAAAAACAAACAGTATTATTTATTTACTCACATGAAACAAACCGGGATGTGGTATTCAGTACGTAGGAGAAACTGGACGATATTTATCTAAACGCACTCAAGAACATCTGTATCCTTTTAAAAGACCCAATAAATTCAAAAGTATCATTTACCAACACCTTAAGAAGCACAACCATCCTTTTAAATATTTAGCAGTTCAACCTTTAGAAGTAGTAAATAAGCAGCCTGGTGAATCTCATTCAAAGTTTGTACGATCACGGAAAATTATTGAATTAAATTGGATTAAAAAATTACAGACAGTCTACCCTCTCGGTCTTAATGATAATATCATGGGAATTGGTAATATATCTAGAACCGATTCCGTTAACATTTTGGATATAGTTTCTAAAACTGTTCGTAAAAATTGTTCTCACGGTCGTAGAACAAATCGCAATCAAAGAAAATTTCGGACCTATCATACATTGTTCCACTACTAAATTGTCTATTCTTCTTACCAGCACACTTGGTACCATTAAAAACCTGATAATAAATTGTTCAAATAAGGCCTTCGAAAATAGTGGAATTAATTACTTTTGGAGTGTCAAGAACTCGTTGGAAGTACTTGATAAATTGCATGCTTATATTGGTGATTTTGAATCTGTTCAAGGTTTTGATTTTTCTACCCTGTATACCACATTGCCTCACATTCGCATTAAGAAAAAATTCACACACCTAATTAAATGGGCATTTAAAAAATCAGAATGTGAATATATATGGTCAAACTCTTTTAGGTAATTTTTTAGTAGCAATAAACAAAAAAACTATGTCAATTGGACATGCTTTGATACTATATATGCCCTTGAATTTTTACTAGATAACACTTTTGTTTGCTTTGGGGATTTCGTATATCGTCAGATTATCGGAATTCCAATGGGGACTAACTGTGCACCACTTATTGCGGACCTGTTTTTGTATTGCTATGAGTTTCAATTTATGACAAAAATAAGCAAAGACCCATCGAAACAACATCTGATAAACAAATTTAATAATACTTTTAGATATTTGGATGATATTTTGGCTCGCAATAATGACGACTTCAGTATGTATATTAAAGAAATTTATCCTGTTGAAGTTACTTTAAATAAAGCTAATACTAACAATGACCACTGCCCTTTCCTCGATCCTGATATCTATATCACTAACGGAATGCTGAATACTAAAATTTATGATAAAAGAGATGATTTTTCATTTCCTATCGTTAATTATCCATTTTTAGATGGTGACGTTCCCTTGTCACCATCGTACGGTGTTTATATATCTCAACTTGTACGATTCGCTCGTGTATGTAACAATGTTTTAGATTTTAACGAGAGAAATTTATGTATTACTGAAAAATTATTACACCAGGGTTTTCGATATCACAAACTAGTCAACACATTTACTAAATTTTATCATCGGTATAAGGACATCATTCGTAAATATAGCTCAACATGCAGACTTCTTATACGTTCAGGTAATTCACATCCAATTTTTTATGGAAATATATTTTATAAAGCACAAAGGTGTCAGTATTCACCTCAAAAACTAACAAAACCTTTGAATAGACTTATTAAGAAGGGATGTAGTTACAATACTGTTGTCAGGTCATTAAAGATTGCATATTTTGGCGTTAATATTGATTCACCTATAGGGTCTTTGCATCTGAACTAAACACATTTATTCAAAAACCAGTTGTTGGCATGACACGGGTTATGTTCTTCTCATATATGTTATGATGGTATGATACTAAACCCCTAACGGGAAGGATTGTGCCTGATGTTCATATGATGAAATCATAATCTTTCAGTCAGTTTAATTGAAGTCTGGAGCTGGCATGTCAGTTAACTGCTAGTAGTCTGTTGTTATTTATGTATTATTGTCATTTTGTTTATTTTCTTTGGTTACATCTTCTGACATCAGACTCGGACTTCTCTTGAACTGAATTTAAATGTGCGTATTGTTATGCGTTTACTTTTCTACATTGGCTAGAGGTATAGGGGAGGGCTGAGATCTCACAAACATGTTTAACCCCGCCGCATTTTTGCGCCTGTCCCAAGTCAGGAGCCTCTGGCCTTTGTTAGTCTTGTATTATTTTAATTTTAGTTTCTTGTGTACAATTTGGAAATTAGTATGGCGTTCATTATCACTGAACTAGTATTATTTGTTTAGGGGCCAGCTGAAGGACGCCTCCGGGTGCGGGAATTTTTCGCTACATTGAAGACCTGTTGGTGACCTTCTGCTGTTGTTTTTTTCTATGGTCGGCTTGTTGTCTCTTTGGCACATTCCCCATTTCCATTCTCAATTTTAAGAAGTGGAAGAGCATATTGAGGATAAAATATTCTTAAAAGTTTTGAAAAATATAGCTAAAGGTAAAAAAGTCTTCGTATTTAAAAAAAAATCGAAGTTTTGTAAACAGTTAATTTATAATTGTGACTTTATCAAGGATAAATCATGTCAACGCATAAGTGCTGACTACTGGGCTGGAATTGAACAATTTGATATTTTGTGCATGTGGTCGTTGTGTTGAACATAATTTTTTATTTTAAAAAATGCGGCATATTTTCCTCTTTTTTCAGTTGGAACCACCTTAGGACACTTATAACTTCTTATACGATGAATTCTGTAAAATTGTACTTAATTTAAATATGTCAAATTTCTCGAAACTGAGTGGATAATTTAAAGAAGGGTAATTGATCAGACATATTTTTTCGGATTCTAAAAGCTATGCATATATGTTTTGTATTACCAGTAATACAAGCGAACACATTAATACATGGACTCGTTGACTTTTAATGTATTTTTCATTCAGGGAACAATGTATGCATAATACCACCAGTCAAATTTTTCCCTTTATTGCGTCTATAAATGGAGTAAAATAGACAATACGAAAATCCACAGACGTCATTAATAATAAACGAGTGTTTATTGGAAAATTTATATGATTCAGTACCGACCATGAAGAAACTGGCTGGGCATTGTGATGTCTTAAATAATTCTTCATACTCTCATTACTCACAAAATGAATAATAGTTATCATTGGAGGAATAGTTAAAGTCATTACTGCCTCAGTTTAAGTGCTGTAGCTCATGTGTATCTGGTTTAGATATATAGATATCAACTAAAGTTCCATCGAAGGTTGTTAAACAGAGATCTCCCGATACTTTGCTTGTGTCCAACATCAAAATAGTTTTGTGAACATTCTGATATTAGTTATCAAAACATTGTTTTTTTCTTTATAGAAGACGTGATGTACAATTCCAAAGATTGTGTTCTGTCCATGAACACTTAACTTGATTATAATTGGTTATCCTCTAAAATTGTAGTACTTGTTTGGCTCAACTGTATATAATATAAACTGTGTGAATAAAGTTTCATGTTAACATATGCTGACTACTCGACTGGACGGAACACACCAGCAGTGGCGTTGACCGAGGAGTTGTCAAAACTTATCGAAGAAGCCTGTTTTATAAGACGCGCTTATCTTTGTCACTCTTCTAAATTAAAGATAATGCTTTGATAGGTATCTGCACACCTAATGTAAATTGCTAATCCTTTCCATCCATGTAGCAATATTCCATCAGCTTTTGCATATGCAATATATATCTCCTTATTAATACAATAAACCAGAGCTTGAGTTTTATTATTATGATATGATTGATAGAACGTTGCTGTTTACAATGCAGTTATTGAATGACGGGTTGCAAGCGGTAAAGTTTTAATGACGCAATCATGAGTTAGATGAATATTAAGACGTATCATATATATTCTAATTATAGAAATCACAACACTGGTACTTACAAGACAAAATGTCTAAATTGCAAAACCACCCATCTTTTATAATCGCAGAAGCAATAACCGATTCCGATCTCGGAAGCCCCATGTGGTGGAATCGACTTATTGTAATGCTTGTTAACTTGTTAACCAATTTTATACGTACGCAATGTTTGCCGCAGGATTTTTTTCATCAAGCAATATCATTTATACCCTTTATCTGCTAATTCATACAATACATAGGTTGCGATAGCCAGTATTGTATTATAATAAACAGTGACAAGTGAATTGTTAAACGAGTTTTTTTTATGAAGATCCCGACTAATTACAGTTGCTGTACTGCTCAACCGTACAAAACAATTTACAACATAAATGAGTGACAAATAAAAATACACCTCCAGATAACTTATTTGCATTCATCATTCAGATAATTGGTTATAATTAATTGTGAATACAAACAAGTGCAACCTTGGTGGAGTAGTTGTTAAATAATGACATTCATACCAATTTCTGTGTTGGCTTGTATGAAAACATTTTAACAAAGAATAGAAGATGACCAAGTTGACACCACCTTTTTCCTGGTTAATGAGGTAGTGTGTTTATGTAATAGTTACATGAACGTAAACTACCTTGAAGTGAACAAGACTAGCATTTCTAGAAGTTACGCCATCACGTTCACGCTGGAGTCCAATAGTGGTTCTCAAAATACATTTTAAATAAGACCGTTGGTTTTCCTATTTAAATGGTTTTACACTTGTCATTTTGAGGTCCTTTTGACTTTTTTTCCGATGATATCTGTTTTGTACACGCATCGTTGTAAAAATAACGGAAATTGATGCGACTGTCATAAAAGTGAGAGGTTTAGCGCTATAAAACCAGGTTCAATCCTCCATTTTCTACATTTGAAAATGCCTGTCAGGAATATGACAGTTGTTGTCCATTCTTTTATGTGTTTTATCCTTTGATTTTGCCATTTGATTAGGGACTTTCCGTTTTGAATTTTCCTCGGAGTTCAGTATTTTTGTGATTTTACTTTTTATAGCTTGCTGTTCTGTGTGACCTAGGGCTTCGCGTTGAAGGTCATACTTTGACCTTTAATAGTTTACTTTTTACTAATTGTTACTTGGATGGAGAGTCATTGGCATTCGTATCAAATTTTCTTATATCTTTATGTATATAAACATATTTATATAATTTAGAATGGAAATGTGGCATGTGTAAAACAGACAACCTGACTAAACAGCAAAAATCAGCCGAAGGCCAAAAATGGGTCTTAAAACAGCGAGAAAAATCCAGCATCCAAAACTGGCCTCTAAAAAAAGGTATACTAGTTCAGTGATAATTGAGGCAATACTAAATTCCAAAACATATAAATGAACTAAAATAAAAAAAATCAAACAAGACTGATATTGCCAGAGGCTCCTAACTTGGGACAGGCAAGAACATGCGGTGGGGTTACACATGTTTTATGAGATCTCATCCTCGCCCTATACCTCTAGCCAATGTAGACAAACAAGCACACAGCTCTCAAATGTCAGAATAGGTAACTGAAGAAACTATCTAAAATGACAACAATACATATAAATGTTAGATTATGTTGTTATTGTAGGTGGTTTTAAAAAAATATATTTTTTAGCGTCGACTGCATGCAATTTACGGTTAACTGTCGCTTCTAACGAAGAAAGGAAGGTTAAGCGACAGTTTCCATGTTTGACATACATGTAGGCCAAGCTTAAAACAAAAACTGGTTATCTTAATTTTACACAAAGTTACGAAAACTGTGAATATGAATCATAAGACTTAGATTAGTTTTAAAAAACGAATTGGCACAATTTTGCTTTTATATTTGGCTCCCTAACTATCTGCAGCAATATGTACGCCTCGGCTGTCAATCGCTTACGTCAGATTTGTTTAAATTTGGTGTTTGCTTGGGTATTTAATAAAATTACACAAAAAGGAGATTTTCGGATTTTCAAAATGCTTCCTCTCTATCATTTGTAAACTTGAACTTAAACGGTCATATTAGTACTAGAATCCATGACAAACGAGACAATTGAAAATTTCCCCTATCTAAGCAACAATATACCAACTTAACTAGCATATGGGATATACAAGGCCTAACCAAAATCGCCATTTAGGAGCTTGGAGCTTGCATCAAGTATTCAGACTGTATAGAACATCACCAGTGTCTAAGCATAAAGTTGATGAGCCAGGGATATGTCAAAGAACGCCTCCTCCTTTTTCGAAAAAAAAATGTTCATTGGAACATACATGTACTAGGACCTTGTTGATAAATATTCCGTTTTAACATAAAAAAAAAATACGTGATGGTCTGGAAGTAAAAATACTAGGAACTGAAGTTGTTTATCATCTTAATTACGTGTTAAAATTATCTTTTTATCTGTCTTTGTAAATTCTCAACATTTAATTCTTAGTCTTATATGTGCTAACACTCTTTTCGTGTTTTGTTGTGCTATGATAATTGTCTGTATTCTTATTTCTGCTTATGTAATTTGTCTATAGCGTGTCTATATGACAATTTGTGTTTCTTTGTTAAAATATTTATTTGCTTTTATAGTAATTAAGATTATAACACTTTGTCGACTGCTGTATTAAAATTTTTGACATTTTGACCTATTATGTCTGTTTGTTTTGCTAAAACATTGTTGTTATTATATCGACAATTTTTGCAACTGTCATATCAGAGGGTGGTTTATAAAACAATTATATAATTTCTATATAAGGAAATGCCTGTAAAAATTTCGGAAAAGGACAATTTTTCATTCGTATGATTTGTGTGAGCCCTTGATTTGCTATTTCATATTGGACTATTTTCCGTTTTGAATTTTTCTTGGAGTTCAGTATATATTTGCTTCAAATTTATACTTTTTGTATATCACATTCCGTTTCGTTCTGTTGGTAGATATAGTTAAAATTATGTTTTATCATGTGGTATTGACTCCCCCTTTTTCAATTGGGAGAAGTCCAACATATGGGAAATACATTTCCAAAGACCTTCTTACTTGAGGCGTACATTTAACTTTGAGTTCGGTATTTTTGATAATTCTTTCCACACAAAAAAAATCCAGAATAAAAAAAAACGACTTCCCATAAATACAGACAGGTAGAATAAATTCTACGTAGGTTGTTATTCAAATAGATTCATCGATAATATTATGATTATAAAGGAGTAGGTTCAGTAAGACCCCTTTTTCATCCTAAAATATAGCAGTTTTACAAAATTGTTAAAATGTAAATTGTTAGTTATTTATTGGAAAGTAGAATGCTTCTGCTACATAAATGTGGGCTGTTTTTTTACAATACAATGCACATATATCGGCTACTAGAATCATTAACTCACGCTATATTACTGAAATCTTCACGATTTTAGCATTTTAGTTATGGTTTTGACGGTTTCGGTCTTAAATGAAATTGCCCGCATTTGTGTTCATTCTTAATATGGAAATGTAAGTTGTATTTGATGATAATACATAACATATAAAAGGTTGAGGATGAACACGGATGCGGCCACTTTCATTTTTGACAAAAACCATCTGAAAAGTGACATTTTTTGGCAGATTAATAGATTTTTCATATTTAAGCTTGAATCGGAGCGTTTTTAATGACTAAATCAGTAAAAAATATTTCACATACACTAATTGAATCAACTGAAATAGACACTTAAGTGTTAAAAAGTGTCAAAAATCTTTTGTCAGATGAAATTGAAATTTGAGGCCATAATCGGCCCTTACCGGACTTACTCCTTTGATTTTATTGTTTCTATCCCTATTTGAAAATAAAACATCTTTTACTGCCGAGAAACGTGATAAGGATTAAAAATTACTCTAGTAGCTACATTTCACAATTTCACAAAACCTAAGAGGTTTTTCTGTGTGTTTACGTACTTTTTGCAATACATAACAAAAGAAAAAAAGGTTAAACGAGACAAAATAAAGGCATTTCATTTTACATATACATGTATTGCCATTTAGTTTATGTTTTGTTGTCATGTTTTTAAGTCTAATGTGTAATTTGTGTTTTTATGTTTAATTCCTTATTTTTGCTTCCTTCATGGAAAACAAACTTGAAATGACTATCACTGACGTGAATGTGAACTGTCTATTTTGTCCCTGACAGGTATTTTCAAATGACTGCAAACTTTGCATTGTTTACCAACTCTATCATTTAAAAACTTAAACCTCCATAATACCAAAAACAACCAAAAGCAGTAATTCCAACTGAATACTGATGGTTCCAAATGCTACATTCTCTAGATCTAATCTGAATTTATAACATAGCTCAAAAGTTATATGCCTAGGAATTAAGTATATCCTTAATTGTAAAGCACCAAGCCTTTATAAACAGCTTAATCAAAGAAAATTATTTATTCTAGCCATATTAACCGATTTATTATATAAATATTGAGTTGCAGCCTTATTTGCGATTTTCGACAAGCTCTGATTCGTAATAGGTTACCAAAAAATAAAAAATAACAGTATCGTTGATCGTTACTTTACGACAGTGTTGTGAATACGGTACCGCACATTGTACAGACACAACATGTGGTCGACTTAAATTTGTGTATTCACCATGAATGTTTTCATTCTTTCACTTTACAATTTGAGTGCTTTTTTAAACGTTCACAAAGGGTCTACGCAGAAATGGTCGGTAGTATACAAAGTATTTTGCAATAATAATTGGAATTCCATCATGATAAATCAGTCTTTTATAATGTTGGTTGCATTAATGGAACTCATATTAAAATAGACCAGTATTTTTAAAATCTAAGCTTATTTACGTTCTTTAATGCATGACATTGCAATCAAGAGAGCATAGTGTTTCAAAGAAGATACTATTATTTGATATCTTAGATAAATAACGTATAATTATGTTTGCTGCACATAAATAAATCAATAATGAAATATATTATTTTATCTTACCTCCTATACATTTCTAGGAATGTGATTGGTTAAAAGCGTCCGCGTGAAGACCGTGTATAGTCGATATTAGGTTAGTAGGGAGGCGGGGCTTATTTCATACACGGTTAGTAGTTGAGTAACGTCCCTTTATATTCCATATAAGGTAGTAGGGAGGCGGGGCTTATTTCATACACGATTGATAGTGGTGTTACGTCCCTTTATAAAAACAAAACGGAACTAAGAAAATATCTTAAAGGTTTCAACAGACGAAGAAATTGATGATTAAGATTGAATTTAATTCATTAAACACATTTCAACCTAAACAGTTGTTATCGTTGCCTACTGATCTTGTAGGATCAATGGAATTCGTTTCTTAACGCTAACAGTATTGAAGACTGGCTTGCTCATTTTGATAGATCACAAGTCTAAATTTTACACGTTAAGATAGTCGGTAATATAAATTCGTTACATAGTGTGCTAGTAACGTAATACGGTATATATGTGGTGAGTAAATTCCATATGGAATTTACTGACCCCATATATACTGTTATAGGTCACTAGCACATTATGTAACCAATAGAACATGTTTTTAATTCAAATTTCACTCAGCGTATATGCTTTTTTTTAATTCGGATAAAAATTAAAATAACAAAAAAATTTACTCTGAGGAAAATCTTAAACGGAAAGTCCTTATTCCAATGGCAAATTTAAATGCTAAAACACATCAAACAAATGGATAACAACTGTCATATGCTTGACTATGTACAGGCATTTTATTATGTAGAAAATGATGGACTAAAACTGGGTTTATAGCTAGCGAAACTTTTCTAATCTTGTATGGTATAATATTCGGCCATATATATTAATTTTACAAACAATGACTCGTAGAACAAAATGTGAACAATTTTTTTTCTAATGAACAAGATTAAGACTACACATTTTCTTGTAGGTTTCAATCATCTCCTTAAAGTTACCAGTTAACTATGTATCATTCCGACGTCATTCGTTAAATGGTATTGCTAGAGTGATGTTTTTGTCCTTCTAAAGTTCATTGTTTATCGAATATAGAATATCATGTTGACATTGACATTTAAATGGGTTGACTCAGTAAATATCCCACTATATACTATGAAGAAGAAGGTTTCTTTTTAACTTATTTCTCTTTCTATTTTTAAAATTATTCAAACACACAACTAACTGAACGTTCATTTGAGTTTTATAAATGGCGATATATATATATATATATACAATTCGTTATCTTTTAATCATGAAAAGCACACCCAATTGAGAGTACATTTCGTAGGTTTTTATTCTTGATTGACATATGAAATAAATAAATTTTTCAGTGAAGAAAGTAAACCTGATGTTACTAATAATGTTTTGTTGTCTGATTGTTTTTCTTTAGTTTCCATTATTAAGCTTCAGATAAGAAAATCCGTCGACCAATCAAGGTCGTTTTGAATGTACTTGAATCAAGAAGTGTGTTAGGATTTAGTTTAAGTTTTGTTTCTAAGATATCAAAAACTATCAACGAAATACTATATCGGTACTAGTAAGACTTCAAAATGCAACAGGTGTTCTTTATAATATAGAATCACCGTTATTTTCCTTTTATTCATATCTATTTGTCTTGATTCTAAATAAATATTCTCAGTTTATTGTATTGTGTAATAATAATAATAATTCATAAGAATATATAGGTTTAAATAACATGTATATAAAATTTAAAAAAGTAACACATTTTATATACTCAGCTCAATAGCCAGCCATTGTACCGACACAAAATTTGGTGTAGCTTTCTTGTTTTCGACGAAAATCATGTTTAGCTAGCTATTAACCAGGGTAAATCCACCATATTCTACTTATGAAAATGCCTATACTAAGTCAGGAATATGACAATTGCTATCCATTCGTTTGATGTATTGAGCTTTTGATTTAGCGATTTGATTAGGGACATCCCGTTCTGAATTTCCCTCGGAGTTCAGTATTATATTTGATTTTACTTTTTTCATAAACAACACTAGACAAATTAGGTTTATCCAACGTACATTTCTGAATTTATCTCATTCTTGAAAACATTTTGATTCAGAAAATTTGTAAGCTTAAGCAGTACGTCACCCCATTCAGTAAAATAGATGTCACTACATTTTTAAAGATCATGAAGGATTGGACTCCTTTATTAGCATACAACTTCTTTAGCTAGTATAAAGTCTTATACACCTGTAATTTTTGAAACCGTTTTTTTTTTTCTAAAGTGAATATTTTCGAAGGGTTAAATATTTCGCAGTGGTGTCCTGCCATGGCTTTGTTTGGACTTGTTTGTTTGCTTTTTGGCCTTGAATGTTTGTCCCTAATATTTTATGAACTGTGCATTTGCATTCAGATATCGCAAATCAAATTTATTCGTTCATAATGTATTAATTTACGTTTTTTGATTGAGTTAAGCCTGCCAATTGATATTTTAGCGTGTGGTTTTCTATGTTGTGATGTTATGCTACTGTTTCAGAAAAGGGAGAAGGTTTGGATCAATAAAAACGTTTAATCCCGCTGCAAATGTTTGCACCTGTCCTAAGTCAGGAATCTGATGTACAGTAGTTGTCGTTTGTTTATGTAATTTATACGTGTTTCTCGTTTCTCGTTTTTTTTATATAGATAAAGCCGTTGGTTTTCCCTTTTAAATGGTTTTACACTAGTAATTTTGGGGCCCTTTATAGCTTGTTGTTCGGTGTGAGCCAAGGATCCGTGTTGAAGGCCGTACATTGACCTAAGATGGTTTACTTTTTTTTTAAATTGTTATTTGGATGGAGACTTGTCTCATTGGCACTCACACCACATCTTCCTATATCTATTATACGTAATAATCACTTTCATTATATAGGTAAGGCATAGAGGATGGTTTAATTAACGACTTTTTTATTTTGAAAAAAACATATCTCGAAATTCAATTTATTAGCAGGTTTGGTTTAAATAACCGATGTTCCACATTTGTACTATTAAACTGTCGATTTTATATATAACTGTAATAATGAAGAAATATTGTAAAGAAAAACGAAAATAAACAACATGTTTTATTATGATGGGTTGACATTTTAGTTCAAATTGCAAACGTAACTGGATGCATAGAATTAAACCTGTTCGATAAGCAGTTCCAATTGTTCTCATGAGTTCATCTTTATGAGCAACGCACAATTGAAATTAAAATAAAATTTTCTCGATTTCCGGAAAGTAATCAACCCACGATGAAGTGAACGCCACAATGAATGCAGAACATAGTGTTAGAATGCATGCAAATACTCCTAACACATATTTATTTTATTTGATCAATTCAAAATATCTTTTATTGAACTAAGCAAAAAGTTTTACTGGTGGAAGGTATTTGTTATTTTGTTTTTGCTTTTATCCGATTATGTATAGAAGGATCAGAAATAACAATTAAAAACGGAAAAGATAATAAATAGCTTTACCTAAATCTGAAACAAAGAGAACTTTTCATATGAGTATATGTTTTTTTTAAATAATTGAAATACTACTAGTATGTACCCTTTGCGTAATTACTTCTCCTATTTCTAATCTTTATTGTTGAACAGAATAACCATTCACTGTCTCAAAAATATGAAATTTATTTGTACAAGGCATAGAAACAGGTAGAAAGCGAGGCTTTGTCGAACATTTTTATCCTGTTTTGAGCCGAGTTCAAAATAAAATATATATTTCGAGATAATGTATAGGTATTCTTTATATACTGCTTATTAAACTGTTCCATACGAAATATTTAGGGTATCAATCATCATTTTTAATTTGGAGCGTATGACGTAAAATGTCCGCGAATATGTATGTTTTATTGACATCTTTTAAAAATAAAACTCTACGGAAACGCATTGTCATCGTCATAAAATACGCGATATACGGTCAGTGACTGAATATCTCAAATAGATAAAGGGTCAACGCAAATGCAATTTGATTGCGCAAATAGCACAGCAATAATGTGTTTTCGTTACATTGTAACAACGTCATTTTTTAGTCAACCTTTATTATGTTAGAAGTTGAAGCCGGTTAAAGACCAATTTTAATCAGTTAGTAGAATTGACTTTTGATGATATTTCGATTTTGATATATGTGAAAATTAGTTAGAGCATTTTTATCTTGTAACTTATTAATTTATTTGTCTTGTTTGAAAATTGCAGCCAGCGTTTCTTCACATATATATTATTTGTCACGCATCGTAAAAATAGACAATAATAGTGCATTGACTTGACATATCAACGATATAAGGATAAAGCTTAGAAACGGGGAAATGCAAGGCTCTGCCGAGCTTTTTCCCCGTTTCGGGCCGAATCCTTATATCGTTGATATGTCAAATCAATGCACTATTATTGTTTTTATACTGCAATCTAAAAAAACGTTTCCAATTGTTATTTAATGTGTTAATGTTGTTATTTGATTAAAATATTGGGAAACTTCCCCCTTGTATAAAAAGGCCTCATATCATGCAGGCGGAGAGATTTTCAACACAATGAAATCTACATTATCTGTTGAAATGTACATTCGCAATCAATGGTGAACGAATTTGTTTGAGAATGAACTAAAATATCAACAATAAGCATAAAACATAATGATTTATAGTTTGCAAACCAAAAATTTGAACAAGTGAAATATGTTTTTTTCTCTAACAATTACAAAAGAAATAAGTTTAAGTCGTTGGATACATTGGAAACAAGAACAGGTTGAATAGGTAGTATGAATAATTAATTATAATTTCGGCAATTTCTATTTAAATATTCATGAGGAAAAGTGAAATCAGGTCAGTGACAGTATATGAAATAGAAATATACAGTTAACGCATTTTGACTGCTCAAAAAGAACGAGTGCAGTATAACTAGTTGTATTCATACGTCTTAAAAGGGTAGATCACCACAATTACAGAATATAAAAGTGAATAACTACAATCTAAGATATAAAAGAAATATTGCAAATTTCAGTTTTTATTTATCAAAATGATGAAAAATGGATTCTTAATGGTTGATTTTCATTAAACTCTTGAAAGTTATTCAAATTGAAAACCAAACAACGCTTGTATAACTTGAAATTTGGACCTTTATATAAATAATGTCCTCTCAATATGTAATTTAATGTTTGGTGACTTTGTGAACGGATCCCATCGAACTTGAAATAAAGAATATACCAGATATAGTTAAGTCTATCTCATATCAAGACTTGCATCTCAAAATTGACAATGAAGGTCAGTTGAAAACATCACTTTACGACAAAAGAGACGAGTCCTTTCTACCAACATTCCAACAGCGCGTGCATATGATGAATTTATATATACATATATCATAGTTTATATGATATTCCAGAGCTTGCATTTCATGTCGTGATTGCTCTACCTTGATTGAGGGATGCTGCTAACAAGAAAGATACTAAGACAAGAATTTCAAGTGATGAAGTCGAAACCATACCATCGAAAATTTTAAAGACGACACCACGAGTTGACTGGTCATTTGGTAGCAACCTTTTACTTCAAAGAGGGGTTATGGTTATTTTTTATCTCCCTTAAAGCTAAATTCTCGTTCCCTTAGAGAACGATCAGATATTACAAGTCTAATTTATTAATTATCAAATTCCCCCACCTCAGAAAATCTAATGGGCTCCCCTTTTTGGAATAGATATTTCACAGACAGCAAAGGCTATATTTCAGTTGTAACCACGATCGCGTACCCTTTCTTTTGATGTGACCTATAGTTACAGAAATACATCATGTATTAACGGGCTTGTACTTGCATGAGAAACACGATATGTGCCACATGTACGACAAGATTTGCTTGTCCCCCATGTTGTGTTTTGTGTACTATTGCTTGTCTGTTTTTATCCTTCTATCTGAACCATGGCGTTGTCAGTTAAGTTTCGATTGATGAGTTTTGATGTCCCTCTGCTATCTTTCGCCGCTCTCGTTTCCAAATAAAGCATGAACATTCAGATTACTGAGGATGACTTAGATACCGATTTGTTACATGTAAAGCTGTGCTCTCAAACATTGTAGTATTGACAATAAATAAATAAAGTAGCTTGATAGAACTTTTGAAATAAAGATAAATCAAAAGGCTATATGGTTTTTATGAATACGCAGCCACATCTAGAATTCCAACGTTAGAAGTGATACGCCTATTTTGGAGAACGCTTTCATACAAAGATTTTCAAAATAGTCCAACGATTTTCCTCACTTGGCACATATGGTCCGGTTAATCAAGTGTTGGGTTGGGTACACAATCCTAGTGTTTTAAATATTCAAAGACACATTTGATACAAATAATCATTTTATAATACACTTTATTGCTATAATATATGAATTATAGACGATAGGCGAACAAGGAAACAATATCGTTTCAAAGACATTTATGTTCATAAAATCTATTTCTTGGTCCTCATACAATTATTGATAATACTAATATTTTGCATTTTGTCATATCGACCGCTAAATAATAAAATAAATATCATACAGCAACATCAGGTAAAACACAAAAAACAAGATCTTTTGCAATGTCTAAATCACATTGATTGGTTATACGGATTTACTTTCAGTAAAAGATCAAAAATAAAAGTTTAGAATGCTGTGCAATCTTCTACAAAAATATGTTCCAAGCTTATGACCTTATAGTGAAGTCATTGCTGTTGTATTTTGTTGCCAACCTTACTAATTGATTTTCATTTGATGTTATTAATTGACTTTAATTGTGTCGTTACTTTTTTCTTTTGAAGTGTTTCATTACTATTTTCGGGATATGGTGTAGTTTACTTTACTGTATAGAGTCTTGTACCATCAAACCATAGCTACATCTCATAATTTTATCTCGATAGCAATATCAACAAATGGGGTTCTAAAAGAAAAGCCGAAATCTAAAGAAGGATAACAAATGAAGAGGTAGATAATTGAAACATTTCATTCCCCAGTAGAGCACATGGTTTGACATACTATTTATTCAAGTCCGATAACTTATGCAATTTGCTCGGTATAACAACCATAACTTAAAAAAATGTATAGACGTATGCGCCTATTTTTCTGGTCCTCAACACCAATGAAAATTTACCTGTTTTCGTTAGGAAGTCAACGAATTTTTAATTGTGACTATTTATCAAAGGTACCACAAATATAATTTAGTACGTCAGACGCTCGTTTCGTTTACATCTCAACACCAATGAATTTACCCCAAAAAAAACCAAACCAGTTGCAGAGCATTGAGGATCCAAAATTCCAAAAAAGCTGTGCTAAATACGGCTAGGGTAATCTATGCCTGGGATATGAAAATCCTTAGTTTTTCGAACAATTCAAAGTTATTTTAAAAGGAAATTTATAAAAATGACCACATTATTGATATTCATGTCTACACCGAAGTGTTGACTACTGGACTGGTGATACCCTCGGGGACGAAACGTCCACCAGCAGTGGCATCGACCCAGTGGTGTAAATAGTTATCAAAGGTACCAGGATTACAATTTAGTACGCCAGACGCGCGTTTCGTCTACATAAGACTCATCAGTGACGTCAGAGAAAGAAAATTCAACCAAAGACACTTACTCATCTAGTCATTATTATGGGCCCTCAATGAACTTCAACTTTGTACTTTATTATGCCTTTTTATCTTATCTTTTTATTCTAGTGTCACTGGTCAGTCTAATGAATACAAAACGCGCATTTGACGTACAAAATGTTAATCCTGTTATCTATGTTGAGCTTACTTAGATATGTGCTATTTCTGCTCTTTGTTGTTAATGTTAATTCTTTGACACATTCCTCGTTTCCAATCTCAATTCTAAACAGTTATACAGATTTTTTGGATAGGTGATCTTGAACATTGATATTGTCAAAAAATTATAATATTCGAAGAGCTTGGTCCAACACCGTTTGTATAAGATTGCATTGAATCAGGCCAACAAATTATTGACAATGAAATTAAACAAATACACAATCAATAATTCCTTAGTTGATGTGCAATGTGTGGGGTAAAAATAGAGGCAACAGTAGTTTACCGATGTTGATTTTTTATGACGGTACATTTTTTCATAGTTTATGATCTTTCCGATCAGCCCTATACACAGATCAGTGACAAATAAAAACAAAACCATGTAAAAGTCCAATTCAGAATTTGTACTGATAAACAATATTATTTTCACATATAAAATAAAATTGAAAATGGAAATGGAAATGGGGAATGTGTCAATGAGACAACAACCCGACCAAAGAGCAAAAAACAACCGAAGGCCACCACTTGGTCTTCAATACAGCGAGAAAACTCCCGCACCCGGAGGCGTACTGCAGCTGTCCCCTAAACAAAAATATATACTAGTTCAGTGATAATGGACGTCACACTGAACTCCGAGAGAGCCGTTGTGTAGTGGTTAGTGCATCGGACTATTAACACAAAGGTTCCTGGTTCGATTCCCGTTCCGGGATGAAAATTATCTTGAATATTTTTCTAGATGAAATAAACTGTAAAAACAGCAATAATGTTCAGCAAAAAAAGATCTACAAATAACGCAACATGACCAATTTTTTACATTTTTTTTTACATTTTTGTAATCTTTTACAAAAATCTTCTCCTCTGAAACTACTTAGCTAATTTTACCAAACTTGGCCACAATCATCATTGGGGAATCTAGTTTTTAAAAAAATGTGTCCGATGACCCCGACATGGCGAAAAATAGTACAATGGGTAAAATGCAGTTTTTGGCTCATATCTCTGAAACCAAACCATTTAGAGCAAATCTGTCGCGGATTAAATTGTTCATTAGGCCAAGATCTATCTGCCCTGAAATTTACAGACCAATCAGGCGACCCGTTATTTGATTGCTGCCTCATAATTTGCAATTTTAAGAAAATTTTGCAGCTTTTGGTTATTATCTTTAATATTACTATAAATAGAGAAAAACTGTAAACAGCAATAATGTACAGCAAAGTAAGACCTACAAATAAGTCAACATGATCAAAATGGTCAATTGACCACTTAAGGAGTAATTGCCCTTTATAGTAAATGTTTTACAATTTTCATAAATTTTGTAATTTTCGTAAATTTTTACAAAATATTTTCCACTGTATCTACTGAGCCAAATCCATTATAGATAAGAGTTTATTGAAAGCAGCAAGAATTTTCAGTAAAGTAAGATCTACAAACACATCACCATCACCAAAACACAATTTTGTCATGAATATATCTGTGTCCTTTGTTTAAAAAAATGAAAACAACACGTATTAAAATTCTATGCGTTCGAAGCGCTTTTCTTGATTTACCTTCATCAGGAACGCTCAAAGTCAAAAATTAGTACCGAAAGCGTTGAAGAGCTATATGCACATAGACCAAGGTGAGGGACACAGGATATTGAGATTCTCTAGTTGTAGATCTCAACCCTCCCCTTCACTTCTAGTCAATGTAGAAAAACTAAACGCACAACAATAAAGAATAATCATAAAACTAATTCTCGCAGTTTCTAAAAGGTCTAATACTCGGTTCACCCAATACTTATAAAGAAGTTAACCATGATCGATTTATGCTTCTATATCGTCATACATGTAACACTAAAACATATATTGCAGTACCTGGTTTTGTTACCTAATCATATTAATATAAACCAATAAATTGAAGTAATAAATAGAACATATATTTAGAGACGTAATACAATGAACGTGTTATGCAACTTCCTTTAGAAATGACGGTTGTATGATCATAGTACGTATGTAATAGATGATGATGTTGACACTGCACTTTAGACAGAATTTCTGTATAAACCTTCAATAAAAGCCTAATTGGTACTACGTCAGTGACTAAATATTAGTCTAGTAATTGACATATTTTTGGCAATGCAAATCATATACGTAGAAATATTGGGTACTTCAAAATAGAGTTTATCATTCGAGTAGTAGCGACCGAATGAATTGCTTAAAAAAAAATCGTATTGTTTTAGCTAAGTCATATATATATATAGGAAGAGAGATTATATCACACCGCCCACCAATTGATTACAATATTTATATAGCCGAGATAGTTAAATTTTCAATCTTTGAAATGCAATCTGTACATTAAATTATATAAAGGATAATGCCTTATCAACGTTCCAAACTAATTTTTTAGCGAGTAATACGAGACAAATGTAAGCATGATAAGCAGTTTGATGAAAATCAGACTGGTCAGAAGCGGGGTTAATATATATACACAATTAGCAAAACTTGAATATGATAGTCAGAAATACTAGTACAGAATAGGATTTATTCCTTAATTATAAAACTCATTAAATGTATTAGGCTTGTTATTTGGTATTAGTAGGGTGCCAAATCAACATATTTGATGGATTTGCCTAAACGGAATAACACACGGCTATATTTTATATGATTAGAAAGAGGAGAACAAATCTCATCGAAATACCATTGTCGTCGTTGTCTGTCGTGGTCACGTTTTTTGTAAATCAGGGTCAAAGGTCAAAGCAAAAAATCCAGAAAAATGCACAGTCACATTTAGATAGCTTGTTTCTCCTGCATATATGCGTTTGGAGCAAAATAAAAACGACCTATTTATAGAAAAATATCATTTGTATCTACATTTAGAACTTATTTTATATTTCTATCGCCAAAAATGACTTTAGATTGACTTTTTTGCATATAGGGTGCAAATTTGAAATTTTCAAACAGCTGTTAAATAACAGTTCCCTTGGCATATTTCAATTTCTAAATTTGAATTTTTTTGTATTCAATTCATTACAAGTAAGGTCTAAAGATGTTTTTTTAGATTTTAACTTTAATAATTTGTCGAGAACAAAATGTGTTTTCACGTCTTTTGATAGTAAGGTGGTTTCCAATTTCTTGGTAAATATCAAATTTCTATTATTGAGTATGTATAAATAATTTGTTTCGAAATTTGTGTAACATTAACGTCAGACTTGGTTGAATATAAAGCTCTGTGTATAGCTTTGCTTTATAGAAGTAAAATTTAATGCAAATGGTGAAAAAGGGGGGTTAAAATTATGAAAACTAAACGTCTATTAGAAACAGGTAAAACACACCATCCTATATATACAGATGACTAAATAAGCAACAATTGGCTATAATGTTTTCAAGTATTCAAAAAATATAATAAGGGAGAGGGTTATGTACAGCACCGATGTATTTTACAAACAATTGCAGAAGGCGTGGGAAACCAAAGGGACATTAAAAACTAATCAAATGAAGACAATCTGACAACAGCATGGCAAAAAAACAAAAAAAAAACAAACAAAATTAATACAAATAGAAAATTATGATCGAAGCTAGTATTACCTTCTACATTCTATGGTCTCCTGTAGTTAAAGCCCAGTAACCACGTCAAGGTCAGAGACCATACGGCAGGTTTTTGGTTGTTGTTAGGTTTTGTACATATCATTCCCCACTAGATAGATTATTACTATATTTCCCAAGATTTCAAAATTGAATATTTATTGTTTAGAACAGATTACGAACTGCTTAATTTTCATTTGATTCATAAGGTACAAACAGAAAAATGAAACCTTATACATCTACATCTTCGTCGTCAACAATGTTATTAACTTCAACCAGACAAGTATTTACATTTTGCCTAACATGGGTATAACTCTGTACATGACATATTTTGTTCGAAGCAAATGCAAACTAAATTTTGCAGAAATTCATATGACATCTGTCCTTCGAGATAGACTGGAACAAGTCATTCTTCTTTTCCGATCTGAACAGAAAAGGAGAATGTAGGGTAGTTTTTCTATATGGGAAGACATCAAACCTAAGTCTGGAGTGAAGCTCTTTTTTTATATATTGTTTAAAAGTAGATTCACAAGGAGGCAGTTCGACAAGGGAGACATTTAAAATTGTAAAACTGAGAATGTAAATGGGGAACGTATCAAAGAGACAACAACCCGACCATAGAACATACAATTTTAGCCAAGCTTTTGCTCATTTTTTTTAGTCACAATGATCTATTCAACGTAACAACAAGTTCCCGAGCTGCATCTATAGATTTATCGATGTCACAATTAGAAAAATTTGACAAATCGGTGAAATCATCTGGGTTTTCCTTCTAGACTAAAAAACAGTGCGCTTATCGATCCTAAACAGGGATGACGTTGTATCGCATCATGTTAAGACATGTGCGGCTGGTAGAATATTACAGATGACAAACTCAAGACTTGTACATATTTCATGGACAGGTATATAGCGGCGAAAATCTTTTATGCAAGTTATAGTGCCTGCTGAACCATAGCTCATACGTATACGGCATAGAGGCGTAGTAATGAACGCATAAAAATTTATTATTATGCTACCATTGATGCTTTTCACACCGAACCCTTTGTCTACATGAAAAGCATGTAAAATCATGCGGGTATCTACTTCATCGGGCGTACAAAATAATTCTTAAAACTTAGATAGTCCTTCTGAGTAGATTAAGGGTCCTTAGAAGTGCAATCGAGATAAATGACTTCCTCATGTTTAATAGTAATTGTTGATCTTCCATGATGCTGAACAATTTATTTGCCAAGAAATCTGATTAAGGCCAGCTAGTTCTCATTGTCTCAAAGAAACCTTTTCCAGTCAGGACGAACTTCGAATTCTATATATGACCTCAAACACTTTTACAGACGAAAAAGAACTTGATTCAGCTTTAAAATAACTGCAGTTGTGTCTGCTAGTGTAAGCCCAGTAACCACGTCAAGGTCAGAGACCATACGGCAGGTTTTTGGTTGTTGTTAGGTTTTGTACATATCATTCCCCACTAGATAGATTATTACTATATTTCCCAAGATTTCAAAATTGAATATTTATTGTTTAGAACAGATTACGAACTGCTTAATTTTCATTCGATTCATAAGGTACAAACAGAAAAATGAAACCTTATACATCTACATCTTCGTCGTCAACAATGTTATTAACTTCAACCAGACAAGTATTTACATTTTGCCTAACATGGGTATAACTCTGTACATGACATATTTTGTTCGAAGCAAATGCAAACTAAATTTTGCAGAAATTCATATGACATCTGTCCTTCGAGATAGACTGGAACAAGTCATTCTTCTTTTCCGATCTGAACAGAAAAGGAGAATGTAGGGTAGTTTTTCTATATGGGAAGACATCAAACCTAAGTCTGGAGTGAAGCTCTTTTTTTATATATTGTTTAAAAGTAGATTCACAAGAAGGCAGTTCGACAAGGGAGACATTTAAAATTGTAAAACTGAGAATGTAAATGGGGAACGTATCAAAGAGACAACAACCCGACCATAGAACATACAATTTTAGCCAAGCTTTTGCTCATTTTTTTTAGTCACAATGATCTATTCAACGTAACAACAAGTTCCCGAGCTGCATCTATAGATTTATCGATGTCACAATTAGAAAAATTTGACAAATCGGTGAAATCATCTGGGTTTTCCTTCTAGACTAAAAAACAGTGCGCTTATCGATCCTAAACAGGGATGACGTTGTATCGCATCATGTTAAGACATGTGCGGCTGGTAGAATATTACAGATGACAAACTCAAGACTTGTACATATTTCATGGACAGGTATATAGCGGCGAAAATCTTTTATGCAAGTTATAGTGCCTGCTGAACCATAGCTCATACGTATACGGCATAGAGGGGTAGTAATGAACGCATAAGACTTTATTATTATGCTACCATTGATGCTTTTCACACCGAACCCTTTGTCTACATGAATAGCATGTAAAATCATGCGGGTATCTACTTCATCGGGCGTACAAAATAATTCTTAAAACTTAGATAGTCCTTCTGAGTAGATTAAGGGTCCTTAGAAGTGCAATCGAGATAAATGACTTCCTCATGTTTAATAGTAATTGTTGATCTTCCATGATGCTGAACAATTTATTTGCCAAGAAATCTGATTAAGGCCAGCTAGTTCTCATTGTCTCAAAGAAACCTTTTCCAGTCAGGACGAACTTCGAATTCTATATATGACCTCAAACACTTTTACAGACGAAAAAGAACTTGATTCAGCTTTAAAATAACTGCAGTTGTGTCTGCTAGTGTAAGATTTATAGCAAGAATGGTGGTACACTATTTTGTAATCATCAGAACGAAGATGGTTCAGGTCTGAAGCATCATGCATTATACTATAATATAGTACATGATCCTTCCGTGCTCCGGTCCCAGAGCCCGATAAAGCTTTTGTTTTGTGCTAATTCCTCTCATATTAGTAAGCGATTCAGTAGAAGAACCCTGACATACAACACACTCATACCATTGTATTTCATTCCTACTTCGTTTAGGGCTTGATGGGCATAGTTTAGCAGGACTGTGAATATGTGCCATACTCCGGGTCTGAAACGTAACCGAAGGATTTGATTTGTATATTACAATTATAACGAAACTTCATTTAAAAACAAACCAATTAAAGTTATAAAAACCAACAAAAAAATATTTCCTAAAACAACACAACGATCTTAAAACGAACTGGACTATTCAAAACATACAAATCGACCATAAAACAAGCAAAAAAGAGAAATAAAGTTAGTAACAATTGTCCTAGTTAATGACCTGATGATGTAATCTACAAATCGATTAACGGCACGAGAAAAGGCGTGTTTGAATCAAGGCAAAATTATCACTAAATTTGTGTTTTTAAATTGCTATTTTCTTCTTACTGATTAACATTACACGAAAGATATTTAGCACACATATGAACCATGTCTTATTGATGTAAGCAGAGTAAAAATCTCGTGAATGTAACACGCAATAAAAATTTTCTCGTTCAAAATGTGGTAAATTTTAGCTAAATAAATAGTCTTACTAAAATCATGAAATACTTATACTTAAATTATATAAATCTTTTCAGCTTTCGTTATATGATTAATTTTAAAGCTAAATGATTAGTATCATTTGAACAAATAACACAGAAAGCAACAATTTTATTATTTGTGTTGAAGATGGCCTGTATGAGGCTGTATTTTGGGGTACCCTAAGAAATCACAAAATTCTGAAAAACGTGACCACGGTAACTTACGACGACATTCATAATAGCTTGCATATAAATACAGCCGTGTGTTATCCGTTAACTTAAACTCGTTAACTAGACGTCATTTTCGATACTGGGCACCCTACTATATGCCAGACGCCTGTTTCGTTTACAAAAGGTTAGTTTCTGTGTGTGTGTTGCAACGTCGTTTGTTTTTTGTTGCAATTCAACGTTTCTATTGTTTCGTTTTTTTCCTCTTATAGTTGACGTGTTTCCCTGTTTTAGTTTGTAACTCGAATTTGTTTTCTTTCAATCGATTTATGACTTTCGAACAGCGGTATACAACTGTTGCCTTTATTATACATCAGTTACGGTCAATAAAGTACGAAGTTGAAGAATGGTTTTTTATTGAAATAAAGGTTTTATTTTACCATTACCAAAAGCAATATGTGGTTTTGCTATCGGTTGCTTTTAAATTAATAGAAATAACTATAAATAAATATTTAACCACAAGAAACCTTTTTTGCTCTAGTGTTTTCATTTTTTTTTTTCTAATTTTATATTCTCTTCAAAAACGATTAAAGATTCTTGGTAAAACATATCAAAGTCAGCAACATTCAAATCCAGACTAGTTAACCCCGCTACAGTTTGTATTTGCAGGTCCGAAGTTAGGAGCATTAGTTCATTAGTTGTCGTTTGTGTTGTGTATCATGTTTGGTTTTTTTAACATTGTTTTGCACATAGAGTAGCCAGTTTGGTTTCTAGTTTGAATTATTTTACATTTGTCATTTCAGAGCCTTTATAGCTGACTATGCAGTATGGGTTTGACGTAGTGATGAAGGCCGAATAGTGACCTATTATTTGTTAATTTCTGTGTCATTTGGTCTTTTGTGAAGAGTTGTCTCAATGGAAATTATACCAGAACTTTTTTTTTATCTATTGTAATATTTTTAAAAACGTTGCTTAACCAACGAAGTAAAATATCATATCTTGCTATCGGTTGCTTAAACGGAATTGAAAAATGTACATGTATCCATAAACATTTTAACCTTTTTAATATTTCTTTCTATTTTTATTTAATATTCTATTGAAAATAAAGATCTTGGGTAAAGGCTATCAAGAAAGCAAAATTGTATTCAAGGTTACCATACACAAGCTCTGGTATCGTTTACAGGTTCTCAAACGACCATGGTCTCTGCTATTTGTGATATACAACAAACAAACACCTTTTTCACAAAACGATAGACGTCTCATTGGTAACCATACCACATCTTATGATTATTATAATGAATAATTATTATTGAATCAACTACTTTTTCTACAATATTGTCCTTCATATTGTCATTATAATCATCATGTTGATTATTAAACTAAATGATACTATAAGAGAGTACCGATAAGATGTATGTGATGTCGCTTCGAACGAATATTATAATTAACTGCAATGTCATTGTTAAAAGAAAACTAAAAAAAAATCTGAAACTTTTCGGAATTGTACTTTATGTACATACTGTATGTCTGTTATCCTTATTACACTACCAGTTGTTACTTTATGATATGGTACCAAAAACATCCATAAAAATCAATTCATTTTGGCCCCAGATGACTTTTGAAATGTTTATATCATTATATCATTGAAAAAGCTCCAAGTTGTCTCCATTTGCTTTTTGCATTGAAATTAAAATTCATTTTTTAAGTCATCGGTGACATATATTTTTTATTATTTTTTTCAAATAAACTGTACCTAAACTTAACTATTGTAAAATTTAAGCAATTTCTGTAATTTAGTTCTTTTTTTACTTCGATATTACTTTTTTTTCTCCTATTAGTGCAACAGTAAAAAAGTGCGTTCTTCTTTCGAAGGCAGATTGTGAGCTTAAAAGGTTTAGTAAAAAGGTTAAATTTGCATGCCTGTTGCTCAATCACTACTTTTTAGATGAATTTTGAAATAACGAGACTAGAAAGAAGAATGTTAACTGAAATAACAGTAAAGTGATGCTACCAATATTGATTAACAACGTCAAAAAGTAAAGAAAAAAGAAGAAAAGACATAGAAATAGTAGACAATCTTGTATTCAGAGAATTATGTTGTGAAAAGGGCGCCCATATTCTGACAATGATACATAACAAATGAAAAAACGTAGGTCGTGTCAGCCTCATCTTGTATAAAATCTATGAAAAAGCTTCCATTTGTCAAAGCTTTCAATAATAACAGACGAAATCACATAGCTTATTAATTCTTACACGAAAAGAACATCAGAAAATCTGATACATCCTAGATATATGTTCAATATCAATCAATTAGGTACATTGTGTAACACAAAAATATTTACAGCGTTAATGGTGTCGAAAGAAACATGATTTGTTGATATTTGTGTTGTTAAGTGTTCTGTCTGTATAAGTAGAATTCCAATCTCCTTTTTTTTATATGAAATATTGTAGTTTACTGAAATATGTTGAACTATGTCTGAGATGGAAACATAAAGCAATGGCATATAAGAATATACATATTTTATTGAACGACGTATATTTGTATGGTTTCTTGTTTCTTTTTTTTTTGGACAATATTTGTTTCTGAGTGTAATACACAACAGGCTAACTGGTAATGTCGTTCAATTTATTATCAAGTCGAAGTACGATTTCTTTTTTCATTGTACTAAATTAAAAAAACTCATCATAGATCTACCAGGATTTATATTTTGTATTTGCATCAGAAGCGCGTTTCGTCTACAAAACACTCATCAGTGACGTTTGAATAAAAAAAAGTTAAAAGGACCAAATAAAGTACGAAGTTGAAGAGCATACTACCAATTTTTTCTAAAATGTTTGCCAAATATAGATAAGGTTATCCATTCCTGAGGAAAAGAGTCTTGGTAATTCAAAACTTCAAAGTTTTGTAAACAGTTGATTTAAGATTTTGACCATATCAACGATAATTCATGTCAACACAGAAGTTCTGACTACTGGGCTGGTAATACATTCGGGGAATAAAAAAATCCACCAGCAGTGGCATCGACCCTGTGGTTGTAAAAACACTCATCATAGACACCTGCATAGAAATTTGTATTTTCGCCAGACTCATTTCGTCTACAAAAGACTCATCAGTGACGCTCGAATCATAATAAAGTTATAAAGGGCAACTAAAGTAAGAAGTTGAAGAGCATAAGGTTCTTTCTATTTTCAAATATTTTTCTACTTGTGTTTCCTTCTTCAAGCTTTGTATTTCATCAAACATAGATACGACTGTTAAATGATGACCAGCTGCATACGATAATTTAAGTCTATTTCTGTTCAAGAAAAAAATCATTAACATTATAGAGAACAAATGGCAAGCAACATATGACAACAAAAAACACACAACACATGACAACAAAAAACACACAACACATGACAACAAAACGAAAAAAACAAACAATGAAAAATACTCTCTTTGGCAAAAAAGGTTGTTTTGATTTAAATATGTTTCGGTAAAAAACAAACCAGTGCACTCGTTCGAAGTTAGGCTCCGCGTCTCAAAACTTATTTTTTTTGTTTTTTTGTCTCTCTCTCACGTGTATGTTGAGATTATGTGTCATGAATTACATGTAACATGCCGTTTTATTAAATTCCAAATCACACCTATATTCCTGAATGCGACAATAATTCCTTCCTCTTCCATTCAAGGTAATGCAGTGTTGGATTTAGTTGAATAACAAAAATGTGAGTGTTGGCATCGTATTCTTCAATAAAACAATTATTGTCTTTGTATTCAATACATGTCTTGTTTTATTAACATAACTACAATCAAGAAGAGTATCAGGTTTAAAAAAAAAAGTAAATAACAAGGTACATAATAGACCAATCAAAATACAATGATTGTATCATATTAGTAGCGATGTTTTATGCTCTTTAAAATGAACTTATAAACCCGGAAAAATACTACGGACGGATCAAATTTATCAAATGTTACTTTCATGGCGGGATATACAGTCTTGCACCAAGCTTTTGATGGTGATATACCATTTATAAGTCTTGAGAATATAAACGATATTCTTGGACTCCAAATCATTTTTTTTAAAGATGTACTACACTTTTAAATAATTGCTATAACTGAACGTTAACTTTGTTGTTAAACTTTTGTGTGTTTTGTTAAGAAGATGTTATCGGATTTTTAGTAGTTTACAATTTTACTACAACATTCCATTATATGCATTTTCTAATCTGCATTTAAACACTATTTTCATTATACAATGCTTTCCTGCACTGCCATAATATTTAATAAGTTATATGAATGCAAGAAATATATACAGTTTCTGACATTTACTACGGGCATTCTTTTATAAATTCTACTCAGTACCTAAATTGCTCTTATTTTATTGAATGAACATCCGTGGGTACATATAAAATGTATTGCACCGGGACAAGGGACCGATGATAATTCAAACAGAGACGCAAAGGATAGTTGAAAATAAATTAAAACAATATTCTATCTTATAGAAAATAGCTATCACATTTAGATATTTTGCAGTTGTCTTTGTATCAAACACCGAAATCATCAATATGAGTTAATAAATTATTTACATAAAAGGTAAACATGACATCCTCTTGTTTTGTTTTGACAATGCATAGTTGAAGGCCGTACGATGACCTTTAGTTGCTAACGTGCCTACAATGTACGTCCGTTGGTCTCCTGTGGATAGTTGTCTCATTGGCAATCCTACACGTTTGATTTATTTTCATATATACAGGTATATACAGTATATTGCATGCGAAAAAATGCAATAGATCACTTCCAGACCAAATGACTGTTTATGGAACTTTTGGTAAAACTATGTGGAGATCAGCTCCGTGTTGGCCAATACACTTTTGAACCCAATGACAGTTTACGGACCTATTGGTCAAACTATGTAGAAGCCAGCCCAGAGTCGGTATAGTTATAGTCATTTTGGGTGATGCATTAATCGTCAAAAGCATTATATAGTATGGTTATACTATAGTCATGAAGATATTACAAGAATGTTACTTCACTTTCTGGCAAGTGTTTATGTAGTGTTTCATAATAAAGTTCAATATGCATGAGTGATAATGTGTTCATCAATAAAACTAGTATACACGACCGATTGTTGGTTTAGTCCTTAAATTTGCATTCATAAATTTACAAATCAAATCAAACGCACCAGAATCAGACTAAAATCATCTTATAATAAATAAAAATTCGGGACTGAATTACTTTTTCAAGTTACTACAATATACACATCCATTACAGATTTTTTTCAAAACTACAAGGGAAACATGCATTAAATAGATTGTTTTACAATTGTGTTCTCCAATTTATTTATATTGTAGTCCTGTGTTGTTATTTTGATGTTATATTTCACATGGCCATAAAAGTGCGAGGTTTGGCATGCCACAAAACCAGGTTCAACCCACCATTTTTTCCTTTAAAAATGCCCTGTACCAAGTCAGGAATATGGTCATTGTTATATTATAGTTCGTTTTTGTGTGTATTACATTATAACGTTGTGTCGTTTGTTTTCTCTTTTTTTTGAGTGTAAATTCACATTGCGATAAGACGTGTCACGGTACTTGTCTATCCCAAATTCATGTATTTGGTTTTGATGTTATATATATGTTATATTTGTTATTCTCGTGGGATTTTGTCTATATGTGTTACATTTTAGTGTTATGTCGTTGTTCTCCTCTTATATTTAATGCGTTTCCCTCGGTTTTAGTTTGTTATCCCGATTTTGTTTTTTGTCCATGGATTTATGAGTTTTGAACAGCGGTATACTACTGTTGCCTTTATTTACCCCTTTTGTTCCTTTCTCGTCATGTGTTGGTTCACAATTCCGAAAACCCAAATATTGGAATTCAAATATATACCGACAATTACAAGTACGACTTCAATAAATATGAGGTTGCATACGAATTCAAAATCTTAACTACAAGAATATAACAAGAACTAAAACATACATTCAAAAATTGAAACAGACGAACAGGTCTTTTTTTCCATTTTGGATATTTATAAGCTTTGGCTTCAGACTCTGAAAAGCACATTTTCAAAAATGAAAACGGAATAGACGTTGGTAGAAAAAGGTCGGATGGACTGACTTAATATTTCCATTTGTCTTCTTTTTATTTGTCCAAATAGACATTTTCGGAAAGTGTTTTAAACTTTTAAGTTTACCTTTATGATGACATTTACAGACAATTCTAAAGGGGTCATTTCAAAGTGAACAATATTGACAAATTGAAAATAACTCAAATATTATTTTTTTTTATTCAAATCAACGAAACAAGTCGTTACGCCTGCATACAAAAGCAGCACAAATATTTACTATATGACGAAGTTTTCTCCTCGGATGTCTCCAAAGACTTCCCATAACTCTATAATTCTTCAATTCTCCAATAGAATGTTCAACACCGACTCTGTATTCTTTGATTAAATTATTAATTTTGCGACACCTCCTTTTTAAATTGTCCGGTTTTCGCTGTATTTGCTGGCGTGTATAGTGTGTCATAAGAGGATATCTATTAGGATATATTTTATCTGCCAGTAAAACTATTCCTTCTGGAAAGTCAAGCTCCGCATTTCTTCCAATTGATCTCATCATTGCAAACTGTTGTGCGTCATTTTGATGTCCCAAAAACCCGGCATCAATATATTAACATATTTTGCCTAAATTATCGATGACGACCTGAGTATGTACGCAATGAAAGTGGCGATGTCCAGAATAATAAAGCTCCTAAGGCTCAAGAAGTGGCCTGTAAATTTCCGTTGAGGTACCGTCAATTGCACCCACTGCCATTTGGAGTTTTTCCCAGTTTCCCATCTTTGCTGTCCACTCATTAAGAGATGGCCAACGTACCAGATGATGAAAATGTTGGTAAAACACGGGAATGCACCGATTTATTTCCTCATGTATTGTGGTAACGCTTACGTCAAAAATTAAGGTAAGCATGTGGTAACACGGATATGATCTTAGCCAAAGCATGAACAACATAACTCTATTTCTCGGGGAAAGTTTGTATGGCCTACCAGTGCCATTCTGGAAAACATAATTTCCAATTTGTCTCAAAATGTCTAAAAGTGTTTCGGGTGTTTCACCAGTTGTTTGATAAAAAGAGTATCTATGACGTGAAAATATTTGAAAAACATCGTTTCTCCCCCAAGTGTCTACGGCCTCATGTATAATTCTATATCTTAGTCCAAGTAATGGTTCAGGAGGGGTTTTTACAATAGAAATTACTGCAAAAACTAGCATTTTCAAAAAAGCATCATTGATGCAGCTTGTAAAAAAAAATCAGCTTACCTATGAAAAAATTATGACAAAGAAATTCCTAAATTACTGAAAGCATTGGGTGTCTACTTGTGTGATTCAGACGAATAAAAACAGTACTGGTTTATAAAAATGGTGACAAATAGCTTATTTCAATTAAAATTACATCTCTCATTGTTTTCGTTTATTAAGCATGTTGCCACATTTTTTGAGACATTATGTATTTTGAGATGACCCACAGGTAAGTTGACCTGTAATTATCATCGTCAACTTAAATGTTATTCAAGAACAATACAAAAATGTGTACAATAGCTTAATGTTCTAAACTTTTTGGGGAGTTAATACATTTAACGTATATCTAAAACGACATGATTTCATATCAGCACTTAAGTAGTTTGGGTATATTATTTTCTGATATAATTGTTATTGTAATTTCTTCTTGCTTTTGTTTTTCCATTGATCCACAAGATAAATGTTAACAAACTTGTTGAAGGCCGTACGGTGACCTATTGTAGGTAACGTCTATGTCTGTGTTTGATGGAGAGTTGTCTAATTGGTAATCATACCACATATTCTTAATCTTTTAAATAGTTTACGCCGCCACTTAGTCATCTGCATTTCCTAAGTCACATGTTTTTCGTCATGACATTCGACAGTGGTTGTTGCATTTATTCACTTCTTCTGTTATCTCCTTGTTTTTTTTGCTTGGTGAATTTGGTGTTTATGGCAGTGGTGTGCTATTATGTTTATTCGTACATTCAATATTATATTTTTACGTTTAGAACATTATCAGAGCTTGACGTACTATATGAGATTCTGATTTTAATGTTGACCTCTTGATAATTTGTTTTATTTTCTGTTGTTGGGTAACTGTTTCATTGATATATGACACTATTTTCACAATTCATTGACACCACTTGTAGCAGTACCACACAACCGTCCACATCATCGAAACTTCGAAACTGACTGTTACATAATCGCCATGATTGTTTTCAATTTACTATTGTCATAGTGCTATATTTTTATAAAATAAAGGAGATTATCAGCAAAATACAAAGGGATCAAACACCATTTAGTCGCAGAAATAAAGACCGGTGAATAAAACGCATTACTTCCGGTAGAGTATGCAGTTCCCTCACCCAGTAACGGCACTTGTCATGTTCTAATGATGAAATCATCCAGTAAATTTCAAATAACGTTACACTAAAGATTGAAATTGAAATGTTTGGCGATTACAAAAATAATAATAATAAAATGATATTTTTATACCGATTGTCTAAGAACATAACTGCAATAGGAATTTGTTAGAAATATGATTCAGAGCATACATTTCCTTAAATTTCCCTTGATAAATTTAGAAAAGTATTAAAAACTCATACAGTTGCAGCCACCTCAGACAGAGTTCTGAACTTCACCTTTGACGATTTGCCATATGAATCCTCAAGAATTTTACATCATTGGCTTTCCATTTTTTATTTAAATTTTGTTTTTTTGCAATTTTGAGTTTAAGATATGCACGTTGGACACACGAAATTTACAAATTGTAATTTTCATTGAACATTGACCGTAAAGACAAACGAAATATGGAACGATATTAATTTAATTTGCCGATATCTACAGCGACTAGACATATTAATGAATGCAACCTGTGATATAACACCATAACCAAGGTGATAAAAGTTTACAATGACGTTCTTCTGGACCTAATTCTAATGATATTTAACTGGTATTTGTCAAACAGAGTGATGCTAGGTCACTAACTGTCATTAGAATATAAAGTTCATGATGTGCGTACTATGGAAACTCCTTGTAAAATATAATGGCGTAGGATAAAAACTAAAATGTCAAAGAAAAATATTAACTTTTTATTGATACATAATGCATGTTAAAAATAAATAATCACAAAAGGCTATATAAATATGACGAAAAGTCGATGACAGTATACGTCAATGAGACAGCAACTTATCGAATCAAAAACATAACAAATGCCATATAATGGTCAACATATGACCTCCAACAATCTACAGATGTCCAGCTCTTCATCGCCCTGAGTTAAACGATTGAATAAAAGACTATTATTAAAGAACCAATTGAAGAAATAGAACATACAAACAAATATTTCAATTGTCAAGAACGTCAACTATACGCAAAACATGGTCCACTTGATAAAACGAGTGTATGCATGTTATAGCAAATAGTTAGAGAAAATGATCGAAAATGTTATCAAGTGTTTTCACAAAAAAAAAGGTTGAAAACAAATATCAAAATGATAAATTTCGACTACATGGGGATGTCTGGTCTCCGAAACCATTATCAGTGATCATGCTTTATATCAAACGTTTTTATAGTGTTCAAAATGATCTTTTAGTATTTAAAGGGATAATGGGGAAACTTAAAATATTCTTCAATAACAATTTATAATTTTCGGGCGTCCAAAGAGTTCTTTTTCCTCTGGATAAACCTTCATCATGAACGCTATAAATAAAAACATTTTGACACTTAACTGATGTATAAATAAATAATAATGTTAGGAGGCTCCGAGCTACAGAAGTTTAAAGGCAAATGGCATTTTATTTTGCTTGTCTGAAAAACCATATTGGGTGTTTAGTGCTTTGTTCCTAACACCATTTGTTTTCTACTTGATTATGCGACATTTCCCTGTACAGATAACGTGACACAAACTCATTGTTTAGAACTAGCACTGATACATATTTTTAGATGTTCATTAATATTTTTAGTTTTCGTTTTCATTTTCCAAAAAATATTGCTCAGTCGATGTTAAAAAAGTCAAATTTTTAAATTAAAGTTTCAATTTAAATATAAAATTATCACTCTAAATTTAAAAAAATGCTTATCTTAATATGGTTGTATCCGCATAGTATGTATGGTCATGTTTTCTTCGTTTGTACTCTTTGTAACAATAATTCCCAAAGTTAAAATTGAAATGTAAAACTCATATGGCTTTGATTGATTTTATAAATCTTTTATAAAGATACCTTGACAATATTGTCTTACTCAAATCTGTGTCATTAGTAAAAAGCGAGACTGAAAAAGTATACCTTTGTTCTTTATTCGCTTTTTGCAAAATAATACATTTGAGCTGTTACATAGGAAATAATCAATTATTGAAGTACTGTCTGTAAATGACTAATTTGTTGAGAAATGAAATCATGACCTTATTCAGTGGAATAAAAAACCAAATCATTTTCATAGACAATATTTTTCTATCCTTGCAGTACATCAGAAATCAACTGAACAGCAATTATATATCAACAGGAAAGACAATATTTTACTGTTCTATCAAGCTCTTTAATAATTCAGTTTTCTATCACATACCAGTGTTTGGTTAAATTCTGAAAGGACACTTTTAAAAATAAAGATAGATATTGTTTCACACTATCCGAAAACTTCACAGTTTGAAATATAGAACGTGATAATTCCATTTTTTTTTCTTTGACGCAACCTTTTATTTTGCCCTTTTAAAAAGGTGTATGAAAATAAATGTAACATAAAATGAAAAAAACAAAAATAAAATATATTCAGCATTGTTTAAATTATTTGCTTCATCTGAAAGGAAATCTTCCACTTACAGTTTTATTTGAAAGGAACTATTCCTTATATGTCCAAAAGATTTCATCCAACAAAGTATCGCATGTGTCTTTTATCGTATTGCTCACTGTCTTCAGAATTGTCTCTTTTCCCAACAAAGTATCGCATTCGTTTTTCCAGATCATTGTTTTGTTCTTTATCTTGATCTCGTTTTCCAACAAAATATCTCATTCGTTTGTGGAATGCATTACCATTTATAAAATCATCTGATGGTCGTTTTCCTACAAAATATCGAAGTCGAGATCGTTTTTCAACTTGATCATTTGGATCATTTTCCTCTATTTCATCTCTTTTGCCAAGAAAATATCGTCGTTTTCCTAAAAAGTACCTCCTTTTTCCTACGAAATAACGCATTCTTTTCTCCAAATCTTCGTCTTGTGAGGGGTCAGCTTCGTCACCATCTCTCTTTCCTACAAAATAACGGAGACGTGACCTTTTGCCAACAAAATATCTCATCCTTTTTTCAACTTCGTCGTTGTCGTCCAATACATTTGTTTGATCTCCATCTACTCTCTTACCAACAAAATATCTCATTCTTTTTTCTGCTGTGGGTAAAATATCACTAGCTGTTCGGTAATCATCTACCCGTTTCCCTATGAAATGTCTCAGTCGTTTTTGAAGTTCTTCGTAAGGAATATATCGTTTTGTGCGTACACTATCTTCTGGTGATAAATCTATTTCGGCATTTCGCTTGTCTCTGCTTTCTTCTAAGGCTGCTTGTGACTTCTGTTTATTTTGCAGAGATTCCAGTGCTTCCGTGGTTTGAATTGTCAGTATAACGAAACTCGAGAGAAGAAAACATAGTCTTTTGATAGTCAATTTATATCCAGAATTCATATCTTTAAATGAAAATGAAATCCTAAAAAAATGTCACAAAACTATAAAGCAATAAACTGCAACTGTTTCTTTCTACTTTTCGTTCTCGCTGTTATGTTAATTTTCGTTAGCTTTTCATGATCAGGTATGGCTTATTCCTAGAAATTCACACTACTCGTTTATAGTTTCATCTATGCCTCTTTACGATCGAACTGACATTTTATGGTATTGAAAATGTGTAGGATTCATCAATACCAATACTGTCAATCAAACGATGATCACACCTTTTCAATCTAGCATATTGTAATTTGAAAGCTTGAGAAGAAATTTTCTGATAGGCTATATCTTATCTAACACACCCATTTATCATTGTAAAATACTCCTACGAACGAGCAATATGAATTATATCCAAAGGATCTGCTGTTTATTTATTCTTATTCAATTGAGGAATCATTCAAATTAACTTACTATGTTACAGTAGTTAATATAATTTGATTATTGCGTATAGTTATATTCTAATAAATAGAACGCATGTATTACAATATATAATAATTGGTTGTATTGATAAGTACGAGTACTAATTATTGTCAGAATTTGTAGGTTACTTTTTAGGAAACAATGCTTAGACTATTGGAATTTCACATAATCTCGTTAAAAATTGCGTAGAGATGAAAAATGTACGAGTAGCCGTAGAAAAGCGTCAATAACTCATATATTAACCAATCATATACGTAAAAATCCTACGTTTGCTAATAAAAATTACATGTAAATTAATGCTTATTTTGATATTATGTATACACAACGATATAACAACAAACGAATATTGTACATTTATTAATTTTTCAGTAATACTAGGGTCACTAGAGTAAAACAAACCCACAATATTCTTATTGTGAATGAGTTGAATTTTTTTTATAAAAAATTATATTTATAAAAACACAATTTTTAATCTCAATCTTGTAGCTTTTTAATATATGTATTTTTTTTTGTCATTAATTCCTTTTTAATCAAGACCGCCTGAATATAGCACCCGTGTGTGTCAATATTCGCACATCAAACTTGAAGAAATAGGATGACGAACAACAAATTAACACATAGTAAACACAATGTACGTACAAACCAATCCGTGGGCAATTTTGATTTCTTTGGCCTTAAAAAAATAGTTTTTGATTAACAAAAAAAAGACTAGTAATTTCTATTGTTAAGATAAGAAGAGTGCTGTACATAGACCTTAAGATCCAAAAAAAAAAAGAAGCATGGTATACGCCATTAAGAAAGCTATCTAGAGGACAAAACGGTTAAATGTCATGCATCAGAAAGCGCCTACATAACGTAAAAATTAAATGAAATAGTCTTGTGAACCATTATTCATCAAAACGGTTAAAATATTTTATAGTGAGACAAAACTGAACAAAAAGTGTTATACATATACATAAATAAATATATTTTTGCGCCTGTCCCAAGTCAGAAGCCTCTGGCCTTTGTTAGTCTTGTATTATTTTAATTTTAGTTTCTTGTGTACAATTTGGAAATTAGTATGGCGTTCATTATCACTGAACTAGTATATATTTGTTTAGGGACCAGTTGAAGGACGCCTCCGGGTGCGGGAATTTCTCGATACATTGAAGACCTGTTGGTGACCTTCTGCTGTTGTTTTTTTCTATGGTCGGGTTGTTGTCTCTTTGGCACATTCCCCATTTCCATTCTCAATTTTATTATTAATAGTATCGGAAGCACATGTCTGTGTTTGTTTATATTCAACACGTGTTGATGAGCACATGGTTGCATGGTTGCACACCTGGTTTGTTATTGTATGATTTGATTGGCTATTATATGTCGCAGTGCAGGTATCCTACCCGTTTGTACGAGGGTAGGATCGTGATTCTCGTGCACAATCTTCACTGGGGTAAAGCTGATGACCGTAACTGCATTCACGGTCATCCCAAGATGTCGGATGAAAAATTAGGTCAGTTTCTGTATTGTCTCTTAAAGTGTTTCTATATCATTTTCTTTACAAATCATACATTGAAACGATGTAAATTTATAAAAGAATCACTCGAAAATCACTAATTACTTCCGAGAAATGTGCATGAAACGGGAAATTCGATTTGAAAAAATCGTTAAGATGACCGTAAATCATAATCAAAATATTTTCAAGATGACCGTAACATAAAACAAGGATGACCGTGATTGGTAAAAAGATGACCGTAACTTGTAAAGGATGACCGTAATTTGTAAAGACTGACTGTAATTTATATAGGACGACCGTAACTTTTATAGGATGACCATCAATTCTAAGAAATATCCGTATTGTATTCAAAGCTTTTTTGTTGAGTTTGTCGATCTCAATAAGGGCTCGGTTAGCGGATATAAATGTGTTTCATAAATTTCTTTTTAACCGGATTTTTGTGACAAAAATGTCGGTTATTGATTTGGGGATGTACGGCGGGCGGGCGGTCGGGCGGCAATCAAATGTTGTCCGTGCATTAACTCATGAACCGTTCAACCAAAGCTTTTAAAATTTTAATATGTTGTTACTAACAACTAAATGAAGGTCAAGTTCAATAATGGCGATTTTGACTTTTACCGTTCAGGAGTTATGGTTCTTGAAAGATTGAAAAATGGAGTTTCCAGTCGTGTCCGTGCATTTACGCATGAAATGTTCTACCTAATCTTCCCAAATTTTAATATGTTGTTACTGATGACAAAATGGAGGTCAAGTTCAATAATGACGATTTTTACTTTTACCGTTCAGGAGTTATGGTTCTTGAAAGATTGAAAAATGGTGTTTCCAGTCGTGTCCGTGCATTTTCTCATGAATCATTCAACCAAAGCTTTTGAAATTTTTATATGCTGTTACTGATGGCAAATTAGAGGTCAAGTTCAATAATGACGATTTTGACTTTTACCGTTCAGGAGTTATGGTTCTTGAAAGATTGTGAAATGGCGTTTCCATTCACGTTGTTGCATTTACTCATGAACCATTCTATCTAAGCTTTTCAAATTTTAAGATGTTGATACTGATGACAAAATGGAGGTCAAATTTGATATTGACGATTTTCACTTTCACCATTCATCAGTAATGGTTCTTGTGATATTGCCAGGACACAAATAAATATTAATAAATCCGGTTTGCTGTCGTTGTGACAGCCTCTTGTTTTGAACTATAATATAATTGGCCATATTTAGGATTTATAACAATGATAGTAAATTGCATATTTCTCGTAAACAATGAAATATTTATTGATATCGACGTTAATATTTTAACACAAATTGACAGCGATACGACGAAAATTTGAAGAAACATGAATGTGTCCCTAGTACATGGATGCCTCATCTACACTATCATTTTCTATTTTGAGTGGACTATGAAAATGGGATAAAACTGTAATTTGGCTTTAGAATTAAAAAGATCATACCATAGGGAAAATGTGTACTAAGTTTCAATTTTATTTAACTTGAAGCTGGACAAACGGACAAACAAACAGACGAACGGACGAACGTACGCACAGACCAGAAAAACATAATGCCAATAAATAGAGCATTAAAAACATTAATAATACATACGAATATTTTGTAATCGAGCCCATGTGTATGGTTCTAAAGGAAGCAGATTAAAATCTTAATTTGTCTTGATATATGCAAGCGGAAAGTTTAACACTTTTGAAATAGAACAAAAGAATCGAAGCTCTGTGTTTATCGAGAAAGCGATAAATGTTAACTGTAATGTTTGATATAGTAACAAAATTTTAAAAAGTTAATAGAAACAATAAAACGACAATTTTCTTATTTTAAAAACACCGTTTGCATAAGTTTTCAATGTATCTATTACATAGTAATGCAAAACAGTAAGATATCAAGTCGACGACATGGTTCTTATCGGGGCCTTTTATAGCGGACTATGCGGTATGGGCTTTGCTCATTGTTGAAGGCCTTACGGTTACCTATAGTTGTTAATGTTTGTTTCATTTTGGTCTTTTCTGGATAGTTGTCTCATTGGCAATAATACCACATCTTTTTTTTTATATATAGTATCTAAAGTTGGATGTAGAAAATGCATAACCTCCGATTTTTTTTTTATCACGGACGGAGAACATATCAATCTTTTAGTTCAGAAATTTTCGTGTCTGCCCTTCCATTATGTGAATCAAGAAAAAAAAATCCCCAAAACAGGTAACGATTGCATTGAAAAGAGAAAAATCGAGTGCACCTTTTTATGTTAGGGCATGTTTGGGGTGTATATTTTGTCTTTAAAACGTAAAAAGCAAGAGTATTTTATATAGCATCTCGCTTCAGATTCTATCATTATTACATATCAAAGCTACAGGTTGACTTTATAACGTAAAAAATGACAGTACGAAAAGATGAAATATATGGGTCAAGTGAGATACCTATCTAATGAATCACAAAAACAGAGTAGGTGTGTTCGAATAGCTATTTTTTCTAAAAGTACTTGACGACAGTCTTTTAATTTGGATGATGTAAATGGATATCTTCGAAAAAATATGATTTTCTTGTGTGTGATAACTAGGGTTTATAATCTTCAACCACTGAAAATGCCCTTCCACGAAATATTTAATTAGAATTTTTTTAAATGCTTAAGAATTTTCAAAAATTCCATCTGACATCCGAACAGACAATATTTTTAAGTTGAATCAATGCAGACAAGATCATTAACTAATGCTCATTAGCTAGTAGATACATTTGTCTTTTAAAATATAACTGACATATAACGATCGATCGTAATGGTGCTATGTAGATAAATTTATCAGTTTTCAAGAGCAAAATTGGCAGAGCGTCATCCCTACAATGGCTTCCATTTCTACGATTGTGAGCATGAACTGGCGTAATGGGGAGATAATTTTGAAGAAGTAGAATCCTGACTGTATGAATAACATTTCTGTATATATACAAATTGACAACGTTCCGCCTTGTGATACGCTTTTCGTACAATACTATTTTAAGGATCTACTTTGCTGGGGCTCACCTTCACTAGTTTATTCGAATGATATTTTCAAAATATTTCTGTCATTTTATTTGCACGACAAAATGAAAGACGATATAATATCAATGGGTGTACATGCAATTTTTTGGCATTTTTAAAAATGTGTATTTATTATATGTCATTAAAAGGAATCCCAGAAACAAACAAAAATCTTTTGTCGAGCAGTTGAAGGCTGTGCACCCCATTTTTTTTTTATTATGCTTGTAAGGTGTCATTTTATCGCGCTTTTGTGGCATGTTTTCCCTTCCTGTTCATTTGCATGTCTTTTGGCAATCATTTGATACAAAAAGATAGTTATATAATTACGGATATTTCGTGGAATTGAGGGTCATCCTTTAAAAGTTACGGTCATCATTTACAAATTACGGTCATCTTAATAGCAGTTACGGTCAGCCTTGTTATGAATCGCTGATTCTGTTACGGTCATCTCGATTGTGATTTACGGTCATCTTGTTGATTTTTTCAAATCGAATTTCCCGTTTCATACACATTTCTCAGAAGTAATTAGTGATTTCCGAGTGATTCTTTTATAAATTTACATCGTTTCAATGTATGATTTGTAAAGAAAATGATATAGAAACACTTTAAGAGACAATACAGAAACTGACCTAATTTTTCATCCGACATCTTGGGATGACCGTGAATGCAGTTACGGTCATCAGCTTTACCCCAGTGAATCTTATTATAAATAAAAGATATTTTTTATTTTTATTAACTAGTTATTCGACCGAGTAGCATACCTTCCGTTTCGTTATACACATATCGCCCACCCACCCCACCCATTTGATAGATTTGAGTTAGACAGTTTAATGATGTGACAAGATAAATTGTAATAATAATGTATCGATTGTGTTTTGTAGATTGTTGTTTGATTTTGATCTTTAGTGGGATGGAGTCCCGATACGGACTTGGATGTATTGAGGAAACTTGTGTAATTTTCTTGGACGAGTTATTAGATGCAGATGGACGTTTGAATGAATATTGAAATATGAATATATGAAATGGTTTTGATGTTTGAAGAAAAATAAAGTATTAAAATGTGCTTCTCACAAGGAGAGCTCATTCCTATAGTATACATGTGTTGAGTTTTATTGACTAAATTATTTATGTTCGGTTAAGCTTTGCGAATTAGAACATAAGTCTTTGAATCATCAGTAAATGGCTAAGACAATCAAACAAGATTCGATCATCGGTGCGTTATTCTTGATCAAAGAAGCTATATCATTCAAAGGTATTCTAAAATGAGTAGAACATCAATTATAATAGCCCTTCGAGGTAACATGATGATTTCTTTTTCTACTGGTGTGTTGAAATAACAGATCTACGATGTTGTTACGGTTTTAAAACATGTGTTTTTGTTATGCTTTTTACCGATCTGGTGAGTAAATTACTTTTCTACTGATTTTTATAATTTGTTCTTATGTCGTTCTGTTAAAAGCACTGATCCAGGATGGGGGTAGGTTTTATCATGTTTGCTGGTGCTAAACCCGCCGCATTCGGTATGTTCTGTTACCAGCCAGAGGCCTGTAATTCAAATGGCTGTCGTTTGTTGCTGTAGATCATATTTGTTTTGGTTTATTGATTAAGTTCTTTAATCGAGTTGTTAGTTTTCTCTTTTGAATTAACTTTAAAATTTTGAAGGCCATTCGGTGACCTTTATTTTTTTTAACTTTCTATGTCATTTGGTCTAAGAATAGAGTTTTATTAACTTGTCTCCTTGACAATAATACCACACTCTTTTTTCATTTAATTTGATATGCTGAGGTAGCATTTACTATAATTTCAGTATTCGATTGGAACAACTATTATTAGTACTTGTTTTTAAATATTGTGTACATGATTTAAATGTCTGTCTATCATATCCAACGTACTAATTACTGTTTTTATAATAAAATAAAACTTCGTTCTTTCAATCATAAAAACCGAGAAATCCTTGTGAATTTATTGGTCTTTTATAGATTATTATAAAATTGAGATTGAAAACATGAGGATTGTGTCCAAGAGACAACAACCCAACCAAAAGACGGAAAACAACCGAAAGCCACCAATGGGTCTACAACACAGCGGAAAAATCCCGCACCGGGAAGCGGGCTTCCGTATAGATTCATAGATACTTTTAACTTCTTGAACTCTTCATTATTATACACCTATTTCCTTTCTATGCTATGAGAGAAAAAAGTTGTTAGTCGAGGGGCTTAAAAAATTGTTTTGTCCAAATATCCATTAAATAAGTTGGATTTTTGTTTATGAAGAAAGTACAGGAAAATGTTTGCCTACTTAAATTCAGCGGTTTACAAAGTCCAAATATTTCGAGGGAAACGTTTAAAACGTCCAGGTTTTTCAAAGAATATGTTAATATTGAGATAGAATTTAAAACTATTTTTTTCTTCTTTATTACTGTAATGTATCGAATAATAATATATTCCAAATAAGTATAAACACTTTGCAGTTTTGATGAAATTTAATCATTTTCGATTTAATGCTTATGTCGTACTGAAAAAATCTAACAATTATAATCTTACAATATTACGCTATATAAGAAATCACTAGGTCTTCTATAAAACAGTCTTCATAATCGAGTACAGATGACTCAGACATAATCTTTTCAAGTATCATTTCATGCTACCTTTCAATTTTTATTTTACAGTAAAAAAATACAATTACAAAAAACTACAGACTTGATTCGCCAATGTAGAAATATAAGATTTGCATTGAATGGAATATGTGATAAAAAACGGTAACAACACTTTTTAAATTTAATGCGTCCGAAGCGCTTTTCTAGATTAACCTTATCCAGGAACGGACGAAGCTAAACACACGAATTCCGTTGATGTACAAGAACCGAAACAGTTGAAAAGCTCAATAACCAAAAGGTACCTTAATAATAGCCAAATACAGATGAGGTTCAACTTTGCCAATTATAAAAAAAATATACACGGATAGTTGTAGTTTATTATACAAAAGCTAGGTCTTGTAATAGAGACCGTACGGGATGGAGGTCGATAAATTCAAACTGCCACTGGAAAATTGGTGTTTATTGGATAGGACCAGTAATTTTGCCTGGCAACAGTTCCCATAAGGACCGTTTAAATGGTTGTTGTTCTTAGTGTGCAATGATCGTCGCACTCTCTCTACTCTCCCCATTCTGACATAACGTGGCTGTGTACTTGTACATCCAGCACAGCCGAAAGGACACCTCACTTTGGTAAGGGTTTTATACTGCCGATCGGAAGAGGACATAAAAGTGACCATCTTTCTATTCTTTAGTACCCCTCAGAGGTTAACATTTTTAGAAGAAAAAAAATGTTATATAAATCATGTAAATACTGACAACTGAGTTGATGCTAATTTGGGTGAGCTAACACAGGCATTTTATAAACAATGAAATAATTTAAAATCTTTATTGCGATCCTTTTGAAATAACAATAAAAAAAAATTATCGAATTGTGTATATAATATACGTGCACCTTCTTCATCCAAGTCACAATAGATAAAAAGTAAAACATTATAGATAGTAGATGTTTTTGTGTTCTGTTAAATTGTTCCTTTTAAAATTGTTAAACGATGATGACTGATGTACCCATATTTTGACTATTATATTTATTGTGTCTGTTTATTTAACGCATCAATGTAAAAATATCGGAAATTGATGAGACTGTCATTACAAAAGTGAGAGGGTTAGCGCTATAGAACCAGGTTTAATCCACCATTTTCTACATTTGAAAATGCCTGTGCCAAGTCAGGAATATGACAGTTCTTGTCCATTCGTTTTTGATGCGTTTTGTTATTTGATTTTGCCATGTGATTATGGACTTTCCCAATTGATCTTCCTCTAAGTTCAGTATTTTTGTGATTTTACTTTTTTTTTATAGGTCAAAGTAGGTCTTCATCGCGGAGTCTTGGCTCACACCTTATAGCACAAAAAGCAATTACTGGTGTAACACAATCCAAACAGGAAAATTAACGGTCTAATCTATATGCATATATTAAAGATAATTAGTTTGGAGAAATCATTCTTTTCTTTCAAAACACAGCTTTAAAAAAGGAGACGAATTAATTAATGGTTTTTTGTATATTCGTGAGCTAGTACATCTTCGCTAGCCAAGGGTTACGATCCACCCCCGCTCTATAAGATGTTTTTGTCTTCCCTTTGGTCATATAGAGTTATGGCCAGTGTTTAAATCATTATGTTTTGACAAGTTCTAGACGTGGGAACCTGTATCATTTGATATATATGATTAGCAAGTGAGAGCTTTCCTTGGGCATTACAGGTGCTCAGCTGGAGAGAACGGGAGTGGATCGTAACCCTTGGCTAGCAAAGATGGAGCTGGTAATGACACACAAAAAAATAACGATTGCATTTCTAAATACTGCTGTTGAAAACAATTTTGAAAACACAAAAGGAAATTTAAATTAATTATTAAACAGGTCGGGATCACTACCTTATATGGATATGCATAAATTAGCATATTTATGTACTCGCACATGTTATTGTTTATTTACGTATGACGCAAATATTTTTTACCTGGGTTTTTGACCAATCAACTAAATGAGTAACAATGCATGATGGACTACTACGTGTTTACAATCATCCGAGAACACGTCGTGTTCTTTACTGAAATACAACACTTTTTTTCCTGAATTGTGGGATTCACAATTTCGCTTAAATTTTAATTTTGTGTATCTATATTTATAGTCCGTGATATAAAGTACTCGTTCCATGCTCAGATTAACGAAAAGTTGTTTCTTTGCGAAGAAACCAGTGTTTCAATTTAGTCGGAATTTAGCCTTGATATGATTGATGATTACACGAAGATTTAAGATATTCGTCCACAATACAGCAACGAAACAACAGTGAAAAACACTATAATTGCCCATAAGTTAAACATTCATTGAGAGAGTCAAAAAATAAGGGATCAATGCATTTTGAGGGTTCGTAAAAAAGAGGAAAACTTAGAGTGTCTATTATCTATTATATTAAAATTTCCAAGCTTTAAACAAAATTGATGTTATACCTTTTTTTAAATTGGGGTCGGGTATGTATTCATTTATATGTCTTTAGATAACTAAACACGTGTAATCACCAATCGGGCCTATTTATGACCGACTATATGGTAGGGGTTTTTCTCATTGTTGAATGTCCTCTATATTTGAACTTTAGTTGATAGTTGTCTCATTCGCAATTATACCACACCTCCTTTTTTTTTTATATACAAACACCTTTCAGAAAGATTAGTTTTCCATTATCTTGAAAAGAGATATCTACTATACATAACACTCTGTGATATTTTTATAATTAAAAATTGACAAAACATGTATTACACCTATATCAGCTCTCGTTCATCAAAACTGTTGAGGACATTTCCTAATTCTTGTCTGAGAATGTTAACAAATTCAATTAGTATTGCTTTTTTGGCATATTTCAGTTTTTTTGCCTTTTTTTCTAATTCAAACAGTTCCCTTTGTTCTGGGGGCAATAAAGCAATATTTTCATCAATCATAGCAAGCAGCTGTGGTTTTGTTTTGTTTTGTTTTCATCTTTGCAAATTTCGTTTTCTTCTAGAGCAGATATTGGAATTTTTGAATTTTTTAATGGACTTTTTGGATATTTGCCGATCTTTAGAAAATTGTTCATGATGTTATCCATATTATTGTACAAGGACGTGAAATTTGATATATTTTGTGAACATTGTACCATTGGGTTTAAACCTATGATGTTCCTCTCATTTATTGGATATAGATATTTTGTTTTTCTCAGTTCTGCTCGAAATATGTCCCTTTCGGAGATAAATTCCTGTATTTGTCTCGGTTGCCTCGTGTGTTCAATTCTTCCAAGTAAAGAGTTAATGTTCCCCGTCAAAATTTCAACCGTATCGCAATTCTTCGTTACGGTTTCCCATTTGATACTGTTAGCTACACCAGAGATATGGGTTTTAATGTTCCGATTGTATTGCTCTAAAATGAAATCTAAACCCTGATGAGCATCGATCCGACCACTACGGGAAAACGACTCGTGTTTATTCAGACAATTTAGAATTTCTGGTGGCATGAGGAATCTATCGCAAAGTCCAAAACTATCAATCAACATGTATTTTGTGTGGTGTCTCCCATACCAAATTTGACGAAATATCTTTCGAGCCCTTTCTATAAGAACACAGTTGTTCTCTCTCACACCTTTGCGGAACATGAATATGGATTCTAAACATGGTAACATTAGATTACAAATGAAAAGTAAAGTATTGTCATTATTATCCTTTAGCCATTGGACAAAACCATTGAAATTTTCCGCAACGCAACTTGTTTTTGTGTTTCTAAAACTATATACCAATTCCATCCAGACTGATTCCCTACATTTGAATAAATTGTCGAAGGCAATATGATGATCTGAGCATCTTTTTGCGAAAGCAAGGGCTTTAGGGGTTTTATATCCCTGAGTTTCGAAAAACCTTTTTAATATGAAATCAGAAAACATCTCTGTAAAGGATTTTACCATGTTCATCTCCTCATGACCTAGACCTTTAAGTGGGACGACCCAAGAATATTTTTCTGGTTCCTCCATAATAAGTTGCAAAATAAGTGTCATAGGAGAGCCATCGCATACAACATACACAGAATGACGTGATCCTGTACTAACTCCAGAATCTATAGCAATTTTATCTAAAACCACTCTTAGAGAGGATTTTGATGCAGGATTTACAAACACTGAATCTATTAGACTAATTTTTGTACAAACATCTGTCGGTATTGGCGCCTATTTTGTAGTGTACAACGGATGCCCAAGTGATGCAGTATTGCTTTGAATTGAATCTGTCTTGCTTTCTAAAGTTACACTCCCATCATCCGAGAAGCTTTCTGTGTAGTTAATAAACTTAACCGTTTCTTGTTTTTTTCTCTTACAATCTTTGTTGATATCGCTTCCTGAGGTAGTGTCCCATTTCTGAGATTGATTTTACAAACATCACATTTTATCTTGTTTTTACCAAATGTTTTATGGCACTGATGGCACAACTTAGATTTGAAATTGTCATCCATGATTTTGCTTTGTATTGTTTCTGTTTCTGTATCTACATTATATTGTTGTAAACCAGTTTCTAGTGTAGTTTGTAAAACGTTAAGCGAGTCTTTTTCAGTCGGTTGTACTTCTTCAAAAGGTCCTAAATTTTCAAATTTTCGCCAATGTCGTGGGTCGAAGACTTCATTTTTTTGACAATTAAAACCATTTAATTCTAATTTTATAATGTTTGTCATTACTTCTTATGTCTGTTTATTGTCATTTCTAGATAACCAAACCTTTTGTAATCGCTGATTATTGTCGAAGGCATATACAAAGTCAGAAATTTAATTCATAGGGACACATGGGATCGGTTTCAATGACAGCAACCAGTTTTGTAAAAATGTGTAACCACCTGATGGTAAAGTGTGGGAAAAATATCAACTGCAGTTTTCTTCCTGTTGAATTATACACAATAAAATCAAGAGAGCAAGTGACATGGAGAAATATAACGCAAATGTTTTGCTGAAAACAACAATTCAATTGCCAAAGACTTGCGGAATTGGCGTTTTTGAAAATTTCCATGAGTATCAACATCTAAAACAGATTTGGTTAAACAATCAATTACTTTTCTGACTATAGGCGTTTGTTTATCAAATATATCATTTGGAGAAAGATTCGATAAACCATTTGCATCTTTAGAAAAATCGCAACATTTTAAAGTCTCTTTTTCTTTGAGAAAAATTTGTTCAATAACCTTTAAACGATCTTTCTCAGTTTCAATACAGCAAAGGCCTTCGATTTCTTCCTTTAAACTATTAATGACCATATCTTTCTCTGAAATAATACAATGCAAGTTTTGTATTTGTCCGGACAATTCTTGAAATATTGGTGACACAGAATCAACTTGACAACCAAATTCTTCCCGAGCGAGGACAGTCGCACAGGTTTGAACAATTACATCTACATCCACATTGTAAATTGTGTCTGTTTGAACCAATCGACGTAGTCTGTTATTCACAGGAACATTTGAAGATGTGCTATCATTATTCCCCATCGTGTATTTGGCTATTTTACAAGGTGGTATTTGCATATCATCTGCATGCTCCTTTTTTCTATGAAATTTGATAAAGTCAATATTTCTTTAACAAGTCATTGTAAAGACATTATATTTTTTAAATTGTAGGTAAAAATTTGTAGGCAAAATAGAAGACAAAAATATCTGTTGTACTATACATTTTCTATATGATTAACATTGTGTAAGGAAAAACCGCGACATTGACATAAATCGGTTGTATGTTCAGCGACAAATATTACATAACATTTATGTTGGTAGGATAACTATGAAAAACAACTTGAGAATATTTTCATCATACATGTAAATTATGCATTATGTTTTAATGGAAATTTCATTAAATTATTTGGGAAGTCAAGAGTTGCGTATACAAAATGTGTACATCGAATTAAACGAGAAGACTAAGTCTGTGGATTTAGAAAATAAACCCAAAAATATTTTAATAATAAACCAAATAGGGGTAGTACAATTGCTTTATATGATAACGAATACAAGAAAAAAAAGATTACGAATACAATATGAATACACCTGTATTAAGCAATGCCAAAGCCCATCTTTAGAAAATGTTGATGTTTTCATTTCATTATGATAAGTTGTTATGGTGTCAGAGTTGTGGATACACATTCGAAACCGCACAAGACAATATATCGGACAGTAGGACTGACATACGGACGGCCGGACGGAGGGACAGCCGGTCTCCGAGACTGACAGTTGGACGAAAGGGCAATCACTATGAAGTTTTACTTTACCGTGTAAGCGTGGGAATATATATACATATGTAATCTAGTGATTAAAGAAACCCGTTTGAAAAAAAAAGTTTCATGTAACAATGTTAAGTTGAATGAATTATGGCTTGTAATTTATGTTTCATATTTATTTATTTTAAAACGATTTTTGTATTAATTAGCATGTTTAGACAGCCTAAATAGGCAAAACGGTACCCACTATAATCCGGAGAATTCAAAAGATATAGCAGACAAGTCAGAAGGACAGCAATCAAACGATAAAAATACCTATCGGATAAAATTTGCAACAAGCGGATTTCCTCGATTTACAAAAAGTATACACAATAGAATTTACTGTCCCCGCTTTTAGTCGAGCCTTCGACTTTTGTCGAAATAGCGAGACATATATATATATATATATATATATAGCGATCCTACATTTCGTTTTATCGGCGTCGTCCAAAAATATAACCTTCGTGTTTAAAGTTTTTGAAATTTTGATTTCTTTCTTAAACTATCCTTGATTTCTACCAAACTTTGACAAAAGTTTGTTTATGATCATAAGATAGTATCCAGATATATAAATTTGTTAAAAAAAATCCTGTTTGTCCGTATTTAACTTATAAATGGATTAAGTTAATTTTTCTGCCAGTTAACATAACATTCACTCTTTGGTTAAAAATTTTAAAGTTTCAATAACTTTCATAAACTATCATAGATTTCTCCCAAACTTTGACAGAAGCTTGTTTATGATCAAACTCAGCTAGTATTCAAAAAAATTTATTAAACAGGAAATCATATATATTTCCAGATTTTCCGTATATAACTTATTTATAGACTTCCAGTTAACATAACATATACTGTACAGTCTGCAGTTAATGTTCTTATAAAACATTTATTGAATTCATAAAAAAAAAAAGCTGAGATACTGGGTTCCGCGGAACCCTTACACATTTTTATAACATATATTTTTAGAATAATAAATATGATGTACTTACTTTTAGATCAGGTCCTGACAAAAAGTTTACACATCCAGTGCAGATAAGTCTGCGTCTGTCGTAACATCCATATTGCTGAGCAGCCTGTAACGCCACCGCGGGGACATGCTTGAAATTACGTAGTATTTCAGTGCCATGTTCTTTGTGTTTTTCAAAGCAGCATTGTTTTTGAAATGGCATTATACTTATACAAGATACGAAAAGTCCAATAGCATAAATCGATATATAGATAAACTAGTAACCCATTCCTTCAAACCGTAATGACAGGTTTAAAAGAGCTCAAATGATTTTTATACTGGACAGTGGTCACTCGATTTGAAATTTCACTGTTTCACGTGCAATTAATGCACAGGTACAATGCATAACAATGGCCATAACCTGTTCAACTACATTTTACAAGGCCAAAAAGAAAGTTGAATCGTGAAGTCAAAAACAATATTTTTTTAATCTGAGCATGCAAATTGAAGATTATGCTATATATTTTACATTAAACATATTCGGAAAACAAAAACATGTATTTTGAGAGTCCCAGACACTATATATATAAATTGACAGTTTTCCCAATCTATTCAGTGATAGTAAACACGTAGTAGCCCACAATGCATTGCAGTTCATTGAGTCGATTGGTCAGTTTTTCAAGGTCATGTTTACGATCTATTTGGGAAATTAGTACGCAAATATATTCTGACGTCAGGAAATCTAGAGTTCTCGACCTGTTAAATGTGTATTTTCAAACGTCCAGTGACATATATTGCATGCATATCTTGGACGAGCACTAAATATATCGTTCACTAAAACTAATACCGGTAAATTTATATCCTATCGCGCTCTTTTTAAAATTCATGCAATTCCCCATTTCTTGATTCACCCTAGTAAGCTAGCTTCGAAATATCTAAACTAAATGATATAACATAAAATTATAAAATAAGACGGGTATGTTCTGTAATAGTTATCTCACGAAGACGCGGTGTGTCAGTGTAAAATCACCCCGATGGCCGGAAGCCAGAGGGTGATCTAAAACTGACAAAACAAGTCCGAATGGGATAACTATTTTACATCCCAGCTGTTTTAGATTATACGAATAACCATTTACATTTCATAAAATCTAGTTTAAAACGTCACACAACCATTATAATATACTTTATATATTACTATATAATGTATACCCTTTATGACCCCCGAACACGATGATTAAATATGAAACGGTGTTAACTCGCCCCACTGGCCAATCGGCCCACACTAGATCGTCACTTTATAAAAATTCGCCCACTCTTGTTTACCTACTCGCCCCAATTTTAAAAAAGTGAAAAATCAAATTGAACAATCAGTCTGACAACTCACTTATTTACGAAAAGGGTTAAAACCCTACCGAATAAAGGTCTGCCAACTCGCCCCACTTATAAAACTATCTTGCTTCCTTTAAGTATGTTAAATTACTGATACTGAAATTGATAGTCGTCCTGGTGTAGTGGTATGTGTCGTGGGTTAATATGCTAAAGGTCTTGAGTTCGAATCCCAGCATAGACACTGAATTTTGTCTACGTAAATTTTGATAGATTGTCTTTTTCGTATAATTAATTATAAGTTTTATAGTGGATTTGACATTCCCGCCAAAATGTAACAGAACAAAGGAAAGCGTGCTAAACAAAGAAACTCAAGCTAGGGTGATCTGGTAGGGATGATCCGGCTCAGATCAACCCTGGTAGAACAAAGGAACTGGGATGTAATTAATAGTTATCCCACAAGGACGCGGTGTGTCAGTGTAAGATCACCCCGATGGCCGGAGGCCAGAGGGTGATCTAACACTGACACACCAAGTCCGAATGGGATAACTATTTTACATCCCAGCTGTTTTAGATTAGACGGAAAACCATTTACAATTCATAAAATCTAGTTTAGAATGCCACACAACCATTATAATATACTTTATATATTACTATATGATGTATACCCTTAATGACCCTCAAACACGATGAGTAGATATCAGATGATGTCAACTCGCCCCGCTTGCCAATCGGACCACATAATATTGCCACTTAATAAAAAAAAATCGCCCAATTATTGTTTACCGACTCGCACCACTTTTGAAAAAGTGTAAAATCAAATTGAACAATCAGTCTGAAAAGTCACTTATTCATGTTATTAATGAAAAAGGTTTAAACTTCACTGAATAAAGGTTTGACAACTCGCCCCACTTATAAAAAGATCTTGCTTCCTTTAAGTATGTCAAATTACTATTATTTCGTATCCAGTCGTCCTGGTGTAGTGGTATGTGTCGTGGCTTGCTATGCTAAAGGTCTTGAGTTCGAATCCCAGCATATACACTGGATTTTTTCAACGTGAATTTTGATAGATAGGCTTTTCCGTATAACTAATTATAAGTTTTATAGTGGATTTGACATTCCCGCCAAAATGTTACAGAACAAAAGAAAGCATGCATAACAAAGAAACTCAAACAGGGGTGATCTGGTAGGGGTGATCCGGCTCAGATCACCCCTGTTAGAACAAATGAGCTGGGATGTAATTACAAATATGGACAAATGTCAAAATTAAGGGAAAATAATACTCATGATAATATTATCATCCGAACAAGTTGAAGCTTTTTTATAAGCTGTACCGAGTCAGGAATATGACAGTTGTTGTTCATTCGTTTGATGTGTTTATCATTTTATTTTGCCATTTGATTAGGGACTTTCCGTTTTGAATTTTCCTCTGAGTTTTTTTTGTTGTTTTAATTATACATATTTACACCATGAAATTATTGTTATCAACTAAATTAGAATAATTATTCTCGATATTTTAGAAGGCGAGAGGAGTCTTTGGATTAGTTTGTTTTGTATATATATCTTTATTCTCAATAAACCATATTACATAGGTATAGAGAAGACAAATGAATTATGTACATATTTACAAAAAGACAGAACCAACAAAATAGTTGCTAATACAATATATGAAGTCCATTTCAGCCAGGAGCACATACACCTGTGTTAATAATCTTTATGAATTTACATAGTTTAATCAATTCTGATTTGTTTTTTGAAGACATAATCTGATTGTATTTGACAATATTTGCATTTTTTAAATAATAATTTGACAGACAATGTTTCCTGTTTTCTTTGTGTGTATGGGTTAAGCATGATAAGCATGATATACATATATATATATATATCTTTTATGCAGCATGTCCAATTACAGTTTTAATTGTCAAATGGTGCTAACATATTTACGTCATCAAAGATAGATATTATTTACATACTCTAGTATTACACTACATTTAGCATATAATGGTATTTTTGGAATATTAACCTTTTTCTTCTTTTTTTTTTATAAATATTAGGATTACCTTTACGTTATATAATTCGATACCATATGAAAACCATATATGAACGAATTAAAAGAGGTGCGATAGATACCAGCGGTCGCTCAAAGACCGAAAACAAACCAACAATGCCATGGCTAAAAAAGAAAAAGACAAACAGACAAATAATAGTACACAAGACACAACAAAGAAAACTAAAGACTAAGAAACACAAACCCCACCAACAACTGGGGTGATTTGAAGTGATGCGGAAAGGTAAGCAGATCTGCTCCATATGTGGCACCCATCATGTTGCTCATGTTATTACAAACCCGGTTAATAATCGGTTACATTCGTTGATTAAGCTGACTGATATACAATTATTAATTAATCAGCGGCAAGTTATCATAGGAAAGACAGCAGCAAGGAAACCGAAAATGTTTATTGATTAGACATAAAAAAAAAAACAGTCTCATACAGGTTATGAATTAATGATATGCTATTGATTTATACGCTTTTCCGTTGAAATAAGTTCAAACCAAACAAAAGAAAATCAAACTTATCCATATACCACAGTGTGGGAACGGAACTGTACGGTTTTCTAATAATTTGGTCATTCGGGAGACTGTCAAGCGGGGCTCCGACATTTGCAAAATAACAAGTTGCTTGATGAAACCTTTGATGAACTCTTATGTTACTATGTAACGTTTCTGCTTCAAATTTTGGTAGCTAAAACATTCTTTGTGTAAATATGAACCAAAATAATAAGAAAGATATATGCATCCAAACGTTTTTCTTAAGCCTCGGTCACACCTAACAGATAGCTCGAACGGATGCCTAACGAATAACTTTTTTTCAATCCGTTCATGTCCGTTAGACGGCCGTTCTTATCCGTTAGACGTCCGTCCATATCCGTTGCATGTCCGTTTAGCGTACGTTTTATCCGTCGACGTCCGTTCTGTCCGGTGGAAAATTTTGAGCATGTTAAAAACTTTGAACGGACGTCCAACGGATGAAATATCCGTTGAACGTCCGGTAGTCATCCGTTTTGTATGGTACTCGTCCGTTTCGTATCCGTTATACATCCGTTGTAGGTCTGGCAGTAAAATTCACCAACGGACTTCTAACGGACGTCCAACGGATAAAACGAATGTTGAACGAATGTGAAACGGACTTCCACCGGATGTATAACGGATAAAACGGATGATAAACGGATCTTAAGCGGATAAATGCCAATTGAATATGTCACGTCAGAAATGCCAATTAGATTTCTTAAAGCCTCGGTCACACCATACCGGATAGCACGAACGGACGCCTAACGGATGAATATAAAAGTTGTCCGTTGACAAAATTGTTATCCGTTGGGAGTCCGTTGATGTACTGACCGGATAAAACGAACGTGTAACGAATGCATAACGGACACAAAACGGATATGCAACGAACGAGAAACGGTAACGTACCGGACAGAACGGATGTCGAACGTACATCCAACGGACGAGTACCGCATAAAACGGACACTTAACGGAAGCGTACCGGATAAAACGGATGAACAAGATATACGGAAAAATTAATTGCGACAATGATAGAACATGCAAATCGCATAAATATTCAAAATGTTTCTGTGTAACTGGTTTTTGTTTGTCCTTCAAAATGCCGATTACATCGAAAAATCATTGTTTTCTACCTGAATTTTCACATGTATCTTTTCTGATATATATTCTTACCGGTCTGAAAGTTTCAAAGCCATTGTCCCAGTAGAAATCCAAATATATTCATTTTCTCAATGTCGGATATTTTTATTGACTGTACAATGATCAACCACTGAATAAATATACACCACAAAATGAAAAGGACAATACAAAATATGTTAAGAATCTAATCTAAAATAAAAATGAAAATAATCCTCGTACAAAATAAATATTTATATATACCGAAAAGGTGACTAGATGCTCTGGAAGGGTAATGAGCATATTTTGAATTTTACTAAATATATTATTTACCAGCAATTTAAAAAAAAATAAAACACATATTTGAGCAATACAACAAAGAATTTTTCATCACAGGATCGGGATATTGTAACTTGATAAAGGAATTCGAATGTGGAATGGTGGTAGCTGACCACGGATCCAAGAAAAATACACGTATAGGTCAATAAACATGATATTGAAATAAGAAGATGTGGTATAATTTCATATGAGATGTCTGTTTATTACAAGCTAAAGCTACTGACTAGATGCTCTGGAAGGGTAATGAGCATATTTTGAATTTTACTAAATATATTATTTACCAGCAATTTAAAAAAAAATAAAACACATATTTGAGTAATACAACAAAGAATTTTTCATCACAGGATCGGGATATTGTAACTTGATAAAGGAATTCGAATGTGGAATGGTGGTAGCTGACCACGGATCCAAGAAAAATACACGTATAGGTCAATAAACATGATATTGAAATAAGAAGATGTGGTATAATTTCATATGAGATGTCTGTTTATTACAAGCTAAAGCTACTGATAGAAAAAGCTTCAGTAAAATTTAATTTTATCCAGGATGGGAGAGGACTTGTTATCTGAACGACAGAGAAAACACAAAATCCTACAACATTTTTTTTTTTATATCAGTGTCACGATTCAGGAAACTTTACAATATTCCCAACTATAGCATCTGACGAACGAACGAAACAATTTTTTTTGGTGAGAACAACACTTTATCAAACCACATTTATATCTTCAATATAAAAATAAGGAGATGTGATATGGTTGTAAAAGTTCAAAAAATAAATGGATTTAAGCAATTATAGTCGGCTATAAAAGGTCCCGACATGAAAAATAAGAATCAATACATTTCGAAAACTTACGGCCTAATCCATAATAAAACAATTTACGAAAAACAGGTATGACAGACATGAACCAATACAACGACAATCACTGAACTACTGGCTCTTGACTTGAAACAGGTACATAAAGAAATTGACGGGGTTAAAACTGTCTGTGTGCGCTCATTCTGCCCAAAACTAGCACAACACAAGACCAAACTATAAAAAAATCAGTTGAATGATCGGATCATCATTTAATACTATCACTGACCAGGTGCAGATCCATCCTTTTTACACAAGGGGGATCCAAACCACGAAACACCCTGAAACGTCCACAAAATAAAAAAATAAATCGAAAAAGGGGGTTTCAACCACTAAAACTCCCTCTCCCCGCATACCGTATCCGCTAATGCAGACTGCATTCATTAAAATAAAAGCTTCAAACATCAGTAACACTTTTTAGTGTGTAATTTAGGTTTAAAAAAAAAAATTGATAACAATACCAAATAACTAACTGTTATTAAATCGTAACCGAAAAAGGAGAAAAAAATCATGCCAGACATATGTTGCATTGGATTGCAGTAGTTTTGATAAATATTTATATGTCCGAAGTATCATGGAAAACATAAACTGATCATGAATGTGGCAGAAGAGATTGTAGTTAGCATTATCTACTTAAGAGTTATAATTAGTCATATGCCACTACAAACTACTACAGCAAAATGCAATGAGTGTGTATGTAAAGGTAATACCTTTGACTAGCTTGCTTGCTAGCTGGACCGTGAAGTCATAACAAGGTAAAGTAGATTACCTCCTTTCGGAGTAGTCTAGTTGGCCAAACGATGAAAAGAAAAGCTTCAAGCGATTGTACAGGAAGGCTCCGAGCGATTGTACAGTAAACTTCAAGCGATTGTACAGTAAACTTGCAAGCGATTGTACAGTCAATAAAAATATCCGACATGGAGAAAATGAATATATTTGAATTTCTACTGGGACAATGGCTTTGAAACTTTCAGACAGGTAAGACTATACATGTATATCAGAAAAGGCACATGTGAAAATTCAGGTAGCAAACATTGATTTTTCGATGTTTATTTGACATTTTTGATCGCTGTTGTGTAACAATTTTGATCGTTTTACACGGAGCTCCGCCATTCCAAAGAAAACGTATGGATTCATATATCGTTCTTATTATTTTATTGGTGCATATTTACATAAAGAATGTTTTAGCTACCAAAACTTGAAGCAGAAACGTTGTATCGTAATATAAGAGTTCATCAAAGTTTTCATCAAGCAACTTGTTATTTTGCAAATGTCGGAGCCCCTCTTGACAGTCTCCCGAATGACCAAATTATTAGAAAACCGTACAGTTTCGTTCCCACACTGTGTATACTGTTACACTTGCTTACCTGCTCATTTGTATTTAAAGTTTACGGATAGTTATTGATAAGCAATCTCCTTTTTTTAATAAATTGGCAAATATGTCATAGTCGGAGTTATGTTCCCTGGAAGGATGACATATCTACCTGTCATCTTATGCAATACTGCTCGACGGTGTACAGAGCAGGTTCATTTCAATATCACAAATTACAAATTGATGTTTGCACATAATCCACCCTTAACATCATTATTAGAATTATGTTCGCTCACAAAACATAAGTCTGTCAGATAACAGTATTTATATTTTATTTAAATGTCAGTAGAAGTTTCGTTAACTGTTTGGCAATATTTCCCTGTTGCTTTATGGTTTCAAACTTCTTGCATTTGATCGAATTTAAAAAACAAAAAAAAAGGGCCTCGTTTTAAGATCTCATCAAATATATTTCGATATTTGCCATTGTATTACAAAGTGTTACTCATGTTATTACAAACCCGGTAACTAGTCTAATTCGGTAGGTCATATTCGGGAAAAGGGAAGGGGATTGTAGTTACGACATAAGGAACATATCCGACATCATCTGTGAAACGGTTATTCCATAACTTATCAGAAACCCTCGAATCAAAATAGGTGAAAAGCCAAAAACAAAGGGCCTTTTTAATGTCAAACGTATCAATTTCAACATTGTCATTCATTATAGTATCTGTTAGATAATGTACACGTGACGTGTCAGTAACTGCTTGTAAACCTTTGTTAATGTATGTTTCATTGTCATGAAGCTGAGTTTATTATGTTGTTCTGACATCGGACTCGGACTTTAATATTTTATTGATAGGGGGTGTCGCTGGAGTTCTGTCACCCCCCCTCTTTCATATAATTTAGTCTAAGATCTTAAAAATGTATCCCGTTTCATTTATTGCGTATGTAATATTGTAACCTTTTCCCATAGTTATTGGGTTTTGTTTTTGTGGGATGTGTTGGTAAAGTGGAATATTTAAGGCTTAGATTCTGTGTGTAGTGTTTACTTATGGCGAGACTTTCGTCTGTGAACAAATTACAGGGCTTTTCATATACAAGTACATGTAATTGGAACTTTATCGACCTTATCGTATATTTATGATAGTTTTCCCCACCTTTTCCCATATTTTGAAGCTTGAAAAGGTGACAAATATCTGCGGCACGTCCTATCACCTTGTATATATATACACCCACTTTTCCCTCCGAGGTTAAGATCCAATTGTGACCCTCGGCTGTTTTTTATTTGCTGTTTGTTCGGCTTGTTGTCTCTGTGACACATTCCCAATTTCCATTCTAAATTTAATGAATATTTTTATATACTAGTGTATTTATACAGATTGATAAATAGATAGATAGATATATATAAGAAGATGTGGTATGAGTGCCTATGACACCACTCTCCATCCAAATCACAAATAGTAAAAGTAAGCTATTATAGGTCAAAGTATGGCATTTAACACGGAGTCTTGGGTCACACAGAACAGCAAGCCATAAAGGGCACTAACATGACAAGTGTTAAAACACTTGAATAGGAAAACCAACAGCCTAATCTATATGACAAACGACTATTGGTCTTCAGTGTAAACTTGATGGCGTTAATTCTAGACAAGATAGTCTTGTTCACTTCAAGGTCATTTACGTGCACGTGACTGTTTCATAAACGCACCATCTCATTAACAAGTAAAAAGGTGGTGTCAACTTGGTCAACGTCTAGATGCTTTGTTAAAGTGTTTCCATATACGTCAACACATACATTGGTATATGAAGGTAATTATTTAACAACTACTCCCCTAGTGTTGCACTTGTTTGTACTAACAATTAAGCTTAACCAATTATCTGACTGATGAATGCAAACAAGTTTACTTGAGGGGTAATATTATTTGTCACTTCTTAATTTGTAGTAAACTATTTTGATATAAACATGTTTAGGTTTATGTTATAATGTAATTAGACACCGACAGCAGATTTCGGAGTTAATGTATAGTCTTTGATGACTGATTGGATGACTCTTGTTACACTACTATTTACCACGAGTACTTGAGCACAAATATATCCGATAAACATGTTTAGATGGGAACATGACGAAGGCTAAACATGTTTAGAAATGGAACAAGACTGAGATTAAGCACTAAGAAAGAAACGTATAGAGGCTAAACATGTTCTTATATTATGAGACAGTATTATGGTGTTTTAAATCTAAAAATATACAAAAATTAGAACATGTTTAACCTGCTGAAGTGAATACAAATTCGCGTTCTTAGGATTCTGTTTAGACTCTAAACACCAATTTACAGTGTAGTCTTGTATGGTTTTTTTTAATTTTAGTTTATTCATATGTTTTGGAGTTTTGTATGACGTCCATTTTTACTCAAATACGCGTAGTACGCATTGTTTATTTAAGGACCAGCTGCTGATGAACACCTCCGGGTGCAGCCTTCATGATAAACTTTCGAGTTCACAAGCCCCAAGCTCATTTTTTTTAGAACATTTTAGTTGAGTTTTGTTAGATGTAGAGAATAATTTTACAAGCCTGAAAGCAATTTTACAAGCCAGGGCTGTAGGACTTGTGGTTAAGCGGGATTGTTCTCTTTGCATTGAAGAACCAATGGTGGCCTCCTGCTGCTATCTGATCTTTGGTCGTGTTGTCTCTTTGACAGATTCCCAATTTCCATTCCCAATGTTACACTTATTACTACTATTATTTAATTAACAATAGAAATAACATAATATGAAGGGAAAAAAGGATGTTGGTACTTTTGTTATTTCTAAGGACAAAAATTGTCTCTAAATATAAATATGAATGAAGAGATAACGGAATTACCCCAGTTGACACTTCAAACCAATAACATAAAAACAAAATACGTTAAGACCTTGTTCGTGTCACTATCATATGTACTTTTGTTATAAATATTAATAAACATCGCTTAATGAAGTATTTAGTTCACATAATGTACAATACCAATATTCAGGAGAACAATTTATAGTTCTATTAACGAAAGTTAACAAACTAGAATTGTAAGCGTCAGATATAAATTAGTTATGCTACTGTAATCAAATTTACAAATACAGAATGACATATGGTCATAAAGGTTTTCATCAGGACGGTATTTACAGAGTACATAAGTCTACAATACTGACTACAACGAGTAAATATAAATTAATGAGTACGTATAATAAACACTTATCTATTATATTATTGTTTTCAATGGGTTTGACGAAAGGTTTATGTATCTTTGATATGGTTAATCATTTATTATCAATAAAAAAAAATTAATATATAATAATTTCTTGCTAAAAAGGATACAAAGCTTAGTAAAAAGTTTCATTTAAAAAAAAACGTCGGTCAGGGTTAAATATGAAACCCTTTAACGGACCTTTTGTCCTGTTTCGTACATTTATTGATTATGATGAAGTTCTACAACTGAAGACGCTTTTACCTTGTTATATAAATTATGTTTGAGAACGCCGGAAATCAACAAATGGACCCGTGTTGATTTGTTTATGGTAAGTTTAAAAGGTGAAATGGGAATTGAAGTCCAGCACTTTGCGGAAAGCTTTTATGGCGATATATATTTTTATGAAATATAATCGTAAAAATGTTAAACAAACATTCATTGTTGCCTTAAGCATACATTTTAGGTAAATTGAAGCAGAATCATAATTCTGATTGTATATCATTTGCTATCTGTGTATTTACAATTTTATTTTTCTTCTGAGGTAAAATTCAAACATAGGCTTTATAACCTTAGATAATGTGTGTGAACAAAAACGGTTTACAACTATATCATGAAATGTGTGTTTTTATAAGATTTTCTCCTGTTTGCATACACAGACATTGATAAATTGTTTTCGTATTTAAACCTACATATATTTATGACCGTTAACAGTGGGTTTATTACATACTGGTGCTTATATTTTTATGACTACCCTCAGTATATATAAAACCCCAAACAACATCGTTTTGTGTGTAAAATTCATTACATTAACTGCTTGATAAACGAATTAACAATTCACTTTGAAACTCAACATATACCTTCACGACACTTACCAAAGAAGAAATCCTGGATAATCATAGGTCTGTTCTATGTTCCTTTGGGATTTCAACCAAAGATGAAGAACTGGATCTTCCATCACTGTATTGGATACCTAAACTACATAAGTGTCCTTACAAACAACTTTGGGTCTTCCAAGTGCTCCACGAAACCTCTTTCTAAATTATTACCATCTATTTATCAGCAATCAAAGACGGGCTTCAAAGTCATTGCGAAACTGCATATTCTAGAGATGATGTGAATCAGATGTGGATAACTAAAAATTCCAAAGATCTTTTAGAGTACATACAATCTAACTCTCTTTCATCTTGCAATAGTATTAATCATTTGACTTTTCTACACTTTACTCAAGTATTCCACATTCCAAACTAAAAGAAAAATTAAAAGAGTTGGTATTGCTTTGTTTCATAAAAAAGAATGGCCAACGTAGAAACAAGTATCTTGTCTTAGGGAGGGATAAATCCTACTTTATAAAAGTTCACTCTGATTCAAACAAAAAATTCTCTGAAACTATCATTATCAAGATGCTTGATTGACAACATAATTGTTATGTTTGGAGGACGTGTTTTTAAACAGACGGTTGGCATTCCAATGGGAACAAATTGTGCCCCTCTTCTTGCCGACTTGTTTCTTTATTATTATGATGCTGACTTCATATAGGAACTGAACTTTCATGAATGTGACCTACCGAATTAGACTATTTACTGGATTTGTTATCACATAAGCAACACGACGGGTGCCACATGTGGGGCAGAATCTGCTTACCCTTCCGGAGCACCTGAAATCACCTCTAGTTTTTGGTGGGGTTCGCGTTGTTTATTTCTTTCGTTCTCTATGTTATGTCATGTGTGCTATTGTTTGTCTGTTTGTCTGTTTGTCTTTTTCATTTTAAACATGGCGTTGTCAGTTTATTTTCGATTTATGAATTTGACTGTCCCTCTGGTATCTTTCGTCCCTCTTTAATGATAAACGGAGACTTTTTAGTCCATACTATCCGCATGTTCGTCTAAAGAATTGTCCATTAGATTTACAAAAATCTGTCTTTTTACTCGCGTTGTGGTATTAACCATAAGTGCATTCTATAAAATTCTAAAGTACTTAGTTTAAACAGTATTTATTAATGAAAAATGTCAAGATAAATATACAATGCACATAAAGTTCAAATATGGGATTCGGAAACAAGTTTGGAAAAACTTTTCTTAAGTACTTCGGGATAATTTCAAATCTCTATCTTTTCTGGAATTATGTCTATCAACACTTTTGGCTATTCAACCCTGCAAATCACCAATCGCTATGAGAAAATGAAAAATCGTCTAAAATCAATAATCAACAACGCCTTTTGAACATCAAAATGGCAGATAACGGTATAAATTTATTACATGTACCATACGACAAATTTATTTAATAGTGTACAGAAAGGTTAAACATGCTACACAGAGAAACAAGTGATCAGTAGACTGGATTTTCTTATGGACAAAATACACAAATGTATATGTTGAATATGAAGGTACATTTTTTTAAGTGTCGGCAGTCCTATGTTTATGCCCGCGTCACACTGTCCCGATTTGTATATACGATGGACACCCGAATGCGAAAATTGTAAGTTCGTACGAAGTTGGTCCCGATCTCGTTAAAATACCAAAAAGTGACCGAAGAAAGTACGATGAATAACGAAGTCTATACGATGGTGCCGAAATTATATACGATAGCAAAAGATGGACATACGAAGGTTAACCGAAGACGGGTATTTAAGCTTCATATCTCAGCCGAAGCCTACACGATGGATCACGAAGGCTACACGATGGATTACGAAGGCTACACGATGGATTACGATGATGGCGCGATGGCCATACGATGTCTAAAAGATACGAACAGAATTTCGACAACATATCGTTTCTGTACAAGTCTGCAATGCATGGCGGGAAATCGATCTTTTTGTCTAATTCTTATAAAACTTAGTTTATTATCCCCTCGCCTACTACATGTAAGTTGCGTGTATATAAAATTGTTATTGACACTCTAGACCCAAAATGCTCAAAACTTGGTATGGTGTTACTCGTTAAAAATATCTTAAGCGCTATTGACTTTAAAGTTCAAAGGTCGAGGTCACAGTGGCAGTTGTAATACAAGGCAAGATCACCCTTGTGGACACTCTAAAACCAATATGCTTCAAAAGATTTTAACCACATTTGGTATATTGTTCCTCCTTGTAATGATCTGACATTTTTTACGTTCAAGGCCAAAGGTCAAGGTCATACAGATGGACTTGTTTTTTCTCCTTGAAATAGCATAATACACAGGAATTTGTTGCTTATTTTTTTACCTGCTGGTTCTAAAGACAATATTAAAAGTATTTCCAGTTACTGAATGTTTTGGTTGATTTCTAGAAAAATAGTTTATGTATCAAATATGCATATTCAATTTACCATTTTCTGCATGTGTATATACAAATATAGTGTCCATATTTGTCCCCAATATGTTACATACGAGGGGATGCCACGCTCGGCATTGCCTTGTTTGAACTGTAAAATGTGTGCACTAGTCTGAATAATCACCCATAATTATGCCCATGTTTACTGATCTATCTTAAAGGTAAGGTAATGGGTTCGTTGATCCCTTTTATTCAAAAAGAGCTCTTTCAAGGAGAATATCATAATAATATAGACAAAAGGAAGGATGTGGGGAAAGCAACAAATGCGGCAAAATATGACATATAGAAAACAAAATGGTTATGGAGTAAACATTCGTGTGACAACAACTCAGACGATACATAAAAAAATCAGAATAATGAAGAAAAAGTTGGTTTCCCTATATACGTGTACCTGCAGTATTGGTGTACGAGGCGCGTTTATGATTTTCATTATGTTACTTGATATGGAAAATTGACAGAAAATAATATTTTATTTGTAAAAGTAAATCCCGAGCCTGTAATAGCTGCTCTTCTTGTTCCATTTGAATTAATAGAAACAACGCTGTCGCCTTTCTTGTTCTCATAGAATCATATGATATGAGCTCCATGTTTTGTGAACGTCTTTCTTAACTGTCATATTAGACTGACCAGTGCACATCGCGCATGACACTTTAAATGTATTTTAACGCAAAAATTAACTTACATTTAGCTGGATTTATTGCCGTCGTAGTTCCATCTTGTCGCCTTCGTACTTTTATTCGATGGCAACACGACGGGATTACCGAGGTCTTCACGAAGTCGTGTTGCCATCGTAAGACCTTCGGGTATCTTCGTGATTCATTCGTGTAGACATCGTAATGTCAAAACTGTCCGATGGAAACGATGGAAACACGAATGCAATACGATGTGCAAAGATGCATTCCCGGTGACATTACGATAGTGAGGATGGTGATACGAACTCAATACGAACCCTCAACATCGGACGCACCTTCGGGGATTTTTTTTAACATGTTAAAAAATTCAGAACCCTTCCCGAAGTTGTCCCCGAGGGCTAGAAAAAGTGGCCGATGGTTCTACGATAGTTAAAGATGGCACTACGAATAGCCCGATCTGGAAACGATCAGTCCCGATTTTGAAAATTTCCATTATCGTGTTGTCATCGGCGTAAAAATCGGGACAGTGTGACGCGGGCATTACGAAATGCGCGCCGACATCTTTTTATTTTCATATGAGTTGGAGTTCCCTTGGACACTTGTCAAAAACTAGAAGATCAAACAAGCAAAGTCATGTTGTTTAATATTCAGATATATTGATGATGTTGTTTCCATTTACAAACCGAACTTTTATATTTGGCTTCCTTTAATATATACTCCTGAACTAGAAATAAACAAATACGGCTTCCTCCGCCTCATTATACCTGGAACTTGACGTAAACGGTCATCTGGCAAAAGATCGTTTCTTCTTTTATCTAAGAAAGATTAGGAAGATAGCAAGACCTTGTTAATAAATATTCTGTATCCTTATTTTTGACATTTTTACCAATTATGTCTGTTTGTTTTGTCCACACATAGTTGTTATTATAATTGAATTGTATGCAACCGTCATTACAGTGAGAGAATTAGCTTGCTATGAAACCGTGTTTAATCCACAATTTCGACATAAGGCAATGCCTGTACCTAGTCAGGAATATGTCAGTTGTTTTCAATTCGTTTTATGTGTTTGAGCTTATGATTTTACCATTTGAACTCTCCGTTTCGAATTGACCTTGGAGTTCAGTGTTTTTGTTATTTCACTTTTTACTAGTAATCACATGATCAATTATAGTCAATGACGAATTTTAAACTGAAGGCTTTATTTAATTTTAATTCACAAATTCTTACTTGCATAATGGTGTACTTTCGGTAATTAATTTTACAATTTTAGATATAAAAACATTATATTCTAATTCATGATAATGGAGAAAAACGTAACTTAGCTTTATGGATAAAGTTTCCGTAAACCACTTGGTATAGAATATGGTGTTCTTTTTTGGAAATCCTTGCAAGTGAAGTCAGACTTTACAAAGATTAACAAATCGCCAATACGTTCATTAAGACTCAAATTTGATTGTTTACTTCCAATGCAGAATACAATGTCTATATACTTTCCATAATTTTAAACCTGGTATCTATAGTTGTTTTATTTCAAGGTTTGGTTTAAGTGGTATTATATTAATTGTTAATGAAGTTTTGTGGGTTGCGTGTTGCATAGTCTTTAGTTTTCGATGTTGTGTCTTTTGTACTATTATTTGCCTGTTTGTCTTTTTATTTTTTAGCCATGGCGTTGTGAGCTTTTAGTTTGTTTGTTCCTCTAATATCTTTCGCCCATCTTTTTTTTTAGCGAGACCACATAAAAACTTTTCGAAGGTAGTATACAGAGTAGAAAAGGTGAACCGCTATTATCATGTTTTGGACATAATATTAAATATAAAAGGATTTTCTCGATCATATGTTTCTATTCGAATTGTTATCAATACAAAACACCATGTGACGCAAATAAACTCATCATAGATACCAGGACTAAATTTTGTATATACGCCAGACGCGCGTTTCGTCTACAAAAGACTCATCAGTGACGCTCGAATGCAAAAAAGTTAAAAAGGCCAAAAAAAGTACGAAGTTGAAGAGCATTGAGGACCAAAATTACTAAAAGTTTTTCCAAATACAGCTAAGGTAATCTATGCCTGAGGTAGAAAAGCCTTAGTATTTCAAAAATTTAAAATTCAGGTAATTTATAATTATAACCATATCAATGATAATTCATGTCAGCACAAAAAAGTGCTGACTACTGGGCTGGTGGTACCCTCGGGGAAGGACACCAAAAAGAATGGAACCAAATTCAAAATTAATGGGCTTCTTTGTTTTGCAGACTAAAATATTAATCAGTACACATCATTTTTGTTGAGAATACTTTTGTAGTAAAGGGGAACGAAACCCAAAATATAATGTGTTATTAACATCAGTGGTTTACATAAAATAAAAGGGAATAAAACCCAAAATATAATGTGTTAATAACATCAGTGGTTTACATAAAATAAAGGGGAACAAAACCAAAATTATAATGTGTTAATAACATCAATGGTTTACATAAAATAAAGGGGAATAAAACCAAACATATAATGTGTTAATTATAGCAATGATTTACATAACTATATTTAAGCGTAAAAGTACCTTCTTTTTTTGTTGTTTAATATTTCTCATCATAAAGTTCTGCACACGAAATACAGTTTTCAATTTTGAATTATCCTAAATTTTGTTGAACTTGATAACATCGAAGAGCACACCAGTGAACTGTTCTACGTCATAGCTATTGCTACTACCATATCGATTTTTTTGTTTCCTTAACAAAAGGGAGACCCGGAGATGAATGAGACACTTTTCATGTTGTTCGGTTTACCTTTAACTCGACTGTACGCACTTTTCTCACTACAGTTAACAACATAATCCAACATCCCTTGCATAATGTGAAAAGGGTTAGATTCTATAATGCTACTTCCTTAGTCACAGCTGAAAATTTAATAGACGTCAGATGTTGCAACCCTTCTTCATCTGCTGGAATGTGAAAAGGGTTGGACAAGTTTTTACATACAGTAATGCCATTGTTGTCATACTGTATGTTTGCTGTGTTCGTATTTGTGCTCAAGACCATATATTTGAAACTGAACGGGTTGTGCAGTACTAGGATTCGTGTGCACCGCAAAGTGTAATAGGAAGATGAGAACATTATATAGATAACACATAACTGAGAATAGATTGTTTCCCCGAGAAAACATTGTCAACCGCGGCGAAGGTATGGCTGACAAGCCCTTTTTGAGGGGTACCAATCTGCTCTATCGCCCTCTCAGCGATGTGTTACTTAATTTATTACACTGAATGTCCTATCATTATTGTCTTTTACAGATGCATTTATTTAAAAGTATTTTTTTTTATGACGTCTAGTTAATTATAACGTTACGGGTATTAGAAAAATCAAGTGAAGCAAGATGGTTTTTTTTTATTTAGACAATCAAATAATAGAATCTGAACCAAATAGTTATCAAAAGTACCAGGATTATAATTTAGTACGCCAGACGCGCGTTTCGTCTAAATAAGACTCATCAGTGAAGCTCATATCAAAATATTTATAAACCAAACAAGTACAAAGTTGAAGAGCATTGAGGATCCAAAATTCCAAAAAGTTGTGCCAAATACGGCTAAGGTAATCTATGCCTTGGATAAGAAAATCCTTAGTTTTACGAATAATTCAAAGTTTTGTAAACAGGAAATTTATAAAAATGACCACATTATTGATATTCATGTCAACACTGAAGTGTTGACTACTGGGCTGGTGATACCCTCGAGGACGCAACGTCCACCAGCAGTGGCATCGACCCAGTGGTGTAAATAGTTATCAAAAGTACCAGGATTATAATTTAGTAACGTAGAATTCCAGCATTGTCTTCAATAACTTCATTGTCCTTTAAATTGTCGATTTTTTATTTGATTAGGACGAGTGGGTGACATTAAAAAAAAATCACCCACTCAGCCATGTGAGTAAAATAACACCCTCGGATTAGCCAATATGCCATTTTAACGTGAAGTATTATAATATCAGCTGTCATCCAACCTAATTTCTGATGGAGTGGTCATGCTTTCTGGGGAAAATCATCATGGGTGGTACACTATACCCAAAGGCGTTTTCGAATGCCCATAATTTGACATGATAACATTTTTCAGCAGACGTAATACCTCCAATGTGATTAACTTCTTTAGAACCGACTATTTGGATGGCTTTTGTACAGTCGTCACACCTGTTTCATCTACATTCCAGATGTCAGAAGCACTAAATTTGTATCGATCCATTACTTCTCCTAGATTTGAGAAAAACAAGTTTACGTTAGTATGTTTAAAACGAGATGCCCTGAACATACTGGTGGCTTCTGGTGTTCTTATTGAGTGATTATGATGAACATGTCTCTGCATTAATAGATCAAACCGAACTACTCCTGCCCACTCATTTTCAATTCATGACTGGCATTTTGATGCTGACCTTTTTTAGAAATTTATATGCTAGTCTTCTTACTTCTTTAGCAGTTAGACAAAAGTAAATGATGGAGACGTTTATCAAATTTCTTTCAAGTTACATATTCTTGTAGGCCATGAAAAGTATACCTGTTTCCATAGTGACCAATAACAACATAACTAGAACCAACCTCTAGACACTTCTTTATAAACCTGGTCAGAGTCATGTGGTTATTTCAAATTCAGATGCTCTCGATTCCATGCTTTCATGTTTGGTATTTACAACGCAACTCGTTACCCTTTCCATTTATCCATGCGTTGTTGTTCCTCTGTTGGTTTTACGTGTCATATAGTCCTGACTATATAAAAAATAATATGTTTTATAAGACAACATCAAATTGATTTCCCTCTGTATATCCAACTGCATGTCTTTTTGGCTGAACCTTTTTTTTCTTATTTCAAAAGTGAGTTACGTAAGGTAACTTGGTATATATATATATATATATATATATATATATATATATATATATATGGATCCTTGAATTGTTATGAAAATGATGTCATTTTGGGAGAAATCAGAAGTAATAGATTCTGGTTAAAAATTATACAATTTGGTGCCCTCATTAATTGTTAATTTACTATCGTCCAAAACATGCATGCGATATTTGCCTCAGAGCGGTTAGTAAATAAAAATTAACAATCCAATAGTTTTGTGAAAAATTAGTTCTTAGTTATTATTACTTTTAAAATTTAGTTTTTGAAACTGCAAGTTATAATGTGGTGTTTAAATTTTGAAATTTAATTACTGTCAATCTTTGTGATCATTGTTCTACGTTTGTTTACGCAAAAGCGGCACACAAGGAAATATGTGCGACCTTCATCAAGTTCTTGAACCGAATGTTATTTCTCAGGATTGATGTCTTTCTGGGGCAGTTAAAAAGATGTCACGATGTCAGTTGCGGTGGTTTGTTTGATGGGTTTCAACTTTGCAAATACAACCCAGGCTACCAACGATGGTGTCAACTGGTCTAATAAACGAAAGATACTATTCACAAATTATGTGTAGACAAAATAGACACAAACTGAAGCACCATATTTCGCCGATTGCACGAAGTTTGCAAGCGGTTTATACATTTGTAAGATGATGATGGCTGGCTGTTATGAAATGTGATATCCTGTTTTTTCTATACTCCGGTTACAAACAAGTACCGCACAATCTCGCATCCTGATTGTTAACATTGTTAAATGATGCACCTGCTTTTATAGCCATGTTTGTGGAATCTGCTTTTACTATATATCATTCCCGATTTTGGAACTTGGCAATTATTCAGCAGCATTTACAAAAGACAGTATATATTTTGTGCTATCAACTTGTTCTTCAGAATTCAATACAGATCATAAAAACTTCACAGCAAAATTGCACACATATTATAAATGTGTACCCTTTTTCATATTCTTAAGAGTTAGATATTTTATGTTTTGTTTTACCTTTGATATATTCTTATATCTAAACGTTTTCTAAACACCATTCACCATTGTTTAAGAAACCTTCTATGCAACCCGGTTGTTCCAGCTTTTGATCCGTTTTAAGTGGAAATAGAACGGAAACCAAAACATATTGTGATATTAAATATCTATTTAGAATAAAACTGTTTTAAAAACCTGCTGCTTTTATGTTTAATAAATAATAAATAAATAGATACTTATCAAACATATGTTGAATGTGTTTTTGATTTTAAATTAAAAACAAAACAATACAATCATTGGTTTACTTTTACAACAAATTTATATTTATAAGTATGGAAGTGTTTTTTTTTTTTGGTTCAATTTACTACACTACCAAAAATGATATTAGTGTAACATTAGCATTTTATTTGTTTATATCGAACACTGATACTATCGAACTTTTCATCCGGATACCGGTACAATCGGATTTTTATTTTGAAGTAATGCGTTCATATCCAATTAATTTGATGCTAAAGTTTCTTTGACATTCGATTGCAAGTGACAAACACTCCCCAGCTGTAATTAATAGTAAAACTATCAGATATATCAAATTATATTGGATGTAACAAATTAAGTTTTAACTATAATATACCCAAGGGGGTTCAAAATCCTAACTTAAATCTAAATATTAAGTTATCATAATGTAAATTGTGAATTACTTTGAAACGCAATTCTCTTTTTAGTTACAGTTTGAGAGTGCACTTTTCTTCTTTTAGCACACTGAAATGTAATAAATATAACAGTGTTATTTTGTAACACCTACTTTGGTATATTCAGTTTTGTTCCTTATAATTTATGATCGTGTCCTGCAATAATAACGTTCTAACAGTGTGAGTTTACATATATACAAAGAATCATACTGTAGTCTTCTTGAAGACACATTTTCAAAAATGGTGACAGTAGAGGAGGTGATATTGTACATTTCTATTTCTAATACTTTCACTTTCGTATCAAGGTAAACCGAATAACATTTAACGGAAAAATTAAAACCAGGACAAATTTTGGATAGCATTCGTAAGGTTTTTTTTTTATAGCACTTGACGATTTTTAGCTGTTTTAAAACTGCATCTTTTCCCTACGAGCCAGATAAATTCACTGTGAATACAAACATTCTGATGCGAAGAAGAAATGAGGGTTTCTAAAATCTTGGATTTATTTATTTAATGTAAACAAAATCTCGGTCTTCACAACCGAGTACTTAAATTTAAACTAAAGAAATTTGTCGATGTAAAAATCTCATCAATGGTATGAGAAGATTTTAATCAATGCAACAAATGAAAACCGAGGGAATTACATGAACTCTACTATCAACCAGACTGGTTGTGTCGATATAGGGTAAGCGTCGTTGCATAAATGCCTCACCAACTATGAGATCCAACACTAAAACAACACTGTCTTTATTTTGTTGTTTCATGAGTCCATCATTTTTGTTTTTTTCTCCTTTATTGTAGATTCTTTAAGCTATTCAAAGCTTACACCCTATTCACTATTGTTTTTGCGAAAACGGGACTTTTGAATAACAGCATTTTAGATAAGATCCCCAAAACGGACCTTCATACATAATATGCAATAATTCAAAGGACCATACCCAGTCGAGGATTTTGAAAATTCAGCCAAGCGTATTTAAAAAATCTTTACCCGAAACGGGATATAAACATAAATGCAACAATACCCACCATGGAAACAGGTGTGCCCAAAACTGGAATTAACAGTGCAAGACGAAAATAGTGTATATGCAACTTGCACGTAATAAATATATCAATCTCAAACAAAATATGAATAACTAATCCCATTAACATGAACGTATCAAAACCTTACCTATTTACTAAATACTAAGCGAAATAGAAATTTTCACATTTGCACGGTTAGCATAGAATCCAACCCATTTCAATTCTAAATACCCTATCGTGTTGAGAACAGTTATGCTAATGAGAATGTTAACGAAACGTCTCTTTCAAATCTTCACATGCACATCAGAAAAATTCAATTTGAATTGTAACTTCAACATCCTTCTCTATATGGTCAATGACAATTGGATATCTTCTCCACTTCTCGCAACACTATTTTACTTTTAAGGATCAAGTATGACATTGATTATCAACATCATATATCTAATTTCAAGTATCAATTTTCCGACTGATGTATGTTGCCCCCATCGTTTCCCTTTTTTTCTGTATACCAAAATGCACGTCATGGTTAACCTTGTTGAATAATCTCATCTCTGGAATATATTACTGTTCTTGGTCTGATTTTAGGAATTATATTTCTGATATCTTTATTATTATTTCAAGTTTATCATGTTGATGGATGATCTTTTAAAAGGTAAATTAAAAATATATTTTGACCATTGCCAAGCTCTAGCCTTCCTGTAAGCAATTAGAAATTGTATACATGAAATTCCGGGGCGTCCTCATCATTCCTATCATAAATATAGTAATATCAAACATTACAAAAAAGGAAGGCCGATCTTTTCTTACGAAAAAATCTGAAATTCGTCATCTAAGTATTTCAAAAGTGTTCAATTGTTTCATTACGCCACCTGAAAAATATCAAAGTAATTAATATAAAAGTCTAGATGAACGAATTGCTAATGTTAAGAAGACTTCTGCTGAAAAAACTTCAAAACACGTTTGCAGACTAAATAAAGTTGATTCGTAGATTCTAATATTTTCGTTGCGACCAATATGTAGAAAAAGAAAATATCATTTATATTTTTAATCTACTTTGCTGTGTTATAGATAATCATAAAAGGCGTCTCGTCTGAGAATACTGCTGCCAGTGTAAAAGTGTAATGTTGTCTGCCAAACAATAGACTATTTTCGTATCACCGACTTTTGACGCCGAAGTTAATATTTTTGCGACAGATTACCTACGACATCGTGGTACCAAGTCCAGTTAGAGCAACGTAAAGAAGTAAAGTTTTTAATCTGTACAATTCTAAGGGAAAATATTTTGACTATTTTATTTATTATGTCTGTTTAGTTCAGGCATTATTGTAAATATAACGGAATGTGATGAGACTGTCATCAAAGTGAGAGGTTTAGCGCTATAAAACCAGGTTTAATCCACCATTTTCTACATTTGAAAATGCCTGTACCAAGTCAGGAATATGACAGCTCTTGTCCATTTGTTTTTTATGTATTTTGTCATTTGATTTTGCCATGTGATTATGGACTCTCCGATTGGATTTTCCTCTGAGTTCAAAGGGCCAAGTGAGCTTTTCTAATCACTTGGCGTCCGTCGTCGTCCGTCGTAGTTAACGTCACAATCATAATTGGGGTATCTAGTTTAAAATTTGTGTGGCGTGACCCGGCCAACCAACCAAGATGGCCGCCATGGCTAAAAATAGAACATAAGGGTAAAATGTAGATTTTTGCTTATAACTCTAAAACCAAAGCATCTAGAGCAAATCTGACAATGGATGAAATTGTTTATTAGGTGAAGATCTATCTGCCCTGAAATTTGCAGATGAATCGGACAACTGGTTGTTGGGTTGCTGCCCCTGAATTTGTAATTTTACGGCAATTTTGCTGTTTTTGGTTATTATCTTGAATAGTATTATAGATAGAGATAAACATCAATAATGTTCAGCAAAGTATTATCTACAAATAGGTCAACATGACCAAAATGGTCAGTTGACCCCTTAAGGAGTTATTGCATTTTTTATAGTCATTTTTTACCAATTTTTCGTAAATTTTTGTAGTAGTTTACAAAAATCTTCTTCTCTGAAACTACTGGCCCAAATTACACAAAACTTGACCACAATCATCATTGGGGTATTTAGTTTTAAAAATGTGTGGGATGACCCGGCCAACTAACCAAGATGGCCGCCATGGCTAAAAATAGAACATAGGAGTAAAATGTAGGTTTTGGCTTAAAACTCTGAAACCAAAGCATTTAGAGCAATTCTAACTAGGTTAAAATGTTTATCAAGCCAAGATCTATCTGCTCTTAAATTTTCAGATGAATCAGACATTGGATTGTTGGATTGCTGCCCCTGAATTGGTAATTTTTAAGAAAATTTTACCGTTTTTGGCTATTATCTTGAATATTGTTATAGATAGAGATAAAAATTACTGTAAACAGCAATAATGTTCAGTGAAGGAAGATCTACAAGTAAGTCATCATGAACAAAATTGTAAGTTGACCCCTTACGGAGGTATGCCCTTTATAGTCAATTTTTCACAATTTTCCAAAATTTTACAAATTTTTTCCTCTTTTACTAATGGGTCAAGTTCATTATAGATAGAGATAATTGTAAGCAGCAAGAATGTTCAGTAAAGCAAGAAATTAAAACACATCGCCATCACCAAAACACAATTTTGTCATGAATCCATGTGTGTCCTTTGTGTAAATAGACCAAGGTGAGCGACACAGGCTCTTAAGAGCCTCTAGTTTTTTTACACGACAAACTCATCGGAAAATAGTATAATTTCCCCTCAATTTCACCGATTAAATGTTTAATATTATTTATTTTGACTGCTCTTAATTGACCAAGTACCATGATGTCGTGGGTAACTTGTCGAAAAATAATATAAACATGAGTGAAAAGTCGGTTTTATGAAAATAGTATATTAGTCAATTTATCGGTAAATTATGGAAAATGAAAAATTATAAAAAAAAGTTTGCTCTTGGCACTGTTTATTTATAAGAAAATTTTAAAAGAATATTCTGTTTTGTAGACTGTTTGTTTTATGATCGTATTCGTGGATTTTCTTTTGCCATGCTATTGTCAGTTTGCTTTCGACGTATTGGTTTAAACATCATTTTATTATCTACCGCCTCTTCTTGTTATATTTTGAATATCTATAAAACAAACCAATAATTTTCAAATGAAGTGCAAGACGCCTGTAGACCTCCACATCACAAATTGACAAACATTGAATAAACTGTGTTCCTTAAAAAATCAAAGGAGTTGAAATCGTATGGGGAATTGGTACCCCGATACTTAGCTTCACCGACCAGATCGCAGTATTATATTAAATCATAAATTTAAACTATCTTATTTAGCAGTAAAGGTTTTCATTTATCAAAACATCATTTCAATCAATCGTTTTTTTAAAGTTGGTCAATGCAAATTATTGATACTTTTTAATTCTAGTTTTGATGATTAGATCACAGAGCGTAACACAATATCGAGAGGTCGCTGATAATTATTACTGGGCCGTTTTTACCGAGTTTAAGCACGCAGCGCTGAAAGAAAGAGAAGAAAAAAGTGTACACATCGAAGAGTTCTGAATAGAATGTGTCAATCAATGGCCACAGCCACACTGTTTTGAATTTCATTCTATATTCCCTTTTTTCTTGAAATGATTACTATATATTGTGGACAAACGCTGTTCGTAAACTCGAAAAAATGTGCATGCTTCGGTTTAGGTGATATAAAATCCACAATACTGGTAAATAAGTCAGAGTATCTTTAAACGTTAAAGTACTTGGTTGTTGTGGTTATTTTCATATAAGTGGTGTGCTCCATTATTGGTGGATTATAATTTGATTATTCGACTCCAATCATATTGAATGTGTATAGACTTTTCGAATTTGTTGATTCAGGATGGAATTCTTAACAATATAAGTTGCAAAAAAGAAGGTTCTTCAAAAACTGTGGTTCTGTAAAATAAGAATAAAAACGTCTTTTATCATTAAGAAATGGAAGAATCATGGACATTGACAACATAAATTGTAAATTAAAAAAAAAAACGAATTCATAAATTTTAAGGAAGTTCCCTAATCAAAAATCAAAATCACTAGCTTTTAAAAACAAATGAAACGAATGGATAATAACTGTCATATTCCTGACGTGATACAATAAATACAATTTTATTAAAAATCCATGCAAACGTTTTTTTTTTAATTGGTTGTTTAAACTACATGTTCTATGTTTAATAAAAAGTGATACGTATATAATTTTTTTGTCATAAAATGTAATTTTATCAAACTAAGTTTATGCATTGCTTGTCTCTTTCAAAGCCTTGTGTGAAATGTTTATTTCTAAAAGTTAACCCAACTATTAACAATTCCATCAGTATCAAATTTACGTTGAATTACACGATTGCATGCCCTTCAATACAAAATTCTCTCAAGTTTATCAAATTTAACATCTCGTTCTATAGACAGATCCAGTAATTTAATTGCAGTACATTTCAAAGACGAGTTGCCTTACGGTGACTAGAGATTTTTTCTATTTAATACAAATCCCTATACAACAATGTGCAAATAAACAAGTATTCTATAGAAGCAATACATTATATTTCATTACGGTTATCATCTAACAAAAAAAAACAAATAGACACAGTTTTTTTTCTTCAAAATATCACGACTTATTGGTAGTTAATAATAATTATACTAAGAATAATACATGTGTCCTAAATACATAAACTTTTCTTATTGACATTGGATTTTAAATTCATTCATGTTCTTTAAACAATCTTCGAATAGCTAAACTATCCTTTAGAAATCCAAATACAGAAACCTGGATAATCTGATGATAAATTGTAGCATTATAACTCACGTTAAGTAAAGAAATACGGATCTTACAGCAACTGACTAAGGTTTCCTTTTCTTTCGATTAATGTCTTCTTTGCAAGCAATCTATATAGTAAAAAGATTGAAGTGTTAACGTTATTCTCTTTTTTATTCGCATTTCTCCTCAGAATTACAAATAGAAAATGTAGTGAAACTTGAAATATACTGACTTCAAAACTTTAATACAAAAGAAATGACTTCAGATTCCAAAATGTGAACTGTCCATTTCTATGTAGCAACATTCCAATAGCGCCTGCATACTGAGTTATATCTCCCAGTTGATACGATATTCTAGGTATTGTATTTCTTACCATGATTTCCCTGATACAGAGCTGCTGCTCACAAGGAAGCTTTTAAATTAAGAGTTCCAAGTGCGGATATTCAAATTGTCCTTTCAAAATTTTCCTGATGCCATCACGTGGTTACCCCTTATGGATATTTATTTCACAGATGACAATGATTATAATCCAATTGTTAAAACAGCAAACCCTACCTCTTTCCCCCGAGTTGGACCTCCGAATGGTTCATCACCGGGTTTGTATTAATATGAGCAACACGACGGGTGCCACATATGGAGCAGGATCTGCTTACCCTTCCAGAGCTCCTGATACATGGATCAGCCCCACTTTTTGGTTTTGTTCGTGTTGTTCCGTCTTTCGTTTCTATGTTGTGTTTTGTGAAAGGATCATCTTTGAATTTTTTTTCTTTTTTAACCATGGCTTTGTCAGTTTGTTTTACTGATGAGTTTGAATGTTCCTTTGGCCTCACTCACAATGGTATCGATGAGTTGGATACTCTTACAATTGTTCTTTGTATAATTTTTATCAATTTGCAAACATGACAGCAAATATTGCACACAACTACATTGTAATTGCATTTTCAATCATGTTGCATCATGTTTGAAGTTATGCACCCAACTTAAACCAAACTCAAAACCTAAGCCTCATTTGGCATCTGATTAAATACTATTACCATTTAAGGGTTTTTTGTTAAATCATATTCGCAACTAGAAGTCTCATTATCAGCAATCCAAATTTGTTTTCCACCAGAACAAACAATGGGTAAAATTTAAAAAATGACAGAAATGTCGATTTTGATAAATAGAAGTGATTGGCTATCAGCATGCTAAAATGCATCACTGGTCCTCAACGCTCTCCATATTCGTACTGTATTTTCACTTTTTAACCTTTTTTTTCATTCGAGCGTCACTGGTGAGTTTTTTGTAGACGGAACGCGCTATCAACTGAAATCTTAGTTTTTACCTTCATTTTGGATTTTAAATTTAACGCAATTCTATGAAACCTGTTTTAGACAATGTATTAACATGTTTTATCATTTCAATGGTTGGTTGGAATGTCCCGTTCCTTATTCTTAATACATCTTTTGAACATACGTTGCATTCGAAATCGAAAGCAACAATAGAAAATGTAAAATATTTCCAACTAAGATATATTTATGATAATGACATTGTATATATCTTATATGTATTATACTGTATGTATGTCATGTATATGTTGTAACTGTTGGAAATAAAAAAAATTAAAAAAATTAAAAAAAAAAAGAAGTAAAAAGTAAAGATTGAGATAGATACGTAACTAACAAGACTTAGTCCGCCAACGACAAAATTAATTCTACTAAGACGTTTAATATTTTGCTTTTTACGACAATATTTATACACAGTGCTGGATAAATTTATTCAAAAAAACAAATAACGGGGTTCAGAAGGTTTAAACAACACTTATTCCTAGTCGCCTTACAATTTAATATACTATGAACTAACATCCTAAAGATGTTTCTGTCTTTTTTTTTTTTTTTTTGCTTTTTTCGCTTTATCATTTAAACGAAGATTAGCCTGAGTTAGAAATGTGGCCACGTCTGCCACCAAGTCATAAATTTTGCGGCATTTTCATATAAAAACAGTCATGACATATTTTGTACTAAATGTTTCTTTTTTATTACTATACAGTTGTTTCATTGGTATTACAGACAATAGAAAAACATAGCTACAGAGAATACAATACCGTGTCAAATAATGTTCATGTTATTATGTAATAAAAACTAAGTTATTACCATCCGCTATACATTAGAGTCAATTTATTTGAAACGCTATGCACATTATTTATAGTTGGTTAGTAACAACTATTGAATGATGAACATAAATCAAAACGTGAACTTGCAATGCAATTGACGGACGCAAGGACGGGACTGGAAAATATAACACCCCACTACATTCGTAGGCGGGACATAAATTTGAAATAATTGTCAAATTTAAATATTGAATACAAACCAAGTGATTTCAACTTGTTTTATTAAAATGACTGAATTCATATTAAGCATGACTATGCCCTCGAACAGCAGTTTTTGACATTTAAGTTTATTAAATTGTCCCATTAAAAAGGAACTGTTATGCTTGTTGTATCAAAATATATATGTTCCTTGATTGTCTCTCTGGCATCTTTCGCCCCTCTCTTCCTTCTGTTTTCAAATTGAATCTTTAAAACAATAAAAGTAAAAATGTTCATGAAAGTTATAATAATTTATATAAATATCAGCATGAAAGAATAAGTTTTCAGTTAAGATTTAGTAATTCGCATTAAAGCAGCTAAATAATATTCAAAAGAAACTCTTCAAAATATTTTGAAGAGGAATCATGTTTAAATTTCTTACATCATGTGTAATTTTTACCTGCCGCTGTAACTTCTGTAGCTATTTATCTCGTACTTATATAATCGTCTCTGCATGGACGTAACATTTTATAATATGAAATCTAAACGAGATCTCAATTTATTTCATAATACTTAATAAGAGAAATCCAGATTAACTGTTAAGATAACAAAAATAGTTTTCTGATCTGTAAATGTACCGATTGTTTCCATTTCCCGATTGCTCTATTTTGTAAGTGTCGATTTGCATTGATACATGTTGATACATGCATAGCATAGTACTGATAATAGATCATAGATTGTTCCACCTACTTATTATATAATAAAGATGATTACGCCATAGCTTTAAAATGCTTGGTCATCTTTATTTATAAAAGTAAGTTAAAATGTTTTGTAATCAATTTTGTTTAATATGTAATACCCATTTTATATTTTAAGATATAATTCAGATACATTTAGTATTTTTGCAACATAGTGGAGTGTAGTATGTTATTGTTTGCATGCATTTTATATTTTTGAAACGATAAATATGTAAATTTCAATTATACTAGTTCTGTGTGTGTCTTTCATTTCGACCAAATTTATAATTGCTTCAACAAAACAAATAGCCCAGTCATTTCTACATGATTAAAGTATTAAACATTATAATAAATTGATACAGCTTTATAATTACGTCTAATTATATTTTAATAAATCGTGTTATTCATATTTTATTCACAATAAATTAACACGTTGTCATAACGGACTATTGTTGTACATTATATTAAGCTTAACATCTTGTATTGCGAAAAAGATTCGTTAATTAATTAGTGAATAAATTACACGTATTTAAACACACAGGTTCAACTATCGCGTTAAAAGTTGATCTTAGATAAAATTGGCTATTATTTTTATGTCCATTTGTGAATTTGGTTATATAGTTTCAAAAGGGTTTCATCATTTATAATCTTTTTATTTAAAAGTTGAGTTGTGAGCGTTCCTTGTGAAGCTTTATCCAGAAAAAACTCTTGAGGTGTCTTAGTTATTTGTCAAAATAAACTTTTTATCATTCTTTTTTTGAACATGTTTTATCGTTTTCGAACTTCCTTTTGCTATATTATATATCTTATTTCATTTAATTTTCCATATTCTTAAGACATCTTTATAACATATGTTGCATTTGAAATAAGGGGAAAAGAAAATACGAAGTAAATCATTAGATGTATACGTAACTAACATGACTTCTACCGCCAACGACAGACTTTATTCTACTTACTCATCTTACATTTTGGATTTTTACGACATGTACAAGTATTCATACACAGTTCTGGATGAGCTTATCATAAAGTCGTTACAGGTTTTCAAAGATAACCGCCTGTCTGTAGCAGTGAATAATAAAATTTCTCACCATTTATTTCTGGTCACCTTACATTTCAAAATACTATGAATTTACATCATAAAGATTTTTAGATTTCTGTGATTTTGTGCTTAATCATTAACACGAAGGTGAGCTGGATGTAGGAATGTGGCTACCTCATGCCGCGTCTGCCACCAGAAAGAAAGGTTATTGTGAAACACAATATTTTGTGGCATGTTCATGTAAAAACAGTCATGACATATTTTGTACTTAAAGTTACTTTGTTATTAGATATAGAATAATGTGGTATGAGTGCCAATGAGACAACTCTCCATCCAAGTAACAATTTATAAAAGTAATCCATTATAGGTCAAGGTATGGCCTTCAACACGGAGCCTTGGCTCACACCGAACAGCAAGCTATAAAGAGACCCAAACATTACTATTGTAAAACCATCCAAACGGGAAAACCAACGGTATAATATATAGTAAAACAAGAAACGAGAAACATGTATGACCTACAAAAACAGACGACAACTACTGTACATCAGATTCCTGACTAAGGACAGGTGCAAACATTTACAGCGGGATTACACGTTTTAATGGTACCAAACATTCTCCCTTTTCTGAAACAATAGTATAACATTACAACATAGAAAAACACAATATAAAATATCAATTGGAAGGCTTATTACTGTATATTTGAATCAAAAAGTATTGGTATTACAGACAATAGAAAAGCACAGCTGTAGAGAATACAATACCGTGTCAAATAATGTTCATGTTAATATGTAATGAAAGTTAACTTATTACTAGAGTCGTTTTATTTGAAACACTATGAACATTATCTATAGTTGTTTAAGAAAATCTGTTCTATTATGAATATACACCAAAACTTTAACCTGAAATGCAATTGACGGACGCAAGGGGTGGAAAACATTACATCCCACTACTTTCGTAGGCGGGACATAAAATTGAAATAATTTTCAAAAGGAAGAACACGGTTTCATAGTTTGTAAAATGTGTGCAACAAGCAAATTTATTTAGTGAATACAACAGTGATTGCAACATTGAAATCGTTAATACTTTGTTGTATCAAAATGTCTGACTTCTTTTTTTATACAAATAAGCTTGAAAATAATTTAAACATCAGTATTTTTACATTCAAGTTTACTTAATTGTTTTGTTATACAGAAGTTGCGTTGATGGTTGTATCGAAATATATACGTCCTTCTGTTTTCCTATAAAATCTATAAAACAAAAAGAACAAATGTTCAAATAGTATCACCATTGAGGAATATATTTTCATTTAAGATTTAGTAATTCGCAAAAAAAAAACACAGCCCAAAAATATTAAAAATCGCCATTTAGTTGTATTTGTGTAAAATAGCCCTAAATTGTTATAGCAACTCAAAGATAAAGTTAAATCTCTTAACATATTTTGAAAAAGAATAACGTTGAAATTTCTAACATCATTTGTTATTTTTACCTGCTTCTGTGACTACTCTAGCTTTTTATCGTTAACCTCTTCCACTGCATGGATCAAACATTTACAATATAAATTTTAACGAGATCTCAATTTGTTTCATAACATTTGTGACGACAACTCGAGCTAAGCTCTGGAGATACCAAATATAGTTTTCTGTTAATTTACCGATTGTGTCCAATTCCCGACTGTTGAAGCATATTATAGTTTTGATAATTGATCATAGATTGTTCCAACTACTTATCATATAATTAAGATGATTATGACATAGCTTTAAAATGTTTGGTTAACTTTATTTATAAAAGTAGTTAAGATACTATGAATTTACATCCTTCAGCTGGCCCCTAAACAAATATATACTATTTCAGTGATAATGAACGCCATACTAATTTCCGAATTGTACACAAGAAACTTAAATTAAAACAATACTAGACTAACAAAGGCCAGAGGCTCCTGACTTGGGACAGTCGCAAAAATGCGGCGGGGTTAAACATGTTTATGAGATCTCAACCCTCCCCCTATACCTCTAGCCAATGTATTGTTTGCATGCATTTTATATTCATTAAACGATGAATATGTGAATTTCAAATGTACTAGTTCTGTGTTTATCTTTTATTTCGACCAAATTTATAATTGCTTTAACAAACAAAAATAGCATAGTCATTTATTCATGATTAAAGTATTAATAAATATAATAAATTGAGTTATAATTACGTCTAACTATATTTTTATAAATTGTAACATTCATATTTTGTTCACACGAAATTAACACGTTGCCATCACGGACTTTTGTTGTATTTGGCTTGACATCTTGCATTACGTAAAAGATTCGTTAATTAATAAATAAATAAAATACACGTATGTAAACACACAGGTTCAACTATCTCATGCAAGGTTGAACTTGGCTATTATTTTTATCCTATTGGTTATATAGTTCCTAAAATGTCCATTTTCTATAATCTTTTCATATAAAAGTATTGAGTTGTGAGCGTTCCTGGCGAAGAATTTCCAGAAAATCTCTTAAGATGTCTTAATTATTTGTCAAAAATGAAGTTTTTATCATGCTTTTTTTTCTCTAAAATATGATAAAAAGTATGGGTCACAGAACGTTTTTCATGCTACAGGTTGTATAAAATCGTCAGATTTTGTATAGATTATGCATTAAAAATCCAATTGTGCGTGATAAAAAGAAAACTACATGATAGAATTTGGCGATAGCTCTTATAACATGCTTCCAGATAAGAAAAAGAAAAAATGGGATCACCGAAATTATTTTCTTGCTACAAAGTGAAATAGGTAAATTCACAACACTTTCTACTATAAAACTAACTTTAGCTGAGTTATCTCTCCTACTCTCTGAGTTATCTCTTCTACTCTCTGAGTTATCTCCTCTTATATAGTGAAGTTTAAAGAATTAAATCAAACACAATTATGTTTGGGTTTTTTTCAGAAAAAAATACAGTCGTAAATATGATAAAACACATAACTTTCTACATGTACATTAAAAGTTCCACGTGAATAACATAATACTCTAAAAATTTGCATATGTCATCAAAGATCTCGACCAAGTGGTACCTGCTACTTCAAAATCCAAGATGGAGGAAAACACCCGAGCCTCCTTAAAACACAGGAAATTATGTTATTATGATGAACATGCAAAAAAACAACCTAAAAAACATGTTTCACAATTACTTTTCGTCATGGTAAAATAAAGTAAAATAAAAAAAACTCCGAACTCCGAGGAAAATTCAAAACGGAAACGGAAAGCTTACACAAATCAAACGAATGGATACCAACTATCATATTCCTGGATTGAAACAAGCATTCTTTTTATTTAGAAAGTGGTGGATTAAACTTGGTGTCATAGCTAGCTAAACCTCTCACTTTAAGGACAGTTGAATACATTTCAATTATATTGACAACAATGTGTAAACAAAACAAACAGAAACTTGTAACGTAACAATGCAAAAAATAGAGGTGCAGCCGTCAGCAATATGTTATAATCTTATTCACTTTAAAAAAAAACCACACAAAGATGTAACATAAAACAAAGAATACAAAAAGGCATACAGAGAAAGTACATTAGCAAAAATAAAAGACAAGATTACAAAACTTACCATAGCACATAAACGGGGTGTATAAGTACAGAGCCACGTCAAATGTATATCACCAAAATACAGACTAAACAGTAAAATAGGTAAAAGTCATAAAGACAATTAAAAGAATAATTTATCACGTTTTAAGATGATAAACAGCATCATTACCCAAAATATATACTTCAAGACCATCGTGTATTATATTCATAAATATAAGTATTTATCAACAAGGTCTTGGTAACTTCCGATGAACTTTCTTTTACAGTAGCAGACGTTCCATGAAGTAGCGACCATTGTGGTTATGATTGAACTAAAGCGTACAGAAAACAGAAAAATCGTATCGGTGACGGGTGCCACATGTGGAGCAGGATCTGCTTACCCTTCCGGAGCACCTGAGATCACCCCTAGTTTTTGGTGGGGTTCGTGTTGTTTATTCTTTAGTTTTCTATGTTGTGTCGTGTGTAATATTGTTTTTCTGTTTGTCTTTTTTTTATTTTTAGCCATGGCGTTGTCAGTTTGTTTTAGATTTATGAGTTTGACTGTCCCTTTGGTATCTTTCGTCCCTCTTTTGCTGAAACGGTAATTTTTTTCCTTCCATTGCCTGTTAACAAGTTTGTTTGTCAAATTCATGTTCACCGATATGAATCAAATAGTCATATTTGATTAATAACATACTAAACCGTATTTTCAAATTATAAATTCTAAAATAATCCATTTACATCGCATTTGTTCGATTATATATATAACATCGTTTCGTGTTTTTCAGTCAAGACGCCATCTGATTAACTAAAATTAATTTAAGAATTAATAATTAAAATAAATTTTCTTGAAATGACACTCCATAAGTTTCCTTTTTAGGTTTCCCATGTTCTTTAATCTTGTTCGATTTAATATGTTATAATCATTTAAGCGAGACGATGGAAAATAATTATTTGTTTTGCAGTGTGATATAATTAACATTGGCAATACAAAATTTAATACTTTTTTAGATTGGAAATCATGAAAGTTTTGTACTAAAGAAAACATTTCTATCTCTGATTTTAAAAAAATGATATGAATAATACTCATATTGATAACAATTATGTATAAAATAACAGCGAGCATATTGTATCAAACGCTAAGCCGCTTATAAATTCCCATTAGGGAAACTTGAGATCCGTTCTAATACACATTGTAAAGAATAAAAGGTTTCAATGAACACAATTTGTTTCCTCGTTGCATGATATTTTCTTTTCATTTTCAAAATTAAATCCACCAACCGTCGAATCAATTTAAAGGTTGTTTAACAGAAATAAAATCTGAAATCCGGATCAGATTGACGATGAACTTTTACAGTGCTGGATTAATAAATCGTAAAACCCAAAATACCGTTAACTTCATTGACAGATATACATATTTTATAATTCATCAGATTACATCAAAGCATATTGATTGTTTATTGATATTTGTATTGTATAGTTGTTCCATACAACTCCCTAGTGATAAATAATCTTTTTTCCTTCCGCTTGTACCATTCAGTGGCTGATCACTCATTAATCATTCACAAGACAAACGTAATAAACATGGAAACCAAAGGTAAAACAAGCAGTTATCTTGTAATTATTGTCATATCTATTACTTACGGAAAGAAGTCAACTTTATTATTTATAAGTTATCAATTGTTATTAATTTGGCAATTTAGAAAATGACTATCTTTTCCAACTATAATAGTTGTATAAATGTAGTAATGAATTGTCGGACAGGTTAATACATGCTCAAAATGTGAAAGCTAACTTAAAGTTGCATTGACACTCGAATATTAACTGTAAGAACAATTACAAAAATGCTAAAAAATTAATGTATTTCCTTTTTTTATTTTTAGAATGTGCAGAAATTGCCAGAATATAGTAATTGCTAGCAAATTTAAAGAGATTACAATAAAATCTACTGTTTTACATGTGTTTAAATTCTGATCTTTTTGGAGATCTGAATAAAATGAAGTTATACATTTTGTGTATTACAACATTTTGGTTTGCAATTTCTTCCTTCAAAATAACATAGGCAAAGCTGAATAAACAGGCTAACGACTAATTTTGTTTATCTTAACATTCAGGTATTCTAAAATATGTGTTTTGTGCGAAAATTTATAGTTATATACGTTTTAAAGTTTATGAACATTTACTGAATAAAGTTCTTATAAAACACTATTCAATATTTCATATTAATGTTTTAAGAATTACTAAAATAAAACGATGTTTTATAAATTCATTCGTGAGCAGCAACTTTTTCTATTCACCTATAAAAAAAGTTGCTGCTCACGAATGAATTTATAAAACATCGTTTTAAACCGTTTAGTTAGAACGTTCAAACCTAAACGGTTTAAAACAGTTTCAAACCAAAAAAGTAAAGCCGAATCTATCTAAGGTCTGCTTTATGTGGGGGATTTTTCTTAATTTTATTATTTATCTACGAGGATTTTTTTTATAAAGTATTTTATAAAAACGTTAGTACCATAGCCCTGACTTCTAAGCTTATGATTCCATGTGGGATTTTCTGCCACCGGCAGTGGTATTCAAAGATTCAACATCCTTTAGACTACAATATGTAAAATAAATATAGTTCTTTTTTCTTTACGATGCAAGAGAAAGCAGTATTAACGTGTTTACGAGATAAAGGATCCTTTGAGATTGGTCATTTTACGAGAACACATTTATTCTCATCTTTTCATGTAATCGGTATAACTTTTATCTTTATTTTGTCGTTTCCCATGTTACCAATTATTCTTTAATCAAAACTAATCGAACAGCTTGCGTCAATTAAGACACAGAGATGGGAGGTAAATAAAAGATTTATCTGCACTGTTAATGTAAAAATGTGAAAAGAATATTCTACATATACGCTTCTATTCCCGATAAAGGACTTTCAGCTTTTAATTTTCCTAGGAGATCGGTATTTTTGTGATTTAACATTTTCCTATATAAAACAATAAGCTAAAATAGAAAGAAAATATTTTCATTCCATATTTCACGTTGAATAAAGAACGATTGATCCAAACTACTTTTCATTTCACGATGAAAACAATGGTATGTTAAAACAAAGTCTGAATACATCAGACATACTTTGGTTTGATTTAATAAGTGTTTTTTACCAATGCAATGCTTTAATGCCAACTTAACATAAGGGTGAACACGTTTGGAGAACATAGTGAATGTTAATGCTTTTTTTGTTTTCATCGGATTTTGTTTTAACGGTTCGTTTCTTGTTCTGATTAGATGCAATAAAAAATTTCATCATGCATATATTGTATACCGTTATATTTTACTTTTTTGGGGTTGTTTCCATGTGGATTATATCCCCCTTTAGTCTTCATAATAATAGTTTTTCCATTTCTTGAAATATTATTAAGTAACTGTGTATTACTTCAAGTCTTATATTTATGATGAGTTTATAAAGACATGAGTGGTATTCAATATGGACAATAATTATCGAACAAACACTAAAAAATGTTCCTGTGAATCATCAAAATTAAAATATTATCCCTACGGCAATGCTATAAACAGAAACGTTATCATAGTTCAAGCAGGCTCGAACGGCGATACACTTTTTGGGAAATGACAAATGCATCGTTCTCCATCGAAACGTATTGCAAAGAGTGCTTTCATGTTATTTAAAACGCTCTTTTTATATTTTACTTCAAACATTGATGTAAACGGGACACACATGATAAATAAAGTTGAGGATGGAGATGGGGGATATTTCAAAGAGACAACAACCAGACCAAAGGACAGAAAACAGTATAAGGCCACCAATTGGTCTTCAGGTTCAATATTTTATCATAGCAATACAGCAATACAGAAAGAAAATCCTGCACCTGAAAGCTGGCTTCAGCTCACCCCTAAACAAAATGTGTACTAGCTCAGTGAAAATGGACGTCACACTATTAAACTCCAAAACATATAAATAAAGTAACATTTAAAAAAAGCAAACAAGACTAAACAAGATCAGAGGAACCTGACTTAGACCAGGCGCAAACTTGCGGCGGGGTAAAATCATGTTTTGAGAGATCTCAACCTTCTCTCTCTACCTCTAGCCAATGAAGAATAAAAACACACATCAATACATGTACGCACAGTTCACTCAGTTTAATAGAATAATGAGTCCATTCTCAGAATAGATAACAAAAAAACCTAAACAAAATGACATTGCTACAAAAATGAACATTTCTTTTGAGAAAAATAATTGCAAATCTATTCGCTCAAATTCATAAGAATATAAAAATGACAAGATGTAAGATGATACCCAACACGACAACCAAGTCAACTCTCCATCAGAGACAAAATCACGTAGAAATAAGAAACTCTCGTTAAATTAAGGACAAAAGTGACGATTCTTTAAAAGTGTTGGAGTCTCTTCTGTCTTTTTCTATTTGTGTGTTCCATCATTCGTAATTATAAATGAACATGCATACATCTTATACGTTCAGGTATTTCACATTCATAATACTATGGTAATATTCTTTACAAAGCACGAACATGTCGGCATTCACTTCAAAAGCTAACAAATCTTTAAACAAACTTATTAAGAAGGGATATAGTTACGATACTTGAGGAAAAAAACCATGTTTAACCCCCGTCGGATTTTGGCGCCTGTTACAAGTCCGGAGCATCTGGCTTTTGTTATTCTTGTATGATTTTTTTTATGTTTAGTTCATTTATATACTTGTTATTTCGGTGTTTAGTATGACGTCCATTATCGCTAAACTTGTTCACATTTTTTATTAGGGGTCAGCTGAAGCACACCTCCGAATGTAGGATTTCCTCGTGTATCAAAGACCGATCGGTGGCCTTCGGCTGTTTTCTGCTCTATGGTCGCGTTATTGTCTATTTGAAACAATTCCTTTTCCATTCTCAATTTTAGTGCAGACCTTGGAATAAACATTTTCTCAAATTTTATCATTTTAAAACCGTACTTAAATCCTTTTACATTGTTCATCAGTATTAAAATTATTTTCGTTTGGTTAAACACGGTATATTTGTTAGAAGTTGAAATTGACCTTGAACAAGCTTAATCAACAACTTGATCGACACTTTGTATTTTCCTTTATAAGGTGTTGTTTGTGACGATATGATATATATGATGATTGAAGCTTTCACCAACTGTCTTTTACAGTTTGTTCTAAATATATGGTGCAGTTAGACCATTTTCCCTGACTGAACCCGTACTTACATGTTTAAACCCACCAAATTCGATATATGTTTTTCACATGTCGACAGCCTGTGATTCAATGGTTGTTAAAGAAAGTTGTCTTGTTAGATTTGTTTTTCGTAATTTATGTCATAAATAATGTTAATGTTTTTTTGCGTATAAATTATTTCACTTTATATCCTTTTTCATAGCTTACAGTACGGTGTGGTTGTTTGCTCATTATTGAAAGCTGAACGTTGGCAAATGTTTTTTTTGTTACACCATCGTCTTTTGATCTCTGATACATGGTTGTTTAACTGGCTACGTACCACGTCTCTTTATTCTTATATCAACATGGTTTTCTCATATTTTCTTGATGTGTACAAATGCTGCAGTAGAAATACATAATAATAAGTTCAGTTCAGAAAATGCACAATTCAATTTATATTCAACATTTAAAAAAAACACCACACGAATAACAATAAAACACGTGTCTTTGAACGACATTCCACTTGTTTCCCGTGTTCGTGCACTATATGTACTCGTGTTTTAATCATCACTTTACACCTCCTACAAAAGTTGTTTGCGATATAGTTCTTTTATTTATCAACACATAGCAAGCTAGTTGATAATGCGCTATAATTCGTAAAAACTTTTAAAATACAGTATCGTCTTGTTTCGGTAGATTAATGTCCACTAGCAATTAATAATTATTGAAGTAAAATATGATCGATTTGCTTTTAAGGAAAAATACAGCTTGGAACGGACATTACAGGGTCAAACAAAAACAAAAATTGTAACAAACTGAAAACAAAAATAAGCATTCAATTTATAATTCCTTGAATACTAGAATAAAACTATTAAACATTATATAACTAGAGGATCCAAGGACCCTGTGTCGCTCACCTGGTATTTTTATTTACAATTGTTGCATAATAAATGCAACTGTTGTACTGTCGTTTAGTTTCAGAGATAATATACTAAAAAGTGCATTTGAAACCTATGTTTTATTTCAGCCATGTGGGCAGGGAGGGTCATCATACACAGTGGTCCCTGGATATCCTAGTGGTGATTTAAACCAAGTTTGTTTAAATTTGACAGTTGTTTCAGGGAAGATTTTTTGTAAAATTTATCTAACGAGAAATGCAAAGTAATGAGAAAGTTGTGAAGTTGTTTTGTTGTTGCGCAACCCCACCCCACTCACCCATTTTGCCAAAAAAAGGTAATGAAAAAATTATCATATAAGGGCAATTTATCCTATTTATGATTTCTGCAAAATTCAGTTGATTCTGCAAGGGTTGTATAGCCAACTAAGGTCGTTAAAAACTCTCTTTTGTTGTTGCAGATAGATCTTGACCTGATAAACAATTTTACCACATGTCAGATTTGCTCTAACTGCTTTGGTTTTTGAGTGATAAGCCAAAAACTGCATTTTACCCCTATGTTCTATTTTCAGCCATGGCGGTCATCTTGGTTGGTTGGCCGGGTCACCGGACACAATTTTTAAACTAGCTACCCGAATGATGATTCTGGCCAAGTTTGGTTTAATTTGTCTTAGTAGTTTCAGAGGAGAAGATTTTTGTAAAAGATAATTAAGATTTACGAAAAATGGTTAAAAATTGACTAGAAAAGGCAATAACTCCTAAAGGGGTCAACATACCATTTTGGTCATTTTGGTTGACTTATTTGTAGATCTTACTTTGCTGAACATTTTTGCTGTTTACAGTTTATCTCTATCTATAATAATATTCAAGATAATAACCAAAAACAGCAAAATTTCCTCAAAATTACCAATTCAGGGGCAGCAACCTATCAACGGGTTGTCCGATTCATCTAAAAAATGCAGGGCAGATAGATAGGTCAGCGGACACAATTTTTAAACTAGATACCCTAATAATGATTTTGGCCATGTATGGTTAAATTTGGCCCAGCAGTTTCAGAGATTAAGACTTTTGTAAAAGTTAACGACGACGGACGACGCCGGACGACAAGTGATGAGGAAATCTCACCTGGCCAGGTGAACTAAAAAGGTCATGAACTGGTGAGAAATCAGTAAGTTAAATAAAGGCAACAGTAGTATACCGCTGTTCAAACTCATAAATCCATGGACAAAAAACAAAATCGGGGTAACAAACTAAAACTGAGGGAAACGTATAAAATATAAGAGAACAACGACACAACACTACAATGTAACACACACAGAAACGGACCAAGCATCAGACAAAATCCCACGAGAAAAACAAATATAACATCAAAAACAAATACATGAATATGGGATAGACAAGTACCGTGACACGTCTTATCGCAATGTGAATTTACACTCAAAATTAAGAGAAAACATACGACGCAACGTTAAAAATATAACACACAAAGAAACGAACTATAATATAACAATGGCCATATTCCTGACTTGATACAGAATATTTTTAAAGAACAAAATGGCGGGCTGAACCTGGTTTTGTGGCATGCCAAACCTCCCCTTTCATAGCCATGTGAAATATAACATTAAAATGACAACTCAACACCACAGGACTACAATATAAATAAATTGGAGAATATAATTGACAAAGAAACACACGAGCAACAGCCAACAAAAGGCAACAAGTTGAAAATTTTAATACGTCAGAAGTGCATTTTATCCACACAAGATCCACCAGTGACGCCCAGATACAAAAATTTGAAAGCCGAAACAGGCACAAAGTCGAACAGCATCGAGGACCAAAAGATCAAAAAAGTTGTGCTAAAAACGGCCAGGGTTTTCTGTTAGTTACCAGAACATCCTCATTATTTAGAATAATTTATACTTTTGCAAACAGTAAATTTATAAAATTATTAAACAGAAGCTGTACATGATAGAACTGAAATATTAACTAATTACAGGAAACAACTGAAATACATTACATAACCAGACAGTTGCAACACAAGATGTAGACATATCCGAACAAGCCCAAACCCCAACGCCAAGTGACGTCATATTTGAAATTGTAAAAAATAACAAAAAAATGATGTCGTCATTTGAATTTGTAAAACAGATCATTAAAAAATGAAAAATGACGTCATTTGAATGAATAAGATAGAATTAGGATCGATTTAAGATTATATTTGAACTAAATACTGATATTGCATTTAATAACAATCCACATTTTAATATTTATTATTAGCAAACTAAGGTAGCAATTAACTATATTATAAAGCTATGTCCGGTTTGTTTTGAATCTGATTTCAAACGTAAAATATCGTACTGATTACGTTGAACAAAATGAAATCTAATAAATAAATGCGGTGATTAATATTATTTACCATAACACATAAATATTATAGAAAAGACATCAACACATTTGACAAAATCCGATGAGAATTACAAATATAACATTAAACATTTAAACTAAATACATGAATTTGGGATAGAAAAGTACCGTAACACGTCTTATAGTAATGCGAATTCACACTCAGCAAAACAGTCACAATCGGGAATATGTCACGTTTGGTAATTAAAAGATTAGACGACATAATGAAAAACAACTATCTACCATGTGGTAAAAATGTCCTTAGCTAGTTTGGTCAAAGATACATCGCATGGATCCACCAATTCGTGATGGTGTCCATAAAATTCACGGAGTGTCAATTTTAATCTGTCCTCCTCATAACTTTGTTGGAGCAGTTTCTGCGTAAGGAGCACATTCCTGTATATGAAGTCCGTATAGTGTGAACAAGCACGAGAATAGCGTATCAATTGTGATATGTAAACACCATACGAAGGGGCAGAGGGTATGTTACTGCTGAGAAATGGGAAATATATAATTGGGAAGTTGAAATCGTCCCGTTTATCATAGATTTTCGTGTGAAGTCGTCCATCTACGTCAACATTGAGGAAATGATCAAGGTATGAAGCAGTCCTTCTAGTATCAGTAGTATCCTTAATTTCAAGTTCACTAGGATATATGTGATGTAGGAATTGGCTGAAATATGGGTTATTCAATGATAGCACATCATCAATATATCGGAAAGTAAAATTAAAGAATTTCGCAAGGTGCTTTTTCTTTTTGTCTTTTAGAAGGTTCTGAATGAATTCTGCTTCATACGAGTACAAAAACAAATCAGCCAGCAGGGGTGCACAATAAGTACCTATTGGAATACCGACTGTTTGTTGAAATATAAATCCTCCAAACTCAACAAATATATTGTCGATCAAAAGGTCCAGCATTTTGATAATATCATCTTCAGTATATTTTCTGGAAGATTCACTGTGGTTTTTAACAAAATATGAATTATTGTAACCCAAAACAAGAAATTTGTATCTACGATTCCCATTTTTATAGAAAAAGCTCTGCTTCATGAGATGGTGAAGTCGATCTTTCAACTGAGCATGGGGAACAGTAGTATATAGCGTAGAAAAATCAAAAGTTTTTATGTTGCTACAAAATTGCAAAGATTGTGATCGAAGGTTAAGCAGTAGATCTTTCGAATTTTTGAGAATCCACATCTGGTTAACACCACTGGTAGAATATATCTCATCACAATATTTTTGAAGCCCATCTTTAACTGTAGAAAGAATAGTAGTCAGTACTTTAGAAAGATGTTTAGTCGAACATTTTGAAGACCCAGCTATGTATCGTTCTTTATATGGAGTTTTGTGTAATTTAGGTATCCAGTATAATGAAGGCAAGTTTTCTTCGTTTTCTTTGATGTTGATACCAATAGAATGAAGGACAGATTTATGATTTTGTAAAATTTCGTCCTTGGTAAATGATGTTAAAGAATATGTAGGATTACCTGTAGTTTTATCAATTCCAAGCTCTGTAGTGAGACATTGCAAATAAGGTTTTTTACATATGAAGACAATATTATTGGAGGCTTTATCTGCTGGAACAACGACGTATTTGTCATGCAAAGAGGATAAAGCATCCACAACCTCCGGATTCTTGAAAGGGTTAGAAACTCTAGTACTCATATTACATCGCAATTTTTGTATGCGCCTCTGAATGCATGATCGAATAGCTTTGATCCATTCAGACAAAGTGTCCAGTTCTGGTTCGTCTGGTTCGCGCTTTACCCATTTTCTTGCATAGTCCTCAACTGCATCCATCAGTAACTTGAAATTCTTTTTCTAGTTGATGGGCTGGGGGATTCTATATTTTGGTCCCTTGGCTAACAACTCTCTCATTGGTAACGATGCAAAGGTCACCAGTAAGTTACTGAGAAAATAATATATAAATCATAATGATTAATAAATACTTACATATATGAACGTAACATTCATAAAAGTATAAAAAAAAATCAATCCTTATTTACTCATTATATTATTATCGTCTCTGTATTTCTATTAATATTCAATTCAAAGACTTCGTATCTGCCTTTCCCAAGTGACGTGTATGAATGGAAGAAAACTAGTTTGAACTGGAACACACTAGAAGTATGCGTATTAAATTGAAAGTATCCGGTCTTCAGTGCTGAATATCAAGTGTCGTTAAATTATTGTAGAAAAGTAACTAGTATGACATAATATCAAATGTTTAGAATAATAGTTGTTGATATCCATGTATATAGCACTAATAACTAATCAGAAGCTTCTTATGAAGACTACAAAGAAGTTAGCCTGATCTTTTACATTCCGCTACATAGAAGATGCCCTCTCACGACATAATTCAAAGTTTTATGACTTTGTTGAATGCATCTATCCGTCGAACTTTATATTAAAAAATGACGGTTTCTGCTTATCTCGACTGGCATAGAGAAATTACTAATTAAGGTCGATTGAGAACAAGCTTTTACAACACAAAAAATGATGAGTTCAGCTCCAAATTGCGAACTTTCGATTTCCATGTATTAACATGCATAGTTAGTATATATGTTCCGGACCATATGAGTATTTGGACAATACGCGTATGGTCATGACCATATAGGTATATATTCATATGGGCCGACCATACGCGTATGGTCCGACCGTACGCGTATGGTCGGGGTAATTAACACTCTGTTACAGTTTACTTTTAATACTTCTAAAATCTTCATATGGTATGATTAAAAAGACGCTATCATATAGGTAATTTTAGTATTATATTATAATAAAAAGATAAGCTTGATAAAAATTAGAAGTTTCACATAGTTAATTTTACTTACTTGTCAAAACTGTAATAAACATGTTTTATACCGATGGTCATTACTGATGCTCATTACCGATGGTCATTACCGATTTGGTATTACGCGTGAATGGAAATATGTCGACTTAAAAAATATAAATTCCAAAGCTGTCTTAATGAACTGTTACACAAGAAGTCACTGGAAAGTAACATAGTTAATTTAAGTTGTCTTGTGAATATGGTGTATTGCAGTCATGTTACGATATTTGAGATCTATAGAGGTAGACATACCGGAATGGCCTTAGTCCTCGGTATCGCTGTACACAGCTATAAAAGGCTAGCTTTTCACTCGCAAACAAAAGGTGTAAATGAAACGGATTCTGCACAACCAAGACTTGCAAAAGCAAAAAAGCTATGATACCGTGTGGAAGTAAATGTCACCCCAAGCCTACATGCAAGAATGTAATTAGCGATGAAAACTAACTATGACATCAATATTTAATTTTTACGTAGTATTTGAATTATATATAAGATAATACATTGTCATGTAACCATCATTGTTTTTTTAGATAAATGTTTTGTATTCTTGAAATTTTAATAATGTAATTTAAAAAAAATTTACCTATATGGTTCAAGTACTCATATGGTCCGGCCCGTTAATAACCAAACGAGTATTATACTCATATGGTCCGGCCCGTTAATAACCAAACGAGTATAATACTCATATGGTCCGACCATACGCGTATTGTCGGACCATATGAGTATACGCATATGGTCATGACCATACGCGTATGGTCCAAATACTCATATGGTCCGGAACATATACACGTATCAGCCAGTTATTACGATATTCTGGAGCTTGCATTGTGTATCATGATTCCTTCATTGTAGGCTTTTGCTTAAACATGTAATAAAGAACACTTTACTCTTACCTTACCTCACCATTTACCATGTGAAATTATAATTGTTTTGAAAATACTTTGAACGACAAAATTATTCTATGTTTCTTCCTGTGTGACGTTTACTTTTTATGACGTCAATCACGCAAAGAAATGGATTTAGATGATAAATGTTATAGATGCTTTTTGTGCTTATTTGTTAAATATTTGTTTGTTTTGAGATTGTGACACAATGATGACTGCTGTACCCATATTTTGACAATTTTATCTATTATATCTGTTTTGTGCATGCATTCTTGTAAGTATAATGGAATTTGATCCGACTGTTATACAAGTAAGAGGTTAAGCGCTATAAAAATAGGTTTACCACACCATTTTCTATATTTGAAAATCCCTGTACCAAGTCAGGAATATGACAGTTGTTCAATCGTTTGATGTGTTTTATCATTTGATTTTGCCATTTGATGAGGGACTTTCCGTTTTATATTTTCCTCGGAAATCAATATTTTTGTGATTTTACTTTTTAATAAGACAATTAGCCTACATTTAAATTTGCTGTCGTAACCCGATGATTGACTGGGGTAAATGTTTGTGGTGACCCGGACCTCTTGTCAGTTTTTTTTCACTGTGCGGTTTGTACAAATATATAGCCATGTTCGATTGAAATCCGCACAATTGCATCTTGTTAGGAAAGAGGAACATTTTTCGCACAAAAACAAAATGTTGCACCAACTGATCCAAGGGTTTGTAGGTGGCATGTTACGAGACCAAATTATCACATAGCTACATATCTAAAATATAAAGTGGTAGTTATTTTTTTTTTTTTACTTTTTCCGTTTTTTTTTTATGCTATTGTCCTTAATATGCATGTAATATTTACCACTAGAATTAATCAATAGTATCATTGGTTATAATAAAATAGAATTATCTCGAAGCTTTTTAAATTAAATCTTTTAATTTCACCTGTATATATTTTTGTTTACAATAACCTAACTTTGTTTGCATCCTTGACCTTTGAATGGTGGTCTCACACATTTCCTTGTTTTTATATAAACAATTTTTGGTGATTGCTCAACTCTCTTCATCTTTACTTAGTAAAATATGATTTCAAATGATTCAGTTAATGTACAATTTATATGAAAGACCTAAAAATAATGCACGAATAATAAAAGAAAACATACTTGGTTGAACACATTTTAGTTTTTGTGCACTGGTTCCAATTATTTCACTATATAAAAAGTACAAGTCGCGTGTTTCGTCTACAAAAGACTCATCAGTGATACTCATAGTGAAAATCACGGTTTAGTCATCATTCTACACGTCTTCTAAAAGTCGTAGTTCAGATGCACTGTAATTCGTTTATCTTATGATATTATTTTTTTCTCAGTTGATCAATTTTCTCACATTATCATTAATGTCTTGTCAACGATCTCCATTTAATGAATTTTACATCTGATAATATTATGAGCTCACACGGTGAGGTATCAATTATCAGTAGTTAGTTCTATTTAGGGATTGAACAGTGGATCAACGAAAAAAATGTGAGAAGTTTGGATTTTTGTCTAGTATTTTATTTGACGTTGTCTATACATCCTACATGTACATACAAAAATGTTCGCCCTGTTGAAGAATCTTAATAAATCATGCGTTGTGTTTTTCTATACGTTTAATCGTCGTGATAGCTAATGCATATAATATAACGTCACAGAGTAAAGCGGTATGGTAACAACGTTACCATAACGTAATGTTTGTACTTCGCGTATTTTCCGACATTCTGGGGGCCGACAAAAGTGCAATATGTAACGAAAATTAAAAAATGTAAATTCACAATATAGATAAATAAATTTAAAATTAATGTCCATCTCAAATAAATAATCACATTCCTTAACCTTGACTGAACACAATTAAAGTTTATTTCTTAGTCCATTCGTGGATGTTTCTTCTGGCACACACGGTAACTTCAGTAAGCGGTAATTTTCGTTATGCGTTATAAATTTGTCCTGTATCTATGTGACTTGTTGACTCCAACAGTTGAGGGTGTGTTTTTTCGGGCGGTCTAGGTAGCAAGTTACTTCCTTGGAGAGTTTCCTCAATTTGGTTCATGTACGATCTACTTTGTACGAGCCATTGCGATGTGTTTTCTGGTCTTCTTTTTGCAACGGTCATACCTGAAGATATATCATCTAAATGGTCATGTTTCCAAGGCACCTCTGCCGTGGATTGTCCTTTCTCGTTGTCAATAGCTGTGTTCTTGTATGAAATGTCGTTTACGAGATCTGTAGATGTTGACGGATGGTTGATGTTTCTATTTATCGGTCCTGATAATAAATATCCGATCTTTGACTGGACAGCGGTGGGTCCGTTTCCTCTAATTATTTTGTCCTCGATAATGTCCCAATAGTAATCCGCGCCTATTAGTAGGTCGATCTCAAAACGCTCTCCACTGTGTACAGAATGTGCAAGTTTAAGACCTCTCAAATGTGGCAAGCTCCTTGTAGTTAGTGAAATACTGTTATGAATCGGGACGGCAATTTCCGGTACAATGAGTGTGTTTATACGCACATTTTCTCCCGTGTCGGTCTGTAATTGTATTGTTGCAGTTTCCAAGTTACGAACTTTCTGAGATAAATCTCCGAACGCAGACAGTTGAATGCTGACTTTCCCCGTTGTTTTAATTTCTAGTTTATCGGCTAATTTCTGAGTGATAAAAGTACGTTGCGCTCCTTCGTCAAATAAGATGTTACATTCTATTTTTACGTCGTTATATATAACTGGTGCAGTTGCTGTTTTTAGAAGAATGTCGGGACCTTCTTGTGATGCATGCAATACACTAGTTGTGTCTGTTGTTTCAACCACGTTGATAGCTGTCTGTTGTACTTTCGGCTCCTGCTTCGTACCTGTATTGGTCTCTTTCCCTTTACATATGCTTGTATGATTCATTCCGTTACAATTTTTACACCGTTTTGTAGACTTACATGCGGCCATCCGGTGTGACCCTAAACAGTTAAAACATAACTGTTTCTGTTTGACAATTTGATTCCTAGCGTTTGCGTCTGTTACTTCAGAGCACTCCGTCGGATAGTGCTCACCTGAACAAAAAATACATGTATGCGTATTTACCTTCTTCCGTGTGTCAGTTAATTTACCTTTATTGTGTGATCTTGGTTGTGTACCTGTGAAAAATGCTGTGGTGTGCAATCTGTCCGGTTCCATGACTCCCTGTCCTGCCTCAAGTATTTCAATCTCTTTAGTTATTGATTTTCGTAAATTTTGCAATATCAAATTATCTCTCCCGTGTTCTCTTGCAATAGATTTTCTTATCTCAATCGGTAACTTGTCCAAAACTACAGGTACCAAAAGCGAACCATACATCTCTGGTGTTTGACCAAGTGACTCTAATCCTCGTACGTAGGATTCTAATCTGTCTCCGTAAGACCTCAAACTAAAAGCATCATTTGTCGGTGCGGGTAAATTCATGAGTGCTTTCATGTAAGCATGTATAAGTTTGCTAGGTTGTCCGAACCGATCTCTGAGAAGGTTGACTGCGGTTTCGTAGTTACCATTAGTTAAAGCGAATCCCTCTACTGTTTGCGCGGCGCTTCCCTCTAGCTGGGCTTTAAGATAATTAAACTTTTGGATTGGCGTTAATGTGTCGTTGTAGTGTATAGATGACTCGAAACAATCCCAAAATGTTTGCCACTTGAGAATATCTCCATTAAAATAGGGTAAGTCTAACTTTGGAAGCCTATGGTAATTAGTTTTTGAAGATCTCGGTTCTGACGGGACTTGAAACATGACATTCTCTGACGGACGGGTATGCACTGCAGGGGTGTTAACTGAATACTGCTGGTTCATAGAATCTATTGCACATCTGTTCATATCAACTCTAGCTTCGGGTGTGAAATGATATGCGTCTGGGTTAAGTCTGCTCGTTGAAGGACCAACAGTATCATGCGAAATTATAGTATGTGTTTCAACATGTTCAAAGGACTTAATAAATTTCCGAATTTGTCTAATTTTACAATCAAGTTCGTACATATACTCATCTGAGTCGGTGATTTCCTGCTCCAGATTTTCCTCCGATGTCTGTTCCAAAAGTCTGTTATTCAGGTCAATCAATGTTTTCTGTTTCTGCGTGACGGCATCATCAAGGGCTTTCACTTCGTCAACTTCTGTGTCTGTTTTTGACTTTAGCTCGTCGAATTTCACCAGTAGCTTCGTGACGGCTCCTTTGTGTCCAGCACGAACTGATTTCAGCTTTGAATCCATATATATCCAAAGGTTACGGCACCATTAAATGTTGAAGAATCTTAATAAATCATGCGTTGTGTTTTTCTATACGTTTAATCGTCGTGATAGCTAATGCATATAATATAACGTCACAGAGTAAAGCGGTATGGTAACAACGTTACCATAACGTAATGTTTGTACTTCGCGTATTTTCCGACACGCCCACCCGGACCAATCAATTTACTGAGAATAAACAATCTTTGAGATATTGCGAGGAATAGGTAGAAACTGGAAATGGTTAATGGGTAATTATTTTAGCAAAACACAAAGGACTGGTACATCCTTCCCAACGACAAATCTCACAGAATCAGATATCCTTCAGATAAGTTATACAACTTCAGAAAATGAAGTGAATCTGCTTTTTCTTTTTCCTTTTAGCCATGGAGTTGTCATTTTTTTTATGATCTATGAGGTTGAATCTTCCTCCGGTATCTTTTGCCCCTCTTTTATAGCGACAGTAGTTTATCGATTTTCTTAATTCGTGTATCCATTCAAAAAAAGTAAGGGCAACAAACAAAAATCCGAGGAAATGGCAGGACCTCCAAATGGAGCGTGACGAGGTGCAAACAAATGGTTAGAGGCAATTATCCCACACCTCCTCATGTTTATATAACATGTAGTTTTTCAAAATTTTAGTATTGATAGAATTGCACAATTTTTATGTCAATGCCTTATTAGAATCATATCAATAGAAAGTCAATCAAATGTTAATAGACTACCTTTGCTTTGTTGAGACTATTTATATTATCAACTAACTGATACTATAGTTGCCCTTTGGGATCTTACCAATGCGCGGCATGTTCAATATTACAATAGCCCAATTAATTTTAGATTAAGGGAAACGAAATATTTATTGCAAAATATTAAGGTTTAACAATGCGATAATCAAAACGTTTTTTTTTTACTAGTGCATCAATATATACCACCTCACCAGCACACCTGCGTTATTAAACAGACATTAAGGTGGTCGACATGATTTGTGTTGATTGATTGGAATAAGTTGATATTAAACACTTAAGTTTTAATCTGCTTTTATTAAACACTGAGTAGATTTGATCCAACTCATGACCTCTGGTTTTTTCTCGCCCTTGATGTTGTGTGCATCAAAGAGCATAGATTCGTATCTATTCCTTTTACGCGCAGGATTTTCTGGAAACGTTCTTTGTTTTTTTTGTGAAATCTAGTTTTTTTAACTTCTGACGTCATTTTATCATATTTGTGGACTTAACTTGAATTAAAATGTTCATGGAATGGAGTATTTGAGATATTAGGAGAGCATTTGTGAGTACGGTCCGATATCACCAATTTAAGGAGAATAAACACAGAAAAAGGTCTCAAAATTGATTAAGAAACAATTCTTTCATATTTTTGTCATAATTTAAAAAATACTGTGAAGTATATTGGATACCCGTGTTAAAGGAGAAGAAAACCAAATCATAATGTTATAGTTATTTGTAACATAAGATGCAACATACGACAATAATCAAATTGTTTTCCGTGATTAAGGTGATTAAGTTAATTCCTTGATGACAAGGCCGTTGACATATTGTTAATGCATTCCGTCCAGTCCGCTTCTATCCGATTCCAATGCCGTTCTTTTCTTATATTAAACTGAGAGAGGAATGAGACAACTAATTTAATGACTCAGTCTGGATGTGTCTTCAAAGTAATTGTCTCCGGTGCCGGAGATATTTTCAAAGGTTTAATTTCTAACCAAGCTCTTAACCAAAAATCTATGGCTGGTATCCTCACAACATAATCTATGTGACTAGATTCGTTTGAACGACGAATCTGCGACAGGAACACTATAAATACAAAATGTATGTCGATAATCTTCTTAAACCTATAAGACTGAAATATGTTCCAGAAGCCTCTACACCGATAATTTGCGGCGAGATTTCTTTTGTTTTACAATACATTAACAGTGGCATATCTAAAATACCCAACATTAACTTATGAAGTCTCTAAAAAATGCCAGAGATTTAAGTAAGAGACTGCCTCTGAATGCAGAGGCGACACGGAGCTCTAGAGGAGACATTACGCACATTCTGTGACGTAAAGTATTTCTGTACACCGTCCTCACTGAGGGTGTACATCATTCTAATTAACCTGATGAATTCCAGACATTTCGATACACATGGATACATATAACGCTGGATTCATCAATAATGTCATATTCTGTAATATTTTCACCATCGTTTCTACTAACCATAGATAATTCTATTAACTAGTACATTTTTTATCTTCAAATAAGGTGTGATTGATACTAGTAAGACCAACACGACAACCAAAACAACTCTCCATCAGATAGAAACTCTACACTAAATTAAGGACAAAGTGACGATTTTTTAAATGTGTTGGAGTTTCTTCTGTCTTCTATTTGTGTGTTCAAGATGCCATCACTGGAATCTATGTACTACTGAGAAACTATTACACCAGGGTTCTCTATATCTCAAACTAGTCAAAATATTTAGTAAATTGTATCATCTGTACAAAGACATCATTCGTAAATATAAATCAACATGCAGACATCTTATACGTTCAGGTATTTCACATCCATTATCTGATGGGAATATTCTTTACAAAGCACGAAAATGTCAGCATTCACTTCAAAAGCTAACAAAATCTTTAAACAGACTTATTAAGAAGGGATATAGTTATGATACTTGAGAGAACAAACAATGTTTAAACCCCGCCAGATTTTGGCGCCTGTTCTAAGTCAGGAGCCTCTGGCTTTTGTTAGTCTTGTATGATTTTGTTTATTTTAGTTCATTTATATACTGGGTATCTCGGAGTTTAGTATGACGTCCATTATCAATAAACTTGTTCACATTTTTTATTAGGGGTCAGCTAAAGCACACCTTCGAATGTAGGATTTCCTGGTGTATCAAAGACCCATCGGTGGTTTTCGGCTGTTTTCTGATCTATGGTCGCGTTATTGTCTATTTGAAACATTCTCCTTTTCCATTCTCAATTTTAGTGCAGACCTTGGATTAAACATTTTCTCAAATGTTATCAATTTAAAACCGTACTTAAATCCTTTTACATTGTTCATCAGTATTAAAATTATTTTCGTTTGGTTAAACACGGTATATTTGTTAGAAGTTGAAATTGACCTTGAACAAGCTTAATCATCAACAACTAGATCTTGTCTTGTCAGATTTGTTTTTCGTAGTTTATGTCATGAATAATGTCAATGTTTTTCTGCGTATGAATTATTTCACTTCATATCCTTTTTCCTAGCTTACAGTACGGTGTGGTTTTTTGCTCATTATTGAAGGCTGAATGTTGGCATATTATTTTTTTTACACCATCGTCTTTTGATCTCTGATACATGGTTGTTTCACTGGCTACGTACCACGTCTCTTTATTCTTATATCAACATGGTTTTCTCATATTTTCTTGATGTGTACAAATGCTGCAGTAGAAATACATAATAATAAGTTCAGTTCAATGCACAATTCAATTAATCCATATTCAACATTTAAAAAAAACACCACACGAATAACAATAAAACATGTGTGTTTGAACGACATTTCACTTGTTTCCCGTGTTCGTGCACTAGTCGTATGTACTCGTGTTGTAATCATCACTTTACACCTCCTATAAAAGTTGTTTGTGATATAATTTTTTTTATCAACACATAGCAAGCTAGTTGATAATGCGCTATAATTCGTAAAAACTTTTAAAACACAGTATCGTCTAGTTTCGATAGGTTAATGTCCGGCCACTAGCAATTAATAATTATTGAAGTAAAATACGATCGATTTGCTTTTAAGGAAAAATACAGCTTGGAACGGACATTACAGGGCTAAACAAAAACAAAAATTGTAACAAACTGAAAACAAAAATAAACATTCAATTTGTAGTTCCTTGAATATTAGAATAAAACTATTCAACATTATATAAAAAAGGTCATGAACTGGTGAACAGTTACTGAGAAAATAATATATAAATCATAATGATTAATAAATACTTACAGATATGAAAGTAACATTCATAAAACTATAAAAAAAAAATCCTTATTTACTCATTTGTGCTTTAAAGGAAGCCACGTCTATGTCTTTCTCGTAATATTCAATTCAAAGACTTCGTATCTGCTTTTCCCAACTGACGTGTATGAATGGAAGAAAACTAGTTTGAATAAGAACACATTAGAAGTATTTTTATTAAATTGAAAGTATTCGGTCTTCAGTGCTGAATATCAAGTGTCGTTAAATTATTGTAGAAAAGTAACTAGTATGACATAATATCAAATGTTTAGAATAATAGTTGTTGATATCCATGTATATAGCACTAATAACCAATCAGAAGCTTCTTATGAAGACTGAAAAGAAGTTAGCCTGATCTTTTACATTCCGCTACATAGAAGATGCCCTCTCATGACATAATTCAAAGTTTTATGACTATGTTGAATGCATCTATCCGTCGAACTTTATATTAAAAAATGACGGTTTTTACAAGTGATATAATTGGATCTAAAGCTCCTGCTTATCTCGACTTGCATATAGAAATTATCAATGAAGGTCGATTGAGAACAAGATTTTACAACACAAAAAATGATGCGTTCAGCTTCAAATTGCGAACTTTCGATTTCCATGTATTAACATGCATATGGAGTATATACACGTATCAGCCAGTTAGTACGATATTCCGAAGCTTGCATTGTGTATCATGATTCCTTCATTGAAGGCTTTTGCTTAAACATGTAATAAAGAACACTTTACTCTTACCTTACCTCACCATTTACCATGTGAAATTATAATTGTTTTGAAAATACTTTGAACGACAAAATTATTCTATATTTCTTCCTGTGTGACGTTTACATTTTATGACGTCAAACACGCGAAGTAATGGATTTGGTTGTTAAATTTAAAAGATGCTTTTTGTGCTTCTTTGTTAAATATTTGTTTGTTTTGAGATTGTGACACAATGATGACTGCTGTACCTATATTTATCCCGGCCGATAAAGCTGCTAATAATATTATTATTGTTTGACGTAAATTTTACATTGAGGTTCTGAAAAAGGAAATCACCAATTCACCAACATTCCAACTGACTCCATTTTCAGAAAACAAAATCTGTAACAAACATAAACTTTTAGCCACCGCTTTACAAGCAGAGCCAAATACAATGAAAGTCCCAACTGTGTATTGGCTTCCGAAGCTACACAAAACCCCTTACAAATATAGATTTATTTCGTCTTCAAGCCATTGTCAACTACTAAATTGTCTATTCTTCTTACCAGCACACTTGGTACAATTAAAAACCTGATAATAAATTGTGCAAATAAGGCCTTCGAAAATAGTGCAATAAATTACTTTTGGAGTGTCAAGAACTCGTTGGAAGTACTTGATAAATTGCATGCTTATAATGGTGATTTTGAATCTGTTCAAAGTTTAGATTTTTCTACCCTGTATACCACATTGCCTCACATTCTCATTAAGAAAAAATTCACACACCTAATTAAATGGGCATTCAAAAAATCAGAATGTGAATATATATGTTCAAACTCTTTTAGGTCAATTTTTAGGAGCAATAAACAAAACAACCATGTTAATTGGACATGCTTTGATACTATATATGCCCTTGAATTTTTACTAGATAACATTTTTGTTCGCTTTGGGGATTCCGTATCTCGTCAGATTATCGGAATTCCAATGGGGAATAACTGTGCACCACTTATTGCGGACCTGTTTTTGTATTGTTATGAGTTACAATTTATGACAAAAATAAGCAAAGACCCATCGAAACAACATCTGATAAACAAATTTAATAATACTTTTAGATATTTGGATGATATTTTGGCTCTCAATAATGACGACTTCGGTATGTATATTAATGAAATTTATCCTGTTGAACTTACTTTAAATAAAGCTAATACTAACAATGACCACTGCCCTTTTCTCGATCTTGATATTTATATCACTAATGGAAAGCTGAATACTAAAATTTATGATAAAAGGGATGATTTGTCATTTCCTATCGTTACGGTGTTTATATATCTCAACTTGTACGATTCGCTCGTGTATGTAACAATGTTTTAGACTTTAACGAGAGAAATTTATGTATTACTGAAAAATTATTACACCAGGGTTTTCGATATCACAAACTAGTCAAAACATTTACTAAATTTTATCATCGGTATAAAGACATCATTCGTAAATATAGCTCAACATGCAGACTTCTAATACGTTCAGGTATTTCACATCCAATTTTTTATGGAAATATTCTTTATAAAGCACAAAGGTGTCAGTATTCACCTCAGAAACTTACAAAACCTTTGAATAGACTTATTAAGAAGGGATATAATTACGATACTGTTGTCAAGTCATTAAAGATTGCATATAATGGCGTTAATATTGAGTCACTGATAAGGTCTTTGCATCGGAACTAAACACATTTATTCTAAAAACAGTTGTTGGCATGACACGGGTTATGTTCTTCTCATATATATTATGATGGTATGATACTAAACCCCTAACGGGAAGGATTGTGCATGATGTTCATATGATGAAAACATAATCTTTCAGTCAGTTTAATTGAAGTCTGGAGCTGGCATGTCAGTTAACTGCTAGTAGTCTGTTGTTATTTATGTATTATTGTCATTTTGTTTATTTTCTTTGGTTACATCTTCTGACATCAGACTCGGACTTCTCTTGAACTGAATTTTAATGTGCGTATTGTTATGCGTTTACATTGGTTAGAGGTATAGGGGGAGGGTTGAGATCTCACAAACATGTTTAACCCCGCCGCATTTTTGCGCCTGTCCCAAGTCAGGAGCCTCTGGCCTTTGTTAGTCTTGTATGATTTTAATTTTAGTTTCTTGTGTACAATTTGGAAATTAGTATGGCGTTCATTATCACTGGACTAGTATATATTTGTTTAGGGGCCAGCTGAAGGACGCCTCCGGGTGCGGGAATTTCTCGCTACATTGAAGACCTGTTGGTGACCCTCTGCTGTTGTTTTTTATTTGGTCGGGTTGTTGTCTCTTTGACACATTCCCCATTTCTATTCTCAATTTTATTTGACGATTTTATCTATTATATCTGTTTTGTTCACGCATTTTTGTAAGTACATGTATAATGGAATGTGATGCGACTGTCATACAAGTGGCTGGTTTAGCGCTATAAAAATAGGTTGACTACACCATTTTCTACATTTGAAAAAAGTCAAGAAGATGACAGTTGTCCATTCGTTTAATGTGTTTTATCATTTGATTTAGCCATTTGATGAGAGACTGTCTGTTTTGAATCTCGGAGTTCAGTATTTTTGTGATTTTACTTTTAAATAAGACAACCTATATTTACATTTGAAATCGTAACCCAATGACTGACTGGGGTAATTTTTGTGGTGACCCGGACCTCTTGTCAAATTTTTTTGCTGTGCGTTTTGTACAAATATATAACTATGTTCGATCGAAATCCGCACAGATGCATCTTGTAAGGAAAGTGGCACATTTTTCGCACATAAACAAAGTGCTGCACTAACTGATAAAAGGGTCTGTATGTAGCATGTTACGAGACAAAAAAATAAAACAGAGCAACACAACTACAATATTGCATGATAGTTCAATTTTTTCGGCTTTTTCGGGGGCGACCTATACTTTAAAACTCGTTACATTATGTTTTATTTACATGCTATTGTCCTAAATATGCATGTAATATTTGCCACTGGAATTACATTTTAATCAATTGTATCATTGGTTCCAATAAAATAGCGTCATTTCGAAGTTTTAATTAAATCTTTTAAATTCACCTGTGTAATAAATTTTATAATTTTACTTCTCTGAACTCATACACCAACGAACACGATGAATGCCGCTAAGACAATGGGTTGACGTTGCATCAACACGAATTGAGAATGCAAAGAAAAAGATATAGTCCCTTGCATTTGTTACTTTGTTAAATAAAATATAAACTGTTTGGTAAAATAAACTGTTTGGTAAAATAAACTGTTTGACAACATACAAACTGTTCAATGAAATATAAACTGTTTAATAAAACGTAAACTATTCAATGAAATATAAACTGTTTGATAAAACTAAACTATTAAATGAAATTTAAACTGTATAATGTTACAGTTTAATGTATTTGAATGTTACAGTTTAATGTGATTGAATGTTACAGTTTAATGTGATTGAATGTTACAGTTTAATGTGATTGAATGTTACAGTTTAATGTAATTTAAACTATTGAATGTAACTATTTAATGAAACATAAATTGTTTAATAAATTAATATAACTGTTTAATGTAACTGTTTAATAACATACAAAATGTTTAATGTAATATAAACTATTGACACAGATTTGTCTCGCGTCTTTGTTTATTTGATAGTTTTTAATATATAACTCATGCAACTGTTGAAGTGGAAATGACAATCTTTAACAATGAAAACTATGCATTGAAGGCCGTACTTTAACCTATAATGGTTTACTTTTTAAATTGTTATTTGTATGGAGAGTTGTCTCATTGGCACTCACACCACATCTTCCTATATCTATACATCAATCAAACTAATCACCTCCATGGAAATAACACGTGGTAGAGTTTTTACTGCATACCAACTACCGTTGGCTTATCATTAGACGTTCCCTTTATCTAACTAAACATGAAAACAAACTTTCAATAAAACTATTTAAAAGTTTTAAAGTCAATGAAGTATGATTAGAGGATTAGGCTCTATGATCTCCATGAGGTCTTTTTAAATGGCAGACATTGAAATGATTTCAACGATGAAATACTTTGAATAGATATTAGAAGATGTGGTATGAGTGCCAATGAGACAACTCTCCATCCAAGTCACAATTTGTAAAATATAATAGATTTCATTTCTATTTTAAGCGGTTTGCTTTATGTAATATACAATGTACGTATCAGTACGTTTCTTTGCAATCAAATTGTCGTCAACCTGTATAAATATGTCTCATCTAAACATCAAAGGTTGAAATGGGTATGTTTTTGACACAAAATCTTCTGCTAAACATGCATGTGTAACCACTATTAGCAACATCAAAATTTTGCTAGAAACAAAACGGAAAAGAAACAACTACCACCGTTATTACTGAGGAGTTTCGTGACACATATATGTTTATTTAATTGTGTTTAGTTTCTCATTTTGTCACCCATTGGCCAGTTAAGGCTACCAAATGTATAAGGTGTGGGTTTTGCTCAATAGCAGACCTAATGTTGTTTACATTCTTGTCCTTTTAAATATGGTTGTCTCAAGCCAGAAAGCTTAATACATTTACCACATCACCTTATTTATATATTAGACACGTCTTATTATTTCACTACACTCTTCATCTTTTCTTAATTTCAAAGAGTCCGAATAATTGAGTTAATGTACAGTTTATATAAAAGACCTCAACGTTACACACGAATAATAATAGAAAACATGCTTGGTCACATGCTTGGTCACATCTTTCTATATCTATTGGTCGAGCACCTTTTAGTTGTTCCGTTATAGTGCACTGGTTCCAATTATTTCACTATTATATAAAGAATACCAGTCGCGTATTTCGTCTACAAAAGACTCATCGGTGATGCTTATAGTGAAAATCACGGTTTAGTCATCATTCTACACGTCTTCTAAAAGTCATGGGACAGATGTACTGTAATTCGTTAATCTTACGATATTATTTTTTCTCAGTGGATCAATTTTCTCACATTACCATTAATGTCTTGTCAAAGATCTCCATTTAATGAATTTTACATTTGATACTAATATGAGCTCACAGGGTGAGGTATCAATTATCAGTAGTTAGTTCTATTAAGGGATGGAACAGTAGATCAACGGAAAAAAAATGTGATAAGTTGGATTTTTTTTCTAGTATTTTATCTGACGTTGGCTTTACATCCTACATACATACATTTTTGCTCAACCGGACCAATAAATATACTTCGAACAAACAATCTTTGAGATATTGCGAGGAAAAGATAGAAACTGGAAGTGGGTAATGGATAATTATTCTAGAAAAACGCAAAGGACTGGTTACATCCTTCCCAGAGACAAATCTCACAGAATGAGATATCCTTCAGATTAGCAATACATCTTAAGAAAATGAAGTGAATCGGGCAGAATATATATCAAACTTGGTCGAAATAGACAGACAGCTAGCCAGGCTGATTCCTAAATATCCATTAAACTATGCCTGCAGAGGGGGAGGGGGTTGTATACTAATATTTATACAACTAGTGAATTTATAAGAAGCTATTACAAAAAGAGTTCCAAATGGAATCATCCCAACGTAAATTTTACGGACCCCATCACGAGTTGTTTTATCATTATGGAAAAACCGTTTCAGATGATATCGAATATGTTCCTTATGTCGTTACTACAACCACCGTCCATTTTCTCGAATTAGACTTTTTACCGGGTTTGTAATAACATGAGCAAAAGGACGGGTGCCACATGTGAAGCAGAATCTGCTTACCCTTTCGGAGCACCTGAGATCACCACACCCTCCTCCCTTCGTGTTGCATATTCTTTAGTTTTCTATGTTGTGTCTTGTGTACCAATATTTAGAGGTGCAAACAGCTATCAATGGTACCAGGATTATAGTTTATTACCGAACATCAACTTATGAAGTCTCTAATTAAAAAATAGTAAGAGACTGCCTATGAACGCAGAGGCGAAACGGCGATCTAGATGAGAAGAAACTTTAACCACACACATGGATACATATAACGCTGGATTCATCAATTCTGTCATATTCTGTAATATTTTAACCATCTCTTCTAATAACCATAGATAATTCTATTACCTTGTACAATACGATATTTTTTTTTATCTTCAATTAAAGTGTTTGATACTAAGACTCACAAGTTAATCAAATTTATGAAATTTAAATGAAAAAAAAACCAACTGAATATTTGACTGGGTCAACAAAAGACGTTTACCTCTTCAATGCATTCAGTCGCACTCTGTTTGTAGTTCATGCGATACCCCATATTTGGTGTTATATGATTTAGTCCTTCCGTTCTCGATTTACGAGATTTGAAAATCGATAGACTAATGTCGTTTCTATTTTTCCGATTTCATTTTTATGAATTAAATTGGCAATACTTTCTATCTTCAAGGTCATGAAAAGGGTTCAGATGATTTATTTTTGCCTGACCCTTTAATCTCCACCCTAAACAAAGCATATCATTAAACATGTACAACCAGTAATATAAAAACCCTCTTCATACCATAAACTACCCTCTCGGTCATCTTTTGACGAAAATTCTTTTAAGATTTGGAATGTTTTGCATTTTTTACTTCACGATAGAGGAAACGTTTTACCAGATTTTCACTGGACAATAAATACACATCAAATTTATCACTAAAGGATAATACAATTTCGGACTGCTTGAGTAGGTATATAATGTAAATGACTAGACAGGAAATAAGTGTTGGTAAAATTCTGTCTTTCAGTATTTAATTTCTAGATTGCCTTCCAAGGTACAATATCTGTAAATAGAAGTAATGCATAACGTTCATCGCTGCCAAGAAACAGTTTAATGATCATTGTCTTTAACCAATTTATTAGTTAGTTGTACTTGAACATTAATCTTTTATTTTTAAAGACATCACAAATGTCATATTATTCCTATTAGCGACTACTGGGCTGGTAATACCCTCAGGGAGAAACTTCTACCAGCAATGGCATCGACCCAAACCAATATGTAACCTAGGCCAAATAAATATTTTTCCACTAACCATTATGATAGTCCTAAAAATTACAGCTGTGACAGAAATTAGACCAAAAAAAAGGGTAGCATTGTATTATAATACGGTATGAATTCAAATATATACACAAGATTTTAACACCATTATTTTTTGGAAGGCTTGATTTTCTGTAAGTTTCAAGTAATAAACGTATATATTATCGATAGCTTCACTTGTTCAAAGACATTTCGTAAGAAAGCGTTACTTTAACATAGATCATAGAAAAGAAATATCACAATTAGCATGTTCTCTTTATTTTGAACTTCGTATTGGTATCAAATATTTATAGATTGAAATAAAGAATAAAGGGTAATAAACGTTCAATAGTCAAATAAATTTAATGATCAGTTTTTAAGTTTAAGTCTTATGTTGTACTGTTATGCCACTGCCCCAGGTTAGGGGAGGGTTCGGATCCCACTAACATGTTTAACCCCGCCACATTATTTAAGTATGTGCCTACCGGGCCACGTCCACTTGTATTTTTGTCCATCCGATTAGTTAAGCCTTTTTCAACTGATTTTTATAGTTCGTTCTTATGTTGTACTGTCATACCACTGTCCCAGGTTAGGGGAGGGCTTAACCCCGCCACATTATTTATGTATGTGCCTGTCCTAAGTCAGGAGCCTGTAATTCAGTGGTTGTCGTTTGTTTATGTGTTACATATTTGTTTTTCGTTCATTTTTTACATAAATAAGGCCGTTAGTTTTCTCGTTTGAATTGTTTTACATTGTCTTATTGGGGCCTTTTATAGCTGACTATGCGGTATGGGCTTTGCTCATTGTTGTAGGCCGTACGGTGACCTATAGTTGTTAATGTCTGTGTCATTTTTGTCTTTTGTGGGTAGTTGTCTCATTGGCAATCATTCCACATCTTCTTTTTTATACTGTCCCATGTCAGGAGCCTTATTATATAGCCTATATTATATATATACAACTTGTCTAAACATCAACCCAACAATGTTAGATCTGTAAATTTGCTACAAAAAAAATTAATGTAATATACAGTCACAGAAAATAATTATATTTATAAGTACGTCTGAGTCAGTGACAACTCTACAACAGATGTATCCATCGGATCGCCATCAATGATGGCGATACATGGCTGTGTACATAAACTCTACAACAGATGTATCCATCATATATATATATATATATATCATACAAACAAGTCTAAACAAGTGACAAACCATACAATATACATGTCCACTGGATCTAAGAGTGATATAGATACAAGGTTAATGCAAATATTTTTATAAGTCTGAAAATTACACCAAACAGTGTTAGAGTTAGATTTTCTACTGACAAATTTGTGTCCGTCCCTCAGCGGGATTCGAACTCACACCTTTGATACACTACAGCACCAATCGCTTATCCTCATGTCCAGCGCTCTAGACCACTCGACCACATCCGCTATATTAAAATATAACTTCAATAGTCGTAGTGTTACCTTGTCACGGAAGGTGAATCTAGAGATAGACATGAGACACGTGTTTTTAAGCGTGTGTAGATGTTATTTATATATATATATATATATCAGTCTAAAGATTTGCACAACGGTACTGATATAAGATGTTATAAGAATGCGCTCTAGACCACTCGACCACATCCGCTATATAAAAAATATTACTTCAATAGTCGTAGTGTTACCTTGTCACGGAGGGCTTATCTAGAGATAGACATGAGACACGTGTTTTAGATTACTAATAAAATGAAAAATACATTGTGTATAAAAATAATAATAAAACATCTACACACGCTTAAAAAACACGTGTCTCATGTCTATCTCTAGATTAGCCTTCCGTGACAAGGTAACACTACGACTATTGAAGTTATATTTTTTATATAGCGGATGTGGTCGAGTAGTCTAGAGCGCTGGACATGAGACTAAGCAATTGGTGCTGTAGTGTATCAAAGGTGTGAGTTCGAATCCCGCTGAGGGACGAACAAAAAAGTGTCAGTAGAAAATCTAACTCTAACACCGTTTCGAGTAATTTTCAGACTTATATAAATATTTGTATGAACCTATTCTGTCACTCTGAGATCCAGTGGGCATATATATTGTATGGTTTGTCACTTGTTTAGACTTGTTTGTATATATATATATATCTATATATATGTTGTGGTCTCGATCAGCTGTGACATAAATCAGGCAAGTGGTAGCATAACATTTTTCATATAATATGAATTCTATCTATCTTTACCATATTTCAGCAAGGTTTGTTTTAGAAAGTTGTTTTCCCAATTTCTTGAATGTATTATTGCCATTTTCAAAAGCCACTTTTTGTTAAAAGGCATTTAACAATGCAATAGGCCCAAGACCACAATTAATGACCCCGCTTTTCGTTGTCCACGAATATAGTTCCTTTTCATTAGAGTGTTTTTTTCCTTAATTTTTTTTTTTCCCTTCCTCACTTATTTCTTAGATTTTTTTGGTGGAAATGAAAGGAGAGAGGTGAAATAAATTTTTGGATGTTGTATTTTAACTGATTTTGATTTGGAATGAGTGATTAGGCCATGTGCAAAAAGGTAATATTTACAGTTTTCGGAACATCTCTTGACTTGTCAATAGGGGTATGGATGTGTATTGGCTAAATTTGTGAAAGTGATTGCTTCAATCTTTCTGAATTTTGGATATATATTTGGACTAGGACTATACATTACACACACAAAAAATTGGACAAAAGTGCATGGTGCAATTTTTTTAATGATGCAAAAGGTTATAAAGAACTGATAGAGGAATTAATTGTGGTCTGTGGACAATAAGCCTTTCCCATGACATACATTATTGAAGAAAACTATCACAGTTAGCAAGTCTGTTGTATTTTGAACTTTTTTATTTATATAAAATATTTATAGATTGAAATTATCAAACAGGGGTCATAAACCTTCGATATTCAAACAAAAATAAAGATCAGAGGTTTTAAAGTTGACCTCAAGTAAGCTTTGATTTACATGATTGTTTTGTACTTTAAAACTAGAGCATAAAAAAGACTTTGTCGGTTTTATCGATTTTATCATTATCGATGGACAGCTTACGATCAGATGATTAAAGAGATCATTATATATCATCTTACTTTTTTCTCTGACCTTTCTCCTGTTTGTGCTCGACAGCAGAAATCTAGATACATTTCAAAGAATTGAATTAAAGGGACTTGTGTTACATTTTGTCATGGTGGGCTCTTTTAAACCTAAATATACGGTATATGTTTTGTCCATTTCTGTACTGTCAAAAGTAAAACTTTCGAGAATAACTTTCAAGAGCATACAACAAATATTCACAACACCCGTTTAAAGTAAAACTGACAACACGACAGCTTTATTTATCGAACACATTTGATATGGTTGTTTCCATAAGAAATTCCCATATTGAGTTGTAAAATAAAGAAAGGGAACGTTTCCAAAGTAAGAGGAAGAGGACAATAATACATTTTCATAATTCAAGATCAAATTTTCAAGGAATAACACCACTAATGTATACCCGGACTTTCTATGTTACAATCTGCAAAAGTAACTTCAAGTTTTCATAGATATAAGAAGATGTGGTTAGTAGATAGACATAGGAAGACATAGCTATTTTGTACTAAGTTTAAATAAGGTGATAGCCCTTTCGTGTCAAAACTATATACCTTATCTTGACCTGTGCTTAAAAATTCAACATAAATTCTTATTTCATATATTTCATTATTATTCAAAAGAAACTTTTAACAAGACTTCTGCAAACAGTGATCCCCAGTCCTCAAGCTTGCATTTAAAACAAAACTTACAGTTGTTGTCCAGTTGTTTGATGTGTTTGATCATTTGATTTTGCCATTTGATTAGAGACTTTCCGTTTTGAATTTTCCTCGGAGTTCAGTATTTTAGTGATTTTAATTTGTATGCAAATATTTTGCTTACTTACAAAATTACAACTATATGCGTATGGACCATTTTGTTTAAAATATGAACAACTTTTTTATATGATCTTTCTGACCGGGTGGAAATGATGGTTCTATTCCTGCAGGAGCATATTGAAATTCATTTACGGTCTTATTTGAAAGTAAATTTATTTAGCATTTTCAAAAACATAAAAGCTAACACTCAATGTTATTTCTTGTCTTTGTTTGACCCAAGACATTTTATATTACACTATCATGAAAGGTTACTAACATTTTTGGGGCCTTTATTATAGTACTGTATTATTCTATTCATAGTAAATTTCACTAACGGTTTTCTCTTAAAAAAAAATATATATATATATATATAAAAAAGATGCCAATAATGTAGAAAATTATTCAAATTAGTCCGTTTGACTTTTAAATTGATAATATATAAGAATTTCCTCATTATAACATTATGTGTGGACTTAAATCCAACACACCTAGTGTTTGCAAGATTTTCTTTAAACATTTTTCCTTAATTTTATCCTGTAGAAAGTCAGAAATATGACAGTTGTTATGTACGTTGGCGTGTGTGGTTTTTTTTTGGCACTTTAGTGATACTATTGTTCCCTCGGTGGCCAAGTAGTATAAGTAGTAACTACTTGTTAGTTCAAACCCCGATCGTGCGGAAACACTCGACTCCAATCTTAATTAACCAGGATTGTCTTGTGATATATCTCAGACTGTGCATCGAAAAGAGGGACTAAAGATACCAGAGGGACAGTCAAACTCATAAATCGAAAATAAACTGACAACGCCATGTTTAAAAATGAAAAAAGACAAACAGACAAACAATAGTACACATTCCACAACATAGAAACTTAAAGAATAAGAAACACGAACCCCGAAGGTGTCCTAAGATAATCTTAACAAAGATGTCCTATCGTAGTCCTAAGTGAAATTTTCTCGCCGTAAAATAATGTAATTATTTTGACAATAATATGCAAAAAAGTAGGATTTCTGTATGCTTCATTTGCACACATATTATGCTTAAACATAAATCTTATATTCTTAACATAAATTCTCAAATTATCTTTAACCAAGTAAAAGGAAGAAAATATAGAAGAACATTTTATTTGAAATAAATACAATTGATCACGTCATTACCGTCAAATAGTATACATATGCATGGACGGTAAAAATATATGTTGAGTTTTAAAAAATTTGATGAGACGAACTCAAAGTGCCAAACTGTTAAGATGTAATAGATCAAAGTGCAATCTCGTGTTATTTTGGTATAAAAACTCAAGGACGTACATGTAAATTATTTCTTTGTATTCCTTTACCGTAAACTTACAAAATGAGTAAGAAGAGAAGTCCGAATTTTACAGACACAGACGTTCAAATTCTACCTAATGATTTATTTTTATTTTATTCTTACTTTTATTATATTCTAACAAGAATATACAAAAGAATCTATATGTTTATATGCTAGGACATCATAAAGTTATCCTAAAAGTGAAAATGGTCTTAAGACTATCCTTAGACAGCTGATTAGTAGTCCTAAAGTTGGAACCAAAATTTGAACATCTCCTAAGATAAGATCTTTTTGATAACACGGCTAAGAGCAAAAAATTCTCCTAAGATGGTCTTAGGACATGTTTTAGTCCTAAGACACTTTCGATGACACGGCCCCAGGATTTGTTGTCGCTCAATCGGTTTATGACAACGGATCGACGTTATATCACTGTTGCCTTTATTCACATAGTAATGTAAAAGTATACATACATAGGCTAAAATTCTGCTTAAAAACATTCATAATATTTGGCTGCAGTAATCATATTAATTCTTGTCCACAACCTGACGACAGAATCGACTTATATATAATCACATTTTATTTGATCATTTTCGTATATAGGTGGCATTTCAATTGTTAATATGTCGTAAGAAAGGCATCAAGATAAATCTTGAAAATATATCGAAAGCTTTTTGTTTACCTCGATGCTCTTTAAAAGTCTCTATATGTATTTAAATTATCCTATGATTATACTTATTCAACAGTACATATTCCGATGTATTATGTATCTTATGAGAACTTTTCTTATTCCAAAACCACTCTGTCTTATATATTTATATAGTTATCGGCTCTTACAATACATTATGAATCAGTGGGTAGTACCAGTGCAGGAGTATAAGCATGTGTTTGTGAATAATTTTATTAAAAAACAATAAGAAATTAACTATTATTGTTTTGCTTCTAGAGGCGACAGACCCCCTGCTTACAATTCATTTTCCACTGTGATTGTTTGATCTGTCTTAACAAATTTTAACGTTGTATTAAGGAAAGTAAGGTTACAGTAGAACAATACAAAAGAATTTCCTCCTTGAGGAAGTTATAAATTGCTTGTAACGTTGCATTTCATTTACAGATCATTTAACTAATCTCATGCATATTTCCCTGTCGTACAAAACCCTGCTTTAGAGTTGACATGGCATCAAAATATGCATGCGGAACTTTAATAAATCTGACTCTTGATGTATGATCCAACAACGATTGTATTTCCCTTAAGTATTAAAGAGTATTTAGGAATCACATTCATTTTCATGTCGCTTAGCTAATGTGTTACCAATATTTGATTGTTGTAATGTGATTTGATGTAAACAATCAATTTAAGATATGATAGATTACATTTTGATAGTCAAGCAGGACATATCGACCCGGTTGTAACCTTAAGTACAAGTAAGAACAGTTTCCTTGCGATTAGTTTAAATATTATTTTATTCAAATAAATTGAATTCGATTGGGAAACCAGCAAAGTATATGTAAGCTTTCACCTTACGATTAATGTTTTATCATAATAGATTTGCCTAGATTTCAGATATTTTTATTACATTTTAAACCTTTTTTTCTTGTAATTCAACAGAATGACATTAACTTTTTCAAAGTACAATCCCTGTACTTATATAAAGATAAACATCACACATTACGCGATTGAAGTGGTGAATAGCAAACCGTAAAATACGTTTGCATTAAATTTTTGTTGGTATTTCATTATTTTTTTTAGGTCATCATGGATATATAACAGATTAATCGGAATGATAAATAAATTATTAAGTGATCCTTCTCAGCACAAGACGACGTTCAACAAGTTCAAAAGTTGTAGATAATAGTTCTCGAGAAGAATGATTGGTTCAGATTTATAAACGTGTTGAAGAAATTGTTTCAATATTTTGAATAATGCAATAAATCTACGTACAAATAAAAAGTTTAGCACTATGCATATGCATACCGATTTCGTATCGGTGATCAAAGATTTCCTTTAAAATTTAAACTAGCCAGGAGCAGCCTTTAGTTCAGTAGTTGTCTTTGTTGGTGTGGTTCATAAGTGTTTTTAGTTTTTTTTTTTAAAGAGGTTAGACCGTTGGTTTCCCTGTTTGAATATACGACTTTAGAGTTGGATGCACTTCCATCAAAAACTTTTCCTGAATATCATTCGTGCGTTTAGGGACATCGTCAATTCGTTTCCAATTAAAGCGAGTGGTTGAAAAACTATGATGTTATATTGCACATTAAAGGCAAATTGAATTATCATATTTGACAATCAACATTATTTCTAGTTTATCCTGCAAAATGACGATCACCAAGACGCTTGATGAACGTTTATAGTGCAGGTATACAGGCGGTTCCTTCTATCTGGAAAATGATTTCGTTAAGGCGCACATAATTGACGAGGTTTTTTTTCTTCCCGTGAATGACAAACTTGAAAGTGGTCTATTGTTTATCACTACTCATTATGAGGCCTTTTATAGCTGGGTGTTTGATGTGTTCCAAGTGTGCGTGTACCACATTTTATTAAAGGGTGTATATGGAAACATTATCCTGTGTTAGACAATTGAGAACACCGGACGTTAAGGGCTTAATAAAGATCAGTGGATATTATCACACGCTCGGCAATTCAGGTGGAAACGTTTTGATTCAGTGCAGTTTGTATCGGTTAGAGTTAGATGCTTCCGGATGATTTGGTAGGACTAGGTGAGAATAGGATATTAGTAATAGAGAAAAATGTACTTTGTCGGTTAAGCTTTTAAAAGATGAACGTAGAATAAAATATGGTTGACATATTTACATTTTATTTAAGAAATGGTAATTTGAAATGTATTAAAGCTTATGCGGAATATACCTAATAAGACAGCATCCCATTATTTTCTTTTATATTTCACAATAATGGAATTCAAAATATTTAAAAACTAATTTCCGTGTATTTGTACATATTTAGTGAACCCCAATTATGTATGAGATTTCGCCTTGACTATACCCTCCTGGTTTATTAAAATTTTGTTAAATGATTAACATTAAATTGAATGTTAGCCGTCCTTATTTATTTGAGCATATATGTTTGAACAAAAAACCAAGACTCTCTTGTCCTGCTTTTCTCTCTATATTTATCAGAAAATTGTATACTACATGTAGATTTATAACTAGATATTGTCATTCCAGGTCATGCTATTTATTAATTAGAACTGTGAAAAGCTAGCAATGTTTGATATTCATTTTGGTAAACTAGGAAAAAATTATGATGAATTGAAGAGGGGCGAAAGATACCAGAGGGTCAATCAAACTCATTAATCAAAAATAAAAAGACAAACAGACAAATAATAGTACACACGACACAACATAGAAAACTAAAGAAAGAGACCAAACACTGAGGGTGATCTTAGGTGCTTAGAAAGGGTTGAATTTAACCGACAATTAGGTTGCAAAAAGTAAAATCACAAATATACTGAACTCTGAGGAAAATTCAAAACGGATAGTCCCTAATCAAATGACAATATCAAAAGTTCAAACACATCAAACGTATGGATAACTAATGTCATATTCCTGATTGAGTATAAACATTATCTTATGTAGAAAAGGGTGGATAAACCTGGTTCTAAAGCGCTAAACAATTCACTTGTATGGTCGTCGCAGCAAATTCCATTATAGTGACAACGATGTGTGAAAATTTGTAAACACAAATGTTTGGTATTTGTTTAAATATTTTGAATAATGCAATTAATCAACAAGTTTTCTTCTTTTAAATACACAGTCTTACCAATAAAATGGCACAGTTGTCAGCTATTTTGCAGAGTTGTTCAAATAACTTGACTGATTGTGCACTGCAATAGTACAATCCAAGATGACGGTATACCATGAATCTACCTTAAACCCGTTTGATTTCACTATCCATTACACCAGTATACCCCATTTCTTTACTTAAAGACAGATTTAAAGACCTTGTCCGCTTTTTTTGCAATGAAAAGGGATGGCTGACAAGGATACATATATCTTGGTTAGGGACAATGATACTTTGTATAGTAAACTACTGATTTAAACAAAACATTCTCTAAAATAGAAATATTCAAGTTGATTGATTGTTTTTGTTAACCAATAAATTAGTACGTAAAGGGGACAAGTTTTGCTAAATCACTTACTGTATTATATATGATTTCCTCTCACCAAATAATACAAAGTGACTATGTTGAACGTATCTATCCCATCGAAACTTGATATCATGTATACAGTTAAGTTTGTTTTATTTACATCTTTAATATAAGGTTCCACACATTTTACATAATAGTAATATTGACTTAAAATGCTCTATCTGTAAATTGTATGTGCTTTACAGTTATATAGCCCAATCTCCTCCATTTATATATATTTCAGTTTTCATTATTTTTTTAAATTTTAAAACATTAAAGGAAATTGATAAATTTTACATTATATATTTTTGTTAACCCTGCCGAGTCGATAAGGTTGCTCAGAGACTGCTAGTTGTCGAGAGTATTGTTAGATAAAAGCAACTGTTTATGTTTTTCAGGACCCTGATTTATTATATGCAGTTTTTAATTTCCAGGTTTAACTGTTGTTCTTTATGGTTATATAGCTCTCTTTAAAAGAGGGACGAAAGATATCAAAGGGACAGTCAAACTCATAAATCTAAAACAAACTGACAACGCCATGGCTAAAAATGAAAAAGACAAACAAAAAAAACAATAGTACACATGACACAACATAGAAAACTAAAGAATAAACAACACAAACCCCACCAAAAACTAGGGGTGATCTCAGGTGCTCCGGAAGGGTAAGCAGATCCTGCTCCACATGTGGCACCCGTCGTGTTGCTTATGTGATTATAAATCCGGTAAATAGTCTAATTCGGTAGGTCACATTCATCAAAGGGATTGGGATTGTAGTTACGACGCAAGGAACATATCCGATATCATTTGTGAAACGGTTATTCCATAACGGTCAACCAACTCGTGATGGCGTCCGTAAAATTTACGAAGGGATGACTTAAACTTCACCATTTGGAACTCTTGGTTTAATAGCTTCCTTGTGAGCAGTAACCCTCTATCAAGAAAATCATGATAGGAAATGCAAGCACGGGAGTATCGTATCAATTGGGAGATATATACCCCGTATGCAGGTGCTGCTAGAATGTTGCTACTTAGAAATGGAAAGTTCACAATTGGAAAGCTGAAATCATCTCTTTTGTCGTAAAGTTTTTTTTTCAACCGACCCTCATTGTCAATTTCTAGATGTAAGTCAAGATATGAAGCCGACTTAACTGTATCTGTAGTATCCTTTATCTCCAATTCGATTAGATAGTTCCACATAGCACCAAATTTTGAATTGTTTAGTGAAAGAACGTCATCTATATAGCGGAAAGTAGAGTTAATGGATATTGCTAACTTCTTATCTTTCTCCCTAAGACGTTCCTGCATGAAGTCAGCCTCATAATAATAAAGAAACAAGTCGGCAAGTAGAGGGGCACAGTTTGTTCCCATTGGGATGCCGACAGTCTGTTGAAAAACACGTCCTCCGAACGTTATAAATATGTTGTCAATCAAGAAATCAAGCATCTTGATAATATCGGTTTCAGAGAATTTTTTGTTTGAATCAGAGTGATTCTTTACAAAGTATGATTTATCCCTCCCTAAGACAAGATACTTGTATCTACGTTGGCCATTCTTTTTTATGAAGCAAAGTAATACCAACTCTTTCAATTTGTCTTTTAGTTTGGAATGTGGAATACTTGTATAAAGAGTAGAAAAGTCAAATGTTTAAATACTGTTACAAGATGAAAGAGAGTTAGATTGTATGTACTCTAAAAGATCTTTGGAATTTTTAAGTATCCACATCTGATTCACGCCACCTCTAGAATAGGCAGTTTCACAATAACTTTGAAGCCCGTCTTTGATTGCTGATAAAATAGATGTTAATAATTTAGAAAGAGGTTTCGTGGAGCACTTCGAAGACCCAGCAATATATACCGTTGTTTGTAAGGATACTTATGTAGTTTAGGTATCCAATACAGTGATGGTAGATCCAGTTCTTCATCTTTGGTTGAAATACCAAAGGAACAAAGAACAGACCTATGCTTATCCAGGATTTCCTCTTTGGTAAGTGTCGTGAGGGTATATGTTGAGTTTCCAAGTGAATTGTCTATACCTAATTCGTTTCTCAAGCAATTAATGTAGTGACTTTTACAGACAAAAACGATGTATAAATGTATTTATATTTGACTGCCCTATCATATTTACTTTTAAATGTGTATGTTCGTATCTTCGGTTTTTTTATCGCTTGAAAAGGAGGATTTTCAAAGAACGGGTTTCTGGGAATTGCAAGTTTGAGTACGTTTTACTTTGAAGATCTGCATTTATCTGTTTGTGGGATAGGACATGTTTAGGTCTTGTGTTATATTAATACATATTATGAATTTTGGAGGACAGAATGTTTCGTTCCGCAATAATCAGGATACTTTTTGTTAGTATGTAAACTATATATTAACTCTAAAACGATGATTTTCAAACGTCATGTAGGGTAATTTGAATAGAAGATGTGTAAACTTGTTTGTCCGTGATATACTGTGACTTTCTACATTTCAACTCAAATAATAACATTTATTTACTGGACTGTGGTATAGAACCAAATAGCAGCAATTTTTGATGTAATACCTACAAATCTAAAATCCGGAAGTTGTCCGTTAGGCCTACGTTTGATCTATTAATGGTGTAAATAGCCTTAATGGATACTTCTTAAAGGAACATTGTTTCTATTGTTACCCGATTATAGATTAATTGTTAAAATGAGAAAAAGTATATCACATCCCACTAGAAAATTACCTTTAACAAGAACAACAAAATTGTTATGTCAGGTAAACCTGTTAATGGCGAACATAATTATAGACACACACCTTTGATCTTAATAATAGGTATCTGACGTAAGGTTTAATTACAATTATTTGATAGATATGACAATTTATTTCCACTCACAAATTAGGGCCCTTGTCGTTGATAATAAAAGTATTAATCACATATATAAATTGCTACCTTGTTTTCAGTAGTATTGCAGCACGTTCGTTTTTACTTCCTGATTCACTCTATAAAACCCCTTCAATCAAAACCGACTTCAATTTTTATTTAAGCGTCAATTAACAATTGCGGCAAGATGTTTTAAATGTGCATAGTCAAAAGAAAGAAAGACAAGAAAGAAAGAAGACAAGACTCAGCACAACCACACAACAAATTTAAAAGGAAGGGTAAATAGTTTCTTAATAATCCGGAAACATTGACATTTACTGATTACCATAAATATGTAATTTTTGTGACACGGAATTTACGTAACAACGACCCAACATTAGAGTATTTCATTAATCAAGTATTTGTTGGCGTATCCGTATCGGCGAATCGTATAACACGTTTACGAGGAAAGGATAAATTAAGTCAAGTTGGTCCCGATGAAAATATTTTATAATGTATTTAATTTTAATTGAGATCGGGGTTAAGTCATTATTGTAAACAAATCTGTTCGATACGTATACTTCGATCCGTGCACGTATCCTGATACGTGAATAATGCAAATGCTCTAGAAAGGAGTTCATCAAACGTTTATAGGCTCCTTTTCACTGGTAAATCCATAGTCCTTTAAAAGCTTTTAAATGTATGTGAACATTTTATCATGGGAAAATGAAATATGTCTGATCTTTCGAAACATTTGTTCTTAACTGATGTTTGATTCCAAGTGTAGGTCATATACGTAGCAGCTATACATGTAACTGTATCATGTGGATTAGAATCAGCTAACCACGTCTAAGGTACTTGCAGCTGATATTATCCACCGTGTTTTGTTGAGTTTGTATTAATCAGATTGTATCATTCTATTTTGTGTTTGGTCAAGGGTTGTTTATGTTATTGTTGTTTTTCGATTTCATAAGTTTGTCTTTAATTTGTGAGTCGGAATATCCCTTTAATATCTTGCACCTCCCTTACTGAATACATTTGAAGGCACCAAAGGGATATTTTATATTTAAATCGACCATGAACTGACAAAGTTTTTGCAAAAGAAAAACAATCTCAAGACTGAGAACAAGATACAACACATAGCATAGAAAAGAAAACTGAGCCATGTTAAAAAAAAAAAGGAAAGAAGGATATAGGGTATAACAAAAGTAAATTAAACGAACAAAAACAACTGTTTAAGGTATAATACCACCAAATTATAGTATGTCACACCCGGTTGCATACGAAAAGGGTAGAAAAATATTATTCCCTTATAAATGACAGTTGACAGGAATGTATCCTTCATTTCATTTACAGTAAAAAAAAAAGTCTGTATCATAAACATATATCGTGGGTGTTTCCTACACCATTTTTTTATTTGGTGTTTCTTTAGAATATTTTGAAACTTGAGGTAATATGGTAGTTTAAGCTTGTCCACAAGAAGATGAAGGGTGAAAACTTGATTGTTTAACTTCCAGTGATGGTTTATTTCTTACATGCAATGACACATTTTGTGAAATATTTTCTATAGTACTGGACAGGATAAAACTTCACTCATGCCAAATATTTCTTTATTTGAAACAAATATAAATCAATGGTGTTACAACACTTTAAGGTTAAGCTCGGGATTCTTTCATTCATCATACATTTTTGTAAAAATAAAACTCTAAGAAGTATGTCTCAAGTATGCCTTATATGAATTTTGCAACAAGATGACAAAAAAAAACACTTTTGGGTTTATCAGCAACACATATCTTTTTGAATTAATAAAAGAAACCTCAATATTGTTACTTTTGAATATATTTTTGGTTTGATTCATAGTGCTTTATAAAATATGATTGACACATGTAAATATTTAACTATTTGCAATGTAATGAAAAATATTTAATGATTCGCTAGAAAAACTAGGTATATCATGTTAAAATCAAATGCTCAAAATTGTTACAGTTCAAAAAAGATATTTTGTTTGAATAATAATGATAAAACTGTTGGTTTCATATTGTTAATCATTAGGTTTTAATAGTTAGTGTAGGTAGACTCGATCCTTTGTTTCTTCTTTTTCTCCTCATGCATTATCATAGCGTCCAACTCAGTGTTTCTTAAAGCTGTAGCTTACTTTTGTTATTGCTTCTTCGAGAAATTATATGTAAATGTAGTTGTCCAAGTCTTGCATGTTGTTATTTTCAGTTGAACACATTCTCTTGTTTCTCCAAGGATGACTGAAAGGGAAACAACGAGAGGAATGTATAGGACAAGAGAAAAATTGATGTTTGTTTGTTTTCTTCATTTGAAGATCCGTTGTGACAGTTATGGTTCCGTTCCTAATGTACTTTCTTTTATCAAGAATAGTAATTTGACCATTGATGTTTCGTGTGGTAATTGTGTTAAAAACTTGAAAGAGTTCAACTGTTTCAAAATTTTCTTTATGTGTTATTCAATTAAAGTATCATCAATAAAGCAATACAATGATAATGGTTGATAGTAAGCACTAACTTACATGTAGTTGTAATTTTCAAGTTCTCCATTATATATTTTGTATGTGTCTGGGCCTTTATTATGTTTATACTGGTATCTGCAAATACAGTCTGTCTTTAAAAAAAAAAAAGATGGGTTGTTTTTCAGTGCAGCTTTCGAGAAGATAACCGTGTACTCAGTAAGACATGTTTTATCTCCCCAAATGATCCATACATTTTCACAAACAGTTATTCCTTCGCCTTAATGAATAATTTTGTATAAAGAAAACATATCTAGTACTTACTGGAAATTGATTCAAACTTTCCATTTTCTTGAAATAATCAATTGTATCTTCAGTATACAAGCAATACAACACAGACCATATTAGGGAGACGGATTTATAAAAGTTTTTCCAAACTTGTTTCCGAATCCCATATTTGTACTTTATGTAACATTGTAATATTTGTCTTGAAATTGTTTATTAATAAATATTGTTTAAACTAAACTAAATACCAATCAATACAAACCCCACCAAAACAGGGGTTGATCTCATATTCTTCAGGGGTTATGTTGCATGCATAAGTACAAACTCAGTAATACATGAGAAGTGGAAACTTAATTTTGTATATGCGTTGATTTTTCTTTTTTATGAAACAAAGTAAGACTATTCACTTTGCCAGATTTCAAATAGTGTGGACGTAAACAGTTATAGACCACCGTGTGGCCTTCAACGAGGAGAGAAACCCATACCGTATAGTCAGCTTTAAAAAGTAAAATCACAAAAATACTGAACTCAGAGGAAAATCAATTTGAAAAGTCCATAATCACATGGCAAAATCAAAAAACAAAACGCATCAAAAACGAATGGACAAGAACTGTCATATTCCTGACTTGGTAAAATGCACTGACATGAAAATAAACTCATTATAGATACCAGGATTAAATTTTGTATTTACGCCAGATGCACGTTTCGTCTACAATCAGTGACGCTAGAATCCAAAAATGTACAAAAGGGCAAATAAAGTGCGCAGATAGAAAGCAACGAGAACTAAAATTCCTTAAAGTACAGCTAAGTTAATCTATTCCTGAGGTAGAAAAACCTTAGTATTTCAAAAATTCAAAAGTTTTGTAAACATTTAATTTATAAATATTACCATATCAATGATAATGAATGTCAGCACAGAAGTGCTGACTACTGGGCTGGTGATACTCACGGGGAATTAAAACTCCACCAGAAAAATATGGAATAAAACCAACAAAAAAACTCTTGCGTCCTGCTTAAATAACCATAAATAAAAATAATATATCATACACGATCTGACAACCATTGAACCACTGCCTACTGGCTTGGACAGGCACATAGAAACATTGTCGGTTTAAAACATGGTAGCTCAGATTTCCCTCTATCCTAGGACATTTCTGTTACTGCATACCACACACACAAACAAAATCAGATTTAATTCAAAAGAATGATACGAGACACTCATGTTTAAAAAAAATCCTAGACGCAAGTTTCAATCAATACACATTTTACTGATTTAATGTAAAGACGTAATAAACCTGTCTGAGAAACGCAGGACCTTGTGTAATTCCAAAATATAAGTATCAACAAGATGTAGAATCATGAGTTCATATGACTACATATATATATATAGCAATACATATATTCAACTATATTTTTATTTTTCATGAAGTCTATAAAAAAAAATCCCAAAATCATGACAAAGAACGGAAATCGACTGACAAACATAACTTCAAAACATTATCTACATAAAATACAAAACCGAGCAACACGAACCCCGTCAACATTTGGGGTGATCTCGGGTGTTCCTGAAGGGTAAGTTCTGTAGCTGCTTTCATCAGGAATATAATTGAACTCCAATAGACCACTTTCGAGTTTTTCCGTCACCGAAAAAAAAACTCGCCTTTATGACGTCATTTACCAGATAGAGGGGATCGCCTGGATCCCTGCACTATAAACGTTCATCAAGAGTCTTAGTGATCGTCATTGTGCATGATAAACTAGAAATAATATGTGTTTTGTAGGTACTTAATCACAATTCTCAAATAAGAACAGACATTTATGAGAATTCAATTTTCCCTAATAATTCGTAAAATGTAGCTTTATAGTTTTCCAACCACTCGGTCAACATTGGAACGGAACTGACAACGCCCCATAAAGCACGAATGATGTTCACTAAAACCAAAGTTTTTGACGGAAATGCACCGAACTTGAAAGTTGTCTATTGATAAAAACACACACTACCAGAATTGTGAAAACCTCTCATTAAAACAGTCAACGTTGATTTTAGGCGCTACTTAGTATGAGTCAAAATTACTACTTTTGGGTACTTTAATACACATGCTGAAATATTAAACAAGATTTTACAGACATAATCGGAAAATTGCTTTTGAGTTTTAATTTGTTTTAAATCATAATTCACATGAATACCTCATCTTCTCATTTCTTTTTTTAATTCTTGATCCTAGTTCTTAACAACAACATTTAGCTAAAATAAATAAATTTCTTCCTATCTTTTAAAAGAGAGGCGAAAGATACCGAGGGACATTTAAACGCACAAGTCGAAAATAAACTGACAACGACATTGCTAAACAGACAAACAATAGTACACAAAACACACAACATAGCAAAACATATAACGATTCGAAATGATCTAGCTCTGATTTATTGCTTCAGACTGCATGTATGTTGCATTGAATACCCCTTTTGGTAATGTTTGTCGTTGGGTTGATGACTATTTTTACATCTCATTTTATTCCGTTAGTTTTCGACTCTATTGGCGTGTATTTAGCGATCTTTGCAACAGTTGAAAGTGTATCAGAATGATCAGATCATTTGCATTCATACTAATACGCGCTCATGCGTTTGTAATGTAATTTTTCATTTAATTCACTTAAAACAAAGTAATGAACAGTTACAATGCTTTTAATCAAACATGAGATAATCACGTAGCAAAATTTTGCTGGACTTATAAACAAGTCTAAATAGAATGATCCATTAAGCTTACTTCCGGTCATTTCACTCCTTATTTTTGCATGCTTGGCTCAATTGGTTTATATAAAAGAATTTCTAATGACTTTTGATTTTTGGTATTCAGGGTTGTCACATGCCATCAGTTTGCCGCTGTTAATTTACTATTATAGTAATTAATGTTACTTTATATATTTCATTACTGTTTGTGATAAGAGGTCTCCACGTCAAACAGTAATTTGTTCTTGACGTGCAAAAGAATTTGTCTATTTGTTCTAAGGAAATAATGTTTAACATAGTGATAGTTCTCATCATTAGAATGGTAATAATAAAATAATTTTAACTTTTATTGACAATACTCAGTGACAAAATAGTCATTGAAATCAAAAATCTTTCCGGTATTCGTTTCAAACATGCAAAAGTTTATGTAAATACGATGATATTGAACTTAAATTATTAAACGGTTGTGAATCAAACATAAAGGTTAGATTTCAAATTGCATATGAATAATGATGTTGCGTGTGGTGTTCTATTTAATGTTCATCTACATATTTACACATTTACATGTTTTGGCGGTATTACTATGATGTATGTCCGAAAACAATTAAATAGCATAGCCATTGCTATATTTGACTAGAGGACTCTGCAGCTCATTTCAATCTCTCTCAAAACCATTGGGACGGATTTAACAAATTTATACGTAATTTTTCGTCAAAAATAATTATAAATAGTTATAATTTCAAGACATCTATTTATTTTTACATGATGAATTAATTTGGGTCGGATTGCAAGTTTAATACCAAATAGTAACTATGTACCGCCATACTTTAAACTGACAAAGCATTGTAAATAAATAAGCAGAATGTTTTGTTGTGAAAAAAGAGATAAAATACAAAGGAGGCAATCGAACATCACATGTCCAAAAAAACAAAATCCATGGCTTAAACTAAATACGTTAAAAAGATTAACAATATTTAAAACATCAAAATAAAGACTGCGCAACACAAAAAAAGGTTGTTCAGAAAGATTAAATACATGAAGGTAATGTTTCTTATGTGATATCGTCGTGTAGCTAATAAAATGACTGCAAAACGTCTGTTATAAATTGCATTTGGTTATTGCAGAATCCAGGAAAAGAGGACACTACTTGTTTGATACGATAAAAGAGGGACGAAAAATACCAGAGGGACAGTCAAACTCATAAATCGAAAATAAACTGATAAACTAAATAATAAACAACACGAACCCCACCAAAAACTAGGGGTGATCTCAGGTGCTCCGGAAGGTTAAGCAGATCCTGCTCCACATGTGACACCCGTCATGTTGCTTATGTGATAAAAAAATCCGGTAAATAGACTAATTCGGTAGGTCACATTCATGAAAGGGAATGGGATTGTAGTTACGACGTAAGGAACATATCCGATATCATTTGTGAAACAGTAATTCCATAACGGTCAACCAACTTGTGAAAGCGTCCGTAAAATTTACGAAGGGATGATGTCAACTTCACCATTTGGAACTCTTGATTCAATAGCTTCCTTCAAGTTGTGAGCAACAACCCTTTATCAAGAAAATCATCATAGGAAATGCAAGCACGGGACTATCGTTTGTAATAATTTATCTTTGACACAAATATTCAAAAAATTTCCATTTCAGCCAAATCATGATGACGCAGATGTGTCAAAGATAAATTATCAAGCGAATATACATTTATAATGATTACATTCAAACGTGTCCTAACTTCACACATAGGAACATTAATATATACATGTACACAATAAATCAAAACCGGATAGTATGTGTTGTGTCTTGAGTTCATTGCAGTCCTGACAAAGACAAAGACGATCTTAACAAAACTGAAATAAAATCTGATTATCTGTCTGATCATCCTGATCTTTTCGAATTTTAATAGGGGCTTTTGTTGCTCAATTTTGAATATTCTTTCCTCCCTTTTGTAAGTTCAATAATTGTTTGTCTATTCTATTTCCGTTTTTCGTTTTTAATTTCCTTATTCGTACTCTGAGTCTCCCTCTATTGATAACTGATATCATATAACATAAACAAACTATCTATAACAACTGATGTAATGAAGTGAAAAATCAATTTACAAAAAGCTTATTTTTTGCCCAGTGCTGTAAGGTTACTGTTTTCTTTATAATGGTCAAATGTAGAGTTTTTTAGCTTCTGTGTTCCCGGTGACCTTTCTGAATCCTTTATCGAACGATGTTCCTGTCTTTCTAATGAAAGTTGTTAGAATATTGAATATTCTGATTGACTTATCCATTATGAGATATTACTTTTGAATTCTACCATAATAACCGTACATTAATGTATGACTGTATAGTTATTTGTAATTAATTATCGTTATCCTGTTGTCAATTAGGCGTTAAGTGTGTCTTTGTATCAATGTTCAACTTCAAACATAATATTTCCACTAATTAATAGTATGTTAGCTTTGAATTCATTACTTCCATCATGGGACGAAAATTAAGTACTTTTTCACTTTTAGATGTTTACTTTAGCACCTTTAATTTGTGGACAAAGTTTCACAACAGAAACCTTTTTTAATCATTTCATCAATTGTATATTTTATGTTATTGCAGCATGTATCAGGAATTTAATCCACAAGTCAAAATATATAAAACCAATTAGCATACAAATTACACTTATTCAGGTGTAATAATTGATAATACAGTAGTGTCGGTGCACAGCGGTATACTACTGTTGTCTTTATTAATCTTTGAAGTATGTCTATGCTGTGATGAAATTATAGAATAAAACTGATAAAAAAATTAGAAACAGTAACTTATGTGTGGTTTCTTATCAGTTACCCCATGACCAATTTAAATACAGTACATGGAATTATTTTATCTCATCAATAAATGAATTTGAATGTTTGAAATAAATAAAATATTTTTTTTAAATCAAGACAAGCTTGCACATAAACATTATCGGTGGAAGCTTAATAGACCTGCCTGTTCAAGTATTTGAAAAATTTTGGATTGCACATAAGTTACAATTGTAACCGTGTAATAGTAAGTTGTGATAACCAGGATTTATGAACTAGTATAAATACAGTATTTCAGTGTCTAACTAAAGCGTACGATTTCGTTTTATTAACGTTTCACGTAACCGGAAAACCGAATGTTTTCAGAGTATAACATCTACTACACTGGCTAAAAATTGCATTTCGTATATATAAATCAAACACTTAGATTTAAATTCAGAAAATAATATTTACAGACGTGACGTATTGAAAAGAAGTACATACTTAACATTAAACAGTTTCTCTTTGATATTGCAAAATCGATTGTGTGGTTCCGATTTTGTATTTAATTTTTAATTAATGTTATGGGACCACGCTAATTTATATTTGTATAAATTAATGCATTAATTTTTATGGAAACTTCAAAAAAACCTTTTGTAGATATGCACACAATAAGATTCTGCTTATTAAAGATATGAAGTATTCATGAATTGATTTTTTAAAAGATTAACTTTTATGGACAACAAAAATCAGAATTTGGAAATGAAACATTAGTTCTGAAACCGAACATGTGACTTTGGAATATAAACATTGTCTTCATCTGACTAGATGGTCGTCAATTTAGCTTCGATGGATGTATCAAGTCGCAGTGATGTCCGGTCAGAATTTAAAAGTTGTCTTATATGCCCTGTGTAGAGTGAGTGTTATATCCTGTGCACATGACGTACCCTTCAAGCAACTTTGAGGGGCCCATAGGTGGAATGTTGCTGGGCAAAATGTATGTCAATATCTAAACGTATTCAATGTTTTCAGTGCAGTTCAAAGTTTCAAGATCTTGTGCCCGGAATATTTTAAATAAAGTTCTTACATATTGTATATAATTGTTGATCTGTTTTATGTTGTGAACAGGCAAAACATATTTGCCACTAGAATGTATGCAATTATTTATCTATAAGTAATGGAAAATTAAGAGTCGATACATTTTCGAGTGAATCGATTTGGGCAATTTTTCTTTGTTTCTTCAATTCACTCTTTTTCAACTCAAACAGATGTTAAAGCCGCTGATGAGTCTTATGTAGACGAAACACGCGTCTGGCGTATCAAAATATTATCCTGGTACGTTTGATAACTATTTATTCCGCTGGGTTGATGCCACTGCTGGTGGACGTTTTGTCCCAGCGCGTATCACTAGCCCAGTTGTCAGAACTTTGGATGTATTAATTTTTCGAAATACGAAGGATATTTCTTATCCCAGGCATAGATTATTTTAGCCGTATTTGGCACAATTTATTTTGGAATTTTGAGTCCTCAATGCTCTTCTACTTTGTACTTGTTTAGCGTTATAAGTATTTTGATTACTATTAAGGGTAACTGCGTCATTTTTAAAGTTAATCGTCGATAACAAAAAACACATTGAAAATATAAGACAGAAAAATAAAGTTTCTAAATTGAACAAATTTCCCTTTTACGGTCAAATACATGTTTTGATTTTATTACAAATAGCAAAACCTTTTGATTAATCAGATTGATATCTATTAAATTTTTAATCAGAAAAAATGATGATGTGTTATGTTTAAAGTTTTTGCGGCTTGATTTTTCATTTGCATTGAGTTATTAGCCTCTTGTACACAATTGCATCATGTTTTAGTCGACGCGTATTAGTCCAGGATATTATGTATATCATACAAAAAGGCTTTATATAAACACTCATTATATGTACAAATGATGTACGGGCATTAAAGTTTGTACGCCAAACGCACATTTTATCTTAAAACAAAATCTTCATTGACGTTTCGAAGTACAAAGTTGAAGAGTATATATATTTTATATTGCATCCAGAAGGAGAGTTTTGATATAAACATTACATTTCAATACATTTTAGAGTAGAACATTTAGTCAGGGAAATATGGACGAAGTAAAATATACATCGATGTTGTGTTTCGTTTAGCAATGTATGGTTATATAAATGTCATTTCAAAACACATGTGATTTGATCCTAATGACAGGGTATTCCTCTGGTTTGGAATTTTGATCTTGAATATCGTTGATTGAAAATCAGATTAATTGAATATCAATTTCCACTATCAACTACAATGTTAAACATAATCTTAATCCTACAGTGTAATTAAACACTTATTCTAACATGACATCCTTCAAACGCTTTGAGTACACACCCGTGGTAAAATATGAATATATTGTTTGGGCTGTTCCAATCGTACTCCCATGTCATATGCTTTTTTTATGAAAGAGCTACCCGACGTCATAGAACGATGACGTTCGAAAATAAGCATTTTTTCGGGAAAATACACGCTCGTGAAGCCGAAAATCATCACATCAAGCAACGTAACAATGATTAAATGTGTTATATTAGCCTTTTTTTTATACATACATGTATAAGATGTATAAGTACAATTATCATTTAGATTGATTCAAACCTATCTAAATATATTATTGTAAATTGTTTTATCATGTCACATATTAGGTTTGTTTCGTTCTTTTACGTCAATTTGATAGTGCGGTTATTTATTGGTATGGAAAATGATGCCTTCACCTAAAACGCTGATGATCGTTTTCGAAATACTAAGGATTTCTACCCAATGATTTGATTTCATAAGCTGTATTTGGTGAAATCTTATGGAATTTTGGTTATCAATACGCTTCAATTTCGTATATTTTTTTGGCCTTTTTATCTTGTTTAATTTTAGGGGCACTGTTGAGATTTTTGGAGTCGGATCGCGAATTCAGTGTACAATGTTTTAAACCTGGTATCTATAATTAGTTAAATAATCATACAACACCAAACGTCTTACAAACTAACTTTATGCATTTTGGTTCATCAGCCCGCTTCCGAATGCAGTTTTTTCAACAATGCGTTTTAGACCGATGAGTGGCCTTGTGATGTTTTCTGCTCTTTACTCGTGTTGTTGTCTCTATTTGTCTGTAGTGTGGCATGTGTGTATGCATTCGTTACTGCATATTATAGGCAGTGCCTGATGGTTATTTAATATCTATCGAAATTACTCGAAATTACTCGAAATTACTCAATTACATATAATACAAGGAAATGCAGTAGATATGGAACCAACGGTGTTAAAAGAAGGGATAATGGGGAAAACATCACTGGAGGTCAACAAGACCAACAGAAAATTAACTGCAAACATTTAAAACTAAGGCTTTTGGCTGATTAAATTAACAACTAACCAATGTTTTTGTAGTTTCAAGTAATATGGAAGGGTAAACAATATTCAACTGTCACTGATAAGTCTTATGGAAACGAAACGCGCGTTTTGCGTACTAAATTATAATCCTGGTACCTATATAACTATATGCAAAAACATTGCATAGTGGTTTGAGGTCAGAAATAAGTCGATTTTTCCTCAGGGTCAAATCATTATATGGGACTTCAAGTAAAATTAATATCGTACGGAACTCGACACAAGGAGCTTTTAAGACCAGTAATTGAAATCCAGTAAAAAAAAAACTACAATTCAACAGTAAAAACACACACGGCGAATTTATGATTAATCGTAAATAGAAAAAAACATAAGAAATAAAGATAATGCTGTCACTGTCCTCCTTTCCAATGTGTAATGAAAGGAACAACTATAAGCACAAGCAAGACAAGCAAATAAAATGCAATATGAGATACATTTAGAAATGTATTAAACGAAAGAGGTTCTTAAAATGAAATTGTATTATAATTTGATTGATGTTTTTCCGTTATGTTTACGTCACTCTGTAGATGGGTAGGATAATCTTCGTGGTATAATTTATCGAGAGTACAAAGTAAACACTACGATTGTCGGTGAACTTATTAAAGGTGAAATAAGAAAAAATTAAGCATGACGTCAAAGCTTTTATTTTAAAATATCTATCCTGTCTCAATAAACGTACTTTGCTACCTTTGATAGTTATTTGCTTTATTTAAAACTAATATCTTTTCAAAGCAACATTGATACCCGCTTGATATTTTTAGTAGTTTCTTTTTTAATATTGTAAAGAGTAAAGTTAACGAAAGATAACTCTTAATTGTTTGATTTTTGTTTTCAAAATCTATTTTGCTTTGAGCAAAATATTAAAAATCAAAAAATCTACTTATTTGTATTGTACTAATATTGTAAAACATTGAAAAATGCAATATCTTTATAAATTTTATATTAAACAAAATTGTTTGAAATTGCACCATATAAATATTAATATGAAAGTTAAGTTAACTATATAAGAAGAAGAAAAAACACGTTGTAGTGCATTGACGATTGACCCAAAATTCCCAAAAGTTTTGCCTAATATAGTTACGGTAATCTATTCCTGATGTCGAACATTCAGTGGTGTAACTGTTAATTTTGATATAAAATTTAATAAGATATTGGGAATAATAAGACGAATTAGTAAATAAACACCCTCGAAGCAAAACAAAAAGTAAAATTACAAAAATACTGAACTCATAGGAAAATTCAAATAGGAAAGTCCCTAACCAAATGGCAAAATCAAAAGCTCAAACACATCAAACGAATGCATAACACATGTGATATTCCTGACCTGGTACAGGCATTTCTTATGTAGAAAATGGTTAATCAAACCTGGTTTTATAGCTAGCTAAACCTTTTAATTGTTAGAATGTTGTATAAAATGCCATTTATTCCAAAATTAGCATAGAGTATTCACAAGCGCAGTTATATTGCTGCATGGGTATGCGAAGTGGTTCATAAAACCTCTTTTCAAACTATTAACATAAATTTTGTGATTTTTTTTAAATACTAAGGCTCTTTTGCCTCATGAATAGATTACCTTAGCTGTATTAGGCAAACCTTTTAGCAATTTTCATCCTCAATGCTCTTTAACTTCGTACTTTATTTGTCCTTTTTAACTATTTTTTATTCCAGCGTCACTGATGAGTCTTTTGTAGATCAAACGTGCGTCTGGCGTAAATCAAAAATTTAATCCTGGTATCTATGATGAGATTTTTTTATAAGTAAAAATTGATTAGTTGATTTTTCTTATTTTTTGGGGGGGAGGGGCTAGATGGTACTTCATGCATCACAGGCTATTTCGTTGCATTTATTTGTTTAAATGGATGAAGCCGGCAGAACAACTGATATAAGTCTAAGGCAATCGCGCGATCAAACCTTGCTTCAGAATTATTGTGGAACTACCTACCCTAGGGCGGTGAAAATAAGATTTTGATACCAAAAATAAAATTTTCTGTTATAGTATATACAGTTTACGTCTTTCGTATCTTACAATATCATCAATGCGCAAGTATTCCGTTTTCAAAACAAAAAGACTTTAAAAACATTGATCCAAGTTTTTTTTCTCATAAAGAATGTTCAACATGGATACAAATATATTGTTAAGGGGAGGATAAATCAAACTTGTAAAAAAACTCTGATTCAAATTTGTTAAAAAAACTCTAAGTCAAACAAAAATCTCTGAAACTGTATGACTGTATCAAGATGATTAATGTTTTGATTGATGACCTGTTCCGAGTACACAGATATTTCGTTTTGCATTTAATATGACAATAAAATGAAAATATAACAAATTCCACCTGCGCTTTCTCAATACTATTTTTACAGTGTGTTGTACTACTTATGGAACAAATTGTATCATAATTATAGAAAATTTCATCGGCTCTGACTCAAGCTATGGACATTTTTATGTTAAGGGGGTCTTGAAATTATTTGACAGCTTCCAAAGTGTTTATTTTTAGCCTTTGTCAGCTGGAATGTATCACTACTTTAATTTAAAATCACGACTCAAAATTTGTTTAACGTGTCATTTCACCCCTTCTTGCTATTTGAGACATAAAACATGGAGAAATACATTTTGAAGGGGTATTACAAAAATTGACAAGTAATACACCGTCCACACTAAGGACTATATGTGTGGAAAACGAAAATCAAAAAACGATAGCTGTGTACTAGGACCACCTATTTGCTACGTTTTAGAAAACGTTTTTGTTCTTCTTCTTGCCGACTTGTTTCTTTATTCACAAGAGTGAAAATGAATAAACTCACCAAAGATATCAAGTTGAAAACATATGTACGCTAGAAGTGTTGTATACAATAGACTCATCAGAGAACCTCGAATAAAAATATTAATAATGACAAATAAACATGATTTAGTATGAAGTTATAGAGCATTGAAGACTCAAAATTCCGAAAAGTATAGGTATTGTTACTTATAACAGGGGTAAAACATCTTAAGTATCTGATTATAAACTATCATTCTTATACAAATTCAAAATCATGATATAAAATGATAAAGTTGGGAACAAATGATATACACAATTAAATAAGATCATTAAAATAACTTCCGTTTGATATTTTAAGAAATGTACATATCTAAAGACACATTGGGCAGCTTGAATTTATTAGGTTAGTTGCATTTAGGGCTTTGATGCTACTTTTCATTTAAGGAGTTCATATAACGCTTTGTAAGATTAACTACATTGTTTTGTAAGCAACAAATATTCGAAAACAAAACATGTTTACAGACATTGAAAGAAAACAGAAAATATTCCTGATTAGTTCCAATTACATTATCATCCAGCATGCGGATATTATAACGGTTTGTATGACATCAAAGCTACATATTTGTGTATGAAAGCCTTTAAAGTTCATTTGTTGACTTCTTAGAATATACTATGGAATCGTCATGTAAATAGACAAACGATTGACATATCACATCACGTGGTCTATTTGGTTTTAAAGTATTAGAATTTGTCTTACTTTATTGCGAATCAGAAAAGAAAAAAAAGTGTGGATGATATTTACAAGTGACGAGAATTTGTAATTTTCAGTATTTAAACAACCTTTGTCAAAAAGAAGTTTTAAACAAGAATTCGCTGGAAAGAATCTCAAAATTTTCAACCTATTTCTCCTTTAATAAGACATGGGATCAACCCTCAATTTTCTGTTTGGTTAGAGTTTATCAATATTTAATTTTTTATGTTAATTTTTTAAGTCCGTTGATTTTGTCGTCGTTTTTCGTGTTAAAACATTGCATTGTCAGTTTTTTTTTAATTTATCAATTTGAATATCAATGGTTTGCTTTCCGCGTCTCTATTGCATTGACAGCATTATACCAGAACACGACACATGCAGGAATGTGTGTTAGGAAGAAAATTAACAGATGACAAGCAATTGAATTTCAATTGATTTCAAGATAACAACAACATTATAAAACTTATTCGGTAATATTATAGATATGAAATAATTATCAATTCATATACAAGGTCAAAATATAAATATATATTGATAAAATTGGAAACCAATGATAAACATAGGTAATAAGATCACTGAAATAAATTCCGTAGGATTTGTTAAGGAGTTTCATATCCTAATAAAGTTGATAATTGAAATGAGGAATGTGCCAAAGAAACAACAACTCGACCATAGAGCAGACAACAGCCGAAGGCAACCAATGGGTCTTCAATGCAGCAAGAAACTACCGCACCCGGAGGAGTCCTTCAGCTGGCCCCCTAACAAATATGTATATTAGTTCAGTGATAATTGACGTCATACTAAACTCCGAATTATGCAAAGAAACTAAAATTAAAAAGCATACAAGACTCACAAAGGACAGAGGCCCCTGATTAGACAGGCGCAGAAATGCGGCGGGGCTTGAGATCTCAACCTTCCCCCTATACCTCTAGCCAATATAGAAAAACAAACGCACTAATACGCACAGTAAAACTTAGTTTAAGAGAAGTCCGAGTCCGATGTCAAAATAGGTAACAAAAGAAACTTAACAAAATGACAATAATACATGAATTAACAAACGACTACTAGCAGTAACTGACAAGCCAGCTCCAGACCTAAATTAAACTGATTGAAATATTATGTCTACTTCATATGAATATCAAGCGCAATTTCATACCATTATAACATATATGAGAAGAACATAACCCGTGTCATGCCAGCAACTGGTTTTAGAATAAATGTGTTTAATTCTGATGCAAAGACCCTATAAGTCAATCAATATTAAAACTAAAATATGCAATCTTTAATGACCTAACTATATCCCTTCTTAACTAGTATGTTTGAAGGGTTTTTTTAGGTGTTAAGGTGAATACTGACATTTTTGTGTTTTGTAAAGAATATTATTATAAAAGATAGGCTGTGAAATACCTGAACGTATAAGATGTCTGCATGTTGAGTTATATTTACGAATGATGTCCTTGTACCGATGATAAAATTTAGTAAAAGAGGGACAAAAGATACTAGAGGGAGAGTAGATAGAAAATAAACTGACAAAGTCATGGCTAAAAATAAAAAGACAAACAGACAAATAATAGTACAAAAGACTCAACATAGAAAACTAAAGACTAAGCACCACGAACCCCACTAAAAACTTGCGGTGATCTCAGGTGCTCTGTAAGGGTAAGCAGATCCTGCTCCACATGTGTTGTGATATCGGAAACACTGGTGTAATAATTTTTCAGTAATATTAGATTTCTCCAGCTGGAAACGTTGTTACATACACGATCGAATCGTGCAATTTGGGATATATAAACACCAGAAGATGGTGACAAGGGGAAATCACCATCTAAAAATGGATAATTAATCATAGGAAATGAAACATCATCTCTGTTATCATATTTTTTTGTATTAAGCTTCCCTTAATGATATAGATATCAAGATCGAGGAAAGGACAGTGGTAATACATCGGGCTGTTTGATTTTTTTTTATTAATTTTCTCATAGACTAGCCATTAATTATTGAAATAAATCAAACGCTGTGTAAGATTAACTACATTTTTTTGTAAGCAAAAAAATAATCTAAAACAAAATATGTTGATAAACATTTAAAGGAAAACAGATAATACTCCTGATAAGTTCCATTTACGTTGTCACCCAGCATACGGATATTACAAAAGTTTTATGACATCAAAGCTACATATTTGTGTATTAAAGTCCTTAAAGTTCAATTGTTTACGTCTAAGAATATACTACGAAATCGGCATGTAAATACGCTAACGATTGACATACAATATCAACATAGCATATATGAGATTAAAGTATCAGAACTGGCATCACTTTATTACTAACGTGTAGTAGTTTGTAGTATTGTGAGTCAAAAATTGAAAGGTATAGCAAGTTGGGAAACTATTTACAAGAGACGATAGTTATTCATTATTTAAAATAACCTTTGTCAAAACGTTTTTTAAACATTTGTTGGAAAAAATCTCAAAATGCGTAACCGACCAAGTACATTATACATAATAAAAATACGAAATTCAAACTGTGCAAATCAAATCCATCTGAGTACTTTAGTAATTAAATGATTATAACGTTTACAACATAACCGAATTGATGTAAAGTAGCTACATCGTTCTAAAAGAAAATGATGTTGATAAAGGAGTCTAACATATAGTAAGATCAATATAAGACCAGCTAATCTAAATAAACTTAACAAATTATCAAATTTCAAAAACTCAAACTCTCTCTTCTTAATTCAAAGATCAAGGTTTGCATATTCAAGATTTGATATGTACGCGAGTGTTAACAAAAGATGCAAAAATGAAGTCTCTCTCTCTAGTGTAAAACATCACATTTGTTTTAACAAATTAACAATCTAGAAAATGTTACAAATGAAAGAAATTCTGATGAAAATTTACAAATAGTAGGTACATGTTGTAGTTAAAGTACAATTATTCTGGAATTATCTTCTTTAGTTGTAGCAATAATCACATATCTTCAAGAAATGTAAATCAAAGAAGTTGTAGGGTAACTGTCACAAATACAACGACAAAAATTCCTTAATTGGTGATTGCCGAATTGCATATGATAACAGAGATAATAGGTAAAGTTTAAGATGTCTCAGTTAACCATAGTGTGCCACATAACCTGTTGTAACTAATAACACTGAGTTAATTCATTTGCTGTTTTTGGTTTGGATCATGATTATCAAAAGTTAGTTATAATAATATATGTAATGTTTTGCTAATATTGTTTGTCTTTTCGTGTTGGCTAGTGTTATTGGAATTTAGATTACTACCTTTGTAAATTCTTTAAAAAAACAATCTGCGTTTGAGAGAATACTTTTTAATGATAGATACAAATCCGTACTATTTCCATGGATGGATATGAAAGCATTATAAAATCAAATATGCATTGTATAATGTTTAAATAGTCCATTTCATAAATATAAGAGTATAGTTATCAATAATTGAGCACATACAGCTAAAGAAACGGTAGTATTGTATAGTATTTCAATTGAATATAAAAAAAAAATGCGCAGTAATACATGTAGCTTATCAAGGCACATAGTTATCATAAATCATACAACTTATGTTGTGTTTCGGTTTGGCATTGAACGTCCCATTTTGAGTCGTAATAGGGTAAATCAGCATTCAAATTTGAAGCTAAACTTCTTGTTTTTCTTACTAATGATTGTTTAAATTTCTTGGCGAATACATAACTTGGAATCTTTATTTATTGGGCAAAACAGTTATTTTAAATCAAGTCAACGAATTGGAAATATCAAATTAAATGAGTCCAATGAATAAATAATAATATTTTAAAAGAGTTACATATTGATTGGAAAGTGGTAGATATTCGTTCTTTGTTTCAGACACGTTGTCACTCAGCATGTGTACACGTATTACTGACATCAAACCTGCTATCTGTGTATGCAAAGTCTCCAAGGGTTATTGGTTGACATTTAAAAATATACAATTCATAAATTGTAAAGTCAAAACCATATATCTCACACGATTATGATATAAAGAATCAGCTTGGCATTTTTGATATAATAAGATTGTGCAACTTATTTTAAAAATCTGATACATAATTAACAACTTTTTCAATGACGTATTACATGTTCGCGTTGATTGCTTAATTGTTTAAATAATATATATATATATAAATTTTACCACCTCGCTTAATAGTAAGCTTTGTAGTCGATATTTACGTCAATAAAGGTATTGAAACAACAAGTTTTAAAAAAGATAGTTCATCAGTTTTTAAACAAATTACTTTTTCGTAATATTTAAAACTTCCACAGCTGTTGAACTATTTGTCAGTATAATTATTAGTAGAACACACCCGTGAATACGTGTATGCGTATTGTCATCTTTTAAAGTCATACTGATTAAAATACTACAATAGGAAACAATGTGACAATGATAGAATTTAGAAGTGTCAATACTGTGATTATGACCTTAAAATAATGCAAATCCTAGATAACCCGTTTGGTGGTAAAGTTGAATTCTTTGATTTGTCGTTTTTACCCCATGACGGCTAACAAATTGGACGTCGTTATTTTAGAATTATAGATAGTACTGGTTTGTTTGATAAAAAAAAATTTTCTAAAATTTTCCGTTGGTAGATTTAAAAACTGTGTGAAACTGATGTTCAAATTCCTTCGATCAAAGTTACTGTAGATGACATTGGCCTTGTTTAAATCATTTAGCTCTTTGTTATACAACTTGTAGATTCAAGCGTTTGTCTGAAATAAAAAAAGAAGTGTCTTATGTACGAAAGCAGGATTTGCTAACCCGTCCGCAGCACTTAAGATCGCCAACAGAATTTAGTTGGGTTTCTGTTGCTTTGTCTTTATTTTTCTATGCTGTGCTATGTGTACAATTTCTTGTCTTTTTCATTTTTATCCAGGGCGTTGTCAGTTTGTTTTAGATTTACGAGTTTGGATGACCCTTTAGCATATTTCGCCCCTCTTTCAAGTGTTGTTTCCATTTACAAATATAAAGAAATTTTCAATTTACTGATTCCGTATTTCCACCGTAAATCGTACAAACAAACTGAAAATTGTCACACTGTCACTGGTTCAATCGCTTGTGTATAGGCTGTTTTGTCATGATAAAAACTAATTTTATTAATTTACCGATTAAAACAGACTATTTCCGTGAATTATGGAAGATTTGAACATTCAACAATTATAAGTCAAACAAAAAGGGGCAAAAATGTATCAGCTTCGAACACAACGAGTGCCACATGTGGAGCAGGATCTGCTTACCCTCCCAGAGCACCTGATATCACCCCCAGTTTTTGGTGGGGTTCGTGTTTTTTAATCTATAGTTTTCTATGTTGTGTCTTCTATTCTTACTATTATTCGTCTGTTTGTATTTTTGTTTTTAGCCATGGCTTTGTCAGTTTATTTTCTATCTATGAGTTTGACTCTCCCTCTGGTATCTTTCGTCCCTCTTTTCGAACAGTACACTATACATACAACTCAAAACTGACAAACACGAAAATCGTAACAATTGGAAGAAACGCAGGTTTTAAACAAAGTGAATCAGTTAAAGAGCATCATAATTTAATCATTACAGGTTGAACATAGTAACACATGGTTGCAGATAGATCACGATGATCAACAAAATCATGATGGTGATCTTACAATTGTTGTAAGGATAACTATTAAAAATACGGTTGTAACCCTTGAATCAGTAATATCTAAGTAAGTATTTTCTCTCTATTAAAGAAATCTTGAAAGTTAACGTTATTCCGGATTGACATGTCCTAAAAGTCTAAGAGATATAGGAGTCATAAAAATGTGCTGCTTGAATGGCGCTGCACAGAGAGGAGACATTTACAAAGGGAAGTTAGAAATCATCTCTCTTGTTGATTAGTTGAGATCGTCGCAATCAACTATACCCGAATAGTATCATGTATATCATGTGTTATCAAAATAACTGACAGATCACAGATGTTCTTTTTCTTTTACTATAAACATTTGATTGAAAGTCTCACACATGTTTTAACATTTCAATATGAAAAGATCTATGAAATCTTAAATAAAATATAGAAAGATGATAATTTTATGCAGGTAACAACTCAGATGGCATGAATGTCTACACCTTACGTTGTACATGGTTTTTGCCTTATATGCCACTTTTTGTAGCCTTGCTTTTAACTTATAAAATTATACGCCTGGTACCTTTTATAACTCTTTTCACAACTTGATCGATGCCACTGCTGATAGACCTTTCGTCTTCGAGGGTATCATCAGCCCAGTAGTCAGCACTTGACATGAATATCAATTTCATTGTCATTCTTATAAATTAACTGGTTGCAAAACTATGATTTATACGAAATACTAAGGATGTTTTTATCCAAGGCATAGATTACCTTAGCAGTATTTGTGAAACATTTTTGGAATGTTTGGTCCTCTTTCCCCTTTGATTTTTAACTTGTTTGGCTTTCTAAATATTTAGATTTGAACGTCACTTATGAGTCTCATGAAGACGAAACGCACCTCTGGTGTATCAAAATATAAGCCTGGTATCTTTGATAACTATTTTAAATTAAAAAGAACAGTATTACTGGTTTGTTGCAGACACGTTATCACTCAACATGTGTTCACGTGTTACTGACATCAAACCTGCTATTCGTGTAAGCACGTCTTTAAAGTTTATTGTGTGATCTTTTCAAAACACATGATTATTAAGTGTGAAGTCTCAAAAATAAAACTCACACGATTGTTAAAACGACTGATAAAACCGGCTTAGCATATTTCAGATAATAGGATTGAGCAACATATATTTTTTTTTCAAATCTGATATTTAATAACAAACATTTCAATGACGTAATCTCTTTTCGCTGAATTGTTAACAAACACTCATCCTACGCGTAGATTTTCTTCAAGTCGATACTCAAATAACTTAAACGAAATTGAAACTTGTTTACACATACAACTTAATCAACTTTTTTTTTTAAATATTTCAAAGATATGAAACCAATTATAATTTCGGTGAGAGTACATTATAATGTTGTAATTGTAATACATGTCCTGCTAGTGAACAATTAGATTCTGAAGTATCAAAATCTCAGTAGCAGTTCGTCGGTACTTACATGATTTATGAGAAACTTTTCTTAAGTTCTCCGTTGAAAGATTGAAAAGATTTATTGAGAAGTAATAATCTTACTCCTTCGTGCAAAGTCATCGTAAGTGACTTTGGCTATTTGTTGGCTCTCTCTTGGTCATGTGGCTCGTTGAAATACAAGATTTAGGAGTTAACGTTGTACAGAATAGTAATTTAATCGATAGAGAAAAAACGCTATGGACGCACAAAATTTATGAGATGTTCTATGCATTCAGCTTAATTGCGAAATTCTAATTGATTTCAAATTTGTCCAAAAACATTCTTTCGAAATCTTTCCAATCTAAGAATTTCAAAATGTTATGTTTGTATGTTACCTCTATGAAATGTATACACAAACTGAAGATTTGCACACTACCACTTGTCATGATGTCTGTTTAAGTTGTGTTTAAATTAATCAAACTCATTTTTTTTCTACAATTGACGACTATGAAAAAATCTCCGATTGTGTAAAATTGAATATTATTTGAAACAGACATTCTAAAGCAATTAGAAGAATAAAAAAGACAAAAAAAAACAACTTTACATTTGTCTTTTGGTTGCCTTTTATTGGTAACTATACGGTATTGGTTTTTCTCATGGTCTCAGGTGGAGGGTAACAGCATCAAACAATGAACTATACATACAAATATCTATTGAGTCGGTTGCTCGTCAGTGGCGGTCGGATACAATCATTTGGAAGGCAAAATCCATGACGAAGCTGAAGACTATGAAAAAAAGATAATTCTGAAAGGTTAAGGTTAAGGCAATCTATGCAACTTTCCACCAGGTTGGATACCAACTATAGTTTACTTTAAGGTTTTCAATGATATGAGCACTACCCATCGATATCTTACGGTTGACAACATTATAAAAATGTAAAACAAGTAAAACGAGAAAACTCAACAGCCTGATGTATGACGCTTTTACACCCTATACAATTACTAAAAAATAGCATTCAATTCAACCCTTTGAAATAACTAAAAAGTTATTTATTCAAATAATTAAATATAGCAAACGGTATTAGTTGCTGCTCATATTTGATTTATTAAGATAAGAACCCCCTTGTGAAAAATTCAGCTGAATAGAGAATAATTGAATGTTCATATAAAAACACTCATCAAAATAGTGGAAATTGTTTATAAAATAATGAACTGAAAAGAATTGAGATGGATCTTTATTGCTGAGGCTCGAATATCTTAAGCTAGGTGAACATTTACAACATAGATCATACATCCAGTTAAATATCTAGTTTTTGCCTGCTCATTAAGTAAGGAGGCTTCATACGAGTTTCGGCAAATAAATCTTTAATCTCATTTGAGTTTAACAACGTAATAAAACGTAGTTGAATAGAACCTCGTTTGCTCAAACTTGTTACAGCAAAGATAGTAAGAATGATTCAACTAATTCCACTGTTCGGGTTCGGAAGGGTATTGAATGTTGGCACTCATGATCAAATCCACACATTCTGTATGAGTTGGTTGAAGTCAGAAATCCGTTTTGCAGTGGTTGTCATTGATTGTCTGTGATATTTGTTTTCGGATGAGGTTTCATACAAAATGTAAAACCAGAGTTGGATATTGGTTTTTCTCGTATAAAGTGTTTTATGCTTTTTCGTATTGGGCCTTAATAGCTTATCAATATTATTTTTTTAAGCTCAAACGGTGATTTATAGCTGCTTACTTCCGCCTAATTAGGTCTCCAGTGGATTTTGTCTCCATTGTTAATCATACAATATTCGTCAACTTTGCCTATAGGTTGCACTTTGCAAATACAGCTGTTTCTCAAACCACGCCTCTTTTGGGGAGATCTAGAATATTCATAGAAAATTAATTTTGTTTACATACTAGTTCCCAGTTATGCTCTCTGTGTTCCATCTCATAGAGACATAACTTTGGAATGTTACCAGTAAATATACATGTGCATATTGTTTATATTGATATCTGTGGTAACCCTTCATTCGAGGTAGGGGTAGTTAAGAAAATTAGTGTTAGTTTAAATTCTGAAAAGTTCAGGGCATATAAACTTTAAAAAATCAGCCGCACAGCCATTTATTTTGACCTTTGAAAAAAATTGTAGTGCATATGAACTTTCAAGTCTAGGATAAGATTTTCAAAACTTCATAGTAAAAGTTGTACAGCTTTAGCCGTAAAAGGAGTTCCTACGAGAAATTGCATTGTCAATATTTACAGAAATTCAACCCATAGGTTTACATGTCAGTTAATGCAATTTTCCACAAATTGTATTTATGAATGTGGTTTTATTTTATAAATTACGTGTCTTTCTCCATGTCTCCAAGACAGTATTGTCTGTATTCTTATTTTTTATATAGTTCCGGCTCGGTGTATTTCAGTTTTATCATTTTGAATATAGGCGAACAAATAAATTTACCAATTTTGACAAACAACGTGACAAAAGACTCATAAGAACAAACTAACAATAGAAGGAGAAATCGGTTCGACTCATCATATCAGGACGAACAATTAAATGTATTAACAAAATGACTAAAGACACAAAGAACCAATTCTTTAATACCCCGCAACTATATAACAATACATATTTTTCTAAACTTTCAATTTAAAACAAAATAAACACATGCATTATTAGTTCCAATAAAGACTAATCGTATCACGATCTTAAGTTGGTTTAAAGTATCAAACATATTCGTTGGTCGTATGAAAATTTGCGACCTCTGTCAACAAACTTTCGTAAGCATTCGGAATTGATATTCCTTTTTTAAAAATGTTGTACAAATACAGCAAAACTTTCACCATATTTTGTTATCTATAAAATAATTCAGAAAAGGTTTCAGTACCTTGAAATAACGAAATCTTTAATCTAATGATCTTCCAGATATACATTTATGACGTTATTTAAAATCTGAAATTTCCCTTCAGACATGAGCATAGCGAACACGCTGTTGAATAAATACACACCAAAAGTTCATTCCAATTCAATTTGACAATTAAAATCTGATAAAGAGAAGTGATAATCATCTCTTCTGTGATAATTTGTATTTGAAATTCCTGTTTCAAACTAAAATATATAATTCGTGAAAAGGGCACATCTAAATCAACCAAAGGGCATTTATTTGTGGCTATTATATAAGTTTTATTTTTGGTAAGACTTTTAAAAAAATAGACCATCAATTAATTTAAAGTTTATGTTTCCCGTGTGACACTGAAATAACGAAATGAGGAATAGGGTGCTAATTTCTATAAGTTTATTTTTACTACGGATTTTGAAAAAAAAATAATGAGCCACCTAATTTATCTATTGAATAGTTTCTGTTCCTGTACCCTTTTCTCACGTTGAAAACAGAAATAGAGGGACAGCACGTATAAAGACCAAAAACAAAGAGGGACACATAAATGGAAAGCTCATGGTTCAATACTGCAAATAACTTTTTTTTATAATACCAACCATTGTATTTGATCAATTTTCTTTAAAACAAAAAACCAAAAATGTCCTATAAATTTTGATTTAACAAATATTTGATTCTAGTAATAAACGTTAATAAAAAAAAACTACTAAGCCGTTGATTTAGAGTTGACCGCTAGATCTTTGCTTTTACATGACTCAGTCAACCAAAAGCATCTTATAAAACAATATTCTTACTAGCATTTCTATAATTTTAATGATCATTGAACTAGAAATTTCACAGTCAATATACGCCTTTTTGTGCCTCTTCGTTACATTTGTTGTTTTTATAGTGATTAAGATGATAACACAATGTTGACTGCTGTACCCCTATTTTTGATATTTTTACCTGTTGTGTCTGTTTGTTTTGTTGACGCATCGTTGACAATATAATGAAATTTGATTCGACTGTCATACAAGTGAGAGGTTTAGCTAGCTATAAAACCAGGTCGAATCCACCATTTTCTACCTAAGAAAATGCCTGTTCCAAGTCAGGAATATGACAGTTGTTATCCATTCGTTTGATGTGTTTATACTTTTGATTTTGCCATTTGATTGGGGACTTTCCTTTTTTGAATTTTCCTCGGAGTTCAGTATTTTTGTGATTTTACTTTTCACATCTCTTGAAAAATCTTGCATTTACTCATCTGTCAAGAAGCTGGTTCAATGCCATTTTATTCTCAAATCTTGGGATATTAGTTATATGTCGCTAATATTAATATAATTAATAATAGGTAAAACAATTAATGCCTTAAAATGATTTTTCTGCATGGCACATATGCTTGTTTTTATCGGAAGCTTTATTAATACGTAGGAGTTCTTTTCTTTCTCTACATCCCACTAATGAAAAGCTTCAAACAATAATCACGGAACTCAGCTTCGATCCTGTATTTTATATTCATCATAATAATTAAAAGTACGTGAATATCAACCTAACAAATGATACCTGATTTCCTGTCATCTAGAACTGCAAACATAAAACTGACGCATATACTAGTTTAATCAAATTTTCAAAGATGAAGAAATGATAATTATAAACATTCATCTTTGAAAAATGTGGAAGTCATCGGACTCCAGGGATTGGAGTTAACTTATTTCTCTCTGCTGAGAGATTGAAGATACCAAAGGAATTGTCAAAGTCAAACTCATAGTTCGAAGACATACTGAACACGACATGGTCCAAAACGAAAAACAACGAATTACGTTACCGTCTTCAAAACACAAGATAAGATATAAAACTAGTCTTAGACTTTTGGAAATGTTATTATATCCTGCTCGAAAGTTGCTACCTATCGTATCGGTCGTGTAATGACTCATTTCAAACGTTTGCTTTGCCTAACTTTTGTAATCATTTTCTTTTCCTATCCCATTCTAGAAGATAGGAATGTGGCAGATGAGTGTACATATAGTAAAATATTTTGCTTGGAGGTTAATAGTGTTTTGCTTCACTGTTTTGTACATGCTTATGGACTTCACTATATTTGAATCTTATGTTTCACTCCTATTACAAAACCGTATAAACCCATCATCAATGGTAACTGGTTTTTTGAAATATTGTCAATTTTATATCAAATTTAGAATAAAACTGCATGAAGTCTCTCGATCATTTTTTATTTTTAATTTTATTTTTGAGTGAGCAAATTCAACTAACAAGATTGACTTACCTGAGTTGATTTCCTTTAGAAGAAATACATTTCCCTAATTTCCTAATTAATTGGCGTCATAATTTCTGTTTGCAAGTCATTAGCTATCTTGCTGGTTAGTATCCGGTGCATTTTTCGATTGTGTGATTACTTCTAATAGTTATTAAAGGTACCAGGATTCTAATATAGACAAAATGAAGTGTTTTAAACACGTAAACCGTTGACCTACACATCATTTTGTGCCTTGACAAGCTGGTTTTCTCATTCATTTTATTTGATATTTTAAGTTGTTTGAATATTTTTTTAAGAAGGATTCCAATATTGGTACAGTTGTTTGTGTGGTCTGTTGTATTTGACAATAGGGATGGTGAATGTTGGCACGAAATAAGAAATAAAATGTCATGCATTACGAATACCAAAACAGGCAGGAGATGACTGAAAATGAAAAAAATATCACCAATAATAAGTCTAAAAAAACACAGACAATTGCTTGGCTAAAATACTACTAAACAATCTATATACGAAATATTCATATAATGCAGAAAACTTAAAACTGAGTAACACGAACCCTACCAAAGCCTGTGAGTGTGCTCATGAAGATAAATCACATCATGGTCCACTAGTTGCACTCGTCGTATATAATTCGATGATAAGTAGACATTTGAAATATATCCACATGTGGTCATCAGCTACAGATATTTAATTAATGTCAACAAATTAATCATGGCGTCCATAAAACTTTCAAAAGGAATGACTTCGAACTTTTTTAAACTCTTGGTTATTAGTTCTCAAAGGTACCAGGCTTATGATTTTGATACGACAGACGCTATCAAAAAATTTAAAAAGCCAAACAAGTATAAAATTGAAGAGCATTCCGGATCCAAAACGGCCAAGGTAATCTATGTATGGGATAAAACAATCCTTCGTATTTTGAATAATTTTTACTTTTGCAAACAGTTAATTTATATAGAAGACCATATAATTGATATTTATGTCAACACCAAGGTGCTGACTACTGAGCTGGTGATATCCTCGTGGACGAAACTTCCACCAGCCGTGGTTTCGACCCAGTGGTGTAAACAATTAATGAAATCATGATGCAAGTGGCAATCGATGGGAGTATATACAATGTACTACATATATAAGAACTGCTTGAAATTGGTATCAAAATCACAAAATTAAAAAAAAGAATCTTTTAGTTTGTCATAGTTTAGTTTCAAATAATATCTTTTCAAATAATAAAGTGAAGCCGAGGTTATAAATAAAATATGAATTTTGTTTTTCGATTACCTCATCAACTTGATAATATCAATGTAACAAAATAGACTACATCGTTTTATTAAAATTCATTATTGATATGCATGTTCGTTACAAAACTTACGTTCATATTTTAACACAATATTGATTTTTGTTTAGCTTTTATATGATTTCATTGTCTAATTCTAATTATTTTATCTTTAAAGGAGTTAAATTTGTATATCTTTATTTCTGAAACAAGAACTCATAATAGCATAATAAACCATTTTTCAAATTAATCATCATAATGCATTTCTAAGTAGGTGTTTTAAACGATTCTTCATTTATCACGCATCTACCCCTTGGACAGTTGCTTTGTAGTTGTTTTATAGATTATATCATAACCCCCTGAAAGCAGTCAACTGCAAAATACACGTTTTTTTTCATTGTAAAATTTGAGTTAAATGATATTGAGTACATATTTAAGTTAATATGCAAGTTTGAAACTAAAATTTACTCATCATTATATGTAATATTTAAGACTGTATCTTATTTAAACAAATCAATCTATGTCTGTAGGACTAGGCTACTTCGAAAGGATGTCTTAAATTAAAATGACTTCACGGTTCATCTAGCAAGCAAGCTAACCTAATATATTACCTTTACCTACACACTCAGGGTCGTATCGTTCACAAATAAATCAAGATGCTTAGTCTTTTTCAAAACCGTTAGATTTCTAATATTTGATGTTGTGTTTACTGTATATATATAAATATATATATATAAAAAACAATATATTAAAATATATGACCACAAATGGAAAGTAAATTTCTAATGGGGATTGAAAACATTGGATAGACCACGAGTTGGACAATACAATTCGATCTGTTCCACAAATGACATGTGGTCCAGCCTCTAAAATAACCTAAATCGACAAATAGTCTAGAAAAACATTCTGTCAACTTTGTAAAAGAGAGTAACCATTTGTTAAAAAAATCATAGTTATATAATCACTACATATAAGTATCGGATTGAACCTGGGCAACCCGACTCTTTCGTGATGTGAAATGATGTTCTATGAATCACACAATGAATATAACACTTTTTAAATTTAATTCGAAACCTTGATATGGCATTTCTAATACTGAATAAAATTGAGAATGGAAATGGGAAATGTGTCAAAGAGACAACAACCCGACCATAGAACAGACAACAGCAGAAGGTCACCAACAGGTCTTCATTGCAGCGAGAAATTCCCGCACCCGGAGGCGTCCTTCAGCTGGCCCTTAACAAATATATATATATACTAGTTCAGTGATAATGAACGCCATACTAAACTTTAAATTGTACAAAGAAACTAAAATTAAAAATAATACAAGACTAACAAAGGCCAGAGGCTCCTGACTTGGGACAGGCGCAAAAATGCATCAAATTCATCAAAGATTGCCTTTTTTATAAATCTTTTTGATGGAACAGTAAAATATTCTTAGAACAATGAAAAAAAAAATGGTTAATGAACCTAATACACATACTAAAATGAAACAATGTATCGCTAACACCAAAAATACAGCAGTTGACAGAAAGGTCTTGTTTGGGCTTAAAAATATACGCAGAAGAAAATTATTTACGTTCAAATGTATAATAAATACTATGATAATAAAATTATAATATATATTGTAAATAACAGTGGTTAGGTCAAATGATGATAGCCAAGGTTGGAAGCCATAAGGTATATCTTCAGTTGTACTTATGTAAACAAATCGACTTTCGTAAGAGGTTTTGTCAATATTTTTAATCAACACTTCAAATTACAATAATAAAAATCTATTGAACAACAACAACAAATATAACATTAATCATATGTTATGATAGTCGAATTTAAAAGGCAAACTCCTTGTAAAAAATCAGACTGCCAAAATATTTAACGTAAATAACATCCGTTAAATCATTGAACTTTCCGGTAAATATATCAAAAATGTAAATGACTTTTACAGATACTGGAAATTGTCAAAGAAACAGTGCGTAGATAAAGCAAGGTGATGAATAAATTTGCTTTGATGTTTGACAATAGGCGAACTTGAGTTTACCAGAATTAGTAGAGGATTTCTTCGAGAAAAATGTTCCTAACCACAGATTGATGCAATCAATGTAAAAGTGTCACATATGTAACGATAACTGATGATAAAGTTGATTACTTAAAAAAGAAATCTGGTTAATATTTCTGAAAATACCATGATAACAATGACTGTTTATAACTACACCTTTTTAACAGAAAAAAACTTAAATTTGAAAAAAAGAAAATATCTTAATGTTGCTACTGGTATCTCTTAATCATGAAAAAAGCTTCTCATGATATATGAATGTTTGACAAAGTTTATGTTTTCAAAACACTTTTATCCAAGACTGTATTTAAAAAGTTAACTAAAAAAATCTGAATCCATTTATCAGTTTAAGATGAAAAATACCAAAAAAATACGGATCTTTAATATTGTGTTTTGATCATCAAAAAAAATCCGTTCGTGTTTCTTAAATATAACCCAAGTTATTGATGTCTAATAAAACGTTATACTTGAGTGGATCTTAATATTAACGCCAAAACATATGTTTCCCCTTTTATAAGTAAACAAGAGTACACATGCTTAAATGTCTCGCCTTCTTTACCAATCATTGATATTATGTTGATAGTTCCTTATATAAACTGTCACATAAACTTAACATTAACCAAGAAAACTAAACATTGACCAATGAACCATGAAAATTAGGTCAAGGTCAGATGAACCATGCCAGGCAGACATGTACAGCTAACAATTCTTCCATACAACAAATATAGTTGACCTATTGTTTATAGTTTCAGAAAAACTCACCAAAACACAAAAACTTAACACTGAGCAATGAACCGTGAAAATGAGGTCAAGGTCAAATATAACCTGCGTGACTGACATAAAGATCATAAAATATTTCCAAACACCAAATATAGTTGACCTTTTCCATATAGTATTAGAAAAATGACCAAAACTCAAAAAGTTAACTTTGACCAATGAACCATGAAAATAAGGTCAAGTTCAGATGAACCATGCCAGGCAGACATGTACACCTATTGCATACAGTATAAGAAAAATAGACCAAAACACAAAAACTTAACTATAACCACTGAACAATGAAAATGAGGTCAAGGTGAGATGACACCTGCCAGTTGAACATGTACACCATACAGTCCTTCTATACACCGAATATACTAGACCTATTGCTTATAGTATCTGAGATATGGACTTGACCACCAAAACTTAACCTTGTTCACTGATCCATGAAATTAGGTCGAGGTCAAGTGAAAACTGTCTGACGGGCATGATGACCTTGCAAGGTACGAACATATCAAATATAGTTATCCTATTACTTATAATAAGAGAGAATTTAACATTACAAAAAATCTTAACTTTTTTTTCAAGTAGTCACTAAACCACGAAAATGAGGTCAAGGACATTGGACATGTGACTGACTGAAACTTCGTAACGTGAGGCATCTATACACAGAGTGTGAAGCATCAAGGTCTTTCAACTTCTAAAATATAAAGCTTTTAAGAAGTGAGGTAACACCGCCGCTGCCGCCGGATCTCTATCCCTATGTCGTGCTTTCTCCGACCTTTGTCGCAGGCTCGACAATAAATTACAAGTAAAGCTCCATATACTTGTTTTTATCATAGAAATGCCACAATAAAAATTCTGTAAAAGTTCCATGAAGGTTGGAACAATTAATTGATGTCTGAAAAACTGAAACTTCATGACGTATCTCAATGTTGAGTGTAGAAATACTATGTTTGTCTTTTCAATACGAACGAATGAAATATAATATTTCAAAAATTTGCTCTAGAAGCAGTTTCTAGATGATATAAAATCTTGGGTCCAAAATTGGTAAAATTCCTAGTAGGCTTGACATAGTGATGTCTAAAACCAATTTATCCAGAGTCTGAATATAATTATAATGTCAGTAAAGGAATGTAGGTCACAATATATCGCAGACTCCATGATTAATATAATGATAAAAAAAAATATGAATACATGTCGATTCTAATAAATCAAAAATAAACTGACAACGTCATGACTAAAAATGAAAAAGACAAAGACAAACAATAGTACTCATTACACAACATGGAAAACTAAATAACAAACAACACGAACCCCACCAAAAACTAGGGGTAATCTCAGGTGCTTTGGAAGGGTAGCAGATCCTGGTCCACATGTGGCACCCGTCGTGTTGCTTATGTAATAGCAAATCTGGTAAATAGTCTAATTCAGTAGGTCACATTCATGAAAGGGAAGGGGATTGTAGTTACGACGTAAGGAACATATCCGATATCATTTGTGAAACGGTTATTTCATAACGGTCAACCAACTCGTGATGGCGTCCGTAAAATGTACAAAGTGATGATTTCAACTCCAACACTAGGAACTCTTGATTTGATAGCTTTCTTGTAAGCACAACCCTCTATCAAGCAAATCATGATAGGAAATGCAAGCACACGAATGTCGTATCAATTTGGAGATATATACATCGTATGCAGGTGCTGCTGAAATGTTGCTACTTAGAAATCGAATTTCACAATTGGAAAGCTGCAATCATCTCTTTTGTCGTAATGTTTTGTTTTCAACCGACCCTCATTGTCAATTTCTAGATGTAAGTCAAGATATGAGGCCGACTTAGATGTGTCGGTTGTATCCTTTATATCTAGTTCAATTGGATAGATGCGTTCAACATAGTAGCCAAACTTTGAATTATTTAGTGAAAGAACATCATCTATATAGCGGAAAGTAGAGTTTAAGAATATTGCTAACTTCCTATCTTTCTTCCTAGATGCAACGACGAACCAAATTGTTTCTGACCTGTTTGTATTGAAAGTGGTCAGACCCTTCCGGATACCATCAATTGATAATCACTTGTAATTAACAAATGCTGATTTTTATTTTCAGTTTCATTCTAATATTATTAGAATATTTTGGGATAATCTACAATTGTATAGGTAAAAGCATATGTATAAACAGCTAAAATTAACTTCCAAGACCATACACTTAATAATCAAATAATAATTAACGACAACCCATGCTTCGGAAATTGTGATAATGTTTGATGAATTCATAAAAAAAGGAAGCAAAAGATACCAAAGGAACATTCAAACTCATAAGTCGAAAATATATTGACAACATCATGGCTAAAAATGAAGAGCTGAACAGACAGAAAGATGGTACACAAAACACAACTCAAGAATGGGCAACACGAACCCGACCAAAAACCAGGAGTGTTCTCAGCTGATCCTACTTCACATGCAAATAAAATACAACAGAAAAAGAGTTATACATATTTTTACGAACTCAAAGAAAGTAAGATTTATGTTCTCATACATCTAACCTAACTATTAAATAATTCCAAATAAAAGAATTAAATTAAGCATACATTATTTAAACTTTTAAAAAAACTGTCAGATATGACTTGTTTACTTCTTGAACACCTCATAAAGATAATTTCATTACTATATTTAACATAAAAACAAAACTGTCACAAAATACATCAGTAGATCGTACAAACTGTTAAAACACATAATATGTCTATAAAGACGTAAAACGAAAGTTGTTATGAATAATTTGTGTTATGATTTGTATTGCAGAGTCATTGACGTATACACCATATATCTCCTAAAATATAACCTCTGTATAAACTATCTAAAAAATACAATGCACAATCACGATGGTAGTTTGAAACCGGGTACATGTTAGTACACAGGATACAAAGAAAAGCAAAAAAAAAACGTGACTGATCGGCATCTTATATAAATATATACTTTATTTCAAAGAATGTAAAAAATGTTAAATTTGTTTGCATTGTTTCTTGAATACATATTAACAAATAAAAGTCTATAACAAGTAAAAAACAACAAATTTCATCCAGTTTAAAAATAATAGTTCCATAATTAAAGTTAATAACTACAATTTATATACTAGTTTAAATCTAACCTCTATGTTAATTGAAGAAACAACCTATTTAATTACAACATCTCAATTATCTATCTCAATATGATAATGGACTCTTCAGCAACATCCCATCATTTATCAATGGCCTATTACAAATAGTGCTGGTCATAATCAGAAACTGTATATTGCAATAGTTTCAATATTTTAAAGTCACTGCACTTCAAAATATTTATTATTTAAGGAAAGATGGAATAATTTATGTAACATCACTATTGAGTGTTGATGATAAAATAACATTTTATAAACTCTTAATTTGATTATAAATATCAGTAAAAATCTTAATCAAACATATTGTATCTATTCATATGAAATACAATGGCAATTCATCCTAAACTATAGATGGACATGATTGTCAATAATTTTGTTTACTAGAAAATCTATCATCAAAGCTTTGATATCATCTCTCCAGACATAAGTGGTTTCAGGTATTTATGGTATGAAGGATGAACCTAAAAACGATAAATCAAAACAATATAGCACATGTATTCATTTAAAAGGGATTTTCATCAATAAGTGATAGGGCTAGATTAAATTGATACTGTGGCTAACACATACTTTTTATAAGATTCCTTGAAACATTTTGTACCATTTGTATGTGTATGTATCAAAGACTATTATCTTATGCCACATGTGGAGCAGGATCAGCATACCCTTCCAAAAGACCTGCAATCGTGTTGCCAAATCTTTAGTTTCTCTGTAGTATCTTGTCCTGCATACAACCTCAAATTATTAACGGGATCTCCGTTAGCAAACCCGTTTAAAAAAATCATTATTGAAATTATCAATCTAAGCAAAGTGCAATTACTATTACCAGGAACAAAAACTTTGTGTTTTAATTTCCGATTGTATGACAATTTTGTCTGTAGCAGGAATAATTATAAACTAAAACCTTCAGAATATATAATCAGTCCAAAATTACATATTTCTTGATAGTAATAATAAGTTAAAATACAAATCTCTACTATATCAATGAAAAATATAATTTTCTGTAATCTTTTATGTGTTGACACATTACAATCAGATGTATATCTTCTTTTAATTAACAAAATGATCTGAATTATAATGGAAAATCACATCTCAATGATATATATGTTTGAATAAATTTAATCTGTAAATTAAGCTAAACAACATGTGTCAAAAAGTGAAATGAAATATATCAAGATTACTATTTGCATGTTTTAAGGCAAATATGAAGCTTTCTTTATATTGCATTTCTACTTTTAATTTGTTAATTTTTACTTCTTTTTTTTATAACCCATGAGGTGATTCATATCAAATCAATATTTACAATTTGACAACTGTTGGTCTGATATAGGAATGAAGTATTGCATTTTATTCTTTCATCAAGTATGTTTTAATTGACCTTTTTAAAAGTATTATTTTATTGTTTACTGAATAATAATAAAAAATAACAAAATATAGTTAATGTCAAGGTAATTTATGCAATACTAGTAGCATTTGTAATCATATAAACCTGTTATAATATCACACATACATTATATACTCAAGCAGATGTTTTCGATAAATTAAAAGATAAAGGTTAACAGTGTTGCTAATAAGAACTTACTTATACTTTTAATTTGTTAATTTTACTTCTTTTTTTTTAACCCATGAGGTGATTCATATCAAATCAATATTTACAATTTGACAACTGTTGGTCTGATATTGTTTTTAATTGACCTTTTTAAAAGTATTACTTTATTGTTTACTGAATAATAATAAAAAATAACAAAATATAGTTAATGTCAAGGTAATTTATGCAATACTAGTAGCATTTGTAATCATACAAACCTGTTATAATATCACACATACATTATATACTCAAGCAGATGTTTTCGATAAATTAAAAGATAAAGGTTAACAGTGTTGCTAATAAGTACTTACTTTTACTTTTAATTTGTTAATTTTACTTTTTTTTATATAACCCATGAGGTGATTCATATCAAATCAATATTTACAATTTGACAACTGTTGGTCTGATATAGGAATGAAGTATCGCATTTTATTCTTTCATCAAGTATGTTTTTAATTGACCTTTTTAAAAGTATTATTTTATTGTTTACTGAATAATAATAAAAAATAACAAAATATAGTACATGTCAAGGTAATTTATGCAATACTAGTAGCATTCTTAATCATATAAACCTGTTATAATATCACACATACATTATATACTCAAGCAGATGTTTTCGATAAATTAAAAAATAAAGGTTAACAGTGTTGCTAATAAGTACTTACTTTAACAAAAAACATTTATTTTTGATTTATATATTATGTACTATAAACAAGCTTTTTTTTTAACTATAGTGTCCAAATCACATGCATTTAGTCTAAAAATGTGTACATAATACATAAACGGATATTACAGTAAGTAGGGTACTTCATTTGTCGTTTTGAAGAAGACCATGAAAAATTACAAAAAAAAGTACTTTCACATATTGCATTTTTAAGTAAAAAATACATGTCTTATTTAGTTATTTATTTGTAACTTACCACGTTTTGATTCATAGGGTTGTATTTTGTAGATTCATACAATCGTTCATATACATTTCCATCGTATACACCAAGCAAACTCCCTAAGGAATCATCATGAAGATCGAAGGCATCAACTAAAGCTACTGCATTTGGTCTACAATAACAAATCAATATAAATAAAGGCAACAGTAGTATTTTGCTGTTGGAAATTCATAAATCGATTGAGAAAAAAACAAATTCGGGTTACAAACCAAACATGAGGAAAACACATCGAGCATAATAGGAGAATTAGGAGACAACAGAAACAAAAAATTAAATTTAACACACACAGAAACGAACTATAATATAACAATGGCCCTTATCAACAGGCTGTAGGTATTCCTAAGGGCACCAATTGTGCCCCTTTACTAGCTCCTTTACTAGCAGACATGATTCAACAACTCCTTCCACTATCTTTGATAATATTTGGCCTTTTTATCTTTTTTAATTTGAACATGATTTGCACACCAAATATTTAAATTGAGCCTGTCCAATAAACTTTTTATCCTGTTATCTATTACAATTTTTTGTACAGGTAAATTATTAAATCAGGGATTTTGGTACCACAAATTACTGAAAACCTTTATTAATTTCTTTCTTAAATACAAATATTTAGTTTGTAAGTTTGGCTGTTTCTTTAGAAAACTAGCACATCCTAATTTTTAAGATAATGTTGTTTACTAAGCCAAGAAATCTAAATACAATTTAAAATTATACTTATCAATCCTTTAAATAAAATTATTCTAAAAGGTTCCCAATTCAACACTAATTAGATGTTTGAATATTATTTTTAATGGTATATATATATTGAATTTGTTATCAGTAAATTGAAACTATACAAAAAGTATTAGTGTTTACACATATACATTTGTCATCTGAACTACAATATAAATTGAAATTACATTGTAAGGCCAGTCAAAAATCTTATCCATGTCTTGTGTCATATTTTGGGTTTTTGGACATTTTCTTACAGTTTATATTTAATCATAGACAATTTTTATAGGCATGGGAGAATTGTTGAGATTATTTATGTATCTGTCATAGCTAGCTATAAAACCAGGTGGCATTCACCATTTTCTAAATAAGGAAATGTCTGTACCAAGTGAGAAATATAACAGTTGTTTCCCATTCGCTTGATGTGTTTGGGCCCTTGATTTTGTCATTTGATAACGGAATTTCTTATATGAATTTTCCATATGAAGTATTGGCGTCTGGCGTATTAAATTATAATCCTGGTACCTTTGATAACTATTTCTTATTTCACTTATTTGATATAAATCCAATTTCTGTGCTAATATTGCGATACTGAATATGTTTTAGACCAAATAAACAGTATTATAGGTAAGGTTAATTATAAGTCAACTCTCTCTCAGTCACTATAAAAAACTAAATTTAATTAAATATAAACAGGTGAAAATAAACATCTGTACAACATGTGAATTTCGAAATGAAAGTCATATTGAAATACAGACATGGAATACTAATTTCATGCAAGCCTGCTCCTTTTCCCTGTAAGTGTGAAATATTTCACACTTCATATGTATCTTTATAACATCTACACTAAGTACCTGATTATTTCTAAAAGTTTAAGTTCCTGTTCCCTTATCCATTTTATCTGTTCTAGTCCCACAGATTCTGTCTGAAATGATAATAAAAACAACTTTTATTTTAATGTGTTTTTTTTTAAATGACTTTGTTTACCACAGTACTATTTTGTCAAAATCATTGAAACATGTAAATAAACTCATGTAAATTCTGTTACAGTGTTAATTGTGAAATCATTGAAACATGTAAATAAACTCATGTAAAAGCTGTTTCAGTGTTAATTGTGAAATCATTTCTTATTATTAATTACTTAAGATTTAACCTTCACAGAAATGGTAAGACAGATGCACTTACAAAAGTCTTAGAAAATACACCTGTTCGTAATGAATAAACTAAAATTACCTGCTACCACTTTTTACTGTTACTTAACAATTTGTCATCATTTAAAATCTTAATTGTATTAAAATATTGTAGAGATTTTCTCATAAAAGTTCTTTATATATTTGTGAAATATATCATAAAAAGAAAATTAACTAAATTTTCCACTCTCAATATGATCATTGCAAACGTTTTTGAGAAACTTGTGGATGTATGTATATGCTTAATAAACAAAACTTACCTCCATAAAATCTCCTGCGTGTTTTACAATTGTATGTAATGCATGTAACTGACATAATGATGTCAATACTTTAATTGTTTCTGGACTGGTTCTAAGAGAGGTAACTGCTGCTGTAAAGTCTAACACCATTATAGTCTCACTATGTGCCTATAAATTTAAACATGGTTAATATAAACGTGATAAATATATACATGTCAAACATTCACATAAATCATCCCTCCAGATACTTAAAAGAAGCATACCTTAGGCTACCCCATTTATAAATCATGTAAAAGGTAAAGAGAACAAATTTTGCTTGATTTCCATATTTGCCGAATTAAGAAACACTTTATAGCTGTACCAGTTATTTGAAATAGTGCAGGTTGAAATAGTGCTGATATTTTGGATAACTTGGGTCATATATTTGTAAAATGTTTGCATTTATTTTGTACACTGCTTACACATATAGTGCTATAGGCTCCTAAATATCATTATTTCCAAAAGACATCCAAAGAATACAGATTTAGCCCTAAAAAAAACTTATTTATTACATCAATTAAATTCAAATATTTCAAGTTTCATAGACCAGGATATTCAAACTTAATTCACTGAATACATTTAAAACAAGAATTTGCACAATTTATTTGTGAATGCTTTGGCAAAGATTATATGACTTCTTTGGAGACAATATCTTTCTCAGGGATTGAAATATCTAAATATTTTCCCTTTTTCTCACAAAACAAAATCATACCTCAGCTACTCGCACTAATGATTGTAAATTGTTATTCATGGCTATGTGTTGTGGTGTACCCGATTCTATCGCAATCTGAAGTCTGCTAGCCACTGATCTGATTAAACTGAAATCAACAAAAGAGAAAGTGTGTAAGCATATACATGGAAAAAATATTCATGTAACTAAAGGAAAAACAAACAGAAATTGGATTTCAAACAAACAAATAAATGTATTGGTAACTCTTGTCAAAAATAAAAGCTGAACAAAGAGGGTTACAAACAAGCCACTGATCTAATTAGTCTATCATGCATAACAAGGATGTATGTCCGTCACTGATATGATTTGAAAAGTGTCCAAAACTGATCAGATCAAACTGAAATTTGAAAGCTTAAAGTATGCTGGCCACTGATCTGATCAAACTGAAATGCAATACAAAGAACTCGGCTAGACACTGGATCTGATTAAACTACAATAATATGAAAATGAGTTACTCCAAAACAAATTGGTCAGCTGGTCAGTTATCTGACTAAAAAGTCAAATTGCAACTAAAGTTATCAATCTGAACTGCCAAACAAAGAATTGTGATAGATACTGATATAAAAAATAAAACAACATGACAAAAAAATAAGTCAGCTGAACAGCGATCTTATTTAAGTGAATTGCCAATCATAGAAGATACAAAATGTAGCAAGGATGATTCCAATGGAATTTTATTAAATAGCTTTCTTTGTAAGTAAGTCAACCGGATGGTTTAGGTTTGATTGATTTAATAAACTGCATAATATTCCAGTGCTTGAATGGAAGAGCTTGTAGCATTGACACGATCATTTTTTGAAAACTTACTGTTTATTATGATAAACTGGTTTTTTTTTCTACCCAAAGTATAGATTTATTTAGTCAGATTTAAAGCCATAATATAAACCTACTACTATTATCTAAAATTCGTTATCAATTTGTAACCAAAGCTTTTAATCTTTGTCATTGATTTGACATCAACTTGTTTTGAACAGAGTGGCCTTGATCCCTTCTGTTTTGCCGAAATACGTACCTGATGCATTAAATATTATACACATGGTATGTGATATCAGTTTTTGTGCAATTACTGATAAGATATGTTGTTATTCAAAAACCCAAATGTTGTCTACGCTATAAATTTACTTGGCAAAACCTTCCAAAAGAAAGAAAGATACAAGGGGATACTCATAGCTTACATTTCATTGAAAAACTGAAACACAACGCCTAAAAATAATTAACAGTCGACAATACGACAAACAAGATCACAAAACACTACATAAACATATAAACACTGCAACAAGAAATCATCAAAAAACGGGTACAATGCTTGAAAAGAGTAGCTTTTGAATTGATGTAACCATCAACTCTATGAATGATTTGGCATTCAAAATGTTTTATTTCTAGCAACAAGGGTAAGTTTATAAAGACAATGTGTTTAATGAAAGTAAGGGCATTGTTCTTCTGTTATGTTTGGAGATTAACATCTTGAAATCAATTTACACGTGGTATGGACGTCTTACCAAGTATTTATACATATTATTTTCATACTTATATAGAATTTCAAGTGGACTGATGAAATAGTAAAATAATATGATTACAGCATTGTTTGTTTTGTGATTTACCTGAACTATTGTAATTAATTTATGTCTTAAGCTGCTGTTAACATTGCACTAGAAGTTGGATTCAACCTAACCTTACCTGAAACTATACAATCTTTATGTTGGATGTAAAAAGGAAAATGTTACAATAATAGCTTGTGATAATTCACACAGCTGGAATATTTATCAGATCATGTGCATTATTTTTTCCCTACTTAAGAAACTTCCTAAAACATATCTTCAACACTGCCCACAATATTTTATAAAACCTGATAATCACTATATTACAAAACCTTACATAAAGTCATTTATACGTGTTCTATAAAGCTTCCATATATTATAAAATCTTTAATTTCTTAATTATTTTGCCGCCCTTATATGTATCTGTATAATGTTAACTCTAACAATTAATTTTACTGTGTTGCTGATATTTTTTAATCTAAATAAAACGAGCTACTTTGACATTTCCATAAAGAATTAGGATTAAAAAAATGCTTTTAAAAACACACCCACGCTAAATCGAATCTAGCAGTTGTAAGCAGCCATCAACAGGATTATGGTAAATTCAAATTCCTGTTGATCAGATTTGCAGTGAACAGTTTCACTCTAACCATCATTGTTTACATGAAAATATCGGCAAAGAATAATTGTGGCCATAGAACAAGCCCTGCTCCCATCAAGTTTCTACATAAACTGAACTGTGTAAGAAGTGGATAAAAAAAAACAAATTTAAGTATACATTAACTATGTTCACATTATTATTGACCAGTGTACTAAATTTCAAGTGATCACATTTCATGGTCAAAGCTATTCATAAATTTATAACCTGATAATTCCCTGTAAAATCTAGGACAGAATCATCATTTGACATCTGTTTTTAAAGGTCCACATGAGGATGAATAGGTGTACAAAGATTCAAGTTCTTTAACAAAAAAAAGTTCAAGGAAACCAACTTATATTAAAAAATCTTGAACCCCGTAATGGACATACAAAGTAGAAAGACGATACCAGGATGGCAATCACAAATTTAAACTGAAATACATCTACAACAGACAACATCATGACCAAAAAGAGACAACTACAAAAAACCTACATTAATAAAACGTTAAACCGAAAACTGAAACCGTACCACAAGTACAACTCATTTTATAATTTTTTTTATGATTTTCTGCTTTTCTCTAAATCCAGGGTTCATAAAAAATCGAAACAGATTCTAACCAGTTATTGCCAATATAGCACATTATTTCCAAAGATGCTATTAAACAAAGAGTCCCAAATGGTGAAGTTGAGATTATCATTTGGTAACTTTTAAGGACGCAATCACCAGTTGGTTAGCCGTTACAGAATAACCACTTCACAGGTGATATTTGATATGCTCCTTTTGTAGTAACTAGAATTCCCTTCCCTTTTCAGGACTGAGACCTACCGAATTAGACTATTTACTGGGTTTGTGGTAACATGAGCAACATGATGAGTGCCACATGAGGATCAGGATCTGCTTACCCTTCATGAGCACCTGAGATCAACCCTGGTGGGATTTGTGTTGCTTAGTCTTTAGTTTTGCTATGTTGTGACTTGTGTACTATTATTTGTCTGTTTGTTTTTTTCTATTTTAGCTATGGCATTGTCAGTTTATTTTCGATCTATGAGGTTGAGTCCCTCTAGTATCTTTCAGAATTTTATCTCATAAAAATGTCAATCTTTTACTTTCATTTAGCTTGATAAGTTATTACCATCAAACCATTTAGGAAAGTTGCTATAGTACAGAAACTATATTTACTGAGTTCACCTCTTAGGTCCGAGAACACAGTTATTTTGTAGTTTCGTAGTGTATTTTTCGAAAAAACGTGTGTTTAAAAATTGCACATGCTCTTTCCAAATTATTTTTTTGCAGTGTAGTGTACTACTTATGGGAAAAATTATAACATAATGACTGAAAGTATATTGACAATTTTGTGTTAAACCGTCTATGCTCTTTTTCTTGTTTGGCTTTCTAACTATTTTGATATGAGCGTCACTGATGAGTCTTATGTAGATGAAACGTGTGTCAGGCGATATAAATTATAAGCCCCCTACTTGCTATCTTGTGCATAACATATAAAGAACTGAATTTGGAAGATGTGTGAAAAAACTATGCAGGTTCTATACCGTTTATACCAGGGACTCATAGGACGATAACTGTGTCCCTCAACCATTATGATCTTACTTTAGTCATGGTAGCCATGTCTGTTGATGAATCAATATATTATAAACAAATTATAATAATGTAAAATTGTATTTCAATAAGATCAGTCCAGGAGTAAAAGATGATGTATTGGGTGATAATAAATGAGAGGGAAATCTCACATTGGCATTAGAGAAATGTGCTAAAAAGAAATTTTAAAGGTCTAAGTGTTATAATTTAGTGACAAGATAAATAACAGGTAATGGAGTGCATGAACTGATCATAACAGCACCTAATCACTTGTACTAGTTTCAGTTCTATACAGTTTGGTAAAAATATCAAACAGGTATGTTTTAATTCAATTGCTGTTTAACCGTTTCACAAATGATATCGGATATGTTCCTTACGTCGTAACTACAATCCCCTTCCCTTTCATGAATGTGACCTACCGAATTAAGACTATTTACCGGATTTGTTATCACATAAGCAACACGACGGGTGCCACATGTGGAGCAGGATCTGCTTACCCTTCCGGAGCACCTGAGATCACCCCTAGTTTTTTGGCGGGGTTCATGTTGTTTATTCTTTAGTTTTCTATGTTGTGTCGTGTGTGCTCTTGTTTGTTTGTCCTTTTCATTTTTAGCCATGCCGTTGTCAGTTTCTTTTAGATTTATGAGTTTGACTGTCCCTTTGGTATCTTTCGTCCCCCTTTTAAAACTACCGTACAGGGTGTTACGACAGTTTTAATATTATTATACGTAATTTTAATAATTGATTAACAAATCTTTCATCAATTTGGAGTTGGTATAACAGTTAAAATTTATTTAGATTATGAATCTTGCAGCCAAATATGTACAATTATAAACAAAATGGGTGAAGATAAGTAGAACACAAAAGGTCTATAGCTATTGGAACACAACATAATTATTATATCTCTATTTTAATTAGCACTTTTATATTTGAAGGAGACTTTAGAGACTTTAATTATGACTTCATACTATAACCTTTAATGAAATGAAATAATGTGAAGTAATATTAATTACTTACAGACAAAAAGAAATTATCATTCCCTCTTGTGAAACATTTAACTCTATACAGGGGATATAAAATAATTGAGGTTCTCATGATCAGTTGTTAATTCAAAAGATTAGCAAATTACGTCAAACCAAATCAATTCATTCAGGTGTCTAATGTTGATAAATGTCAATAAAGTCTAAGCATCCAGCACTAGAATAAATCTGTGTGGTGATCTTAAATATACAGGAGGATGCAATAAACAGCACCCAATCCTGATTCACATCTATTTCAAGATCTGAATATACACTTTTAGATGCAAAAACACTTACTTAAACCTATATAAAATAAGAAATTTCACAGACTTGTCAGTGAAAACAATTAATAATGTTTCAATAGAACAAGTTTAAAAAATGGTAGACCATATCATTTTTTTTTTATTATTTAAATATAAAATGTGATATGCCACTCTTGATCTTACAGGTACACTCATAAGATGAGTTCATACCAAAGTCAAAAAGACATCATGGCATTTATAGGTGAAAAAAGGAAAGTTTTCAAATAACATAGATCATTATCAGAATTGAGAGAGATATATTTGATTTCAGAAAATAAATGATTAAGAATTTTTTTAGGAAGTCAAAATTTGGACATAAAATCAATACAGGCACATGAATCGTTCATAAAACTCTTTCTTGAATAGGAAAACAGCTTTGTATTTGTACATTGTAATAAAATACACAAGCTACAAAATTTTAAAAGAATGAAAAAATTCTGTTGAAGATTCAAAATTTGAACTCAAATGAAATTTGTAAAAACAAAATTCATTCCAAATTGTCTTTGCAGGAAACCTTCATTGTATCTGTCAATATTAAAATGTAAAAGTGACATCAATAAGCTTTCAGAAAACTATTATCATGATTCTCTCTTTGGAGACATATAACTTCTACACAGGATGTATATAATAAATGTGGTTCTATGACATAGAATTGAAGGATTGGCATGCTGGTTCGAACAAAGTAAATTCATTAAAGTGTTTACCCCTGCATATGAAAAATAATCATAAGAGCCTGCCCATCTAGGAGTTATGCCAAATTGTGTAAGGATTTTTAAATCCATTATTTCAAAAATAGCATCGAGCCCTAATAAAAAATCTTTGCGGGGTTTCTGAATATACATTTGGATGAATATGAATATGAACCTTAATATGAAAATAAGAGGATGTGGTATGATTACCAATAAGACAACTCTCTACATCTTAGATCATTGTAGAGATTCATGATAGGGTTACAATATTTCAAAATTCCCATCATAACTTTGTTCTCTCAATTAGTCCACTGCCTATGAACTTTTGCAACTTTCTTTAAAATGTGTCAAATTATTATGATTTCTTAATGTTGTCAATATGATCTCAATTGTACCAGATTACTCACCTGTTAGCCCTATTCCTGAATATATCACATAGGAATGTTAGGTTAAAGCAGTCTGCCGGTGTCTGTAGTGGACAACTAAAGGATTGTGGGTCAACATTCAGGTACTCACAACTTTCTGTCACTACCTCTCCTACGGACACTTTAGCTATTTGTTTCATCAAATACCTGTATATGAATTATTTTCTAAATAATTATTTTCAACTATATTCATAAAATGTAAGTTAGCTATTTTAAAGTCTAGGTATAATTTAAGGAATATTCAACAAAAATAGATAAAAAGACAGCCACATGTTTCACTTTCACAGAAATAGTACTGAATAATTTACAACTTTGAGATTGTAAAAAACTACAGAACAAACTCGACTAGCATTATATAGTTTTCTGGTAAAAGAAAGACTATTTCTGTCAAGTCAACCATTATAACTGTTTTTAACGTTGGTTACATGGTTACATGTAAAGTTATGTTATGACAGTTGTTATCCACTCATTGGATTTGTTTGAGCATTTGATTTTGCTATTTCTAAAATTAGGGACTTTCTGTTTTAAATTTTCCTCAGAGTTCCATACTTTTGTGACTTTACTTTATCATGTTTATATTTCATTCTTCCTCAAATCTAGAAAAAAAACAAAATTGATGGAAATTCTTAAATACATGTATTAAAAGCAACTTCCTTGTTGACATTTTTCTTGAACTACATAATAAGCCTTTAACTAAATATTTAATTTTTGCTTCAACTGATTTTTTATTTTATTTAAACCGCAAAAAAAGGAAAATAACACTTTTTAATTGTTTTGTGACTGAAGTGCTTTCCAGGATTTATCTTCATAAGGCGTGTACACATTCAAAGCCAAATATTTGAAAGTGTTAGATTTATAAGTAGTGAAGCACACATGCTTAGCTTTAAGATAAAATGAACATAAAATTTATAGCCAAATCCATCAATGGCCAACTTTGCCTAGGGAGTTGTAGAAGTATAAAAAAGATGAGCAGTAAAATGTTAATTTCATATTTTTTTGGTTGCATTTACAGGACAAACAAAAGGTAAAAGACATATACCTCCTCCTTTTTGTATGAAAATTTCTATGAAGAATTTATGCATTATCTTTAAGCATGAGAATAATATTAAGATCCAAACTTGAGGAATCAAGAGCGGGTCTCTTATAATTACCTGCATTTTTAACAATGACCACTTTTAAGAAGAAATCATTATCAAAGGGGAATAATTCTATTATGCTATATCTGACAATTTCAGTTATGTTGACTTATTAGTAGATCTTATCTGATGATAATAAACTCATCATAGCTACCAGGATTAAAATTATGCATTTGTGAAAGATGCACATTTCTTGAAAAAAAGACCTTGTGTAGACGAAACGTGTGTCTGGCGTATTAAATTATAATCCTGGTACCTTTGATAACTATTTACACCACTGGGTCGATGCAACTGTTGGTGGACATTTTGTCCCCAAGGGTATCACCAGCCCAGTAGTCAGCACTTTGGTGTTGACAAGACTATCAGTTATATGGTCAATTTTATAAATTTCCTGTTACAAAACTTTGAAATTTTCGAAAAACTAAGCATTTTCTTATCCGAGGAAGGGATTACGTCAGCTGATTTGGCACAACTTTTTTTAATTTTGGGTCCTCACTGCTCTTCAACTTTGTACTTGTTTGGCTTTATAACTATTTTGATTTGAGCGTCACTGATGAGTCTTATGTAGAAACTCATGTCTGGCATACTAAACTATAATCCTGGTACCTTTGATAACTATCATCAGTGATGTTCGAATAAAAAAATTTAAAAAAGCCAAATGATCCCCTTTTCCTTTTTCAAGTTTCATGCCATGTTAGCTAAAAAGGACAGGACTGGTTTTATCATTTGACTAAAAAGTAAAATAACAAAAATAGGAGTAAATTCCAATGTATTTTACCTTGCTGTTTGTAAACATACTACTGTGTACTCTCCTTCAGCAGTAACAACAGAATGAAGTAAACCTAAGACTTCTGATATGCCTGCTACCATAAGGTAACCATGCCCTCCACAAGCTGTACGGCATATACTAGCACCATCTATACCAATCTTTGAGGATAATCCCTTCAAACCACAGGAAATACTATGAATCTATAAAAAAAAAAACATACAAATTAAAGAAGTATTAATAGAAAGTTAGTTGCAAATTGTCTATTTTTTATATAATATTAGGTCCAATCCTACTTATTTAATTGAAGCAAGTGGGCAAATAAACATCTATCGGCATTTTTTTTTTTATTTGATCACAACTTTCATACACTCAAGACAATATGAAAAATTGTAAAGCATCTGTCTTTTGATCATTTTACAAGTATCAAGTACCTACCCCTAATTTCAGACTAAAGTGTCATTAGATAAAGTCATAATGACTATAAGGTGCACAGTTTTCTCTGCTTTCAAAATCTTTATGTTTGAATCTGTCTAGGTTTTCATATTACAACCAGAAACTACTTGTAGATAAATTTTTGGTCAAAGATTGAATTAAGTACATGTACAGTTAATCACAGTATAATCATGAAGTTCAGGGGTTGAAGTCATAAAACTTTGCTCAGTTCTTGGAGCACAAAAATCATGCTTGAAACATGAAATACAGCATTTTGATTGGTTGATTTTGGAGTATGAGTACAAAAAACTGACTCGAAAGTTTTATGACTTCAAGGCCTGGTGTGATTATGACCCATGTAAATAGCAAATCCCAAATACACCGTTTAGTGGTGGTGCACCAGACAAAGTCAGAACATAGAGATAAGATACCAGGTAATAGGTACTATTGGTATGGTATGGGTGTCGATCAGGAACTTGTTAATTATTGGTAATATGAAATATGTGGAAGACAAAAGGGCCTGAAATGGTGTAATTTTTAATCAACACCATTGTCCTATATTTATATATATAATATATATAAAGTTCAATTCTTTGATTCATCTTCTTTACATCATGACTGCTAACAAATTAGACCTTAATATTTTAGTAGTATAGATTTATTAATTTACTCTCTCATTGATATGTACCCCACTTGTTTGTATACAAAGAAGAAGGTACAATAAGATGATGTTTTTGGCCAATGAATTCCAAAACAATCATAAAGTCAAAAAGTGATATTAATCTATTAAGCAATGTCTTTCTGATGATCACAAGACATTAGACTGCTATATGATAGTAGTTTAATTGACTATCTAAATTCATAAACTTGCATAAACAAATGATGGCTTTAAATACAGACAACTCTTTTTGAATTATCACCTAAATTAGAAAAACTATGAATAAAAGACTTAATTATAGACAATGTATTTGTATAATATTTATGCCTTTTTCACATTTTACATTGAACTAATATTTAGGTTAAATAATTTTTGTTTATATCAAAACTTTTTCATTAGTTAGCTGTTTAGTAGGAAAAAAAACAGTAAATCTCTAACAAGAAAATAATGGATACTACAGTAACTTGAATTTACCAATGCTTGACCCTTTTCTACCATTGATGGATATTATCAGAGAACAAATAAATTGTTTATCTATTGAAGCCTGCTATTAAGATGGAAACATGTATATACCTCTGCTAACATTTTATAACTTCCTTTATTCCTAATATCCTCCATCATTCTGTTATACTGTCTTCGTAAATTTCTTGACATAAAGAACAAAGCATATGTATCAGCCAACACTGGAAACAGTTTATATTGCTGAGTTTGATAGTCGAGAATCTGTGGTTCTGGTCCACTGAAATAAATAAGTCATAGTTTAATAATGTTGTGTCTGATAGTCCAGAATCAGAGGCTCTTGTCCAATGGATTAAAATTAAAAGAACAAGCCATATTGTAATGTTTTACATTTGAATATCATTCATCTCAAGACAGTTCAAATTACTAGTAGGACCAGCTTGCATCATTTCTGAGAAAACATTAACAGATTAAAATAAATACTTTTAAAGCTTCTGTCAAATGGAGACAAGCTTTAAATCATGATTACCTGTCATCCATTTTAGACTGATGTCTAACAGCACTGTATCTAACAGCTGTAGTAATAGCTTTTCTTAAAGCATCATGAACCCACTTTGTCATTTTAACTCTGACCAAGACCATTGTTGCATAAATGGCTTTATTTGGTCCTGAACTGGTATATTTGCCATCACTGGATACCTGTAAAAAAAAATAGTAGTATTGTGAATGTAACACTGTTAATTCAATTAAAAGGCCTTTATTTAGCAAACTTTATTATGAAATGACTTCCATATAAATGGGACCTGCGAACTGACTGACTGATTGACAGCCATAATATATCACCCTGTGGCATGTAGTGATTGATATGAGTTGTCTATATGTTTCCGGGAGCTTTGATGAGAGAAAAAAGTTAAATGACATATAATAAATGTCAATTTACACTGTTCAGTATGTTCATTTTGATTGGTTTATTTTTAACAAATATTTCAGGACCTCAATTCCTGAGATTAAAATGTGATTGCAAGCAAGAGATGTCTCGATTCAAAATATAAATACATGATTTTATTGGATTGTTTTCACATGAAGTAAACCATAAAAACTATGATACAATTTCTATTTTTATTCAAGTGTGCCTTGTCTTCCTTTAGATTGAATAGTGTAGTTTTTCTTAAAATACCTGTACCAAGTCAGGAATGTGATAGTTGTTGTCCATTTGTTCTGTTGATTGATATAGTCTGGTATTAAATCTAGTTGGGTTTTGTGTACTTCGCCTTCTAGAATTTACTCTGTTCTGTATTTTTTTACATACAAATAAACATAATGAACAAATATTCTACAGAGAGAAGGAGAGAGACAGAGAGAGAGAGAGAGAGAGAGAGAGAGAGAGAGAGAGAGAGAGAGAGAGAGAGAGGGGGGGGGAATTTATACCAATAAAAAAGTTTTGAGGGACAAATGAGAATAATGATACTTTTCTAAAACCAAGTCAATACTTGATAAATTTTTACTTTTTACCTGAGCATGTTTCATCAGCATGTGTTGTCTTGGAATCCGTACATTTTTTAACAGAAGAAACCCATTGTCATTATAGTTAACTGTCATCTTTGGTCCTATATCACCAACTTCTATGCCTAGAAAATATTGTTATTATGAAATGTAACATATATACACTGCAAGAAAAACATCTTTCATTTTAACTGTCAGATGAAATTGAACCTCAATGTTTACCAATTTGATATCGAGGTCCAAAATCCAAAATCTTAATACTTGTTTTAAAAATTTCACATATCAAAGAACCCCAAATATTTGTTTAAAAAGTATTATATGTAGTAAACATAGTTTAATTTTGAACCTTGATTTTGGACCAAAAATCAAAAATAGTAAAGAACCTTTTAAAAGTATTCAAAACATTGAATTGGTCAAGAAATAAGAAAATTATACAAAGTATAAGAAAAGTTTTGTTTTTGGACCCTTTTTCCTAAACAGTCAGGGTCATAACACAAATTCTATCTACACCTTTTGTTTTTCTTTTACACTGTTTGCACATCCAACTTAATCAACATACAACAAATTTTACCACAATATGAGAGAGCAACAAACATGAGAAATATGAAAGGTAGATGTAGAAGGAATAAGTTCACTAATTGCTTCAATTAAGTATATGTCAAATTGGTCCACGGCAAAATAAAAAGCAAGCTAAAGGTGACTGGTAATAAATGCTTTACAAATCATGCAATTGTAAAATTTCACAGAGATGATAGTTATAACTGAAAGACAAAAGGAGACCTTGGTAGTTATCTCATTGGCAATGATACAACATCTCCTTATCATATCATGATTATCTGAGGTATATGTTAAAGCAACCACAACCTGAAAACACAATCAAACCAACAAAACATATATAATCTAGAAGATGAATATGGTTTTTTAACAATCCACAGGTGTCTATACTGTGAGTCAAACTATAAGATATTTCTGATTCCAGAAAATGGTAGGGAGGTAACTTCAATTGCTTTAAAAACAGGTGAAAAATATATTGTATGACCAAAGAGATATTTAATTAAAAAAGAGGGACGAAAGATACAAAAGGGACAGTCAAACTCATAAATCTAAAACAAACTGACAACGCCATGGCTAAAAATGAAAAAGACAAACAAACAACAGCACACACGACACAACATAGAAAACTAATAAATAAACAACACGAACCCCACCAAAAAACTAGGGGTGATTTCAGGTGCTCCGGAAGGGTAAGCAGATCCTGCTCCACATGCGGCACCCGTCGTGTTGCTTATGTGATAACAAATCCGGTAAAAAGTCTAATTCGGTAGGTCACATTCAGGAAAGGGAAGGGGATTGTAGTTACGACGTAAGGAACATATCCGATATCATTTGTGATACGGTTATTCCATAACGGTCAACCAACTTTTGATGGCGTCCGTAAAATTTACGAAGGGATGATTTCAACTTCACCATTTTGAACTCTTGGTTTAATAGCTTCCTTGTGAGCAGCAACCCTCTATCAAGAAAATCATGATAGGAAATGCAAGCACGGGAATATTGTATCAATTGGGAGATATATACCCCGTATGCAGGTGCTGCTGGAATGTTGCTACTTAGAAATGGAAAGTTCACAATTGGAAAGGTGAAATCATCTCTTTTGTCGTAAAGTTTTGTTTTCAACTGACCCTCATTGTCAATTTCTAGATGTAAGTCAAGATATGAGGCCGACGTAACTGTATCTGTAGTATCCTTTATCTCTAGCTCGATTGGATAGATGCGTTCCACATAGTCACCAAATTTTGAATTATTTAGTGAAAGAACATTATCTATATAGCGAAAAGTAGAGTTAAAGGATAGTGATAACTTCTTATCTTTCTTCCTAAGAAGTTCCTGCATGAAGTCAGCCTCATAATAATAAAGAAGCAAGTCAGCAAGTAGAGGGGCACAGTTTGTTCCCATTGGAATGCCGACAGTCTGTTGAAAAACATGTCCTCCGAACATAACAAATATGTTGTCAATCAAGAAATCAATCTTGATAATATCAGTTTCAGAGAATTTTTTGTTCGAATCAGAGTGATCCTTTACAAAGTAGGATTTATCCCTCCATAAGACAAGATACTTGTATCTACGTTGGCCATTCTTTTTTACGAAGCAAATCAATACCAACTCTTTCAATTTGTCTTTTAGTTTGGAATGTGGAATACTAGTATACAGAGTAGAAAAGTCAACTGTTTTAATACTGTTACAAGATGAAAGAGAGTTAGATTGTATGTACTTTAAAAGATCTTTGGAATTTTTAAGTATCCACATCTGATTCACGCCCCCTCTAGAATAGGCAGTTTCACAATAACTTTGAAGCCGTCTTTGATTGCTGATAAAATAGATGTTAATAATTTAGAAAGAGGTTTCGTGGAGCACTTGTAAGACCCAGCAATATACCGTTGTTTGTAAGGACACTTATGTAGTTTAGGTATCAAATACAGTGATGGCAGATCCAGTTCTTCATCTTTGGTTGAAATTCCAAAGGAACACAGAACAGACCTATGATTATCCAGGATTTCCTCTTTGGTAAGTGTCGTGAGGGTATATGTTGAGTTTCCAAGTGAATTGTCAATACCTAATTCATTTATCAAGCAATTAATGTAATGAGTTTTACATACAAAAACGATGTTGTTTGGGGCTTTATCTGCGGGGACAACAATATATTTGTCATGGAGGTAGGATAGGTGTTTTGCAACATTTGGGTCTTTAAAGATTGACGTAGCATGGGCATTGATAGACCCATTAAAGTTCAGACATTTATCTATCTAAACATATACATGTAAGTTTCATGTGAATTAGAGTAATTTGGTAAGATAAAATAAACGTTTGAGGTGGAATGTTTTGAAAAAATGACCACCCAAAAAACTATGTGTCAAAGCAAATACATGTACTTTCATATTTTTGCTAACATCCCTACTTGTGGATATATATAGTATTCTACCAAAAATCTGCCTTAAATACCAAATTCTTGAAAAAATGACATTTCTTTCATGTTTATCAGGGTGAAAAAATGGAACCTAATAGAACAAACATCTAAAATCTATTCAGATAAATATCTAACTCTGTGCTAACGTTATAGCTAGTGATAAAATTGTACCTGGTAGAGGCATGTGATTATCCAAACTTCTTAGTTGTAACATAAATGGATGCATTCCATAATTCTTTCCATTAATGATCAATACAGCTTGCACTAATGCATGTGTTGATGATTTCCCCACTAGAAATTAAAAACAAAAATGTTCAACACATATTTATGCACTGCCTTTACATTAAATTTATCCCAAGCTGTGTTTTGATATTTAACTAAAGAATTCCTGAACTGTTCAAAATATATGCAAAAAGTCATTTATTTTCAATATTGAAAGGAATACCGGTATAGATAGAACGTGAAAAACTATTCACTTAAGCAGATTTCATTCTTACAGAGTTTTGTTGCTAAATAAAGTGTAAAGCTGATTATATTTAGAATAACTGAGATTTAATTGTCTCCCTTTGCATGTATTTATAAAATAATTAGTCTGATATAAAAAAAAAAAACAGCTTGTATTGAATTTTAGTTAAGAGATAGTTCCTTCATGTCAGGCGCTATGCTCATTTTATCATAGGTAATCATTAAATTTGTTGATATTTTGCACTGAGCATCAAATATAATACCTACACATGTTAAAATGAGCATAGAAATAAATGCAGTATGGGCTGTGCTCATTGTTGAAGGTAGTACTGTGACTTATAGTTGTTAATTTCTGTGTCATTTGGTCTCTTACAAAGAGTTGTCTCATTGGCAATCATACCACATCTTCTTTTTATATGATAGAATTATTTCAATTCTTATAGGACAAAAAGGATATTTTTGTAGGTCAAAGCGTACAAAAATAATTTTAAAATATTTGGCTGTTTCCATTTCCTCTCAGTGAAGTATGTACATTACATTTTCATATTTAAAAAATTTAAAAACTAATTGCAGGGTAATTACATCAAGTTTGAATAACAATATATATAATAAATTTAATGTAAGCAGCTACAATGTACTTATTTTATGAGAATATAATGGAAAACTAGATTGTTAACATTAAGTTTGTGTACATGTGTCAAATATATTTTGTGCTCATTAGAACAAGGCTTTATTTTACAAGTGAAATTAGGAATGGACATCATATAAGAATCAATATTAATTAAATGTTTCTCCACAAGTATAAGATACTAATAAAATACTACAATAATTCCAATCATCTGTTTAAAAATTATATCTCACATGTTTTACTTCAAAATCTTGACTAGTGATATTAAGTACATTTTGATTTACATATAACATGTATAAGCTTTGTATGAGTGTTCAATATAACTTACTTTCAGAAATTCATTTAAGCATCTACATATAATTTGATTATTTGCTTGATTTCAGAGCTCTTCACCATCATGAAATCAAGAGTGTTGCCAAAACCTTATTGGTCATTCAAATATAGGTTTACGGTATATGAAGAAAAAAGGTTGGAAGTTATCTAAGAAAAAAATCTCAAAACTTGAATAATACAGGAAGCATAATACTGTAAATTCAGAAATTATTGCCATGTTTTTATTATTGCAAAAAATCGACTTGGTTATAATCTCAATAATAAAAACTCCCATTTTGAAATTTTGTATATGAATTAAACAGGATTTTTCTAAATATCACAAAATTAAAATCGCATATTTGTCTAAAATGACAAAATCGCAATAATAAATGCATGCAATAGTTTCTGAGTTTACAGTAAAAGAACATTTATTTGATGCTTACAGGACCCTGGCCACCATTTCATAGAAGATTTGTGTGGTGTATTAAGTATAAATTCCTCTGTTACAGGATCATATGTTGCTGTAGTCTCTAAACCTTGAAGATATGTACCTAAAATAGAAAAACATTCACTTTGTATATACTGCTGTAGTCTGTAAACCTTGAATATATGTACCTTTAATAGAAAAACATTCACTTTGTATATACTGCTGTAGTCTCTAATGCTCGTAGATATATACCTAAAATAGCAAAACAATTACTTTGTATACTGTATACCAATCAATTTGACGTTTTAAAAATGATTCCACTAGAACTAGCCAATCATGTACCATTATCCTTAAAGTAAACACATGGAGCTTCGATTTTAAGAAACGCATCGGGGAACAAAGATCTTTAGTTTTACTTTCCTTATATCTACAGAACACTATTAAAAAAAACAGAGAACCTGATGGGACAATTCCAAAAATTTTAGAATGGAAAAATTCACGGAATTCATTCGCCTAGAGCAGTGGGCTTAAATATTCAGCACAAAGCAACTATTGACATGTAAATTTAGTACTTTTCAGATTTGCTGTATTTTTATATTTTATCTGTATATATTTGCAGTACTACTCCAATCCCTACTTCTACTTACTCATTGATGAGGAGGGAACTAAAACTAAGAGAAGACATTCTGTGGATTCATTATTTATTTATAGGATATAACATTTTGTGGATTTTGTGGGATAAAGTGAACCACAATTAAACAAGGTTGTATGCAAACTTTGGCAAAACCACGAAATTAAATGTCCAAGTAAATACAAGTTTTCATCAATCTATGAAAAGTTTTACCCACCAGAGGAAACCAGATTTACTGTGGTATTGACTCTGGAATACCGTACAAAAATCATTTGAGATTTGTTTCATTATTTTCTTTGTATTTTAGACTATTGGTATTTGATACCTGCTAGCATTTTTTTTTTATTATTTTAGACTTTTTATATTTTATACCTGCTTGCAGTTCTTTATAATTAAGACTATTGATATTTGATACTAGCTTGCAGTTATATGTTTTTTAGCTTGTGTATTTCCTATTCTTACCATGTCCCATTTCTGTCTGTGCATAAGTGCCAAGAATTTTAAAATTTGTGGCAAGTGGTAACCATTTAGCCTTTTGTGTTTCAGTGGCCAGCCTTTCTAATGACGGAATAAACATCGTAAAATGCAGACTCATGCCAAACAAATGGTTCACAAGACTGAAATAAGATGATATTGTTTGCATGATTAGTTAACAGATGCATGTTTTGTCTACACTATACATAATTCAAAAAACAATTTTAAAATCTGCCAAATTACTGCATATTTATGGGACTGTATACGTACATTCCTTTTTTAGTACATGTACAATGTACTGCTAGTTTTAAACTGACGCATATTAGAATAATTTACACAGTACCTTTATTCCAAGTCCTTTCAAATCATTATAAATTAAGAACATTCCTAGTACAAGGATGCCCCATCTGCACTATCATTTTCTATGTTCAGTGGACTGGAAAATGGGGTAAAAACTCTAATTTGGCATCAAAATTAGTAAGATCATATTATATTGAATATGTGTACCAAGTTTCAAGTTGATTGGACTTCAACTTCATCAAAAACTACCTCGACCAAAAACTTTAACCTGAAGCAGGACAGACGGACAAACAAACAAACAGACGCACAGACCAGAAAACATAATGCCCATAAATGGTGCATAAAAATGTTAATTATATCTTCTGATCATGCCCCCCAAACAATACACGATGGTCAGTTTCTAAATATATGACAACCCTTTATATTACTGTTTTTAAAAAACATTTCAGTAACTATGAAAAATTCTCTTTTGGAAAATGTCACCCAAAGTGAACGACCAACAATTATCAAAGTATTCATTGTTTGAAAATTTTAAAGCTATAAATTATTATAACATACTCCTCTATGACCTCAAATTGTTCATCTGTCCATTTGTACTTCTGTCTTAGACTAAATAATTTAACTCCTCTGGCAATTGATTCTTCATATAATTCTGATCTGGTTTTAAAGAAGGTTTTGTAAAAATCCTTAAACAAAGGATCATCAAACAACAGTTTTTCTACAAATAGAAAATCAGAAAAATCAAAGTTATGCAAATGACAGACAATGTGCTTTTCCAAATAATTTTATCAAATGTATAGCATTCATTATACCTCAAATATATATAAATTAGTTTCCTTCAAACTAAAATAAAAGCATAATAGTTAATTAAATAGTTAAAAGAAGGCATGCATGAACTAAGTAGCAATTTTACCTGGTTTTAACTGAAGTCTTATACACATTTTAAACACATAAGTTAAACTGGATCCAATTGAGTCCTATAATGTGAATAATTTGTCAATAAATTTGTAAACACTATTTTGATTTTTTTTTAAAGTAATGAACATGTACATGAAGATAGAGGTATTCTTAGTCCCTTGACTGCATTATATGTATAAAACTGTTGATTATTATTTTCATTATATCAGTTTTCTTTAAAAAGTTTACACAAAAATCTATTTATAAATATTTAGTTCACTACCATAGACTATGTTTCTTTAAATTGATTGCACATTTTTTACAATTAGTGTGACACTGACAATTATTCAATGAAGTATTATTTCTATTAAATAGGTAACTATAAAATTACAGAACTTTCACTGGATATCTGAAATTTAATCTCCTCAGATCTTTTGTCATGCTTGTCATTTGTAGCAAGAAGCAAAAACTGTGTGTGATCATCAACAACAGGGTACATGTATGTAAATTTCCAAAGGACATAGAATATTTCAACTGATGTTTTTCTTTTAACCCTAATGTTTTTTGTAGTAAATTAAAAGTGTTATTAGGTAAACTTGGTTTTCAGCATGTCTGGGAAAATCAAAATTCTATGTCAAAGAAAACATTACTTTTTTTCATTTCAAAAGAAATAAGAGGAATTCATAAAATACTGGAAACAAGCTCTTTATTGTGACTCTAATAATGGTAATAGTCATGGTAATAAACTAAGAACATATCGCAAAGTTAACAAGTGAAACTGCGAGCTACTGCTCACTGATGATACCAGACTCTGCCGCAAGTGGATAATTTTAATAGTGTAAAAATATGCAAGCGTTCGGTAAACAGGAAGTTGTTGAGTGATGAATCTGAAAACGCATTACACAGTATAGCTGACGTGTATAAATCCTGAAACCAAATTTCAGAAATCCTTGTATAGTAATTCCTGAAAAAAATGTAACGAAAATTTTCAACTTGGCTATTATATGTAAAATCATACAAGTGTTCTGTAAACAGGAAGTTGTCAGGTGATGAATCTGAAAACGCATCACACAGTATTGCAGACTTATATAAACCCTGAAACCAAATTTCAGAAATCCTTGTATTGTAGTTTCTGAGAAAAATGTGACAAAAATTTTCAACTTGGTTATCATGTGTTAAATAATACAAGTGTTCGGTAAACAGGAAGTTGTCGAGTGATGAATCTGAAAACGCATCACACGGTATAGCTGACTTATATCAAGTCTGAAACCAAATATCAGAAATCCTGGTAGTCCAGTTCCTGAGAAAAATGTGACGAAAAATTTTCAACTTTGCTATCAGGTGTAAAAATGATACAAGTGTTCGGTAAACAGGAAGATGTCGAGTGATGAATCTGAAAACGCATCACACAGTATAGCTGACTTATATCAAGCCTGAAACCAAATTTCAGAAATCCTGGTAGTGTAGTTCCTGAGAAAAATGTGACGAAAAATATTCATGGGAAGGACGGACTGACTGACATATTGATGGACTGACGGACTGACGGAAGGACAGACAGAGGTAAAACAGTATACCCCCCTTTTTTTCAAAGTGGGGGGTATAAAAATAATTTTGAATTAGAAAGAAAAATATCTTCTACTGGACCTTAACAAAAGTGTTATTTCTAAAATGGTAAAAATCAGAATTAGTAATAGTAAATTACTAATAGAAGTTGGTAGATATACTAGAACACCTTTAGAACAGAGAATTTGTCCAATTTGTAAGGATGGAATTGAAGATGAGTTCCATTTCCTCATTCAATGTAAAGCGTTAGAACTTAATAGAAATGTACTCTTTTGTAATTTAAGTGATACACATGTATAGTTCCATCTTTTGTTAATATGTGTGAACAAGATAAGTTTAGTTTCATTTTGAAAAGTAATGATACGGACATTAGTACTGTAAGTGTAGTTGGAATAAGTGATATGTATGATTTGAACATTCATTAAAAGCAAACATAATGTTGTTAAGAGCTTTTATAGTATTACAGCTGATTGTAATAGCTTGAATTAATATTATTGTATGAATAACACCTCAACGCAATGTAAATATAAAATATATATCTCTTATCATGCTTATCATGATCATTGAGAAAATATGTTTGGTTGTTTTTTGTTTGTTTGTTTGTTTGTTTGTTTGTTTGTTTGTTTATTTTTGAATTTGTATTTTGTAAATGTCGGCTGGTACGTATCATTTCTGTATAGGAATTTACACCAATAAAATTATTTGATTTGATTTGATTTGACTGACCTCATCTCAAAAAGGCTTTAAAATGAGACAGATATAAATATATATATTTTTTTAAAGATTAAAATCTTCATCTTATCCAAATTGCCCAAGAAATCAACTTGAACAGATCAACTACATGTTCATGTAAATTTGTATATGGTAAATTTTAGCACATGTAAGTTATATATTATACAGTTATACACGTCACCATCTTGCAAACAACAGACAAAATGACAGAGCAACTGATACAGTAGTCCAAATAATTATTAAGTCTTGGATAAGTATTTTAATTTTTGCTTTGACACCTTCCTGCGACATAAGGCATCAAAGGAAAAAAATATCATAGCCTTTCAAGTCGTCATAATTATTTGGACGTAACTGATACAGACGTTATTTTTATTTCTTCAATGCCCTAGAATTAGTATTTTTTTAAGGGAATTTATGTTACTAGTTTTTTTAAGAGAGGACTGATGTGGTTATTATGTGTGATGTGTTGTATAATATACAACAACAACAAAAGGGTTAAAAAATAGGACTATACAAACATCTTATCTCGATTCGAACTACTGGATTTCCTTTTTTCATACCCATTTCTTTTCTAAATTTTGTTTTATCTACACCTCCATCTATGATTTCTGTTATTTCATTGATGTTGAATGATGCGTTGCTCCGTTCGAGTGTCAAATCTTGGTTATTTTCTTTACGGGAATCATCCGTAGTCGTGTTCGCCATTTTGTCCAATAAATATTATTGTCACATGACCACAGTTTTGGTTGTTAGCTGTTGTATAGAGAATGGACGTATTAAAAGCAACTAAATACCAACAGTCCGTATCATTTAAACTTTTCTAGTGAAGTATTTAGTTATAAATAAACAAGTTTAGATTAATAAAAGGTTTATTTTATGCTTCAAGTATTTTTTGTCTAGCCAAGAAACGAGGGTGATCATCACTAAATATTTCTAAAATAATTGTCCTCTACAATGTCGATTTTACCTTGCTTTAAAAAAATATAGGAAAAATTAAAGCAAGGATTACTGTGCTATTTTTTTTTAACTATAAGTCAGGATAATTTTGAATTGATTATTCACAATTTCGGATTTAGGGGGGGGGTGCAGGTGCCCGCCCCCTTTTTTTTTGGAAAAATTTGGCTGCTTATATTAATTATAACTGGAATCACGGAAGCATGCCCGGAGCTGCCCCCTTCTAGGCAGTCAGTGGGCCCACACTTATGAAAATTTCTGGATCCGCCACTGATTCATGTATATCAAACACTCTTTATTGTTATATTTTTACTTGCTTTAAGAAAAGGAAACTTTAAAGATAAAATGGTGAGACCCCTCCACCAATGGTGCCATCGGTTTTCTTAATTGCTATATTTCATTAACATTGAATTTCTTTTAAAAAAAAATGTTAAAAATATATATCCCTTCCCTTATGATGACAAATCAGGCAAAATAGTCTAATTCGGTTGGTCAAATTCGTGAAAAGGGAAAGGGATTGTTACCCGTACGAAATATGTAGTAGGATTCCACCTAGACACTAGTAGGAATGAAGTAGGAATCTACCTAGAATCAAAGATTCCATATAAAAAGTAGGCGGACATGGAAAATGAACAAAATTCTGATTGGATTTTCTTATATTCCTACTACCAAAATTCTACTACCTAGGTGGAGTCTTAATAGTCTGTATGGATTTTTGTCTGTTTTGAAAATCTGATTTGATTATTTATTTTTCTACTAGTACGAGATTCCTACCAGAATCAATTTATAGATTCCTACCAGAAAATTTTTCTACCTGGAATTATCTTGAACTGGATTCCTGTTTGCTATGAGCACACATATTGCAGTGTTAAATGCAAGCAAGTTCCAGTTCACAAATTCAAAAGTTTATGGCTTATGAAGACTGAAGGTAATTCTTTTACATTCAAAATGATTTTTTTATCTGCCTGCCAAAAATATTCAGTTATCAATTAATTCAACAATAGTGCATAATTTTACTCATTATTTGTTCATAACTCTTAATTTTAACTAGGCATATTTTGGGCTTATCTTCATGTTTATGTATTACACAATTTCTTGCTTGCATATATTGCAGTTTCCTTACACATTTCAAAAGTCCATTTTTCTAAAAATGAATTCATTTTATTCCATGAATTTCCTTTGTAAATCGTTGACCCAGTTGTGTATCTGTGAATAAACACTTACATTTTGTATATTTTTAGATTCCTACCAGAAACTATTTTGAAAAATTCCTACCAGGTTTCCTAGTAAAATTTTTATTTTCCTACCAAATTATTCCTGCTAATTTAAATTTTTCGGCTATTTTCCGTTCGGATTCCTACTATTGTCTAACTGAAACATCACTATTTTCTGGTAGGAATTCAGAGCAATATTCCTACTATATTCCACTATATTCCATATATTGTACATTCCACCTGGAATATTTCATACAGGTAAAATAAGTTACGACATAAGGAACATATCCGATATTATCTGTGAAACGGTTAAATTATTCCATAACGGTCAACCAACTCGTGATGTCGTCCGTATTATTTACAAAGGGATGATTTCAACTTCACCATTTTGAACTCTTGGTTTAATAGCTTTCTTGTGAGATATATACTCCGTATGCAGGCCTTGCTGGAATGTTGCTACATAGAAATAGGAAGTTCACAATTGGGAAGCTGAAATCATCTCTTATGTCCTACAATTTTGTTTTCAACCAACCCTCATCATTGTCATTTTCTAGATGTAAGTCAAGATTATATATGAGACAGACGTAACTGTATCTGTAGTATCCTTTATCTCTAGTTCGATGAGATAGATTCGTTCAACGTAGTCACTAACTTTTGAATTATTTAGTGAGAAAACATCATCTTTATAGCGGATAGTGAAATAAACGGATATTTCTAACTTCTTATCGTTCTTTCTAATAAGTTCCTGTATGAAAAACAGCCTAAAAAAAATATGGAAACAAGTCGGCAAGAAGAGGGCACAATTGGTTCCCTTGGAATTCCGACAGTCTGTTGAAAAACACGTCTTCCAAACGTAACAAATATGTTATGTTATGTGCGAGAATTTCTCGTTGCATTGAAGACCTGTTGGTGACCTTCTGCGGTTGTCTGCTCTATGGTCGGGTTGTTGTCTCTTTGGCACATTCCCCATTTCCATTCTCAATTTTATCAATCAAGAAATCAAGCATCTTGATAATGTCAGTTTAAGAGAACTTTTTGTTTGAATCAGAGTAATTCTTTACAAAGTAGGATTTATCCCTCCCCTAGACAAGATATTTGTATGTACGTTTGCCATTCTTTATTTATGAAACAAAGAAATACCAACTCTTCCAATTTGTCTTTTAGTTTGGAATGGGGAATGTTTGTTAGTTGTGTAAAGTGTAGAAAAGTCAAATGTTTTAATACTATTGCAAGATTAAAGAGTCTTATAATGTATGTACTCTAACAGATCTTTAGAATTGTTTAGTATTCACACCCTTGAATAGGCAGTTTCACAATAACGTTGAAGCCCGGTTTTGATTGCTGATAAAATATATGTTAATAATTTAGAAAGAGGTTCCGTAAAACATTTGGAAGACCCAGCAATATACCGTTGTTTGTAAGGACACTTATGTACTTTAGGTATCCAATACAGTGATGGAAGATCCAGTTCTTCATATTTGGTTGAAATTCCAAAGAAACCTAAAACTGCTATTAATTTTGTTTCAAAAATTGCAGATTTAAAAAAAACCTATATGAAATATTCCAGATGGAATGTACACGGAATATAGTAGGAATATTGCTCTGAATTCCTACCAGAAAATAGTGATATTTCAGTCAGACAGTAGTAGGAATCCGCACGGAAAATAGCCGAAAAATTTAAATTAGCAGGAATTTCTTAGTAGGAATATTGTATAATCCTACCAGGAATATGCAAATTAGCAGGAATAAGTGTACTTTTTTGGCTTTATAAATATTTTGATATGAGCGTCACTGATGAGTCTTATGTAGACGAAACGCGCGTCTGGCGTACTAAATTATAATCCTGGTACCTTTGATAACTATTTACACCACTGGGTCGATGCCACTGCTGGTGGACGTTTCGTCCCCGAGGGTATCACCAGCCCAGTAGTCAACACTTCGGTGTTGACATGAATATCAATAATGTGGTCATTTTATAAATTTCCTGTTTACAAAAGTTTGAATTTTTCGAAAAACTAAGGATTTTCTTATTCCAGGCATAGATTACCTTAGTCGTATTTGGTACAACTTTTTGGAATTTTGGATCCTCAATGCTCTTCAACTTTGTACTTTTTTGGCTTTATAAATATTTTGATATGAGCGTCACTGATGAGTCTTATGTAGACGAAACGCGCGTCTGGCGTACTAAATTATAATCCTGGTACCTTTGATAACTATTGGTAGGAAAATAAAATTCCTACTAGAAAACCTAGTAGGAATTTTTCAAAATTCCACCCAGAAAAATATTTTCTGGTAGGAATCTAAAAATATACAAGTAAATGTTTATTCACAAATACACAACTGGGTCAATGATTTAAGTTTGAATCTCAACAACAAAGAACAAAGGAAATTCATGAAATAATTTTTTTTTTTAAAATAGACTTTTGAAATGTATAAGGAAACTGCAATATATGCAAGCTAGAAAATGTGTAATACATAAACATGAAGATAAGCCCAAAATATGCCTAGTTGAAATTAAGAGTTATGAACAAATAATGAGTAAAATTATGCACTATTGTTGAATTAATTGATAATGAAATATTTTTGGCAGGCAGATAAAAAAATCATTTTGAATGGAAAAGAATTACCTTCAGTCTTCATAAGCCATATGTTCTGACATTTCTATATTGTAATTGTGTGACCCTAGCTTGCAGCATTGTGTTCCAACACAACTTTTCATTCTTTTCCCTTCCAATTTTTGAATTTGTAAACTGGAACTTGCTTGCATTTAACACTGCAATATGTGTTTTCATAGCAAACAGGAATCCAGTTCAAGATAATTCCAGGTAGAAAGATTTTCTGGTAGGAATCTATAAATTGATTCTGGTAGGAATCTTGTACAAGTAGTAGGAAAATAAATAATCAAATCAAATTTTCAAAACAGACAAAAATCCATATAGACTTTTAAGATGAACAGGGGCGTAGCTACCTAAGGCTCGAATAGGCACGTGCCTATACATAAATTTACCGATTATACCCCCTTTGAAAAAAAAAAATTAAAAATAAAAATTTTAATTCTAATGTGTATTATTATTTATACATAACCCACGAATCCCGATTCTAGTATCCTAGTTTAGAACGATAACTCGTGCATAGGTAAACAAAATTTCAACATGGATAAATTTGTTGTTCGTTCGAAACGAAAGAAAGATGAAGAAGAGAGTCCAAATTGTCAGACTTTGACTGCAACTGACGATAGTGAAGAATCATCTAAGACTGAAGCTTCCACCTAGGTAGTAGGATTTTGGTAGTAGGAATATAAAAAAATCCAATCCGAATTTTGTTCATTTTTCCATGTCCGCCTACTTTCTATATGGAATCTTTGATTCTAGATAGATTCCTACTTCATTCCTACTAGTGTCTAGGTGGAATCCTACTACATATTTCGTACGAGAAGAACTACGTTATGTGATAACTAAAAGAAAGAATGAAAGGACGACATCAAATACTGAAACAAACACATCCTGTAGTGTCAAATCGTCAAATTTTAAAACATCATTACGTAATGTTAAAACCATATAAATAATTGGCAAATCATCATTACGAAATAACAAAACCACATCATGTAATGAAACAACTACATTACGTTAAGTCACATACACATCAAGCAATGTTGAAACATATTGCCTAATGAAACAACTACATTACGTTAACTCACATACACATCAAGCAATGTTGAAACATATTGCCTAATGAAACAACTACATTAAATAATGGTGAAACCACATCGAGTAATGACAAAACCATATCAAGCAATGAAAAAACTATATCAATTCAATACGAAACCATATCGTGTAATGTCGAAATATAATTAAGTATACTAATGACTATTCCATATTGAGTTATATCAAAACATGTACATCATTACGTAAAATTAAAACCATATTATGTAAAGACAAAATATTATCAAGTAATAATAAAACAACAGAACGTGATATCAGAGTTCCGCATAAGACAACTGTGTCGTTACATAGACATCGGCATCAATTTAATATATGATGGTGGATCGACTCGGATATTTTAAATTAATCACTGATTTTTATTTTAGTAAAATTTAACTAAACGAATTGTACGTAGAGGCAAGCAAAGAGTGTTTTAGTTTTGACAGAGGTCAAATATAATCGCACAATGGAGAAGACCGTCTAGAACAATACGTCAGAAGTTGGTATTTACATGTGCCCGAAGAAATGTGAACAGTTGATCAACTCTTAAAGTGACATTACAGAAAAAACGCACTTGTTTATTCTTTTGTACGATGGGCACGTTTCATTTACTAACTCAGGGTTTGGTTCAAGTTACCACCCTGTTCATACATTTGTAATGCAGTAATATACGGTATGAAATTGTCACATGATATAAATCGGCTTAAAAAACCCCAAACACTGGCATATCATCATTCATGAAGTTTCTTTAAGATTTCCATAAATAAAAACAGAAAGATCACATTACACCTGAAACTGTAATAGAACTTTGTGACATGTTTCATATTGTTCCTATTGGCTTGTGGAAAAGAAAATTAATTTTTTTCTCAGATATTCTTAGATATGATTAAGTCAGTTCCATTCGATTTTGCGAGGACAAAGTACCCAAATCAAATTTCTTTTTTGTAAATGCAACTAAGCAAAACAGACCAATAGACCATAATCTAACACAGACACCAGGGATAGTTGAACAAGTTGAAAATCTCTATCGTAAATGTTCGTTTGAATAAGTTTAAATGAGATCAACGTGATTTTTTATGCCCCACCTACGATAGTAGAGGGGCATTATGTTTTCTGATCTGTGCCTCCGTTCGTCCGTCCGGTTAAAGTTTTTGGTCGAAGTAGTTTTTAATGAAGCTGAAGTCCAATCAACTTGAAACTTAATACACATGTTCCCCATGATATGATCTTTCTAATTTTAATGCCAAATTATCGTTTTGACCCCAATTTCATGGTCCACTGAACATAGAAAATGATAGTGCAAAGTTCAGGTTAAAGTTTTTGGTCAAGGTAGTTTTTGATGAAGTTAAAGTTACTTCAACTTGAAACTTAGTACACATGTTCCCTATGATATGATCTTTCTAATTTTAATTCCAAATTAAAGTTTTGACCCCACTTTCACGGTCCACTGAACATAGAAAATGATAGTGGGAGTGGGGCATCCGTGTACTATGGACAATTTCTTGTTTATTTATTCATATTGTCTTAAGTCTGAAATTTCAAATCAAAATTATTATGATGTATATTTATTATGAAGATTGTTTCGTTGGAGGGACAGAGTTGCACATAGTACCACAACATAATAATTGCAATATAATATCGGTTGTGCCTACAAGAGAATCTTTGGTGTTATTAATTATATTTCTACTAATTCAGTGCTATCATAAATCCTAAGGTTGCCGAATCTAAGTAGACGGAACTTTTGTGTAAACATGAATTTTAATTCCTGTAGGAATTGATTGCATAAGCTGTACTTAATACAACTTTTGGGAATATTCGATTTTGAATTACCTTCAATGATCTTCAAGAGGGGCACACTATACGAATGAGACATTCACACTCATAAGACGGAACTACATTGAAAGAAAAAAGTCCAAAATACAAAAAAAAAGTTTATTGTTATCAAAGCTTCCAGGCTGTTAATTTGATAAGCCAGACGCGCGTTTCGGCTACAAAAGACTCATCAGTGACGCTCAGATCATGTCAAAAGTATTCAGCTGAAAAGCATTGTGAACCAAAAATTCGCAAATAAGTTTGCGAAAAGGCTAAGGTAATTTATGACTGGGATAAGAATATCTTTAGTATTTCTTAAAATTCAGACTTTTGCAAACAGTAAATCTATAATCAAAGAGCTGAAAGCTCTGAAGAAAAATGACACCACTGCCTCTAATATTGGGATATTTTTATGCAAATCTTGATTTTTTCATACCGTAATAAGTCTAACATTGCAACATGTCTCGTAATCATATAATTGATATTCGTATATGTGTGTGTGTGAAGTAAAGATGACAACTGACTGTTTTTTTAGTACAAATAAATAGGTCAAGAGTCAAGACTACTTGAATGATTTACAGTATCCAATTACTACTGGCTGTTTGTTTTTTTTTTGTATAAATAAATAGGTCAAGACTATTTAAATGATCTACAGTATCCAATGACTACTGGCTGGGTTTTTTTTTGTACAAATAAATAGGTCAAGAATATTGGAATGATCTACAATATCCAATGACTACTAGCTGTTCTTTTGTACTAATAAATAGGCCAAGACTATTTAAATGATCTACAATATTCAATGACTACTGGCTGTTCTTTTGTACATACTAAATAAAGACTACCTAAATGATCTAAAGTATTCTAAGTAATGTGTAATTTTTTTCTTGCAATTACATTTTTCTAAATCAAGAAAGACTACTAGTATCCCTTTCAAACCAAATGTGATTATGATGAGCCTGTTGTAACAAGCTCTTATACAGTACTTGCAACCTTAGGCGTTACTGTTTGACGTGAACTTGACTGATCGGTGAATGATCGGTGACGGATGTTTGACTGATCGATGAGTGATCGGTGATCGGTGACCCATAGGATCCGTCAGATAAGTCAAATAACCTATGTGAGAGTTACCCTGACAACTGTCACCGATCGATCAGTAAATTAAATTTATGCACGGATCGGACGGATACGTATATATTTAAAATTCTTATGTAAACCGAACTCGACAGTGTTTACAAACGATGAACGCGGACCTCTACGAAGACACCTTAATTTACACGTTAATTTGTAATAAAATTAGTTGCAATAAAAAAGTGAAAATAGTATAACAGAACAAGATGCTTAGAGCGTTAAATTGTTTGTGTTGATTAAAAGTTTTGTATTAAATATTGTTAACAGCAGAGACATCTAATACATATTTGTATTATACGACTCTGTTAACATCAACTTATTCCTACGAAAATGGTTATTATTGACCGCCATTGGATTTTTGAACTTTTTATAGTTTCGAATAGGTTGTTTGTTCATGAAATTAAAAGAATGTCAAAGAAATAATATTAACAATTTATCGCATTGTTTAGAATTACCAAAATTATTCTTCTTTTTATCGAAAATGATACTATTTTATTTGAAATCAGTTATTTTTACCATCTTGAGACAAGTCTTCTAATCAGAACTGAGATATAATGAGAATTAAAATACTGAAACTTTTATTTTTGTGGAATAAGAATGCAGTTATTGATTTATTTTGATACAAATTATTAACCGTCATATGATTTGAGTACTTTTTGTACATCCAGATTGGCTGTTCTTCATAAAATATGCTTACTTTAAGGAAAAAGATACTAAATTTTTGTACGCGTTGCCTAAAATGCAAATCTTTCTTCATTTTACTGAAAACTATTGACCGCCATTAAATTTTTGTACTTTTTATAGTTTAGAATAGGTTTTTTTTCATAAAATTAAAAGAATATCAGAAAAATCATACTAAAATTTTGTTCGCATTGTTTTAAATAACCAAAATTATTCCTCTTTTTATCAAAAATGATACTATTTTATTTGAAATCAGTTATTTTTACCATCTTGAGACAAGTCTTCTAATCAGAATTGAGATATAATGAGAATTAAAATACTTAAACTTTTATTTTTGTGGAATAAGAATGCAGTTATTGATTTATTTTGATACAAATTATTAACCGTCATATGATTTGAGTACTTTTTGTACATCAAGATTGGTTGTTCTTCATAAAATATGCTTGCTTTAAGGAAAAAGATACTAAATTTTTGTATGCGTTGCCTAAAATGCAAATATTTCTTCATTTTACTGGAAACTATTGACCGCCATTAAATTTTTGTACTTTTTATAGTTTAGAATAGTTTTTTTTCATAAAATTAGAAGAATATCAGAAAAATCATACTAAAATTTTGTTCGCATTGTTTAGAATTACCAAAATTATTCTTCTTTTTATCAAAAGTGATACTATTTTATTTGAAATTAGTTATTTTTACCATCTTGAGACAAGTCTTCTAATCAGAATTGAGATATAATGAGAATTAAAATACTGAAACTTTTATTTTTGTGGAATAAGAATGCAGTTATTGATTTATTTTGATACAAATTATTAACCGTCATATGATTTGAGTACTTTTTGTACATCAAGATTGGTTGTTCTTCATAAAATATGCTTGCTTTAAGGAAAAAGATACTAAATTTTTGTATGCATTGCCTAAAATGCAAATATTTCTTCATTTTACTGAAAACTATTGACCGCCATTAAATTTTTGTACTTTTTATAGTTTAGAATAGGTTTTTTTTCATAAAATTAAAAGAATATCAGAAAAATCATACTAAAATTTTGTTTGCATTGTTTTAAATAACCAAAATTATTCCTCTTTTTATCAAAAATGATACTATTTTATTTGAAATCAGTTATTTTTACCATCTTGAGACAAGTCTTCTAATCAGAATTGAGATATAATGAGAATTAAAATACTTAAACTTTTATTTTTGTGGAATAAGAATGCAGTTATTGATTTATTTTGATACAAATTATTAACCGTCATATGATTTGAGTACTTTTTGTACATCAAGATTGGTTGTTCTTCATAAAATATGCTTGCTTTAAGGAAAAAGATACTAAATTTTTGTATGCGTTGCCTAAAATGCAAATATTTCTTCATTTTACTGGAAACTATTGACCGCCATTAAATTTTTGTACTTTTTATAGTTTAGAATAGTTTTTTTTCATAAAATTAGAAGAATATCAGAAAAATCATACTAAAATTTTGTTCGCATTGTTTAGAATTACCAAAATTATTCTTCTTTTTATCAAAAGTGATACTATTTTATTTGAAATTAGTTATTTTTACCATCTTGAGACAAGTCTTCTAATCAGAATTGAGATATAATGAGAATTAAAATACTGAAACTTTTATTTTTGTGGAATAAGAATGCAGTTATTGATTTATTTTGATACAAATTATTAACCGTCATATGATTTGAGTACTTTTTGTACATCAAGATTGGTTGTTCTTCATAAAATATGCTTGCTTTAAGGAAAAAGATACTAAATTTTTGTATGCATTGCCTAAAATGCAAATATTTCTTCATTTTACTGAAAACTATTGACCGCCATTAAATTTTTGTACTTTTTATAGTTTAGAATAGGTTTTTTTTCATAAAATTAAAAGAATATCAGAAAAATCATACTAAAATTTTGTTTGCATTGTTTTAAATAACCAAAATTATTCTTCTTTTTATCAAAAATGATACTATTTTATTTGAAATCAGTTATTTTTATCATCTTGAGACAAGTCTTGTGATCAGAATTGAGATATAATGAGAATTAAAATACTGAAACTTTATTTATTTTTGTGGAATAAGAATGCAGTTATTGATTTATTTTGATACAAATTATTAACCGTCATATGATTTGAGTACTTTTTGTACATCAGGATTGGCTGTTCTTCATAAAATATGCTTACTTTCAGGAAAAAGATACTAAATTTTTGTACGCGTTGCCTAAAATGCAAATATTTCTTCATTTTACTGAAAACTATTGACCGCCATTAAATTTTGGTACTTTTTATAGTTTAGAATAGTTTTTTTGTCATAAAATTAAAAGAATATCTGAAAAATCATACTAAAATTTTGTTCGCATTGTTTAGAATTACCAAAATTATTCTTCTTTTTATCAAAAGTGATACTATTTTATTTGAAATCAGTTATTTTTACCATCTTGAGACAAGTCTTCTAATCAGAATTGAGATATAATGAGAATTAAAATACTGAAACTTTTATTTTTGTGGAATAAGAATGCAGTTATTGATTTATTTTGATACAAATTATTAACTGTCATATGATTTGAGTACTTTTTGTACATCCAGATTGGCTGTTCTTCATAAAATATGCTTACTTTAAGGAAAAAGATACTACATTTTTGTACGCGTTGCCTAAATGCAAATATTTCTTCATTTTACTGAAAACTATTGACCGCCATTAAATTTTTGTACTTTTTATAGTTTAGAATAGTTTTTTTGTCATAAAATTAAAAGAATATCAGAAAAATCATACTAAAATTTTGTTTGCATTGTTTAGAATTACCAAAATTATTCTTCTTTTTATCAAAAATGATACTATTTTATTTGAAATCATTATTTTTACCATCTTGAGACAAGTCTTCTAATCAGAATTGAGATATAATGAGAATTAAAATACTTAAACTTTTATTTTTGTGGAATAAGAATGCAGTTATTGATTTATTTTGATACAAATTATTAACCGTCATATGATTTGAGTACTTTTTGTACATCCAGATTGGCTGTTCTTCATAAAATATGCTTACTTTAAGGAAAAAGATACTAAATTTTTGTACACGTTGCCTAAAATGCAAATATTTCTTCATTTTACTGAAAACTATTGACCGCCATTAAATTTTGGTACTTTTTATAGTTTAGAATAGTTTTTTTGTCATAAAATTTAAAGAATATCAGAAAAATCATACTAAAATTTTGTTTGCATTGTTTAGAATTACCAAAATTATTCTTCTTTTTATCAAAAATGATACTATTTTATTTGAAATCAGTTATTTTTACCATCTTGAGACAAGTCTTCTAATCAGAATTGAGATATAATGAGAATTAAAATACTTAAACTTTTATTTTTGTGGAATAAGAATGCAGTTATTGATTTATTTTGATACAAATTATTAACCGTCATATGATTTGAGTACTTTTTGTAAATCAAGATTGGTTGTTCTTCATAAAATATGCTTGCTTTAAGGAAAAAGATACTAAATTTTTGTATGCGTTGCCTAAAATGCAAATATTTCTTCATTTTACTGAAAACTATTGACCGCCATTAAATTTTTGTACTTTTTATAGTTTAGAATAGTTTTTTTGTCATAAAATTAGAAGAATATCAGAAAAATCATACTAAAATTTTGTTTGCATTGTTTTAAATAATCAAAATTATTCCTCTTTTTATCAAAAATGATACTATTTTATTTGAAATCAGTTATTTTTACCATCTTGAGACAAGTCTTCTAATCAGAATTGAGATATAATGAGAATTAAAATACTTAAACTTTTATTTTTGTGGAATAAGAATGCAGTTATTGATTTATTTTGATACAAATTATTAACCGTCATATGATTTGAGTACTTTTTGTACATCCAGATTGGCTGTTCTTCATAAAATATGCTTACTTTAAGGAAAAAGATACTAAATTTTTGTACGCGTTGCCTAAAATGCAAATATTTCTTCATTTTACTGAAAACTATTGACCACCATTAAATTTTTGTACTTTTTATAGTTTAGAATAGTTTTTATTGTCATAAAATTAAAAGAATATCAGAAAAATCATACTAAAATTTTGTTCGCATTGTTTAGAATTACCAAAATTATTCTTCTTTTTATCAAAAGTGATACTATTTTATTTGAAATCAGTTATTTTTACCATCTTGAGACAAGTCTTTTAATCAGAATTGAGATATAATGAGAATTAAAATACTGAAACTTTTATTTTTGTGGAATAAGAATGCAGTTATTGATTTATTTTGATACAAATTATTAACTGTCATATGATTTGAGTACTTTTTGTACATCAAGATTGGCTGTTCTTCATAAAATATGCTTACTTTAAAGAAAAAGATACTAAATTTTTGTACGCGTTGCCTAAAATGCAAATATTTCTTCATTTTACTGAAAATTATTGACCGCCATTAAATTTTTGTACTTTATATAGTTTAGAATAGTTTTTTTGTCATAAAATTAAAAGAATATCAGAAAAATCATACTAAAATTTTTTTTGCATTGTTTAAAATAACCAAAATTATTATTCTTTTTATCAGAAATGATACTATTCTATTTGAAATCAGTTATTTTTACCATCTTGCATTCTTGAGACAAGTCTTCTTATTAGAATTGAGATTAAGTGAGAATTAAAATACTTAAACTTTTATTTTTGTGGAATAAGAATGCAGTTATTGATTTATTTTGATACAAATTATTAACCGTCATATGATTTGAGTACTTTTTGTACATCAGGATTGGCTGTTCTTCATAAAACATGCCTACTTTATGGAAAAAGATATTATTTTTTTGTACGCGTTGCCAAAGATGCAAATATTTCTTCTCATATTGGAAAATATTATAATTTCAATTGCAATCAGTTGTTATAAATGATTTTCATATGTATTTTGTAGAAAATGTGAATTATTCAAGAATAAATCTGCCTAAATTTATTTATTTATTTTTAAGGAATATATTTATGTTTACCACCATTGGATTTTTGTACTTTTTATTGTTTAGGAGTAGTTAATTTTTTTATTAAGGTAAAAAAAGACTATCAGAAAAATATAATGTAATGTTGTTTGCGTTGTTTAAAATTATTCATATTTCTTGTTTAAAAAAACAGCATTTATTTTGATAATTTGTTATTTTAAAGGCTTCGATTGTGACGAGAATATAGAAAGTCCATGATTATGATAAGTTTTTTTTAAAGAATTATATGATGATAAGGATACAAAAATTTGAAATATTGAAAAAAATAGACTACATTTTTCAATAACTGATCCTTTCATTTTGTTTTTCCCGAGTATGTTTGGAAAATAATAAAATCCATTTCGCGATGTAGACACTCGCCGGGTTTGGAAATACATGTATATAACCTATTAAATAAAACGAAAAAGACCATTCTTTAGTGATGATATTTTAATTTAGGTTTTATCTGTACATTTCTTTTCATTTCAATTCATAAAACTTTGCTAAATAATTGATAAACAAAATGTATCACTGAACGTTCGATTTTCACGAGTCGCCATTTTAATTAAATTAAACGAAACTAAGATTCCGTAATTTGTATTAGTTTATCATGTGACGTATTAAAGTTCAATCCGTCATCAAGGTCGATCGGTACTATCCGTCCGATCAGTCCGATCAGTCAATTACTTTTACTATAAGTCTGACGGATTGCTGACGTGAGTTTGACGCGAACTTGACTGATCGGTGACTGATCGATGACCGCTGATTGATCGCTGAAATAGTAACGCCTAAGGTTGCAAGTACTGTACCCCACTAGTCCTATAACATATGACTTCGCATTCTTATTTTTTAACGTTCTTATACTGATATTTTTTTTTTTTTTTTGAATGCGAAGTGTGTCATATTGATATTAATTTTTTTTTCAGAACAGTAAATAGAAATAGTACATAATGCTCCCGAGGTCATATGTTATAGGATTAATTACCCACATACTCGTTAGATAAGTTACTAGTGACATAGTTAAGTTATTTCTGTTACTTGAAGCAAATTCTATTTCTGTAGATTTACACAATAGCATAATATTGTTATACGACTTTAATTTCACCTTGAAGATTAGACAAATAGGGACACTCCTTTGATTTTGTTATTTCATGTCAGTCAGGTCGCTTTATATGAAACTAGAAACCACTTCATAGTGATCGCGTCAAATCAGCTAGACGACACTATTGTGCACGCATCAAACGTAGAAGGCTTCATATCTATGTTCTCAAGCCCCGCCAATAAATCGGCGGCGCTCTCTCAAAGCCAGTATCGATATGGACAATTTATTCACATGCCATACAGAAACAGACTGTTACAGACTCTGCTGCTGTAACTTTGTAAACAAAGATTTGAGTCGGGGGTGACCCAGTCTGCGTCGTTAACCACTAGCCCGATGCCCCAGACTAGTATTAAATTTTCAGCTCGGACTTGTAAATTTTAATAACGCTACCCCGACCGGACTTACGGATTAGTAAGAAATATAACTTCCTTTCTATGTTATTTGAACATATTTGAAGTTTAGATTGACAAGTAATGCAGAAAAGATCGTCAAATTAATGCGTACGATAGTAACGAAGTCTAAACTATCGAGATCGATAATTAAACACTTATTCTGAGAAAGTGAAACAGAAACGTAAACAAGTCGCAATATTTCGATCTGTCTTATAACCAGTAGAAAGTTGACCAACATGGATACATTATATTTTCTTATAATAAAAGCAGTTGTTTGTAAAACGAAAAGACTAATAAGCTTTCCCCCGATTAATTATATATCTTTATTGTTCTAACAATGTTTTAGTTTTACTTCACATAATCAATAAAGTTATAGAAATAGATTTATGAGTATCTTAAGAACATCGTGTTGGTACACTTCGATCTATTTGGTAATAAAAGGACCGGAGACCAAGTGTCATCAGACGATTCATACGCACCGCGTTTACTAATTTCCGATTATTCAAAACTTCGTAAATCTGTCAAGTATCTATCCAAAAGATGTCAGGATAATTCCGAGTAATACTGGTTGATTACTTCACATTAATGATAATACGTCAAGCTGATTCCAGTCTGTATGTAAAATAGTAAATACAAAACCAAGCGCGGTAGACGGAGAAATGTAATGGAAAGTAAACACGGACCAAGCGCGGTAGGCAGAGAAATGTAATGGAAGTTCAGGTCAGCAGTATCGGAAACATGCTGCTGAAAGCGTCATTTTCCAAAAATGACCATATAATTGATATTCATGTCAACACCGAAGTGTTGACTACTGGGCTGGTGATACTTTTAGAGACGGAACGTCACCAAGCAGTGGCACCGAACCTGTGGTGTGAACAATTATCAAAGTTATCAGTCTTATAATTTAATACATCAGCCTCGCATTTCGTCTACATAAGACAAATCCGATCAAAACAGTTAGAAAGCCAAACAAGTATAAGGTTGAAGAGCATTGAGGTCCAAAATTCCAAAAAATTGTGCCACATACGACTAAGGTTATCTATCTCTGGGATAAAAAAAAAATCCTTGATATTTCGAATGATTCATACTTTTGCTAACAGTCGTTTATGAAAATGACCATATAATTGATATTCATGTCAAAACTGAAGTGCTGACTACTGGGCTGGTGATAAACAAAACACAACATAGAAAACGGGGGATATAAAAGGTGATCTGGACATCAGAATCAGTCGCGTCTCAGTCATAACAACTGAAAGGACGTGCTAGGTCAACTCCTCTTTACCCGCTATCTACGATGTTGGTTAATTGGTAAATGAATCAACGCCTTACAACTTTCGATAACAGGAACAAATCCAACGCTGTTCAGTCTTTATTGTTGTCTATGTAAAAACCCGCGTCAGCATACACTCTAAAACTCATTATCGATGGGGGAGTATTTTGCCGACTGACGTCCGAGGGTCTGTATTCTAAGTGTTAAGTAATTGATAATTGACCGCCATTTCTCTGTCTGACGACTCTGGTACGGATATAGCTTTCTGTCATTGTTAATACTTAAAACTATGTCTGTGACTCATCGACCATTTGTCCTCAACCCACACTCATTGTCAATTTATACAGGTAGATTCAAGTCAAGATATGACGCAAACTTTACTGTACATGTTGTATCCTTCATCTCAAGTTCGATTGGATAGATGCGTTCAACAGTCACCAAATTTTGAATAATTTAGGGAGAGAACATCATCTATATAGCGGAAAGTTCAGTTAAAGGATACTTTTCTTTCTTCCTAAGAAGTCTTATAATTTAATACAGCAGCCTCGCATTTCGTCTACATAAGACAAATCCGATCAAAACAGTTAGAAAGCCAAACAAGTATAAGGTTGAAGAGCATTGAAGGTCCAAAATTCCAAAATAAATTGTGCCACATACGACTAAGGTTATCTATCTCTGGGATAAAAAACAAATCCTTGATATTTCGAATGATTCATACTTTTGCTAACAGTCGTTTATGAAAATGACCATATAATTGATATTCATGTCAAAACTGAAGTGCTGACTACTGGGCTGGTGATATACAAAACACAACATAGAAAACGGGGGATATAAAAGGTGATCTGGACATCAGAATCAGTCGCGTCTCAGTCATAACAACTAAAAGGAAGTGCTGGGTCAACTCCTCTTTACCCGCTATCTACGATGTTGGTTTATTGGTAAATGAATCAACGCCTTACAACTTTCGATAACAGGAACAAATCCAACGCTGTTCAGTCTTTATTGTTGTCTATGTAAAAACCCGCGTCAGCATACACTCTAAAACTCATTATGGATGGGGGAGTATTTTGCTGACTGCAGACGTCCGAGGGTCTGTATACTAGGTGTTAATTAATTGATAATTGACCTCCAATTCTCTGTCTGACGACTCTGTTACGGATACTGCTTTCTGTCATCGTTAATACTATGTCTGTGACTCATCGACAAGTAAATAAACTCATCATAGATACAAGGACTAAATTATATATATATATATACCCCAGACACGCGTTTCATCTACAAAAGACTCATCATTGACGCTCGAATTCAAAAAAGTTAAAAAAGCCAAATAAAGTACGAAGTTGAAGAGTATTGAGATCCAAAATTCCTAAAAGTGTTGCCAAATACAGCTAAGGTAATATATGCCTGAGGTAGAAAAGCCTTAGTATTTAAAAAAAAAAATCAAAATTTTGTAAACAGTTAATTTATAAATATAACAATATCAATGATAATACATGTCAGCACAAAAAGTGCTGACTACTGGGCTTGTGATACCCTCGGGGAAATAAATCTCCACCAGCAGTGGCATCGACCCAGTGGTTGTAAATAAACTCATCATAGATACCAGGACTAAATTATATATATTCGCCAGTATAAAAGTTAAAAAGCCAAATAAAGTACTTCATCATCGTGGTTAGCGGGCTGTACAGCTTACATTCCATTGCCCTGAAAGCAGTCGGACAACCAACTCATGAATGTGTCCGTATTTTGTTTTAAAGGGTACTGCACTACTTTTAACTCTTTGTAAAATAGCTTCCTTGTGAGCATATCATATTTGGAAATGCAAAACCTGAATTATCGTATCAGCAGGGAGATATATTCGATATGGAGGCGCTGATGTAATGTTGCTGCATAGAAATAGAAATTTCACGATTGGGAAACTAAAATAATCACTTCTGTCGTGAATTTTTTATCCTTAACCCCCACTCATTGTCAATCTATACAGGTAGATTCAAGTCAAGATATGACGCAAACTTTACTGTACATGGTGTATCCTTCATCTCAAGTTCGATTGGATAGATGCGTTAAACAGTCACAAAATTTTGAATAATTTAGGAAGAGAACATCATCTATATAGCGGAAAGTTCAGTTAAAGGATACTACTAACTTCTTTTCTTTCTTCCTAAGAAGTTAAATGTCAGAACCTTTTTGTTTAACTCAGAGTGATTTTTTACAAACAAAGTACGATTTATCCCTCCCTAAGACAAGACACGTGTATTTACGTTGGTCTTTCTTTTTTTTAAACAATTTGAAAGCAGGACTAATAGGCGAGTGACTTTCACCATAAAATTAAATTTTTAATGCACCTACCTAACACACGGCTAAATTATATATCATTTGAAATCTACACATCTGTACTATCTGTTTTGCCCGGTCGTAAAAAAATCGTACGGTGCAATTTCCGTCAAATCAAGATCAAAGGCCAAGGACGAATAAGTGGATATTTTCTAAGATTTCAGCCTGTTTGCATAATATGACTTTTATATACTAAATTCACTTATGCAAACAATTTAAACTTTTAGCAGAGAGATTAACAGTCATTATTCAAATGCATTTTTTTATATTTAAAGCGTGTTTTTGACAGAGAGCACATGTTTCCTGAAATTCGAATAAAAGTTAACAAAATGTGTGAAAACCCAAATTTTTCTTTCTGGTGCAAATGCTAATCAATTAAAACTAAGTAAAACCCTGTTATGACTATCAAAGAAGTTTTTGACATCATAAAATTCCCTAAAATTATGCTTACTTCTAATCAAACAGCAAATCATAACAACGCATACAGTTGCCCAAAATACCGCCATCTGCGAAAAAAACAGCTTTTAAGCATTTCTTTCTATTTAAACATTGTATATGGTCAATATAAGATTTAATAAACAAATTTTAAAGAATCTGAAAAATTTAGAGTAAAAAAATATGTGCGCGAATCATCTTATTGCTTGAAATAAAGGGGGTGAAACTAAGAGATTGCAATCTACATTGTAACTACCAGACTGAAAAAAACATATTTCGACTTTTCTAATTGTTTGATTTGAAGCTTCATTATAAATATTGATGTAGTGAAAAGACCTTTTATTTATTTAATGTGAATTGAAAATTTAGACCAGTATAAATAGAAAATAAATTGATGAAAATTGAAATTTTAAAGAATTTCAAAAACTAGTAAACACATTATAAAACTTGACTACTTGATTGCTTAAATTGCGTTGTTCATTGTTTACATGCATTAATTCATCAAATAAGAATAATTTTGAAGAAAAAATATCCATTAATACGCAACGATTCTAGTTACAACTAGACTTCCCGAATAGCTTGAATGACTAGATCATTTTTCATACGAGGATGACTTCATGCAAGAGTTTCTGATGACCACTGAAAAGAAGCTATCATTATCTTGAAACTTCACTTTCCATTATATAGATGATGTCATCTCACTGAATAGTGCAAAATTTGTGACAATGTTGGACTCTTATTTTCCATTGAAATTGAAAATAAAAGACTCAACAGATATAGTTTACTCTATCACGTATCTTGAAATCGATGATGAGGGTTGGTTGAGAACAAGTTTACGACAAAAGAGATGAGCATAAAACAACCCATAAAAACACCCCTTACTACCAAATTATAAACTTTTCATTTCTATGTAACAACATTATAGCAACGCCTGCATATCTATACTAATAAAGGAGAAGACCGATTTCATTGAGCCTCAACTCCTCTGAAATAAAGGCAACTATATTATACCGCTATTCAATAGTCATCAATCGATTTACTAGTAGCTGAAATAAATCCGGGTCACAAAGCAAAAACGAGGAAAACGCGTCAACTATAAGAGGAACACAACGATACAACAGAAACACAGAACTGCTACAAAAACAAACGCCAACATACAAAGAAACAGATTATTCGATACCAACTGCCATATGCCTGACTTGGTACAGGACATTTGAAGAAAAATGGTGGTTTAAACATGTTTTAAACCAGAGTTCAAATGCAAAGTTGAAATCATCCCTTTGAAAATTTCATGGACGCCTCTACGAGTTGGTTGACAATTATGAGATATCTGTTTCGCCAGATGACGACTGATAAGTTCCATCGACGTAACCAAATTGCCGTCATTTCTGCCGTGAATGTCACCAACCGAATAAGGCTTGGCACCGAGTTTGGAAATACATGAGCCACAAGACAGGTAAAAGAGAGCCGTGGTGTAGTGGTTAGTGCATCGGACTACTAACACAAAGGTTCCTGGTTCGATTCCGTGATGAAAATTTCAGGGACTGAATTTTCGGCTCTTCCTTGACACCATTTGTGAGTATGGTCTTGAGGAAACGATGAAAGTCCGTCGGAAGGGGACGATAAATGGCTGACCCGTGTTAAAAGAGAGCCATATCTCTTGCACATTAAACACACCTTTGTAGATTTTGAAAAAGAGCAGGCTAATGCCGCTACAAGGCAGCACTCGCACCCTCAAAGTGGAAAGCGATTAATTTATGTTGCAAAACTTGTTTCGCAATCAACTATAAATAAATATGTTTAAACTAAGACGGGTGTCACATGGGAAACATGATCTGCCTGCCCTTTGGGAGCCCCTGAGTTCACTCAATGTTTTTTTGGGGGGGTTTGTGTAACTCAATCTGTTGTTTTATATGTTGTGTTTTGTATACTGTTGCTTGTCTTGTTAGTTTTTTGCCCGGCTTTGTCAGTTCGTTTTTAATTATGAGTTTGGTGTCCCTTTGATATATTTCGTCACTATTCAAGTAGTAAAAGGTTTAAAAATTATAGGTCAGTGTAGCTAAATGTATCATGATAACGATTTTGTTCTATATATATATATATATATCACCGTGAGCAAATTAAGTTATTTTCGCGGATATTTGTCTTATTGCGTTAATCTTCTTCACTTTACTTTGAGGTGATTTTTTTGGCCGATTTTCATTACTGCAAGTTAATGTCTTTAAAGTAAAATAACACCAAAGGGACAATCAACATCTCAAACCATGAATCAAATAAAGTTAATTAAAACCATGAACAAAATAAGATTAAAGTCCAAGAGACGAACAGCAGTCCAAAAAACACAGCATACCATGAAAACGAACACTCCTAAAACAGCGAATGATCTTATGAGGTCAGGAAAGGTATTTAACTTTTTCATTTTGTTATTTCACAACTGCTTATAGTGTTTTACATACACAATGACATGCATTTGTATTTTTAAAGCTTATGTAGAAAATGCTCAAAGCATCTTTTATTCAAATAATTAAAGCGATTAAACTTCTAAACACATTTAATATGACTTACTATAACACGATTTTAAACTAAACAAGAAGCAGCCGCATTTTATTTAGTTCGTTTACATCCCGCTTTAGACAACCAAGTTTTTCTAAACAAGGTTGCTTATTTCAATGTTGCCTACGATTTAGTCGCAAAGTAATGTTTGCATTTAAACATGATTACAAAAAGTCAAAATGTTTGACTTCGTAAAAAACATATTTTAACCTCAATTACCTCACATATATTCATTTCTTACTTTAAATACCCCTTCTTTTATTATGGAAAATCATTCTTCTCCCTGATATTCACAATTAGCGATGTGCTATTTTAACATAGATTAACAAAATGATCGCTATTTGCAGATGGCAGATTTTGGCCAACTGCAAACACTTCAATAGAAGGCTGTTCCATGAACATTAATTAATAATTGCATCTTAAAATTACAAAACAAATATTCCTTGACCTAAAACATATACATTTATCTATTTTTTTAGCATACAAATATCGATTCCCCAAGATATATTTTGCTTTTTGGATAATTTTTCATTTTTTTAGGATTTGTGATAAATTTCAATTTTCGGGAAATTTTGCGCATCGAATCTCTTATTTTTTGTTTGATTTGGAAATTATGTATCATGTTCCATAAAGTTCATATGATCTTTTGGAAAATTTTATGGTACAAGAATTAAAAAATGGCGTTTTATTTAGTAATCGCAAAAATTGGAATGTTTTTTCATGACCTTTGACCTTGATTTAACAAAAATTGCACCGTACGATTTTTTTACGACCGGGCAAAACAGAAAGTACAGATTAACAGCTTTCGAATGATATATAATACAGCCGTGTGTTAGGTGGGTGCATTAAAGTCGTTAACTAAGCGTCTTTTTGAAATAAGTCACTCGCCTATAACTCTTTCGCTTAGATTGTATGATTTTTTAGTATCTACAACTGATTCACGACAGAAAAAGTTGTCTTTACTACTCGTGTTTGGGCAGTTCTGATAAATTTTTCATATTTAATTTTTATTATACTCAATCTGAAGCGATTATATGGAAGACTACACTAAATGCATGGATTTTATTTATTGTTGAAGTCCTTTACCTCAAATTGCATTAAACCACGTCATCTGTACTCGGTTTAATCAGGAAACACAAGTCCTGGAATATCGTATCAACTGGAAGATACATATTCCATATTTAAGGGCTGCTGTAATGTTGCTGCATAGTAGTAGAAAGTTCATAATTGGGAAACTGAAATCATCACTTATGTCGTGTATTTTTTTTATCAACCCACCCTCATTGTCAATTTTGTCCTTTTTAACTTTTTTTTATTCGAGCGTCACAGAGGACACTTTTGTAGACGAAATGCGCGTATCTATGATGAGTTTATTATTTTTATATAAAAAATAGAGCCCAGGTGGTCGTGTGGTCTGGCGGGACGGCTGCAGTGCAGGCGATTTGGTGTCACGATATCACAGTAGCATTGGTTCGAATCCCGGGGAGAGAAGAGCAAAAAATTTGCGAAAGCAAATTTACAGATCTAACATTGTTGGGTTGATGTTTAGACGAGTTGTATACACATAATGTACACAGCCATGTATCACCATCATTGATGGCGATCCGATGGATAAATCTGTTGTAGAGTTGTCACCGACTAAGAAGTACTTATGTATAAATATATATAAAACTATCCCTTCTCTCAACCTGAATGTCTTACTCGTAGCTATATCAACACTTGCATAATCAGTTGTCCATTTCCGATCCTTCTAGTTTTATTCACCTGACATGACCTATTAATCCAAGGTCAAGCATGATTTTATATCATACCAAAGATCAGACCTCACACAGATGTATTGTTAGCGTCATGAACTCCGGATTGATCTTATGTGTAGTTATTTTTTCGGTTGTTTCGTCACAGGATCCGAGTCGGAAGCTGCCATGTGCTTCTTGTGATGGTATAACGTGTGGAGCCACTCCTACAGGATGTGAATTGGATAAAATTCCATGCAACTGTTGCTTCTCCTGCAAGCGGCAATCTGGGGGATTATGTGAAGCATTTGCACCAAGGTAAAATTTACACGGTCTTTCTAGAAGGGGTACCAGGTTTTGTTTATATTTTGTATGTAAAATCCTATTCTCTTATCATACATGTGTAATATAAAACTGATATACAAATTAAATTGAATCAAAGATGATGATCAGTAAACGTTAGTTAGATGCTAACACGTGAACCAAAAAAAAAAAAAAAAATATATAGTAAAACATAATACATCAAGCTATTATTTTCCTTACCTTATGGTAGCATGAGATGTATACGGTTAGTGATTGGTTTGATGCATCCAGGGACAGGTCAAACTTTCACCGAAAAACAAATATCGTTAACCACACATTTGATGATTCTGATGGCGGTAAATCTTGTTGACAATATTACCAAAATGAGAAATAGTGTGTTTTAGTCAATAATCAGCTGTACAATCATTTATTGTCTAAAGGGGTTCCTTATTAAAATGTCAAAACATTTTAGGATAACATCGGTCGCATGAGGTTTAGCTAGCTAAAAAAAAACAGGTTTAATCCAACATTTTCTACATAAATAAATGCCTGTACCAAGTCAGGAATATGACAGCTGGTAGCCACTCGTTTGATACGTTTTGAGCTTTTGTTTTTGACATTTGATTAGAGACTTTCCTTTTTGAGTTTCATCGGAGTTCAGTATCTTTGTGATTTAAATTTTTATTCTAGGAGAAATGCTGGATACTTCGATTTATACTGCAACTAGTTGTGTTTATTTCCTAAATAAAGTAACACAGCTTTATTTTGTGGAATGTCAATTTTATCATGGAACACTTTTTCCACAATCAGGGGTTCACCAAGGGATGAAAATAAGTTTGAACTTTGTGTTACAAATTAAAAAATCTACCAATGTTTTCATTTAAGTTGCAGGATAAAAACAATATTAGGTCAGTGTAATAACAATATAAACTTTTTTTTGTATTCGGCACAAAACTGGGGAAGGGCTAGGTAAAACCTCGCCCTTCCCCAGTTTCCCAGCCTAATACAAAAAAGTTTATATTTTTCTGACATTGACTTAGTATTGTATATGTATTGAGAATTTGGATTTGTAAAAATCGTATATTTTGTTGTCTGTAATATTTTGTTTTGCGTGTACTGTTTGTCATAAGGATTATAAGGGTCGAAAGCGGCTCATTTAGTAGCCATACTCCACCCTATATATACTATGTTGAAGGGTTTATAGAATGATAAAAAAAACAATGGTAATGATATTATAATAATAATAATAATAATAGCATCAACAGTAATTAATAATAAGTAATTATTATAGACTTTTTGCACTACGATGCACTTGAAACAATTGATATGGTACGGAATGTAGGAGTAGCTCGAGATAAGATATTTGCTGATAAAACAACCTGCTGTTATAGTTAATCAATAGAAAGTAGAAATTGTTGATAATTATATGTGGTATTTCAAGGGCCAAAGGGATAATGATAGCCTTTTTAGAAAATTTACCACTTTCTACCACAGAACTCTAACAAACAGTCAATTGAGTTACTTATAATATTCAGAAATAATGTGAATATATTTGATTTGTGCTTACTCTTTCTGGTTAACCTTTCGCAATTAGTACCCTGTGATTTTTTTACCATGCAATGAATACAGCATTCAAAAGACTACTTAAAACATAAATTATTACATAGTTTTCTACAACTGACTCAATCATCATCTTTGAAAAATATGCCCAGGAGTTAATGTTAATAAGGGCAGCTAGAATTATTTTAAACGAACACGATATTCGTAATCTATTGAACTATTTAAGGAATCTGGAATTATTCCTGTTACAGAATATTTTACCACAAATCATTATTAATGTATAAATCAAAACACCAACTAGCAGAAAAATATTTATCCAATCTTATTGTGCCTACAAGTAGTAAACAATCGTACAATACTCGACTTTCATCATCGGATAATTTTATTGTCCCTAAATCAAATACAGAATTATACAAATCAAGTTTTTCTTTTAGTGGTCCAAAAGTGTGGAATTCACTGTCCAGTGAAATTAAAAACTCAAAAAGTATATCTGCATTCAAAAACTCTTACAAGTCATTTTATTTTTAAAAGTGTTGAATTTTTAAGTTAAGCCACAATGTATACCATATTTGTTTTGTTGTTGTTATTATATTATTTTATATACGTCTATTGTTTACATGTGTGTAATAGTAGATTAATTATTTTTTATTCATATTGTTAACATTGTATAGAGAGCCTTATTGAAAATTGGTTTAATCCAAATGAGTTACTCTCTTTAAATAAAGATATTATTATTATTATTATAATGTATGTTTGTCCAATCACAGTTTTCAAAAGGAGCAAACTAAATCCGAACAGACCATACTACCGCTCCAAATGTACTAATAATCCTTTAAAAAATATCGTATCGGGAGTTTGAAATCAATTTAACCAATTAAATAAAAACAACAATGGTATACCGCTTTTCAATGGTCATGAATCGATTAAGCGAAAACATATCCGGGTTAAAAACTCAAACTGAGGTAAACATATCAAATTTAAGAAGAAAAAAACGGAACAACAGAAACCGAAATATTATGGCTAGCCAAACTTCCCGCTTATATAGCAATGATAAAAATATCAAAATTGAAGAAAAGGTTTCTTGTAAATGAAATATCATATTTGTTTTCACCCACACACGTTACACCAGACTGAGTACTGCAATAGTTTCTACTCCGCCGACTGCTCCTCTAACTGGAAAGAACATTCATTGGACCTAAACACTAAAAAAAATCAAAGAAATTAGTAACATGTTATAAATTATGCAATTGTGAATGGTCTTTAACGTCATACAGAAGCAATATTTTTATGTAGAACAATTCAGTAAAATAGATAAATTCACTATTTTGATAATTATATTTGAAATTACAATACCTTTAAGACATGTGTTTGTACTATAGTTTTCGTGTGAAATTAATCTTCAAGTATACAAATCAAGAAGATACGCAAAGAGATTAATTAAGCAATTCTGATCAATAGTAAGTAGAATGACAGAAAATGTATTGCAAAAAGATAAAAGCAAGATTAAGCGTAATACCTTATAATATTGGAATAAATTCATGAGCTTATTTTGTGTTGTATCTGTTTTCTCCTTTCTCTTTTTTTCTTTATTATTGTTTTTTGGAAGGGGAGGTTTTTTTTAAATCTATTTTAGTTTGGTTGCTGATTTCGAAAGTGAGATCATTTTCCTAATCGATCGAAATAACATTCCATTTAACAGAAGACCCATTGTGATACATGTTACTTACCCAAAAGTGGTCAACTTATATGAACTCATTCCCAATTGGAGCATATTTTTTTTATCTTAAGTCGAGTAACTGTCCATTGTATTTGTCATTCTTTAAATTACTTCCCAGGTTTTCAAATGTTTAGGATTGAGCTGTCCTGATGATGTTTAAATAAACAAAAGCGTTTCGGTTTCCGTTATAATTTTTGTATTGTTATCTTTTATTAGACGTACTGTAAGAAGTGGTTTTGGCAATCATGTGCACATACTTTATTGAATCAAAGTTTTAAACCAAAAGATAAAGATTTTAAAACTTTATGACTGGCATTAAAGAAAGGTAAACCAACTTATTTTCGCGAGTAAAAACATAACGAATATAAACCGTCGCAAATATTTTACAGTATTTAAAAACTTATTTGCTGAAAATCAAAAACAAATATACGTTAACGAAAGAAATCTTGTAAGTTTCAAGATCTTCGACTTCTACACAACAAACAAACATGTCCATTATCGGAACCGTAACGAGTTTATCTCTATATAATGTAGGTTGTTATCATGAACAGGACGTCCTTTCACCTTCCTTACCACTATGGGAATCCGTCCAGATACTTTCGACGTTTAGTGCATTGTATAACGTGATCTCTTTCTAATACACATAATTCACAACAGTAATGTACATTAAAGTAGTATCAAGCATAATTGTTGATCAAATACATTTCTTTAACATGATAAGTAGAGATTCAAACATTCCACGGCCAAACAACTTTTAAAGATATTACTGTTTTACGTACTGTACTCTCTTGTGAAAAGTTATATCAAACTAAAATGTGTCAGCCTTGATTCAATACTTTTTATTTTTAGTTTTGGCAGCTGTAAATTTAAACTAATTCAAAATGGAACAATCTACCATTTCGGGTGACTTCAGACTTCAATACTATTGGAGTGCACATTGCCTCCAACCCCTTTATGTTGCATGGAAAGGGCATTAAAAAAATAATAGGAATGTGTAGGGAACATATATATTATCCCTCCCCCCCCCCCCCCCAACAACAAAAAATGAAACGTATACTATTTTGGTAATTCATTTAATACTGTAAAACTCACAACTACAACTAGACTAAAAATCCACAAACGAATAATATACAGGGTACTGAAAAAAGTTTAAAAGTTGGAAAACATATAGTTATCATCATGCAATAAATTGGGTTAATTTTTTTAATTGTAATGTAAAAAGTCAAATCACAAAAATACTGAACTTCGAGGATAATTCAGAACGGAAAGTCCGTTAATCAAAAGGCAAAATCCAAAGCTCTTTGGGGAGTTTTTGTTTGTAACCTTGATTTGTGATATTAATCAATTGATGAAAATTCAATATCGATTAATAAAGTCAACAGAAGTATACCAGTGTTCTAAAGACAAATTGCTTTTGTGTAAATTTAAAGAGTGCATATGTATTTATTATTTTAGATGTACCTTTAGGGGTACTTTATTTAATTTGTTTGCTTAGAACTTGACAGAAATCGCGTTTAGAAATGAAATATGTATTTTCAAATATTATGTTTATTTGTCTTTAATGAAAATTAAAACTCTCTATGCACAACTTTTGCTTCTCTGAATATTGTATAGCCTGTTTTTTTTCAAATAAACGTGGAAAATTAAAAGTCTAATTGAATACTTATCAACCTTTTTAATCAGTTCGCATTTTCCTGACATGTGATATTCGAAGTCATCTGCTCTAGAAAAATTTCTTTAACATCAGATGCTTAGCCATGCGACAGACATTGTCAAATTAGGCGTAACGTCTTTAAGCGATGGTTGTAAAATCTTGTTCAGAAACTGTCTTTGAAATTGAAAATGAAATTGTGCGATTAATGGTAAGTCTTGCTAATGACAATTATATAGCAATCGTTTATCGAAGTCCGCAGAATTTCCATTTATTTTCTACATTGCAAATTTTTCTTTCAAATATGCTTGATTTTCAGATTAATCTGGCTCTAAATCATACGTCTATTGGAATTCTTATTGCAAATTTTGATGTCCAAGCTAAAAGTAATAATTGTATTCTTAAAAACACAAGTGTAAATAAGGCATACATTTTCTTATTACTGTTACCCTGAAAATGGGGATAGCTTTAAATGTATTGCATCAAGATAGAATTCCAGATTTAGTCAAAACCAAAAAAAAAAAAAAAAAAAAAAACCCTTGAAGTCAACATCAGCAAGATTGGTGTTTATACTAAACCATGTGGTGTAAAAAAAAATCCAACAATTTCTTGCACCCAACTTCCTATCCCCCAATTGAAAACCAAACAAATATGACGATTTAACAAAAGGCAGCTATATGTAGCTAGTCATTGGCAAGGTTCCTGACATGGGGCAGCAACATGAACTCGTTTAATTAATTCGTAAGGTATCATGTCTTCTAGAAAACATTGGCAACGATTTTGAAATAAGATACAATTAGTACCAAAAATGGTGAAACACACATTGTCTTTATTTTAGGAATATATTAGTAAGTGTTGTGTAGATGCATTTGTAATTGTTGTGTAAAGCAAAACGCTGTTCAAAGTGTCTCAATTTTGACATAAGGTGGTAGTGACATTATTATACTTTCTCCTTGTATATTTTGGAAAAATGAGATATCTTCAAACGAAGCTTGATATTAAATTTCAAGATGCTCTGATTCACTGTTCCTCCTTACAAATGTTACTGGAAATTTCATTTTACGGATAGAGGAAACTCAGTTGATTCTTCCTTTTGAGCATGGGTATAAATAAAGAAAGTGATACGTTACAAACCGATGTTTAATACTAGTAGATCTATAATACTTTTTCGAATTGAAGGTGCTAACAGATTCTCAACTATTAATGTGTGTATGTTCAATTATTCACTTTAGAGTAAACAGTTTGCTTTGAGAAGGTGTTTTTTTCTAATGGTCAATATACTTGGAATGCATGCTGTAAATGATTCTTACACATTTTGTGGTTTTTTAATGCAAATTTACGACATGATACGTTCGAATGACTAATTAACCATAAAATCGAAACATAGCGAAAGCTCGCGAATGAGTAAATTCTTACAAATACTTATTCCTTACATCTACTTAATTTTAATTTTGATGGATAGTTGTCTCATTGGCAATCATACCACATCTCCTTACTTTATATAGATGGGTACCATGTGCTGTATGCATGAAATATTTGCCGCTGGAAATTATAGTATTTATTGGAATTCCACTTGTCTTAAGGTTATACGATATAACTTTGTAACTATTGAGAATAATGTATCAGCAGGTAAATGTTAATGTTAAAAACAGGTCATACACCACGCACGTGTTTTTTTGTTGTTGTCATCCCTGCAAAACAAAATCTATTGGCCAAATTTGAATTTTACGTAATATATCTGTATTAAATCAATGCGGTGAATGTTTGTCTGTAATAAATGATAAGACTTTAAATGATCAGACTATTGCACCAAAAGATTTGATGAACTTTACACTTTTAAACAACTGGTATATATTACCGAGCACACATATTAGACGGCCTTACACTTAGGACCGTGCAGCATTTATCACTGAGTATTCAAATAGAACCGTGCAGCATTATGTCGAAATTAATAGTGACAGCAACTGTTTTGATTTTATCCATGATTCATATATCAATTGTTTATGGCGCTTCCTTACCGTGTGCCAATTGTGACAGTGTTCAATGCGGTCCGAGGCCACAGGGGTGTGAATTGGGCAAACTTCCATGTGGATGTTGTTATGTATGCCTACACAATGTTGGAGAAATTTGTGAAGCATTTGCACCAAGGTATTTTATGTGGATTACAATTATAACGTATGTAGATGGATAATTTAGAATGCACATGCGGACTAGATATTGTCCCTCGATCTGATTCAATGAAAACTTTGTTTGCAATGCACTTTTCGTAGAAAAGCGGCTATGAAATGGAAACAATTGTTTTCGTTAATTTTCAATAATAATCAATTCTATGATAACCCGAAATCTTTCTTACGTGTTAATTTGATTTTTTAAATCTTTTAACTTTAAAAACAGTTATAAAAACGAAACCAACACTTAATAAATTTCAAGCGTCTAAATCGCTTTTCTGGAATTTAATTTACCTTCATCAGGAACGCTTAAATCCAAAAATTTAAAAATCAAAAATGTATAATATATAGTCAACTTTGCCTGAGGAAGTTGACACCTTCAACTTCAAAATTCATTAAGGGGCAATTTTAGAAAGGTTTGTTATAAATCATGTGAGTATCGAAGTACTGATACTGAGCTGTTGATACCCTCGGTGACTGATAGTCTACCAGCAGAGGTATCGAGCCAGTGCTGCAAAAATGAAAACAGCACATCAAAAATTTCATGCGTCCGAAGAGTTTTCTTTATTTACATTCATCATCAGTAACCATGGTGTGTTGTTTTAAATGTTCTGTTCAGTACGGTTGATCCTATAAATAAGTCCGCAAATAGTGGGTTTTTTTTTTTCTTAAAAAAAATAAATATTACTTTCATCCGAAATACACTGACTATGCATAAGAATTATCTATCTTTCCTTGATTAAACGTTAATATTCTCATGATTTGTCAATGGTAAATCTATATATTTTCTACTATCTTTTTGGGGTTATCAAAGGTACCAATCAGCTTTACACAACGTTTTTGAGCATGGTGTCATATTATTACGAAAGGGTTTTGTATCATTTGGATAATTTCAGAAGTGATTTTTTTCTCACATAATAACAATGCAATATTTGTTGACCAATAACTGATTTATATATTTCAACCCTTTTTGTCTAGTCCTCCGAGTGAATCAAAATTATGTGGAAATGCATAACCCTTAAACTCAACTAAATTGTTGTGAGACTAAACAGTTTGCTTCGTTGTTTTAACGATTTGTTTTTATCAAATGTTTGAATAGCTATATTCGAATTTGCTCTTTAAAGATTTGTTTCTCATAAACATAACCTTCTAGTCTGCGACATTGTTGCAATATTTAATGCAGCCTCTTGTTTTATTTTTGTTTTTATTTTTTTCGTGATGATAATTTTTTTTTTTTCAAAAACAAACAAAAACAATACGTATTTCATTCACTTAAATACATGTAGATGATACAGTGTCTTTAAGGTTCAAAAAGGTACAACAAAATTAAATTTAAATCCGAATTTTCAGGATTATAAATATTTTAAAAATATAACCAAATACCATTTTAACAATAAATTTGAGAAATTCTTATTCTTTTATTTCAAATCAAGAATAAAAAAATTTAAAAAAGGTCTATGACATTTATGCATGTGGTGAATAAAGATCATTTGTTAAATTGAAAGAAGCATCCCTGAAAGCATTTTGCTAAAAAAATGTCCAGAAATATTTCAGCGTTCAAGTACATGCAGTAGTCAGTATTGTTTCATAGTTTTTCGAAATAGTTTTGTAAACAGTTTATATAAAAACAAATTAGTTTCTTGCTGTAATGAATGTGTAGGCTGGACCGATAATCATATAAAGGAATAAAAGTCCAAGGGACTTTAATTTTGTGTAAAGGTTATGAGTCAGTGGCATTTCTTTCTTGCAATTTAAATGTTCTTTGAGCTCCATGATTCCTTTCAGGTGCATTGCGCATAAACATATAACAATGAAATCTATATTTATATAGACTAAGTGTTTACCATTACGGCAGTAGTATTTGCACCAAAGTCGTACAGAGACGTGCATACATCCATGTCATTTGAACTCTGGTATATAGCTTTCTCATTGACAATCATATCACCTCTCCTTCTTTTTTAACAAAGGACAATTTCGATTTTTCCCGTATGTATCTTTTATCGTTGTCGAGTTATAAACCTGTAAGTAGCAAAATATGATAGAGTCTTGTTCGTGCAATTACTTGATAACGCTTTGGGTAAATCTGGTCAAATATAAATATATTGTTTTGGGGTCCATATTTGAAAATATCATTTTTATGCAGGAAAAAACGGTTTGCTGTCATCTGACTTTCTCTTATCGACAAAGCTAATGACGCGGAATGCACGAAAACTAGAAAAGAGAAGCAAAAACAAGTAAATGAAAACTATGTCTATGAAGGTTGCAATCCGTTTGTATTTTTTGTGCACTAGTAACACATTAACTAAGAGCCTCTATTCCATCTTTAACAGTTGTGCCACAGGTTTGAAATGTCTGACCCCAGCTGGACTTTATGACGGTCGTCCACCATGGTATCTCCCATACTTCAAAGGTGTTTGTGTTACTGACCCATCGCTTCAACTGGTACCAACATCAAGCACACAGCATTGGTATGTTTTCATTTTAAGATGTTTATATTTCTGTACAGCATATAATATCTTAAAGGTAACCAAATTGGCGTGGCTTCCATATTGGTTGGCAGAGAAAAAGTACGCTTTCATCTTAACGGTAATCAAATTGGGATGGTTTCTATATTGATTGGCTGAGAAAAAGTATACTTCCATCTTAAAGATAAACAAATTGAAGGGGTCTACATTTGACTGATGGGAGAACGCTTCCATTTTTATTCTAATAAATATGCTTAATTAATGACTGGAAAATATATTAAAAAAAAATGAAAAAGAATATGTGGTATGATTGACAATGAGGCAAATGACACAGATATTAACCATTATAGGTCAACGTACAGCCTTCAACAATGGGCGAAGCCCATACTGCTTTGAAAAACCCTATTTCACAGAAAAGAGTGAATACATTTTTCAAATATAATTACTTCTACTTTAAAATTCCATCTCGTCAGATACTCCGATTCTTGGTTTTTTTCACTAAACAAAATTTAAGGATCATAGCTTGAATTTATCGACGGGTTGAAATTAGACGACTTATGCGGAAAACACTATACAAAAATAAAAAGGATGCTCTAGCAAAAAGAATGTCAATGTTTTTTTCGTATTGCTATTTATCATTATTAAAGGGCACAATTTCCCACTGTATGTATAGTTATTATATTACATGATGCCAACATCACCAATCTGTAGGTTTTATAATTACAAAATTGAACTGTATCAAGTTGAAAACATATTATCTCACTCAATGTTGTCAGTTGTCGTACACCGAGACATCGAGTCACGTTTCACGTCAATGCCTCAACACTATGATACATTACTTGACGACTATATAACGTATAATCTAACAGCCAGAATTATAGAATTCTTCAAATCATGGACAGTTTTTAAAATTTTATCTCTTCTCATGCTTAAAACAGTTTTTCTTAATTGCATACATAAAAGAGAGAATAGTTATGCATGCACCTGTTTGACCGGAAACAAGTAATCGGTTATTACTAATTGCATTTTTATTTTATTTCAGAAAACAGATTTGTATGAAAGACTTGGCAATTTGTTGAAATATCTATTCAACCAGCACATTTTTTTTTTATATTCATTTAATTCGACTTTATCATCTATATACATCTGTCGATCACAAACAGAATTGTTACTTTTAATTTCGATAATGACTTTACAGTTTGTCTTTTTTCTCACAAAGAAAACAGAATTAGCAGAATTAAAAAAACACCCACCCCTGAAGAAGAAAAAAACCCAACAACCTTTAGAATACAGAAACGCAACAACCTTTAGAATACAGAAACCCAACAACTTTTAAAATACAGAAACCCAACAAAGGAGGACGAAAGATACCAAAGGAACAGTCAAACTCATAAATCTAAGACAAACTGACAACGCCATGGCTAAAAATAAAAAAGACAAACAAACAACAGCACACATGACACAACAGAGAAAACTAAAGAATAAACAACACGAACCCCACCAAAAAACTAGGGGTGATCTCAGGTGCTCCGGAAGGGTAAGCAGATCTTGCTCCACATGTGGCACCCGTCGTGTTGCTTATGTGATAATAAATCCGGTAAATAGTCTAATTCGGTAGGTCACATTCATGAAAGGGAAGGGAATTGTAGTTACGACGTAAGGAACATATCCGATATCATTTGTGAAACTGTTATTCCATAACGGTCAACCAACTCGTGATGGCGTCCGTAAAATTTACGAAGTGATGATTTCAACTTCACCATTTGGAACTCTTGGTTTAATAGCTTCCTTGTGAGCAGCAATCCTCTATCAAGAAAATCATGATACGAAATGCAAGCACGGGAATATCGTATCAATTGGGATATATATATACCCCGTATGCAGGTGCTGGTGGAAAGTTGCTACTTAGAAATGGAAAGTTCACAATTGGAAAGCTGATATCATCTCTTTTGTCGAAAAGTTTTGTTTTCAACCGACCCTCATTGTCAATTTCTAGATGTAAGTCAAGATATGAGGCCGACTTAACTGTATCTGTAGTATCCTTTATCTCTTAGTCTAGCTCGATGGGATAGATGCGTTCCACATAGTAACCACATTTTGAATTATTTAGAATACAGAAACAAATACAAGGACAATATCGTATAAAAATATGCAAAAGTGACCATTCCCAAAAGTAACCTATCAAAATGGGGGACACAACAACCATAAAACGATAACGGAATGTAAACTTAATATACTATTTTACAACAAAAAGTAACCATAAAACAATCTTTATTAATAGTAATGACAATTATAATTAAACAACAAAGAAAGTAGTTTTTATTAGTAATTGAGTTTTGTTTTCTTCTCAGTTCCATTGTTTTTGTTCTTTGAACTTCATCATATGGCTTTATATCTTTATATCTTCAATCATGTACAAAATAAGTGTATGCAAGAAAGGAGACGATGCATATAGGTCAATGAGAGAGCAGCACCACAATACCAAAGCAACAAACATTTAAGTCAATGAGACAGCAGCACCACACTACCAAAGCCAACAAACATTTAAGTCAATGAGACAGCAGCACCACAATACCAAAGCCAACAAACATTTAAATCAATGGGACAGCAGCACCACAATACCAAAGCCAACAAATATTTAAGTCAATGAGACAGCAGCACCACAATACCAAAGCCAACAAATATTTAAATCAATGAGACAGCAGCACCACAATACCAAAGCCAAAAAACATTTAAGCCAATGAGACAACAGCACCACAATACCAAAGCCAACAAACATTTAAAGTCAATGCTGTATTATAATCTCGTGTGATAAACATACGTACATTTTACCCTGATTTACTATTTCAAGTATTTTTATTTGGTTTTTAATTCTATTTCAAGTTTTAACCTCCAGAATTTAAAACAGTCACGAAAATTTGTTAATAAAAATTGCAAGATCATTATCTTGGATACATTTTGAGAAATTCCTAAACTGCTAACTTTTTTTCTCTTTGTAACTTCCTTTTTTACAAATCTGCAAAAACAAAAGGCATATAAAGAGGAAACTTATATGTATAATAATTCCTTATTACACCGGCATCATAGAGATGATATACACTGATTGTCATTATGCATTCTTCTGTGTATTTTTAATTTTGTTAGTCCATCGATTTGAGTGACAGAGAGAGTCGTGAGACTTCAAATACAAAGATTTTAATTTTGGCTTTCACATAAATACAATCATGTAAAGTACAATCCAAAGTAATTATGTTAGTTTGCACATATAATAGAAAAAAAAACAAAGGATATGGAGTATCCATCCACGACACAAAATCAGTTAGTGCACAACAACAACAACAAAAACCAAAAAAAGCAAAGGAGCAACCCTTACATTGCTGTTCTTCATCTCAATGTCACAGTGAGGCCTTCAATACGGAGCAAAATAAACCAATCTCACTGCAAATTTAAGACGGTCCCTACCACCGGCTTGAGCGGAATTCTTTGCAAAAATGATGTGGATAGAATTTGTTAGACATTTAGATTTAGATAAACTTGTTATAATGCGCACAAGCTACAGATATTTGAATTGATACACATTAATGTTACCCGGGCTCTACTTTTAATCTCCTGCTTGTATAAAAAAGAAAAATAATGATGTACAAATTTGCTAATCTAAAATCTACGACGGTACAGGTAAACCATTCGAAGTAAATATTTGGAAATTACCAGTCCAATGATATATATATTTTAGATATATATTTGATGTTTGAAAAATACAAAAAAATATTTAGTTTTTTTGTTATCTTCCTGTTACAAGTCAGATTTTGACAAAATTGCAGTAATGCTAATTGTCCTGACTGTTGTCAACAGATAAGAAGGAGATACAATTATCATATAACTGTGTTGATATCTCTCGGGGTTAATTTTGGTAATAGGGAAAGGCAAATGTTCAAGATACAGATGAGATGTTTTTTTGTTTTCAATCAGAGAAAAGTAATTTGTCTTGGGTTTTTGAATCCTTTCTGAATTCTGAAAACTTCTTAAAACAAGGCAATTCCAAATATTATAGCGTCTATGACACTATGATATAATTTGTTGCACTTGGGACAAACGTCAAAAACTGTGAAACACATTTAACTTTTTATTCTCTATTTTATTATATAATCAAAAGTGCAGGCAGCTTAATCATTCGACATTCTTGATACAACAGATTTATCATGCAGTTCTCTAATAAGATATCTGATAAGACGATAAGAAATACAATTACATGTACATTCCCTCACACCACACATACAAATGAATTGAATTTGACGAGTCGAGATACGGGGGGAAACGCTAAAGTTATTTAGAATAATAATGGGTAATTAATTTTAACTAAAAATTAATCCTAGCAGGTTTACATTATTCAATATTAAAAATTGAAGACAACTAATAACATTTCGTAACAGGTGTTTTTTTAACTGATATCAAATGAAAAACATAAACTTCTTTGCGAACGACACGTTTCTGGAATTACCGATATCATGACATGGAAAAGATGTAACTAAAGCAACAGCCAATATTATTATACTTGTATCATCTATAATATGTAATGAGTTCATTCAAAGTTACGTGTAAGAACTACATGTACGTGTATATTACAATACAGATAAAGGAAAGTGTTTGTCATGTATTAATCATTCTTGTACATGAAAACGTTAAAACCCGGTGCATTTGTTTGCACCTGTCCTAAGTAGGGAACCTGATGTTAAGTGGTTGTCGTTTATTTAAGTTGTTCATTTGTGTTTCTCGTATCTCGTTCTTTATATAGATTAGACCATTGGTTTTCCCGTTTTATTGGTTAAACACTTGTTATTTTGGTGCCCTTTATAGCTTGCTGTTCGGTGTTGGCCAAGGGCTCCATGTTGATTGCCGTACTTTGACTTATAATCATTCTAGTTCACTATTTTTTTTTACAAATTGTGACTTGGATAGAGAGTTGTCTCATTGACACTCACGAAGTTGTTTCATGGGCCATATTACCACATAACCTTATGTTTTATAATGCGATATTAATTATCATCTAAAAAGGGTTCTTCTTGAATACAACAGTTCGTCTTTGAAGTATAAGGATGTCTAAATCCTAACGACCGACAGTAAGCATAACCAGCTTTGTTCATGCACAAATTATAGGAGTGGACTAGATATTTATTTCTTAGATTATTATTGTAAAATCATAGATATTTCAAATGATAAGATTTGTCTTTTCTCTTCAGTTTGCTCTAAACTGGTCTCGTGAGGAGAGATGTCTCATAGGCAATCATAAGTAGTCACATGTTTTTTCCTTTTTATATTTAAAGGCAACATTAAAACCCAGGACAGACTGGCCTGGGCTAGTAAAATCCAAAAAAGGAAATTTACATCATGATTAAAACTAGCAAAACATTAAATGGAACTAGACAATCATAGGACGACAGGCTAATAGCTAAGGATAGGACAATTAAAAAACCCAATGGCCTGTATGTCTAGGTACTTTCATACGGAAAACAATCACGCCAGACGACAATAGTACATTTACTATGATCGATTTATTGATGTCTCTGCTCTACGCCAATCAGCGCAAACACGGCTAGTATATCTGACATGAGTCAGGAACATTTTGTTCAGTGGTTGTCGTTTGATGTGGTTCATACGTGTTTCTCGTGAATCGTTTTGTATATGGATTACACAGTTGGGTTTCCAGTGTAAATCGTTTCGGGGGTTTATAGCTTGTTGCTCAATGTGATCCAAAGCTCCGTATTGAAGGCCGTAATTTGGCCTATAATGGTTCACTTTTTACAAATTGTGACTTGGATGGAGAGATCATTAATACTCATACAACATCTTCTTATATCTATATATACTATTAAAATATTGCACAACATATGACAAGTTGAAAGGCAATTGTAACTAATGACAACCACTCGATAAAATGCCCTATATGTAGCTGATAAATTCATTTGAAAATACATAGGTCTTTCAAACCCATCCACGAAGGTAAATGAGATATGTTGCGCAATCATTTATTTGTTTTGATATTTTCAGTGTTCTTCAACTTCGTAATTGATTTGGTATTTTACTGTTTAGCTTTAAATAATGTGTTTAAAGTTGACGAAACGCAGGTGGGTATGACACATTAAAACACAAGAATGTTATCTTGGGCACGGTTTAGTTTACAAGCATTGTGTCGTTTCAAATGCTGGTTATCATTTTTGTCTCTAAATGTATCATGCACTAGCCCAGTAATGAAACGATGAGATCTATCTTGTGTTGACATGGAATATTATAGGTTCTACAATGTCCTTTAATTTTCTTAATTGACGCTTTAAGATTGTTGTTATGGACAGATCATTTAGAAATGTTGCGGGATTTGTAAACTTTACCTGGAAAAGTGATGTAACATTAGAACAAATCCGTAAAAATCAGTTAAAAAGGATTTGACCGAGAAGATACCAGTAGAAGGGGACGTAATTATTTTCCCCGCGTTTTTAGGAACTAATAACGTCGTGCTTACTATTTGATCCATAACTGTTACATGTCCTTCAAATCAATAGAACTTTATGGTTTCCATATACGGACTGTGTAAATAGAAACTATAAATACTGTGGATTCATTATTATTCACTTGATACCAATTTTCATGGTTTTCGTGGGAACAGGTGAACCACTAATCTAGATATTTAACGAATTACAAAATTGCTATTAGGTTGTATGCAGACTTTGGCAAAACCAGGAAATTACATATCTTCGGAAATGCAAGTTTTCCGGAATTCACGAAGACTGGTGCCCTGGAGAATAACTGAATTCACAGTACTGTCCTTTGAACAAATCAAAGAAAACTCAAGTTAAGAAAAAGTAGATTGTTGTTGTTTGTTGTTTGGAAATGTCTAGAAAATAATTCAGGCACAAAAGCAAATACCAATCATAGATACGTGTAGATTATGCAAAACAGGTCTACTCAGATGAAGGTTTAAATTGCAACTGCCACTGTGAAACAAGAGAATCTTCGATAAGGAAAGAATTGTTTGTCTTGCAGCAGGCCACATAACTATAAACCGTTATAATTGCAGAGACGCACAATAATTGAAACACAATCGACTGGGTATTGTATTCCCAAGCTAACAGGACATAACTGCGTATTCACATGTCCTCCTCAGCCAAACGGACGCCCCTTTTGATTACCACAAGATTAAAAAGACGCATTTTGACTCTTGACGTATGTTCAAAGCATCAATGCATCATATATAAAATCGATTAAAAAATACTTCCCAAAATCAATAAACAACCAACCTTAAATAGGTTTATCTACTATTGAAGACCGTATTTTGATTTATAATGGTTTACTTTTATAAACTGTGACTTGGATGGAGAGTTGTCCTATTGTCACTCATACAACACATTCTTATACCTTTATTTTTATTTAAATAATCTAAATGATTTTAGAATATTGCATTTTCTGCATGAATGTTAGAAAGCATGAACGAGGCAGATTAAATATGTATCACGATAAATCTAACACTGAAATAAATATGTATTCTTTTTCCTTCGTTCTTTCTTTCTTTCTTTTTTCTTTATTTGTGCCTTCCCAATCGCCTGCTAAAATCATTTGCATACCGTATTCTCTTTTTTTTCACCATTCATTTGTATTGTTTAGAACAGAGTCTGAATCTATCATAACACGTGAATTCAGTTTTAAATAAACGAATCTGCTGCGACAAAACAAGCAATTGTACAAGTGTTTTCATATTCTTATCTTTCTCTCGGTGATATCTGTATTTTCAACCACCACAGGACTCATGACCCTGAAAATTGATTAAAATTAACACACGAATGAATATATAATACTAGTATGTAGAGCGTAGGATTTTATAATTAATGAACAAACACATTTTGAAGGCCCCCTTAATTTTCCAAAAAAAATTCTATTTGTGGAAATTTAATGGTTTAAATTATAACTGCATGATACAATAGGTCCACATGTGTACATATGATTATAACTGATGACAAACAAGTTTAATAAGGTAAATGATTTAGTAGTATTATCAACAAAAGTATTGCGTTGGTCCACGCTGTTATGCAAATGATTCTAAGTAACATTTTAGTTTTGTACGATGTAGACTGAAATGAATTGATGATGTTCAAAGCAGTTTTAGAATTTTACATAAATGTATAAGGGCAATGGTAACCTACAATAATTCAAAGTTTCTATCATATTGCTTTAGAAAAGTCGTCTTATAGCAACGATAGATAAATCACTTCTAGACTGGACAAAAACTGAGCTACTGCTAATGACGGAACATTAATTTTCCTATTAAAAAAGATTTGGGGAAATTTGTGTTTCATTATTAAAGATTGCCAAGATTCTTTATTTATATATATGTTCAACTCCATACTGGTAATGGTTAAACACCAACACATATCACCTGTTTCTTTTTTTTGTTTTTTTTTTTTGTTCGTAATAACTGTATGTTACTAAGTACAAAACGATGTCAAGTAAATCTATAATAAATATGATGAAAAATGCTGCTAGACATGGCGTAAACTATCAGTGAGACAATCACACAATTAGAATTACACATTAAGTCTGGAGAAATATCTATTATAATATTATCAGGGACGTATAGTCGTGCGCTTTAATGGTATCAATATGTCAACATTTTAAAATTTATGTTTCTTCGTTCATCTTTTTTTTTTGGATTAAAGTCATTTCAGTGTAAGCCAATTGAGAAGTTTTCTTTGGATAGAAAAACATGTTTTTATAGTCTACAGTGTAAATATTATCTTACCAGATATATCGATATCATATTCCATGTCTTTATAAGTTTGTTGATCTAATTTATTGGGTCTAGTTTCATAAATCCAATATAAAAATAATATGTCAGTGTATAAAATAAAATTGAGAAAGGAAATGGTGAATATGTCAAAGCGACAACCACCCGACCACAGAGCAAACAACAGCCGAAGGCAACCAATGGGTCTTCAATGTATGTTTGCCAGTGAGACAACTCTCTACCAAAGATCAGACCAAATATAGGCCACCATAATACCACCGTCAACAATGAATAAAACCAATACACCAAGCTAGAAAAGGTCCCGAAATAACAAGTGTGGAACAATTCTAACGAGAAAACTACCGGCTAGTTAATGTACAAATAAAAGTAATATCATATTTGAAGCAACAAACGACAACTGAATTAAGGACTTTGGACAGACACATATACATGATAAAGGATGTGGCGTGTTTGTACATTTTAATGGCCTAGGCGCAAACCTCTTTCCTTTTAGCCAGGATCGGAGGTGCAAAATCACAACATAATAAAAAAAATAAACAAATCAATAAACAAAAAAATAAATACTATAATAAACGACACCCACACAATTTCAGGCTCATAGCACAATTATACATTCCCGTAAAACAAATTTTTTTGCGTGTGAGGCTAAAAGTGTTCCCTTAAAAAAATGAATTCGACCCTCATTTAATGCATTGTATGGTATTTCTAAGACCACCTGCCTAACTTGCATGTTCAATTTGCCAAGTCCGTCCAAATAACATTGAAAGGACTGCGTTTTCAAGAATGAAGCATAGCAAACTTGATATGCTTATTCTTTCAGTACATCGATATCGTGTGTTGACTTTTTCATGGTATAGTAATCGTTTAATGCATTCATTTTTTAAAGCCTGTGTAAACTTTTTGTAAAAAGGCTGATATTATATGCGTCAAAAGCAGAAATAACGAACAAATAGTTAAATACTTGTGCATACATGTAGTATGTCAAAATGCCAAAAGTATTGTAAAAATGAAAACCATGTTTAAATAAATGCATTTACCGAACTAAACTGTTTCGTTATTTATATCCAAACCATATTTTTGAGTACCATCTTATTTCAATGTGGATTTAAATTACGTCTTTAAAAAGAAGAAAATAGACTAATAACCTTTTCTTGATTAAAGTATCAAAAAGTAGAGATACGGTTTGTACATGTCATGGTACAATAGTCCCTACGTTAACTATGTGAGAATCTCCATTGTGATTATTTTTTTAGCAATGTCAATCCAAGTCCATGTTTACAAAAGCAGTTTTACTTACACATTCTGACAGAAGCCAACATAATCTTTCAAACTATGATGTACTATTTTCAGTGCTTCTCCTTTTGAATTTACACACATTAATCCATCTGCACACCTATAAATAGAAATTTATTACCAATTATCAATCAATAAAATTGAGAATGGAAATGGGGAATGTGCCAAAGAGACAACAACCCGACCATAGAAAAAACAATAGCAGAAGGTCACCAATAGGTCTTCAATGCAGCGAGAAATTCCCGCACCCGGAGGCGTCCCCCAACCGGCCCCTAAACAAATATATACTAGTTCAGTGATAATGAACGCCATACTAATTTCCAAATTGTACACAAGAAACTAAAATTAAAATAATACAAGACTAACAAAGGCCAGGGGCTCCTGACTTGGGACAGGCGCAAAAATGCGGCGGGGTTAAATATGTTTGTGAGATCTCAACCCTCCCCCTATACCTCTAGCCAATGTAGAAAAGTAAACGCATAACAATACGCACATTAAAATTCAGTTCAAGAGAAATCCGAGTCTGATGTCAGAAGATGTAACCAAAGAAAATAAACAAAATGACAATAATACATAAATAACAACAGACTACTAGCAGTTAACTGACATGCCAGCTCCAGACTTCAATTAAACTGACTGAAAGATTATGATTTCATCATATGAACATCAGGCACAATCCTTCCCGTTAGGGGTTAAGTATCATACCATCATAACATATATGAGAAGAACATAACCCGTGTCATGCCAACAACTGGTTTTTGAATAATTGTGTTCAGTTCCGATGCAAAGACCCTATAAGTGAATCAATATTAACGCCAAAATATGCAATCTTTAATGACCTGACAACAGTATCGTAACTATATCCCTTCTTAATAAGTCTATTCAAAGGTTTTGTTAGTTTTTGAGGTGAATACTGACACCTTTGTGCTTTATAAAGAATATTTCCATAAAAAATTCGATGTGAAATACCTGAACGTATAAGAAGTCTGCATGTTGAGCTATATTTACGAATGATGTCCTTATACCGATGATAAAATTTAGTAAATGTTTTGACTAGTTTGTGATATCGAAAACCCTGGTGTAATAATTTTTCAGTAATACATAAATTTCTCTCGTTAAAATCTAAAACATTGTTACATACACGAGCGAATCGTACAAGTTGAGATATATAAACACCGTAAGATGGTGACAAGGGAACGTCACCATCTAAAAATGGATAATTAACGATAGGAAATGAAAAATCATCTCTTTTATCCTAAATTTTAGTATTCAGCTTTCCGTTAGTGATATAGATATCAAGATCGAGGAAAGGGCAGTGGTCATTGTTAGTATTAGATTTATTCAAAATAAGTTCAACAGGATAAATTTCTTTAATATACATACTGAAGTCGTCATTATTGAGAGCCAAAATATCATCCAAATATCTAAAAGTATTATTAAATTTGTTTATCAGATGTTGTTTCGAAGGGTCTTTGCTTATTTTTGTCATAAATTGTAACTCATTGCAATACAAAAACAGTTCCGCAATAAGTGGTGCACAGTTAGTCCCCATTGGAATTCCGATAATCTGACGATATACGGTATCCCCAAAGCGAACAAAAATGTTATCTAGTAAAAATTCAAGGGCATATATAGTATCAAAGCATGTCCAATTGACATAGTTTTTTTGTTTATTGCTACTAAAAAATGACCTCAAAGAGTTTGAACATATATATTCACATTCTGACTTTTTAAATGCCCATTTAATTAGGTGTGTGAGTTTTTTCTTAATGAGAATGTGAGGTAATGTGGAAACTAGTCAAAACATTTACTAAATTTTATCATCGGTATAAAGACATCATTCGTAAATATAGCTCAACATGCAGACTTCTAATACGTTCAGGTATTTCACATCCAATTTTTTATGGTAATATTCTTTATAAAGCACAAAGGTGTCAGTATTCACCTCAGAAACTTACAAAACCTTTGAATAGACTTATTAAGAAGGGATATAATTACGATACTGTTGTCAAGTCATTAAAGATTGCATATTTTGGCGTTAATATTGAGTCACTGATAAGGTCTTTGCATCGGAACTAAACACATTTATTCTAAAAACAGTTGTTGGCATGACACGGGTTATGTTCTTCTCATATATGTTATGATGGTATGATACTAAACCCCTAACGGGAAGGATTGTGCCTGATGTTCATATGATGAAATCATAATCTTTCAGTCAGTTTAATTGAAGTCTGGAGCTGGCATGTCAGTTAACTGCTAGTAGTCTGTTGTTATTTATGTATTATTGTCATTTTGTTTATTTTCTTTGGTTACATCTTCTGACATCAGACTCGGATTTCTCTTGAACTGAATTTTAATGTGCGTATTGTTATGCGTTTACTTTACTACATTGGTTAGAGGTATAGGGGGAGGGTTGAGATCTCACAAACATGTTTAACCCCGCCGCATTTTTGCGCCTGTCCCAAGTCAGGAGCCTCTGGCCTTTGTTAGTCTTGTATTATTTTAATTTTAGTTTCTTGTGTACAATTTGGAAATTAGTATGGCGTTCATTATCACTGGACAAGTATATATTTGTTTAGGGGCCAGCTGAAGGACGCCTCCGGGTGCGGGAATTGCTCGCTACATTGAAGACCTGTTGGTGACCTTCTGCTGTTGTTTTTTATTTGGTCGGGTTGTTGTCTCTTTGACACATTCCCCATTTCCATTCTCAATTTTATACAGGGTAGAAAAATCAAAACTTTGAACAGATTTAAAATCACCAATATAAGCATGCAATTTATCAAGTACTTCCAACGAGTTCTTGTCACTCCAAAAGTAATTAATTCCACTATTTTCGAAGGCCTTATTTGAACAATTTATTATCAGGTTTTTAATTGTACCAAGTGTGCTGGTAAGAAGAATACACAATTTAGTAGTGGAACAATGGCTTGAAGACGAAATAAATCTATATTTGTAAGGTGTTTTGTGTAGCTTCGGAAGCCAGTACATAGTTGGGACTTTCATTGTATTTGGCTCTGCTTGTAAAGCGGTAGCTAAAAGTTTATGTTTGTTACAGATGTCGTTTTCTGAAAATGGAGTCAGTTGGAATGTTGGTGAATTGGTGATTTCTTTTTTCAGAACCTCAATGTAAAATTTACGTCAAACAATACTAATATTATTAGCAGCTTTATCGGCCGGGACAAAAACAAATTTCTTGGCTAGTAGTTTGAATTTATTAAAGCTTTTATACTAATTACCAGGTTTTTATATACAACTCAATGGTGACACTTGCTTCTGTTTACATTTTGAAAATATCACACATGATATACATGTATTATTACATTAAAGCAGGAATCATTTACCCTGTCGAAGCCGCAGTTCCTGGTGGTGCATTGCCTCAGATTTTGTTAAGTGAGTCTTCATTTAAACCACTAAAGCACACCTAATGTTACTGTTTATGCCGAGCTTGGCAGATATCGAATATCAATTAAGGCAAAGTTCGTATGATACATTTTTGGGGCAGATTATTAAATTTATGATAAAAAAAATAAAATTAAATATCTTGTCTACTATATAAACTTGTATTCATGAATTTTCCTATTTATGGATACCAACACCAGTGGCTAGTATATATATAAAAACATCTAGACATCTATGGAATTAATGTCAAACATATGGCATATTCTATTTGCTGATAAATTGGTATCAAAAACTGTTGAGCAAAAACAACAAGATCAATACAAACAGTCGTGGTTGTCATATATAAATGGTTCACCAAAGCGGTTATGCCAATGAAGTACTGGTATTAGGAAATTAAGTTTGAGAAATATTTTAACATTTATTCAACAAGTCATTCGTACACACTGTGTAAATTTAAATCAAAGAACTGAAGTACTGAACATCGATTCGGATGATCGCAAGTTCTTGTGGATGGTCAAAAGCACTTGTCACAGAAAACAAAATCACATCTCTATACCTGAAACTGAGGTTAATATGCAGAGATAACAAAAAATCTGAGACAAGTTCGTACATTGATGATGAATAAATGACAGGAAAATCATCTCACCGTAATAACTATTATATTGTAGTGATACAAATCAGTATACAATGGTTAAAATTTTGTTGTTATATATTATATTAATATAACAGTTACATGTATATATAATTTTCATCAATTAACTTGTATATCGTTCTATTATGTTATTCTAATAATAGTGCAGTGCAAGTGCATGGTGGACACTCTTCTGTAAAAATTCGATTTTTCTAAAAGATTGGATATGAGTAGGCATTCATATTTTCACGCAAAAAAAATCTTACATACAGAGTTACCGGTCCTTGCCGGGATTGTCGCAAAACGTTCCTGAGATATTCTTCCGCATGCTTTAACACATTTTATTGGTACGTGTGCATAGATATTATCAATGATTTTTTACTTATATATATATATATATAGGTGTAAAAAATAATTTTCACATGTGCAGATATATATATTCATTAAATAAAATAATAAAATAAGTAAAAAGTTAACAGTTAACAGTTCCATTCTATCGATTTGATTTCATCCTTCCATTGGGACTCTTCAGGATAACTTCAATGGAAGGATGAAATCGATAGAATGGAGTTATCCTGAAGAGTCCCAATGGAAGGATGAAATCGATAGAATGGAACTGTTAACTTTTTACTTATTTTATTATTTTATTTAATGAATAAATATATATATATATATATATATATATATATATATATATATATATATATATATATATATATATATATATATATCTAATGAAAATATTTTCATATTATTAATTCATATTCTAAACAAAAATATTTTTATCAGTATTCATTGAAGAGATGTATTTACAACAAACGATAAGGAATGTTATTTTGTACTCTTTAATGTTCGCGTATTTATTATGTTTATAGATCGGTTACAAACCCTAAACGAATGTTACGTAATGGAAATCTAGGCGATAGCAATACATCGAAATACCCTCACGGTCATCGCGATGTAAAAAGGTAGTCATCGATTTTTAGTTGAGACAGGAAGATGGTACTTCTAGAGACGGTAGAGTATGTAACTAGTGTGACTCAACTGACATTGGTAACGAATACCACTTCCTTACTACTTGTAAAATAGAAGTAAGAGTAGAAAGAACAAAATTATTTAAATGTACCGTGCTCTGTAATTTTGTATTTAGTTTATGAGAATGAAAGATTCATTAATTCATAATGAATGTCTTTTTAATGAAAACAACCATTCTTATTAAAGTAGATTGTTGGGTGGATTGATAGATTATTGTTTCACAGCGAAAAATAAAAACTATATGTATGTTAGGGCAAAAGCATGTTATAGAGCTATGTCTATGAATACTGAAGATTCAAGAAAAAAGAGTGTTATAAAACTTTTAATACAAATGGGATCGTCATATAACTTTTAATTGTTAAAGCACTCGATTGACATGTAAATGGAAGTATAATTTATTTCTGACAACGGACAATTAGACAAAGAGTCATTGAAACTTGTCCTTATCCTATAATAAGTATTGTTCTAACTATAAATATAGTGTTATTCTAAAGAATGTCGACTTTATTAGGGTAATGATCTAATTGTCCATTAACAGACTATTATTTCCCACACAGATTTCGATTTCTTTGTTCTGATACCTTTACGCATAATTTATCTTTCTGCCATATGGTCGGTTCAATATTCAAATGAAATACATCCGTCTGTTTAAATACACTCCTTTAGAAAAGTTGAACAAGGACTCGAAAACTGAAAACAAAGGTGTCAATGGTTTGTACAAACAATGCTTCGAACAAAGAAACAACTATTTATAAAAAGGAATAAGAGATATATACATTTATGTATGCAGAGAAATTCAAAAGGACTGTTAAGAGTAAAATAAAAAAAATACTGAACATCGAGTCCCTAATCAAATGGCAAAATCAAAAGCTCAAACACATCAAACGAATGGATGACAACTGTAACATTCCTAACTTAGTACATGCATTTTCTTATTCCCCAAAAATGAGGCTGAGGAAGCCGTGTCTGTTTTTTTCTGTAATCTCTAGTTCTGTGTAATATATTAATGGAACCCAATTAGAAAAGTTTCGATTGTTAATGGAAAGAACATCATACATTTTGTACATGTATCTGGATTTGACATTTAAAGACCTGACTTCTTCGATTATCTTGTTTTTGACAAGTGTCTGAAGGAACCCCTTATAGCTTGTTATGAAATAAGTTGCTTACCTGGGAGTCTCTGCACTACATTGCTCGTCTAGATTTAAAGCACACTCATCACAGCATCCACAAAATCTCCGAACAACTTCACAATTCGTGTCCATTAAAACCGGACATGGGTGATGTTTCAAGAAATGTCGACACTTATTATGACATCTATGACACTTAGCATCTTCTAACAAAAATAGTATTAGTATCATAACATATATAGTCGTGTATGTTTTCATCTTTATCCTTCAATTATATAATGTAAACGAACAATGCAGTAAACAATAGCAATTACCAAAATAAACCCTTATATACGTTATGCATCTGTGCATCAGTTGCACAAAGTCTGCAGTGATAAAGCTTGTTAAGCAAATGATTTTTGCACTGACTCATCTTGTTTGTTACCTAACCGAATTTCTGTTCACACGTTTATTCAACGGGGGTCAAATGCAACGAGTTACGTAATGTAGTATTATGAAACTATATATTTGATATGCGTGTAAATATCAAAACCACACAAACATCCATTTGTCAATTCAATTGAAATCAATTTATAAATTCTTTCAATAAACTAAGCTCTAATGGTATTTACATAATATTCTCATTTTTTGCTTAATATCCAGATCCATGGACAACAAGGAATTTCGAGCTTTCTCTCTTCTATTTTATAGTGAGAAAGTCAAACTGTTATGTAATTAATCAATTTCCAAAAGTTTATTTTTTTGGAATATATTTTAGAGTGACTGGTGTCGATTAATGGTGGATAACAAAAATGACCACAAAAAGCACTTCCTAATCTGTTTGGTTTATATAATATAAAATTAAGGAGATGTGGTAGGATTGCAAATGAATCAACTATCAACAAAGTTTTAAAGTTTAAATGAAGTGGATATAATTTAAGCGATTATAGGCAATCGTGCTGCCTTCAATATATGTGCTTGTTTATCCAAGCTTGCTCGTCAATGCTCGTACTATCATTTAATCACCGATTTGTCTTGCTTTAATTTTAAACTTTATAGAAAAAGAGCATATGTTTTTTTTTTGTCAATGTATGCTTTAAAGCTAAGAAACGTTTCTTTCATGTAATACTTTTGCTCATTTTTATAAGGCATTTTCATATTTATAATTGTTCCTTGCATCAAACGTTAGCGATACATTATTTTGAATCAAATAGAAAAGGACCGATTTTGGCCTTAAATTTCAGGTTCATTTGACGAAAGATTTTGACCACTTTTTAAACACTTAAAAGTCTATTTCTTTTGAATCAATTAGTTTATGTGAAAGATTTTAACTGATTTAGTCATTAAAAATGATCCGATTCAAGCTCAAATATGAAAAATCTACCAAATATGCGAAAAAATGTCACTTTTCAGATGGTTTTTGTCAAAAATGAAAGTGGCCGCATCCGTGTTCATCCTCAACCTTTATATATGTAATGTATTATCATAAAATACAACTAACATTTCAATATTAAGGATGAACACGAACGCGGCCACTTTCGTTTTACACGAAAACCGTTTAAAATTTAACTAAAATGCTAGAATTGTGAAGATTTCAGTAATTTAGCATGATTTAATGGTGCTAGTACCCGATATATGTGCATTGTATTGTCAAAAAGAGCCCATATTTATGTAGCAGAAGCATTCTACTGTCCAATAAACCACTAAAAGTTTACATTTCAACAATTTTGTAAAACTGCTATATTTTGGGGCCGAAAAGGGGTCTTACTGGACCTACTCCTTTCAGAAATTTTTATTTGCTCCAAATGGATCTTTCTCGTTCTTAAATACCCATTTAGAGGTTACACATACAAATAGACTTTCATTGTTAAGGTTTTTAACGATATTAGATAACGAGCATAATAATTATCTTCGGCAGAAATGTTTGTCTCGATTACCATGCCAGTATCGTTAAACATATCACAGTCCTTGGTGTTGTGATGCTGGCTTTTGTTTCCAATTTTTATTTACATGACAACATGGCCTTTTTTCCAAAGCGAATGAAGAGTATATTACAAGAGTTAATAATCTAGTTATATGTGATTTCAAAGGGATATTGTATAGGTCAAAATCTCTGTGCTAAATCTGTATTTTTTAAAATCTATTTTTTTTCAACATAATAAAATATTTATTCATTAAATCTTGCTCGTTACAAATTTCACCCCGAGTCAAAGCTTCTCTTGATTTACGCTGTTACATGTAGGGACGACATCAAAAGTTCAATGTAGGATAAAAAAAACTTAATTCACATAGTTTTTACACTGACCCCCCCCCCCCTTTTTAACTTAATTTGGGAAAAATTGATTTACCAATAGGGATATATGTAAAAATCGATTTTAGATATACAAAACTTGCAGAATTTCAACCCCCACCCCCAAACTATTTGATTTAAGTTTTTTTTATCCTACATCGATCTTTTGATGTCGTCCCTTACACTCCACTGATTATGATGGGATATAACAACTGATCCAAATTATCAACTTATAAATAATTAATAATTTTATTTCTTTATCTTTTTGAATTTTGATTTTGATAAAAAAAAAAAAAATGAATTCATTAAGCGTGCTCTAGTTGATCTGTAAAGCGACACATAAAAATGTGGTCAGACTGTCACATTCCCCGTTTATAAAGAAATATTAATATTTCTTTATTATACATGTATGTGCTAAATATAACGTATAATAGACTGTGTCACTGCATGATTCAATGGTGTATAAATAAATCCTACTGAAAATCAAATAGCGTAGATAGTATTTTTAGTTCAATCCGGTGAATACTTTGTTAATATAATTTAAAAGATCATGAATGCATTCTACAACGGCTTAGGGAGCTACCATTTATGGGGGGGCTAGGATGAAAAATTTTGTCCTGCTTTTTTTTTAGTTGTAATCTCTGTCCTGCCTTTTTATTTTTTACTCTATTCGGTCCTGCCTTTTTTTTTACTAGTTATCCTGACTTTTTTTTACACAAGTTGTCATCCTGCCTTTTTTTTTACCAAGTTGCTCATCCTGCCTTTTTTTTTACTCAAAACTCCTGTCCTGCCTATTTTTTTCAAATTTCATCCTAGCCCCCCCCCCATAAAAATCAAATGGTAGCTCCCTTAACACAGAAATAAAATATACCTATTCAACTTTTTGGGAGTATTATTCACCTATGTCTATGATAGTGAATTTTATATTTTCGAATTAAAAGTAAGTACATGCAGTTTGGGTCTAGTTCACATCTATTTTGACTAGTCTTTAGACAAAGGTCCATTGAAAATACAGACGACGTAGAGTATTTTAATTTCTATATATTATGTTTTGGTATTCAGGTCGTCCATACATTGAACCAAGGAATTTCTGTTAAAAATAGTTATATATAGGAAAACCAACTAGTTTATCCTCCGAAAATAAATAAATAAATAAAATAAAAATCTAAAGAGTTTTTCTTCTATTTTCTGATACTTATTTGAATATTTGTTAGAAAACACCAAAATGATGAATTTAGAAATACGGGATATTAATAGCTATAGTGTCACAGTCATGCTTTTTAATTTTTATTTCACTATTCACCGCTTCAAGTTGAATAATGAAACATAAACTATTTCATTATTCATTATTATTTTTTTAATAGTGAATAGTGAACTATTTCATTATTCATTATTGAATTTTGAATAATGAACTATGAATAATGGACGTACTTCAGCGCGGTTCTTTAGATTAAGGAGTTTGTGACGATGAGATTTAAAATAACAAGGTTCTAAAATCGTAGGTGACCTCCATTTTTACCTTATTTGTTTATTTTTATTCCTAATAACTGTATTACCCCAACCCCCTTTTATATATAAAATGATAGTCTGTTCTCATGACCGATAGCTATATAAGAAGAAGTCTGAGACAAATCAAAGTCAACACTGCAGGTCTGCATCAGAAATACACTCCTGTTCTTCTGTCTGACAGTAAGGGGACTTACATCAAAAGAGAGGTCACAAATTTGGATGAACTTAATATACAATTTGTAAACCAGTCTAGTTCCAAACTAAGGGATTCCATTTTATGGCATACACGTTTATGTTTGGTTAGGTACATGTGACGCTACAACCAAAGAAGGGATCGAAATACCTGAAGCTCAGATTTCAAAACACATCTAGTATTCTGAAGTACATCAAGGACAAATTTGAAGATCTAACCCTAGCAACAAAGATATCCCGAAAAAAAGAATACTCCACGAGTAACCCTTCTTGAAATTCCTCATTACTCAATTGTTGAATTTAACGCGTCTAGAAGTAACCCAGACCCTCACTCCTTCTATGAGGACGATTTAAAGTTAGCCAAACAAATTGACACGATAAATAACCTGATACGTCAACTGAATAATACAGAACAGGCCAGATCTCCCAGATTCTCTCTTGATTCGATACGACCAACAAAAGGCCACAAAGGTACCAAAGCAAAGGCGCACAGTCACTAAAGCTACAAACAAGTATACCTGGATGGGGAACACCCAAACCCCCTTTTAGTCAAGTTATGGTACCAGCGTATTGGAAGGTAAATTGTATTTGACTGCTTTACAAAATCAAAGACGAGTTGTCATAAACACAGACATAGACGTAACTAAAAAATCAAGAAACTGAAAAATCGTAGTAAAAACAGTTTTGCTACCTATTTAGTAACACCTATCTATTGACTCTTAATTCGTCAATTGCCAAGTCAAATCGACCAATGATCTCCATGTTCTAAAGTCTAGGACTCAATCACAAGTTTTATTATCTTATATAAATAACAACACAGTTTATCTTATAGTTACGATAGTAAAAACTGTTTTGCTGTCAAGTACAAGTATACTATAATATATAATAATTCAACCATCATAAAACAGAAAAATAGTAGAATATATATTAAAGATCATGAAATTTATGTTTCATATCACATGCAGAGTTTGTAAAATAGCAACAAATAAATATCTCTGACACTGCTCTAGTATTTATGATAGTATTAGAAAACAGTTTTGCTGTCTAAAGAACACCACTAGGGAACCTCTACATCTTATAGGTTTAATTTTAACAGACGACAAAAGGATTTAAGGGGTCACATCACATGCAATTTCAAATAGCAACAAATCAATTACTCTGACACTGCTCCAGTATATATGACAGTAAAAACAGTTTTGCTGTCGAGAGAACAACACTAGAGAACTTCTACAACTTATAGGGTAAATTTGAACAGACATCATATTAAAGGATTTAAGGTCTCACATCACATGCAACTTCAAAATAGCAACTTAAAAAATAACAAAAAAATATATCTTGACACTGCTCCAGTATTTATGATAGTACACACAGTTTTGCTGTCTAGAGAACAACACTAGGGAATATCTACAGCTTATAGGATTTAATTCAACAGACGTCATAAGGAAGTAGGGATTCATATCACATGCAAAGTTCTTTAAATAGCAACAAATAAATATCTCTGACACTGCTCCTGAATATATGATAGTAAAAACAGTTTTGCTGTCTAGAGAACAACACTAGGGAATATCTTCAGCTTATAGGTTTAATTTCAACATACTTCATAAGGATATAGTCTTGAAGAATTATTTTTTTCAACTGATCTTTTAAAGGGTTCAGGATAGTAAATACTGTTTTGCTGTCCAAAGTGAATCAACATCAAGGTAACAAAAATAACATTTAGTATTCTATTGATAGTAAAGACTGTTTTGCTGTCCTTAGAATAAACATAATGGCCTCACCAAGAAGGTCGCATAGAGACAAGATAACACCATACAGATATACACCCAGTCTAGCCGTTGCAAAACACAAGGCACGACTGAAGAGCAATGAACTAGCACAACGCTCTAGTAACATCACACCAAATAGAACAAAACAAGGGAAGACAACTTTAACAAGTACACACTCAATACAACTAAAGCTGCCCAAAAAATGGTTGATGCTACTGAACAAATGGATGTTCAAGCTGAATTTAAAAGAGGGACACTGGTTATGAAATTCACTCCTGCTACTTTTTTGATGTTTCATAAGGACACTCTATCATTTTATGAAAATTCTACAAAACTTACCGCCATTTCTCATTTTAAAAGAGACAAGCACAATCTTTTTGTTGAAGAATCTCTCAGTATAAAACCAACCACTAACATAGGGATTGAGAGGCGACAAGTCTATATAATCAACATGTACAAAACTGCCTTTTCAGTAGAAGCCAATGGTAGAGACATAGGAGACTTTATTAGAAAAGATCTACACGAAATAATACAGACTCTCCCTTCTACAAGTGTCCTGAACAAAATGAATTCAATTATACAAGAATCTTCTAGCTCATTTTTAGCAGATAAACTTGTAAACAATTCTATACAATCAGATAAGATCTCAACTCATGATTCACCAATAATACAAATGCAAAATAGAGGCGACAATGTTGCACTCAGCACAATCTCAAACCTTGCTACAGATGACGCTACAGCAACAACAACCCCCTCTCAGAATTTTCCATCTTGTCCTTCATGTTCCGGAATCATAGTCGACTATTATTTCATTATCTGTGTTGTATGCGACGAAAAATTTCATTTTCAATGCCAAAACATCACATCAGACTTTTGCAAATCAATGAGCTTCGAAACATTAGAACGTTTTCAATGTATTCAGCCTCGTTAAAAGACCTATCAATTTGTGAACTGGAATCAGTCAATCAAATCACTGAACAAAGTGCTTACTCTCTGAACTCACCTGATACTATAGTAAAAACAGTTCCTAACAACAACGAACCTGTTAAATTATCACTTGAAACTGGTACATCTGATCGCATCTCTAGGTCCAACCCTCAAGACCACTTGTATTTAAATATGCATAGTATCAAACAACCTACAAATGCAAGAGCTCCTGAAAACATAACACCAAGCTCTCAGACCCATATAGATCAATCAGACACCACCAACAAGCATACTAAACAATCATTACCTAAGAAACAGAAGAACGTAAAGCAAGAAGATCTAAAAGTCTAAGCTTGTTGTGGCTGAAGCTCACATTGCAGCTCTGGAAAACACCGTTCTAGATAACAATAACAATAAGAAACTTGAAACTTGCTCAGTTAGGTCATAATGATAGTAGTCAGAATAGGGTAGACTATCTCAGCTCAAACCCTAATGTGTTGACCACAAGTTCTACTTATCAAAACTGCCATTGTATACAACTGGATAACAGGGTTAAGGAACTAGAACGAGAAATGACCAATCTCAGATTATTAAACTTGGAAAACCAAATGTTAACGTTCAGGAATCAAAGTCAAAATAATTTCCACTCACAAGCTCCTGTACATATGGTACCACCACAACCTATTTTTCATGCTACCCAGACAATAGCACAAAATCAATGGATGCAACAAGCACAACCTCACCCATTTTTCTATTATGGTGTACCTGCTTCCCCACCGTATATGTATAGACAATCAGATAGAATACCAGAAGCTTCAAGACAATAAAATTGAGAATGGAAATGAGGAATGTGCCAAAGAGACAACAACCCGACCATAGAAAAAAAAACAACAGCAGAAGGTCACCAACAGGTCTTCAATGTAGCGAGAAATTCCCGCACCCGGAGGCGTCCTTCAAAGCACAGAGACCTAATATTAATCAGCAAGTTCAACAGGCTCAAATGTTCAATCCTCAACCAAGTGAACTTGCAACTCAGATACCGATCTCTGATAGTAATAACTGTATTGCTGTCGACCAAACATCGTCTCAACAATTTTTGGTTAACCAATCATACAGGAATCAAGGCAATGGTGAATCAAATATGAAATTTAAAGTTACTGAAGATGTAAGTAACACACTGAGCAATGATAGTAAAAACAGTTTTGCTGTCAGAGAAGACTTGAAAGTTAAAGTTCATGAAGATACATATAACACATTGAACAGAGATAGTGAAAACAGTTTTGCTGTCCTCATAGAAAATGTTATGGAGAAAGCGCCAAATAGTTCTATACAGGATCATATAGTAAAAACTGTTTTGCTGTTAAACATATGAAGGAAACAAAGAATTTAGACAATTATCCCAAAGCTGTTCAACCGCATTCAAATCATCCTGTTCACAGTAAGCTAAAAAATGGAACTTCTTTCTTAGACAAAGGACAAATCATTCTCATAGATCCAGATATAGCGCTCCCTGTGAATCGAATGATGTAACCTTGGAAAAAGCAAGTCCACTACGTATCGTCTCCTTCAACATTAAAGGCTTCAACTCCAACAAAAATTACTTTAATGAACTCCTAGATAAACACGACATCATACTTTTGCAAGAACATTGGCTTTTTAATTATAAAAAAGAACAACTGAAACAACATCATTCAGACTTTCTCAAGACATATTGATGATGATGAACCGATGTCCCCAATTGGTCGACCGAGAGAGGACATGGTGGTATCGCAATCTTATACAAAAAATCCATGTCTTCAATGTTTTCTCAACTTCCAGACGGAAACAACAGAGTTCAAGCTATTGAAATATCTACAACTGGAAATCCTACACTTGCCTTATTATTGTATATCTTCCTTCTAGAGGTACTGATAGTGGACACGATGCTTATAGAACAGCTTTAGACACTCTTAAAGAAATTATCCTCAAGTATCAAGAAACACACTCAATTATTATAGCAGTGGACTTTAACGCCTCATTTATTAGACATTACAAGGACTCCCAAGATGAACTCTTCAAACAGTTTTGTAAAGAGAATGGAATGGAACTTCCAGTAAAATACCCAACTGATCACACATATTTTCAAGGAACATCTAGATCACAGATTGACTACATATTGGTAAAATTTATTGAGAACAATATGAGATTAAAAGATCTTATTCAGGTTAAAATCCTGCGTGAAGGTCACAACACCTCTGACCATTCTCCTGTGTCTGCCGATCTCTGCATAAAACTAAGTGCAAGTCAGAAACAGTACAGAGAAAATATCCGTACCAAAATTAACATAGAAAAAGAGAATAAGGATAACAATGCTCTAAAAGTACAGGAAGTACTAAAGGATAGAAAATACCTTATTATTAGAACACCATATGGAATTGATCAAGCTACAAATCAATTACTAACTGGTTTAAATAACGCTTTGGATACATGCTATTCTCGATGAAAATCAAAATTTAATAGAAGGAAAAAGATAAGCTGGTAACCAAAACCTGCCAATGCTGTTAGTAAATCAAAAAAAGCATTCTTCCTCTGGAAAAAAGCAGGATCTACTCCTTCTAAAGATAACATCTATAACATACATAGGCTTGATTATAAACGGGTAGTGAGATCAATACAAAGACAACAAAGTGCTGACAAAAGAAATCAGTTACACGAAGAAATTATGAAAGCATCGGATAGAGACAATGAACTATTCTTTAGGTTAATAAAAACCCAAAGATCCTCTTCCTCCCAATTCACTCATACGCTGCAGACTCCAGATAAAGAAGCTTCTACGCCGGATGATGTTAATGAACTCTTTAAAGAACATTTTGCAAACTTAGCGAAAAAAAATGAGATTCCATTTTTCGATAAAGAACATGACAATTTGGTCAATTTAGACGCAGAAACAATCGTAAAATTATATGAAAATGAAGACACAACTGTTCAACCTGTTACCTCCTCTGAAATTACAAAACTTATCTCACAATAAAAAAAGCGGAAATCTGGAGATGTAGACGGTCTAACATCAGAGCATCTTATATACGGAGGTATAGCTCTAATTGACTACCTGACAACTCTGATCAATAACATATTTTACACAAAACATGTAGCTGCTGCTATAAAAAAAAAAGGGCCTTTTAACTCCAGTTCATAGAAAGACAAGGATCCAACAATTCCATCAAAAAATAGAGGAATAACTCTCTATCATATGCAAGGTCTTAGAACTCTGCTTACGAGCTAGAATTGAAGGTACATGGAATAAGCAACAAAATAGATTACAGGAAGGTTTCACAAAAGGTTCTTCCTCAATAAACATTGCTCTTTTAATCACTGGAGGAATAAACGAAGCAAAGGATAATAATGAAGAATTAATCTTAATCACCCTAGATGCAGAAAAATCTTTCGATGTGGTAGATCACATACATCTATTTTGGAAACTTTATCACGGAGGAATTACAGGCCCAACCTGGTTATTGATCAGTGAGTTATATAAAAATACATCAACTCAAGTAAAATCTCAAGGATGTATCTCGCAAGCTTTCACATACGAGCAAGGAGTAAAGCAGCTCCGTAGGTATTTTATCTGCCAACTTCTACAAAGCATACAAAACGAATATCCTAGATATACTTGAAGCAACAAATACTGGATTTAAGATCGGAACCAATTACTTAGGTTGTCCAACGTGTGCAGACGATATTATGCTATGCGCAACTTCTGAACAGGATGTACCAACTCAACTCCGTATCATTGAAAGCTGAACAAAAAATGATAGAGTTAAAATCAATAGTAAAAAGACCGAAATATTATTGATCAACAAAAAGAACAAAGAATCAAACCTTGAAATTTTCAACGAGAAGATTAGCGAAAAACAGACCATAACGCATCTGGGTATTGAAAGACAAGACCGAAATACCCCAAATGTAGTCAACAGAATATCCACTGCTAGAGCTACCATGTATTCTCTCATGGGAGCAGGCTTACATGGAATAAATGGAGTACATCCATTGATTTCATATAAAATGGCGAGAACATTTGTCATACCAAGAATGCTATACGGCTTTGAAATTCTTCATTTTACTAAGACTGATATTTTAAAATTGGAGAATTTCCAGAAAAAGACATTTAAACATCTGCTATCTCTACCACAGCGAACTGCAGATGCTGCAATATATATTTTGCTTGGATCAGAATCCATTGAACAACTCATCCACAAGGCAATGATTTCTCTATTCCTTAGAATTTCAAAAGATACAAATTCAATAAGAGTACAAAATAGTAATCAGACAATTAGCGACAAAAGATGAGAACTCCAACAGCTGGTATATAAAAGTGGATAATATTCTCAAGTCATATGAATTGCCCTCTGCGCACGAGATAGTCTTAAATCTAAAAAAAACTGGAAATGATTGACCCATGATATGAAAGATTCAACATGGAAAACAAAATAGTCTGAGATATCTGAAACAAAATCAACATTAAATCATATGGAAATAAGCAAATGGAATTTCCGAAGTCCTAATAATTGTTGGAGCAGTGTCAGAGACAACAAGAGAGATGTTGCTAAAGGCATAATTAAATCCAGAATACTTACTGGAACGTATAAAACTCAAAATATATAAACAACCGCTTTGATTCAACAAAATCTGCAGAGTGCAGACTATGTATGGAAGAAACAGAAGACTATAAACATTTTCTTATGAACTGCAAAAGTCTTAACCCTGTCAGAAAAATTCACCATATCAGACTAAAGCATTTGATGATTGAGAATCAGATCAACTACAACTACATCATTGAATCTGAAAATGATCTACTCCAATTATTAATTGACAGTTCCACCAACCGTCGGGTACAAAAATCTCAACTAGTAGCTATAGAAAGAATCTGCAAAGACTGGGTATATGCATTACATTTCAAGAGAGCAGAATTACAGTGAAATACACATAACATTTATACTCTATATACAAACTGCAAGATAACAGAAATACAATGAAGGATAATGAACAATTGTACTTGACCCCTTGCTGGTGAATATCCCATCATTTAAAATTCTAGCTAGTGTCGGTCATGAGAATGGATGTAAATAAGAACATATCATCATGATCATTAATGATAATTTTATTTGTCATTCCACCAATAAATACTCCATTAAAATAGAGAATTAAACCTGTAGCTGGAGGATAAATAATATCTAAAATGACCCTCAATGTTCTATTGTTAACATAAATAATAATACATATTAAAATAAATCAACAACATGAGTTAATAAATAAATTTGGTGTAAATACTGTCTTCTGATTGGTTAAAAGAATTAGCTTTATTTTCAATGTTATCAATTTTTATGGCGACACGCCCACTCTAACGTTGTGTATTCATACGCAAACATCTGTGTACGTTGTTATTCGTATTAATATACATCTTTGAGCCTTATTTTTGATAGAAATTTATTTATAATGAATGGCAATAACGTATTTTGAATTTATTCAACCATAAAATTAATTTTTGCGAACCCCCAAACCCCCCTAAATCCGCTAGTGGATAAAGTAAAACAGATTATAAACAACACAACATATCAGCCAAAATCCAAAAGAGAAGACCCATTTATGATGTAACTGAAATAATAGGTTTTAGAATTTGTATTCAATCAACAGGAAACTGATTTCAACATCCATCATGTTTTATAATGAGTATTTACAGAATTTAACTTGTCGTAGTCACAACTCCCGTATTTTGTCAGTTGCAATCATACATCGTTTTAAAACATCTTTGAATAGAGAGGGGATTTATCGCGGCCTGAATTGATAACACATATCATTCTGCCTAGTTTGCGATGAAAACTATTTGTCAAAGATGATTATTTATTATCAGATTTTGTGGAAATAACAGAAAGTTAATTATTTGATTATCATATATTTAAGTCTCTCAAGAGCATTAATCGCTCATCTGTAAATTTTTGCTCAAATCTTTCATCAATGATTATTTTTGTTTTCAATATATATTAATGAGCGGATTAAAATTCCATTTAGATGTTCTTTGTATCTTTCATATTTTATTCAAAAGCAAAACATTGCGTTTTACCCCTATGTTCCATTTTAGCAATAGTGAATATGTTTTTGACGTACTTATTATTTAAAGAGTGTACAATTTATGTAGACAATGTATTTGTTAAATAGTAATAATATACATTGTACATATACATTTGATGTAAACCATGTATTTGTTGATTTTGTTCAATAGATGTTGCTTTTAGACCATGTATTTAGTTAATATAGATGAACTACAATAAAATATTATATATTTATTGATAGACTTTACTTTTCATAGAACATGTATTTGGTCAAATAAAGTTGATGCTCAGTTATGCATTCAATATAAACCCTGTATTTGGTCAACAGAATTTGATGATTGCATACATTTTTTAAAAATGAACCTTTTCTTATAAACCATATTTTTGGTTAGTAGAATTTCATTATCAGATATACATAACACATAGAAACATATATTTGATCATAAATGTTTCATATGGACAATAGATCAAAATATAAGGAATATAGCTTTAAAAATTTGTACAGCTGAGAGATGCTGGTCTGAGTTACAGTTATGCTGCAATGTAAAATGCTTTAAAAGAGACTCCAATAGACAATGTTTTGACATTTCTAATATAATTACCTGCATGGGCCGGTAGTTAGTTTTATAACCTTTTTGTTTTTGTTTTCAAAAGTTCTACATAAAGTAAACCTTTCATAAAAATTATTTTTATGCACAAAATATGAATGTGTCATAGCAGTAGGATATCATGCTAGTTTAACTAAACTTAACTGCTTGGGCCGTTAAGTCATTATTACAAAATGAATGCTTGATTTATTCTCTCATTCAGATATTTGCTTATATGTCTTGCTCATTTAGTTGTTTTGTTTAGGTGAAGACAGTCTTTTATTGAAGTTTGATATTGTAATATATATATAATCACTGAAAAGATTGTTGACAAGGACATTGTCTCATTGTTATTTGCAGAACTTGCTTGGGCTGGTACTGTATTGCAACTTATTTATAGGTTTTTCAAATATTCTTAATCACATTCAGTATTTTCACTGTTAGTTACAAACATAGATTGAGCTTGAACTAATATAGCTAATATGAGAAATTGAACATCTTGTGAAGGCATAAATAACTTGTTAAACATCAAATATGACGAACAGTTCTGAATTTTGCCAAGTGCTTGGCCTTTGTGGGGTAGGAAAGATTTATTTTATTGCATTTTTCCTGGTGGCTTAGTTGACCCCTTCCTAGGCCAAGCTATTGTATTCTGTATTATTTTATTATCGTTTTATGTTTTGCATTCATTATTATCAGAGACATATAATACATTATATGTCTCTGTTATTATCTTGTTGGAAAATGTATATGTATATATTATATATTGTTTATTTTTGTATGAGAAACATTTTTACTCTGAATAAGTAAAAATATTGCAATTCAACTTCTTGTTTCTCTTTTCATTTATGCATTGCCCAAATGGTCCAATAAATGTTAAATACATGAGATACTCGCCGATTCATTCAAGTGAAAGGTAAACCTCTCGTTGTTTGTTTGGGTTGAAGGAGGAAAGCATAAATATTAATGAGCGGATTAAAATTCCATTTAGATGTTCTTTGTATCTTTCATATTTTATTCAAAAGCAAAACATTGCGTTTTACCCCTATGTTCCATTTTAGCAATAGTGAATATGTTTTTGACGTACAAAGGGAATAAAATACATTTACACTAGATACTCTGAAGCTGATATTGATTCGGCAGTTTCAAGGAGGAAGATATTTTTAAAGTAAGCAAACTAGATGTACAAATTGTGAAAAATTGTCTTAAAAGGGCAATAACTCCTTAACGGGGTTCAATTGACAATTTTGGTCATATGAACTTATTTGTAGATCTTACTTTGCTTCAAACATCTTTAAGGTTAGCAGTTTATCTTTATCATTAATAATATTCAAGAAATAACCAAAAACTGCAAATTTCCATAAAATTAACAATTTATTGTCAGCAGCCCATTAATGGGTTGTTAAATTCATCGAAAATTTCATGACCGATAGAATCTAGTGAACCTTATTACCTCACATCAGATTTGCTCTAAATGCATTTAAAAAGATTTAAGCGGCAAAGCCAAAAACTGCATTTTATCCCTATGTTCTAAAGCGGCCCTGCTTTTTGACGAAACAGAAAATAAAACACAAAGTTCATTCCGGATACCCCATGAATCATTCAGCTTAAGTTTGGTTGAAAATGGTTCAGTAGTTTCAGTGGAGAAGAATCTGATGTTTGAAATAGTTTACACCGGACGGAAGACCGTACGGACACCAAAACGAAATATTTTGAAATTAATAGAAAAACTAAATCGATTTTCTTAAAACATGCAACACAAGTGTTTTTTAGTGATTAAATTGAACATTTCAGATATATTATTGTATATGTGAAATTGTTATGTCACCTGTACAGACTCGATCACGCGACAATTTAGACTTGCCGCTAGGTATAAACGCTTGCCAATGACTGTAGACTACCGCAAGGTATAAACGCTTGCCAATGACTGTAGACTGCCGCAATATTAACGCTTGCCAATGACTGTAGACTGCCGCAAGGTATAAACCCTTTCCAATGACTGTAGACCACATGGTGATCACCTACAGTTATCAATAGTTGACGACCTTAAAGCGAACTCTATTGGTTTTTTTGTAGTTCGAGACCGTATGGTAATTTTTACAGGCAAAACCCGAATTGTGACCTCTGGTTTAAGACCGTAAGGTGACCTTGAGTTGTTAATACTTGGTGACCATATGGTACCTATAGTTTTTTAGTAGTTAAAAACCGTAAGGTGATCTCTATTTTTCAATAGTAAAAGATCGCATGGTGACCTCTAGTCTAGTTGCTAATAGTTAAAGATCGTATGATGACCTCTAGTCTAGTTATACCTTAAAGACCGTATGGTCACCTTAAATCGTTTATAGTAAAAAATAAATTGTGTGACCTTTAGTTGTAAATTATTAGTTGATCAGCGTATGGAGGCCTTTAGTTGTCAATAGTAAATGCCCGTATTGTTACCTATAGTTGTCAATAGTTGATGACCATATGGTGACCTCTGGTTGTCAAAAGTTGATGATCGTATGCCGACCTTTGTTTTATTTTCTATAGTTCACGACCGTATTAAATATGGTTACTTCAAGTTTTTATAGTTGTGGTGACCTACAGTTGGAGACCGCATAACAACCTTTAATTGTAAATTGTTGAAGACCGTACAGCGACTTCTAAATATTTATTTTGGTTAAATGCGTGTTTTTTTATTTATAGCTTTCTCGTTCATATTTACCTCACATCTTACATTTTACTCGATGTAAAATTTGCCAACGAACCCAAAAGTAACGTTCACACCCGTTAGACGATATAAAAAACGTTTCGGATGTTTCTCTTTATGTCATACAGACTTAATTTAAAATTATGTAAATAATTAACTTATTAAGAAAGCAGACACACAAAGTACATGAACGTGGCGTGATTCTTCAAATTCAACCGTACTGTTTGACAAAGGGGGTAGCCAAAGCATACTCATTCACACTTTAATTTTTATTAAAAGCAAACATATTTCAAATAGATCAAGGAAATTCTATGATCAATAAATTATACTTGACTGTACAGTTGTGCAAATTAAATCAGGATTTTACTTATCACAAAATCTGACAGAACCAAACTGATACAGTGACACGACATACAAAAACAAATCTTTGATGAAATTGGAAAACAAATCTGTTGAGTGTTTGATAATTATTTACTTTAACATTGACTTGTCAAGTATCAGTGACGTATTATATCGTGTGTCATGATTCAATTGTGGTAATCATCACGGAGTAAAGTGTTCTAAAATAGTATGTAATCAGAATTAACTAGTTCTCTCTATCATCTTTGGAATTATTAGGGTGTTACATGGACGTTTGACCTTTTTGTAATGTAAATACGATACAAATCTTTTAAGTGTTAGTATTATGACTGTTATTTATGTATTGTTCAATAAGTGTATTATTTTTGTAAAAGGAGACAGATTTGTAAAAGCAAATTGCTTGTTTCTGAATCCTTAATATTATTTCATTGTATAATGTCGTTAAATGTTGATTTATCTGAATAAATTGTTTAAACTATGACTGTTATAATGATTTGTACATGTGGATTGCGGGAGTAAGAAATGCATGCAGATTTTGTTGTATATTATCTAGACGTATTTTGAAATTATTAGTAAAGTTGGAGATAATAAGAATATACATGTAGCAGCATCAAAAACAGTGCAATACCTGAAAGTCTAAGACACAAGAAATGTTTATTTTGCGAGAAAAGAGTGCGTTACGCAATTTCTTCTGGTAATACAGAAATATCTAAGTTCATACCTATGTGATATAATTAAGTAACTTATTACAATATGATTTAATAAAATTGTAACATTCGAGAAGACGCAAAGGACTATCTGAGACCATAGGCAGTAACATCAAGTACTATTACACAAGTTAAAACATAAAGATAATAAATATATAAGTTCACGTATACCACACAACCTACAAGAAAGCAAAACGAAAATGAAAAACAAACAAAAACAAAGAAAGAGAGAAAGAAAGACCAAGGAAAGAAACAAAAACCGAAAGAAACAAAACACAGAAGATTGATGAACCAATTTGTTGAGTTAAAAGTCTGAAAAAAAAAAGAATCAAAATATGTATGTTCAGAGTATGTCATTAAACAGAGACATACAACTCAAACGGACAGCCTTACTTTGTACAACAAGTAACATGAAGTTCTGAAATAAAAACTTTTCTTCTTCGTTAGAGAATTTGTCTGACAGATAATTTTACCATTATTACCATCCAAATGAAAATGATCTATAATAGCACATGGACATGCAGAGGAAAAAAAACTATCAACGTCATTGTTCATTTTGTTTCATGTACTGACCGGGGATTCGATGCACATGTAATATTCATTAAGTTTACACAATGGACTTCAAGACTGACGATAAAACTAATTAGATTTGTTAATCAAGACCGAAGTAAATGTCTATTAGTCAAATATAAAAAAAGAATAGCCTTTCACTGTTAACAATTTATTAGCTAATGTCGCCATACAGCTAACTTGAAGTGTCTGGTTCACGTTTTTGTAAACCCGAAAGGATATTTCGGAAGTTGCATTCCATAATGCCCGTGTCACACTGTCCCGATTTTTACGCTGATTGCAACACGATTATGGAAATTTTCAAAATCGGGACTGATCGTATCCAGATCGGGCTATTCGTAGTGCCATCTTTAACCATCGTAGAACCATAGGTCACTTTTTCTAGCCTTCGGGGACAACTTCGGGAAGGGTTCTAAATTTTTTAACATGTTAAAAAATCCCCGAAGGTGCGTCCGATGTTGAGGGTTCGTATTGAGTTCGTATCACCATCCTCACCATCGTAATGTCACCGGGAATGCATCTTTGAACATCGTATTGCATTCGTGTTTCCATCGTTTCCATCGGGCAGTTTTGACATTACGATGTCTACACGAATGAATCACGAAGCTACCCGACGGTCTTACGATGGCAATACGACTTCGTGAAGACCTCGTAATCCAGTCATGTTGCCATCAAATAAAAGTACGAAGGCGACAAGATGGAACTACGACGGCAATAAATCCAGCTAAATGCAAGTTAATTTTCGCACTAAAATACATTTAAAAAGCCATGCGCGAAATGCACTGGTCAGTCTAATACGACAGTTAAGAAAGACGTTCACAAAACATGGAGCTCATATCATCTGATTCTATGAGAACAAGAAAGGCGACAGCGTTGTTTCCATTAATTCGAATGGAACAAGAAGAGCAGCTATTACAGGCCCAGGATTTACTTTTACAAGTAAAATATTATTTTTTGTCAATTTTTCATATCAAGTAACATAATGAAAATCTTAAACGCGCCTCGTACACCAACACTGCAGGTACACGTATATAGGGAAACCAACTTTTTCTTCATTATTCTGATTTTTTATCTATCGTATGAGTTGTTGTCACACAAATGTTTACTCCATAACCATTTTGTTTTCTATATGTCATATTTTGCCGCATTTGTTGCTTTCCCCACATCCTTCCTTTTGTCTATATTATTATGATATTCTCCTGGAAAGAGCTCTTTTTGAATAAAAGTGATCAACGGACCCATTACCTTACCTTTAAGACAGATCAGTAAACATGGGCATAATTATGGGTGATTTTTCAGACTAGTGCACACATTTTACAGTTCAAACAAGGCAATGCCGAGCGTGACATCCCCTCGTATGTAACATATTGGGGACAAATATGGACACTATATTTGTATATGACACATTTGCAGAAAATGGTAAATTGAATATGCATATTTGATACATAAAATATTTTTTAGAAATCAACCAAAACATTCAATAACTGAAAATACCTTTAATATTGTCTTTAGAACCAGCAGGTAAAAAAATGAGCAACCAATTTCCTGTGTATTATGCTATTTCAAGGAGAAAAAACAAGTCCATCTGCATGACCTTGACCTTTGGCCTTGAATGTAAACAATGTCAGATCATTTCAAGGAGGAATAATATACCAAATGTGGTTAAAATCTTTTGAAGCATATTGGTTTTAGAGTGTCCACAAGGGTGATACTGCCTTGTATTACAACTGCCACTGTGACCTTGACCTTTGAACTTTTAAGTCAATAGCGCTTAAGATATTCTTAATGAGTAACACCATACCAAGTTTTGTGCATTTTGGTTCTAGAGTGTCCATAACAATTTTATCTACACGCAACTTACATGTAGTAGGCGAGGGGATAATAAACTAAGTTTTATAAGAATTAGACAAAAAGATCGATTTCCCGCTATGCATGGCAGACTTGTACAGAAACGATATGTTGTCGAAATTCTGTTCGTATCATAAAAAAAAGTAAGCTGTACACGACGTCTTTTAGACATCGTATGGCCATCGCGCATCATCGTAATCCATCGTGTAGCCTTCGTAAGCCATCGTGTAGCCTTCGTGATCCATCGTGTAGGCTTCGGCTGAGATATGAAGCTTAAATACCCGTCTTCGGTTAACCTTCGTATGTCCATCTTTTGCTATCGTATATAATTTCGGCACCATCGTATAGACATCGTTATTCATCGTACTTGCTTCGGTCACTTTTTGGTATTTTAACGAGATCGGGACCAACTTCGTACGAACTTACAATTTTCGCTTTCGGATGTCCATCGTATATAAAAATCGGGACAGTGTGACGCGGGCATAATGAAAGCCAATTAGTTAACAGCATGAACATTCAGACTTCAAAGCGAAAAAATAACAGTATACATGTATATATGTGAAACAGATACCCGACGATACAAAAATTTCTTTTCGAGATCTAAAGTTTATTAATTTTACATCTTCTATTTGACGGCAATGCTATTATTTCAAGGTTATTGGTAATATTCTGAAATTATTTTAACATCTCACAGCGGTATAATACTGTTGCCTTTTTTTATTCACCCCGTATTTTATTGATTTTGTATTTAGATTGTGCCATAAATTAAATGTATTCGTTCTGTGTATGTTAAATGTATTCGTTCTGTGCACAAGTCATGTCTTCTTTGACTATTAATGACGTTAAAATACTAAATCCCTGTGATGTGTTTTAGTCGATTTTAGTCTCTGATGCATGATTTTTTATTATTAATTGGTTTTGGCTTTTAACTAGCTGTCAGTAACTGCGAGTACTCTCAAATCGTATTTTCTTGTTAATTCGACCTGTTGATACTGTTTATAATGCTTTTTTGTTATTTTTTATTTATATGGATCTTGTCTGTACACCAGCTTTGATTATTTGTAATATCTTCAATTTTTCACTTATTCTTACAACATTTGTATAAACTTCAAGATTATTAAAAAACCGTTTTTTTTTCTAAAGTGAACATTTATTGGTTAAATATTTCTCAGTCATGTCCTGTGATTGAATTTGTTTGTTAGCTTTTTGGTCATGAATGTTTGTCTCTAATATTTAATTAACTGTGCATTTGTATTCAGATATCGCAGATCAAATTTATTCGTTCATTGTTTAATCTTACGTTTTTTGATTGAGTTATTATAAGTCTGCCAATTGATATTTTATCGTATGTTTTTCTTTGTTGTGATGTTATGCTATTGTTTCAGAAAAAGGGAGAAGATTTGGATCCATTAAAACGTTTAATCCCGCTGCAAATGTTTGCACCTGTCCTAAGTCAGGAATCTGATGTACAGTAGTAGTCGTTTGTTTATGTAATATATACGTGTTTCTCGTTTCTCGTTTTGTTTATATAGATTAGACCGTTGGTTTTCCCGTTTGAATGGTTTTACACTAGTAATTTTGGGGCCCTTTATAGATTGTTGTTCGGTGTGAGCCAAGGCTCCGTGTTGAAGGCCGTACTTTAACCTATAATGGTTTACTTTTTAAATTGTTATTTGTATGGAGAGTTGTCTCATTGGCACTCACACCACATCTTCCTATATCTGTGTATGTTCACTTGTGTAAGTACAATGTATGTCTTTTGAATTAGGTAAGTCATTTTAATTGACATTTTATAGTGTTTCTTTCTATGTTGTGATGTTACACTTATGATTCAAGTAAGGGTGAAATTCGGTACCTTTTAAAACGTTCAAACCCGCTGCATTTGTTTGCACATGCCCTAAGTCAGGAACCTGATGTTCAGCAGTTATCGTTTGTTGATTTGGTTCATAAGTGTTTCTCGTTTTTTTGACCGTTCGTTTTCCGTATGAATGGTTTTACACTAGTAATTTTTGGGGCCTTTATAGCTTGCGGTTCGTTGTGAGACAAGGCTCCGTGTTGAAGACCGTACTTTTACCTAGAAATTGTGACTTGGATGTATCATTCGCACTCATACCACATCTTCTTATATCTATAGTGTTGGGTTTATTACATTTAACATTATTTCCTGATAAACAAAGAGTTGTATGAGAGGTAAAACAGTTTTGTTAATATCTACAGTTATTATAGAATCATATTCAAAACAGTGTGGTCCTGGCCATTGATTGACGACCAAAATTATCCCATTGACTGGGACAGATTATGTGAACGTTTGTCTATAACGACCATTGCTCACTTCTTGCTTATTATAGAATTTAAACTGTGGGGTCACCAAAGGTTCTTAACGCCTTTAATAATAAAATTATTCGAAAAATTATTCAGGAATAACCTTTATGTTTTGATTTATATTATTGATATAAATCAACACATCGTATTATTCCGGATTCGTTTTTCGAATTTTTTTATTTAGGTGTTGAGAACCTTTGGTGACCCCACAGATTCAGTGTCTTTAACAAGTACATAGTGAGCAGTGATTGTTACCGACAAACGTTCACCTAATCTGTCCCAGTCAATGGGATAATTTAGGTCGTCAATTAATGGCCAGGACCACACTGTTTTGAATATGATTCTATCTTCTATTTTCTACAAAACACAGACGTCTATCTACGTGTTTAGAATTAATTCATGATAAACAGTTATCTTTTTTTTCGAATAAAAATTTCGTGATCATCATTTATATATTTTTTTAAAAACTGTTTACAAAAAATATACAGTCACGTATATTGCAAATTTCTGTGTCGACGGAATCTATGACATATACCAACTGAATCTTTAGGCGAAGACTAAACATGTTCTGTTTGTCTTGTATCGAAATGTGAATTAATGTAGCGAAATATGAATTAATGTTGGAAATGTGCTTTATTGTAGTGTAGCTAAATATATTGAAGTTTTTGTATGCAAAGCAATAAAGAGGTAAACAAGTAAAGTAGCTTTATGTTCTTCTCGTATCATATATGATAGCAAAATACCCATAGCAGGTAGGATGGTACTATCAATAAAATTGAGGAAGGAAATGGGGAATGTGTCAAAGCGACAACAACCCGACCATAGAGCAGACAACAGCCGAAGGCCACCGATGGGTCTTCAATTTAGCGAGAAATTCCCGCACCCGTAGGTGTCCTTCAGTTGGTCCCTTAAAAAATATGTGATAATGGACGTCATACTAAACTCCGAGTTATACACAAGAAACTAAAATTAAAAATCATACAAGACAAACAAAAGCCAGAAGCAGTCCTGGCTTGGGACAGGCGCAAACTTGCGGCGGGGTTAAATATGTTTATGAGATCTCAACCCTCCCCCTATACCTCTAGCCAATGTAGAAAAGTAAACGCATAACAATACGCACATTAAAATTCAGTTCAAGAGAAGTCCGAGTGCGATGTCAGAAGATTGTAACAAAAGAAAATGAATAAAATGACAATAATACATAAATAAGAACAGACTACTAGCAGTTAACTAACATGCAAGCTCCAGACCTCAATTAAACTGATTGAAAGATTATGTCTTCATCATATGAATATCAGGCACAATCCCTCCCGTTATGGGTTTAGTATCATATGTTTTCATATGATGAAGACGTCTTGGTTGATGTCTGGTGCTGGCATGACAGTAACTGCTAGTACTGAATTCTTTGTTTAATTATGTTGATCATTGTCATATTATTTAGCTTCGTCTGTTACCGTTTCTGACATATGAATCTACTTTCTATTAAACTAAGCTTAACTGTGCGTGTTAAACTTTGTTGGTGCCACATTTGTAAAAAATTTCCAAAATTGTCCGTTTATAAATTATGAAATTATTATGAAATTAAGGTTTCAACTCCCTCAGGCAAAGTTGACTTTAGATGAATTTGGCTATTTATTTCAAGTATTTTTGTCATATAGCTCTTCAACGGTTTCGGATTTCAAATGTTTGGTTTTGAGCGTTCCTGATGAAGGTAAATCTAAACAAGTGCTTCGGACGCATGCAATTATTAAACGTGTTTTCAATTTTTTGCAAGTTGTATAGAGGGAGGACGAGACTCCTACAACATGTTTAATCCGGCCGCATTTATACGCCTGTTCCAAGTCACAAACCGGTAGACTAGTCTCGTGTGTTTTTATAGTTTTAGTTTATTTACATGATTCAGAGTAAAGTGTCCGCTTAAGCCTTCCGCCAGTGTAAGGATTTTCTCACTGCTTTTAAGGTCCATTGGTGGCCTTGTGCTATTTTCTGCTCTTTGATAATTTCTTGTTTCCAAATATAAACTACGGGTTTAAATTAAAAAAGAAAACATTTGTATAGCGCTAACATACTCCCATAGGACATGACATATTCTTTTTTTTTCCTAATAAGTCTATTTGTTATTGTAAAATGTGTCATTTTTAGCAGTTGTTACTGTTGATTCTTTAAAACAAGAAAGTGAATAAATAAAATCCAAAGATAATAGTGTTGATATCTGACTAACGAACGAACCTTCATACGATGGCGTTTAACGTTGTTATTAAACATATTTGTTACATGTTTGTACATTGTTCCTAAGGTGTACATATATGATCAATTATATATTAAGTTCCTTTATTATTCCTTTTGCGATACAAATGATCTACCTGAATATTTACAACACAACAAGCTTACACTTTAAATGATGACGGCATATGTCACAGAGATGAAAAAAACAACATGATTGTCATACATTACAATTTGTTTTAGACTCAGCAGCACGATGGGAGTAAGATTGGATTATGGCATTTCATGTCAATAAATTGATCGATTTATCGTTGGTTGTTTAACATCCAGTGGCAAATATTTCATTTTCAGGACGAGAACAAATTAACAATAAATACAATAAGTACAACACTTGAAAATGAGGGGAAAAGGATAGGACATGCTTTTCTGTCGGTCGGAAGAAGACCTGTGACTATATTTCTATTCCGCAGTCACCCTTGGGGGTTGAACTAGATAAATAAACGAATCATGATAGTTCATTTCTAATAGCTAGATTTGTTGTTCTTCTTTTTGTCCCCAGTAGAAGTTTAACAAAATGTAGCTGGGTTTTTTTGCAGACCGTTTTTGAATATTAATTAATGTGGAGCTTAAAGAATGTTCTTGTCTTGCACCTTTATCTGTAATGAAATGTTTAGACTCTGCATTTTTATGTTTTAAAGAACCATGAGTATGATTAAATTGTGCTTTAATGATGTTAACGATGTGAGTACCGCAAATCCTAATCTACACAATGTATTATACATTAGTCCCAGTCTCTAAAGAGAGTCGAAGGCTTTTTTTAAGGTCTGTGAAGCAAATACCCGTATATTTTTTTTAAATTTTTTTAAGAGGAAATTTATTTATAACAGACTTAAGAATAACTAAGCTATCAGAAGTTCTATGCTTCTCTGGAAATCCAAACTGTGAGTGGTTATATTTGGATTCCATAAGTTTATTAAAAATCATACAAAACTAACAAAGGCCAGAGGCTCCTGACTTATGACAGGCGCAAAAAAGTATAGCATTAATGAAAATGGAATAATGAAATAATAATTCGCTTTTAGCAGCCAATTGCGTTTCATTTGGTTAAATAAACGAATAAACATAAACGATTAATTATTCAATTGCAAGTGAATAATTCGACCTAATTCTAACTGTCATTCATGAGAACTTTGAATCAAACTTTGTTTGCGCATGAAAAAAGCATGCTTTCAAATTGATCAAAAATGTCGGCTGAAGTGAAAATACGCGACAATCCTACAGGAAGACCTATTTCGCAAACAGATTCCGATAAAAAAGGAAAGAGATTGAATGACATATCCTTATGAACAAACCCAGTCTTCATTGGAAGTTAGTAAGACCGATGGATTGCTATCAAGGAAGAACTGGGAGCTATAACTTAGGGATGCCCAACTTAAATAATAAAAAGCAGAGTGTATTCATGAAGCACACAGATGCAATCATATTTTCAGTCCCGTCGTTATACTTATTTACGACAAGACTGCACATGCTGAAATGTCTCGCCTTCTGTACTAATCATTGATATTATGTTGATAGTCCTAAATATAAAGCTTTATTATAAATGTCACATAAACTTAATAACATTAACCAAGAATACTAAACATTAATCAATGAACAATGAAAATGAGGTCAAAGTCAGATAAACCAGGCAGGCATGTACAGCTAACAATTCTTCCATACAATAAATATAGTTGACCTGTTGCTTATAGTTTAAGAAAAACAGAGCAAATCACAAATACTTAACACTGAGAAATGAACCGTGAAAATGAGGTCAAGGTCAAATAAAACCTGCGAGACTGACATAAAGATTATAAAATATTTCCGTATACCAAATATAGTTGAACTATTGCATATAGTATTAGAAAAAATACCAAAATGAAAACTTAAATCCTCACTTTGACCACTGAACCATGAAAATGAGGTCAAGGTCAGATAGATATGTTTATCTTACAATCATTCCATACACCAAATATATAGACCTATTGCATACAGTATAAGAAAAACAGACCAAAACACAAAAACTTAACTATAACCACTGAACCAAGAAAATGAGGTCAAGGTCAAATGCCACCTACCAGTTGGACATATAAAAAAGAAGATGTGGTATGATTGCCAATGAGACAACTGTCCAAAAGAGACCAAAATGACACAGACATTAACAACTATAGGTCACCGTACGGCCTTCCCCATACAGTCCTTCCATACACCGAATATACTAGACCTATTGCTTATAGTATCTGAGATATGGACTTGACCACCAAAACTTAACCTTGTTCACTGATCCATGAAGTGAGGTCGAGGTCAAGTGAAAACTGTCTGACGGGCATGATGACCTTGCAAGGTACGCACATACCAAATAAAGTTATCCTATTACTTATAACAAGGGAGAATTTAACATTACAAAAAAGCTCTTTTTTTCAATTAGCCACTGAACCTTGAAAATGAAATCAAGGACATTGGACATGTGACTGATGCAAACTTCGTAACATGAGGCATCCATATACAAAGTATGAAGCATCCAGGTCTTCCACCTTCTAAAATATAGAGCGTTGAAGAAGTTAGCTAACGCCGCCGCCGTCGGATCACTATCCCTATGTCTAGCTTTCGCACGACAAAAATTGAGTAGAAAAAAAATCGAATAGAATACCATATAGAACGCTATGTTAGCAAATTGGTATAAGGATTAACAATATGAAAATAAGAAGTGGTAATTTGATTGCTTAAATGAGACACCTGTTATTACTATCCACCAGAGTCAAAATGACGCGGATAAAATCTTTAAAAAAAAATTATACTGTAATATAAAATCACTCTCGACGGCCAAATTACTACAATTGTTTTCACAGTATTCCTACATTTTAAGGTGCGCAAATATTTCATTACATTCATTTGAAACGTTGAGATGTGAGGTGAAATCGGTTTGTGAAGATCGATGACAATATTTAGCAATCATGTAATTACTGACAAGTTCAAGATTCTATTGAGACAGTCTTAATACAACGTAAACATACTTTACAAGGACTTGTAATTATTATCCAATTTATTACAATAATTTTACAGGGCTTTAAAATCATGAGAAACCTAGAAAATGATCGTGATAAAGCCATTTTAGGATTCTAAAGCAAAATATTTTTGTTTTGTTACACATTTCTTAACACGACATTACAAGCAATTCCTTCTTTGTGAATACTTATTACTATCCGTGTTGCAGTAATCGCATTCTTTTAAATTCATTTTAAAATCTATTTCAGTCAAATAATTAAGGTCATTAACAGTGTACAATGAAATAATGATGGGATTGCCAAGTTCACAATTGAAAATGCTGAAGAATGTGAATGTGCTATTAAATTATTCCAATGATTGTATGAGTGAGCTAAGATGTTCAAAAGACCCCTACACAATGTACCTATACATGGTGCTATATTAAACCATCCCTTATCCTAACATATACCTAACCCCAACACTTTATCCAATCCGAAAATAAATGAACCATAACCTTCAAGCAAAAAGACCCCTGCTACAAAATCTGGTGACATGCAGTCATATTTGCATTCAGTAACTGTTGATCAACCAGATACATTTTTGGAATGATGTACACGTATATAGAGATAACTATGATGCTTTACTTGAAGTTTGCACTAGCTTCTATCACTTTTCTCTTTTTTATTTGATATATTTCGTGGATATAAAGCAGAAAATTAAACGTAGTGTCCCAAATAGCATTTGCCAAGAAATGTCTACTCAAACACTTTTATTAAAGCTCTACTTCACGAAGTCCTTGTACTTATTTTGCGTTCTTTTAATTGTGTTATGTTTCCCCTGTGACAGCTATATACTATATACACCCTAAGTGTCATTTTATTGTAGCAATATATAAATAACGAATACAATCCTTTTTTACATTTATTTAGGAGAAAAACATTCTGTTTTTCTTAAAGACTACATGTAATTGTATATTGATGTATAATGGTCGTGGAGTATGTTGACGTTCGTCCACACGTTCCGCAGGGCGTATTGCATGTCCGCTAATTTTTCATATTCCCAATACTTCGTTTCCGCAAATTTAAAGTATACGTTTCCGCAATATTTATTTATTACTTTTCCGGAAATTTACCTGGTAAATTATAAATATTTGAATATATATTAGATAAATTATCTATTTTATGTTTTTAATAAAGAAAATGTTCTGATCTTATATCTACAATATACTTATATAACTAGTTGACTCTGGTAAGGATTAGTTAAACTTTGGCTTACTTGCCAACTGACATGATTGAAGAATGCTTTGTTGAATGAATAGCCGAAGCTCCATCTGACGATAAATGCATGAATTTTTCCGGTTTTATATTGGAATTGAATATAGATGGCAATTGCAATTTGAGAAATCCATCAACCATTTGGGCATCACCTCCTGACACTGAGGAAAAGAGAACAACGAATGGTGCCCCTGAACGAGCAGTTTTACGCTAGCCATCCTAACATTTTTGTCTTTGTCGTTGTGTTATTGAAACTGCAAACAACATCTTACATAAAGATGATAACTCTAACTGTAAAAGCATCCGTTCGGAAATATGAAAAGGAGAAGATGGACTTCCTTCTTGAACAAAATACAAAACTTGTATAAACGGTGAATGTACAACTGTGGACTTTGTACGACGTGTTGGCTACAAATGTTCTGCCAGAACTGACTTATGAACTCATATCAAGATATATCTGATTAGTGCTGACTTTTGTACATATGTTTTCATACATTTTAATGATGAATTTTACTTGCATGTTATGATGACCTTTAACTTAATAAATATTTATTGTGTACTTTGCTTTCGATCAACAGGTATTCTTTAATTATTTTTGAAAAAGTAATGATTTATTTTTTCCGGAATAGTTACTTTTTTTCCGGAAAAGTAAGATATTTATTTGCGGAAATGTAACCTTTTTTCGGAAACGTCATCTTTTTTCCCGGAAAAGTAATGCCAATTTGCGGAAACGTAAAACGCCGGTTCCGCAACCGCCTCTTACCGATTTTGTAAAACTTCAAAATAAACTTACTCACATGTTGTTTTTTTAAAAAGAAAGCTTGTATTTTTCCATCCGATGGATGTTTTGGAGTTTACTTTTGCAAGACTTGGACTTCATCACAACCGCACACATACAAGAATTCGCGTATGTTGTTCCCATAAATCAGAGTTCATGAAACATGAACATGCTTTTCATAAATAATACAATTGCAAATTCATTTGTCTTAATTATTGAGGGACCGGGTACCCATTTAATATCTGCAACTTGTTCTTAACTCTTGATTACAATTTATTAAACATTTCTGGGAAGTATATCAAAATTATACCATAGTCGACCTCTAATCTTTTTATCTGCATTATGTTTGAGCAAGTAATAAGAGCGGATAAAAACTATTTTGAAACAAACACTGCCGCTTTTAAGAAACCGTAAAAGCTAAAACATTCAATTTGCTGAAAAACAAACAAAAATAGCTGGTATTTCATGCCTGTACCTTTTCACGATAGACGCAAATAATGCGAAGAAATCGTTGAGATCTCTCTAAAAACTTCAAAACTAAAAGTAACAGAAAATTAGAGTTTAATGTAAGTTCTGATACATGACTTTAAAGGGATTCAAAAGACAGTTTTAAAACACATTTTATTACTGATTAAACTCGGAAACCGTGTCAGAGAAAAGATAAATAACGGAAAAAGTTGAAAACATGGCTTGCAACGTTGTAGAATTTTATGAAAAAAAAACCCTCACTTCTTACGATAGATAGGTTTCTACTAGAATGAGTTTATCAAAGTCACAAAAAATAAAAACAAAAGATGCGAATAGAAGTTTCGAATCATATCTTCTAGGCATGCACTAAACATTTGAGTCGAAATACACCGAATGGACATTCAAACTCATAAATTGAAATAAAACTGACAACGACATGACAAATATAGAATAAGACCAAATTTTAAATATAAACAACTGTACACATAACACACAATATATAACGACTGTGCAACACAGACACCGCAATGAAGTATGTTAAAATGTTCACAAAAACATGATAATTTGCCTTTATAATGGTTTAAAGACAAAAGAAAAACGTCTTTTAAATCTGATTCCCTTTAATCAAGAAAGTGTTCCAAGGCTGATGAGATTAGTGTTACATGGTTATAAAAGTCAATGTCTGCACATTTGAGCTAAAGAAATAATATCCGTCAGTATAACCTTAGTTTTAAAACAAAGATTTTATGGAGATTATATATATGTTTTCATGTAAAGTCGTTTTGTTATCAACAAATTATTACATATAATAATATGTCTACATCAACAGTATAAAGAGGCTAAATACTCATTTTAAACGATATAAGAGCATATTGTTACAATATAGGCTCAATTCCTACTACCCATATAATTAGTTTATCCTCAGATGTCTCTTTAATTCTTGTCAGGATTAGATTGCAGATAAATATTACAAGCCCATCAACTAAATTTGATAATAGTCAATGCTAACTATCTATTGGCCTCTTTTCCTTGTACGTTGTTCTGCCTACCAGTGATCACCAATAATTTACATGAAATTTTAATGCTTGAACTTCTAATTATCTGAATAACCTATCTTATGGCTATTAAAGAAAAAGAGAAGGCGTTGATCATCGTATTTAAATAATTGTGGAATGATACGCGTGTTTTGTGGGACATAATGATTCTAGGAGTACTGGTGTTAATTACACTGGAACGATTCCCTTGTAATGGCATTCCTATATCTCAAAGTAAGTTACAAACATTTAAACTTTTTTAATATTTACTGTAATACAATTTTTACAACCCTTTAATTTGACGATTGTAATTAAAAAAAATATTGATAATTTTTTTCGCTCTAATAATTAAGCTTTGAAAAAATAATTGATACACAAACACTAAAAGTTACATTGAATTATTTTAAAATAAATAAATAATTAAATGTTTAAACTGACGGTTTGATTATTATTTTAGTAGTTTGTATTAATTCAAAGCAAATTATACACGCGGAAACGTAATAGAAATAAGAACATAGGGGTAGCCTATTTTTGCTTATACTCACTTCTTTTGAACTCTCATTGGCAATCATACAGTCATCTACTTATTTATATAAATTATATGCTTAGTTCCTAACGTTAAAAACAAGACTGAAGGTTCTGTAATGAAGTTAGGATCTGAACTGTGTGAATCATTTGATATAGATTGAGGGAATAAATAAAGGCAGCAGTAGTATACCGCTGTTCAAAAGTCACAAATAGATTTAGAGAAAACAAATTCGGGTAACAAACTAAAACCGAGGATAACCCATCAAGTATAAGAGGAAAACAACGAAACAACAGAACACTGAAGTACAACAAAAAAACAAACGACAATGCAACATACATAAAACGAACTATAAGATAACAACTGTCGTATTCCCGACTTGGTACATGGTATTTAAAACAAAAATGGTGGGTAGGACATTGTTTTGTGGCTAGCCAAACCTCGCGCTTTATGGCGATGTTAAATATACCGCTTAAATGACAATATTTCATTACGGTAATACATTACACACAAATGCAAGAATACCCAAAGACAGATAATACACAAATAAATAATATAATAGTACATTTCGACATGCTAACCACAGAATGAAAATTAATTTAGGACAGTAAACAAACACATCGCTTAATAGAATTACGAACTGTGTGTCTGTCACACGAATGTACAATGTATCAACGCCCAAAAAAGTAACGTCAGAGGTAAATTTCTAAATATTGGATATAAATCAAGATTAGGTTTCTAATTATGACAATTGATGTATTTATAACAATTACAAGAATGTTATACAGAATCATGTTAGTAACTGTGCGAAAACCATGTCGGCCTTTCTTCCTAACAACTGGCCTCATGTCAAAAAAAAATCTAGATGTTTCATCATAACAAGCCCCCATAAGTTTGAAATATTACAGAAACAATATTGCATTATCTCCAATAAATCGGTAAAAGATGCAAGTTTAGAAATTGCCTTTAAGACCTGGTATCTTGATGTTTATCAAACTGCAAATGGAACAGTTACATACAATTCAATTAAAACGAAAAGAAACTGGACAAATTAATTGCACACCGTTTGGTAAATTCTTTTGAAATGATGGCTTAACCCTAAAACCAATGGGAAACTATGGACATTTATTTATACATTATTCCTTCGAAGTAATTTGATACTTTGCAAATGTAACAGATCATCAAACGATTGTAATTAACTAATTCACAGTAACAAATCATTGCGTGATTAGTCACGTGGATAAATGAAAGTGAAATGAAAAGGGTTATCTGTTCTATAAATGTAGGCAAAATTACAGCTAAATATTTTTGCAATGTACGTTTTCAAAAACAATAATATTTCTTCAGAATGTACATTTTATTCGTGACGATAACAAATGCAAATACAGATTTTTTTTTAGAGAATTCAGGACAGCCATTTACTCACCCATCCAAAATAACCAACAAAAAACCGTCGACAATTAGCTTACGTGCTGAAACATCCGTGAAGTTTATCGAAACACCATGTATAATACAGTATTATATATTATGCTTCTGTATGTTTTTTTTATAGTTTTTCGGAAGTGCTACTATTTAAATGTCATAATCAGGACAAGGGTTAGACGAAAATAGTTTCAGACAAATTAATGCAAATACATATATAAACAATAAAGAAACGATCACCGGCTGCAAGGGAAAGCCTTTTGGTATTAATGAACAATTCCCAGCAGAAATTGAAGCTCGCCGAGGGAAACTCTATCTTGTTATGAAACAGGCAAATCGAGAAGGAAATCAGGTGTCATTGGTACAGAATCTTGAATATCAAAACTTTTCCTTTATACGGTAACTGTTTGTAATTTATTGTTATTAAGAAAATAAGAGTGGTTTGTAATGATCATTAATGGGTGGAAGATTGAATTATTGGTTATTCCCATTGGTGTTTTAATGGTACTTTTTTTTTTAACATTCTTGGAAACTACAGTGCCAGTATGATTTAATTAAGTACTCGCAATTATTCCAAACATCGATCAAAAATGTTTTATTGCAAAAGTGTTTCTTGTTGAGACCATCACCTTTTCTTGAAAAAAAACAATCCCCAAAACATGGGGATAATGTGAAACACTATAGTATCGAATGATATAGAAAAACGATCCCCCATTAAAAAAAAAAACCCCAAAAAAACAAAACAACAACAACAACAACAACCGCATTTGTACAAGAATTGAAATAATTATATATAAGACGATGTGGTTTGAGTGCCAATGAGACAACTCTCCATCCATGTCACAATTTGTAAAAGAATAAACATTATGGACAAAGTACAAAGTTTTCAACATGGAGCCTTTGCTCGCACCGAACATCAAGCTATAAAGGGTCCCAAATATGACTAGTGTAAAACCATTCAAACGGGAAAACCAACGGTCTAATCTATATAAAAAACAGAAAGATATACATGAATGTTTTGAACAAAAATAGTTAATACAGCTAACAATTTAAAATGGTGTTCTTTTATCTATCTTAGATCGTGAAATAGCCACAAAAAAAAAACTGTCTTCAGTTTTAATAAAATGAGAAAACTCATGCAATTCATATCTTATATAAAAAGGGATATCCGATATGATTGCTTATGAGTTAATTATTCATTGCAGCCCAAGTGACGTAGATTTAAACAACTTATAGATCATCATACGGTCTTCGACAATGGACAAACCCATACCGAATGGTGATCTATAAAAGGCTCGACATGACAAAATGTTAAACTATTTAAACGAAAAACTATTATGACAGGTAGATATAAAAAAAAAATGATTTCTTTTTCAAAAAAGAATTTTAATGACAAAAAAACAATTTTATTTGCACTATAAAACATATTCCTCAGAAATCAGTCATCATAAACCCATACAAGGTATGTTTAAACTTCGTTAGAGCATAGTTCTGTTATTTTGAACTTATTTATAAAGGAGTAAAATTGCGAGACAGTTCTAAGCATTATTCACTAAAGTAAAGTTACGTTTTCTGTCCATATCAGTTGTTTTCCAGGCTTTGCAAGTTTTATGCTGCACCTAAGTCCGATTTTTAATATGATGCATTTGATAAGCTATATACCGTATGTGGGATCATAAAAAATAGACTTATTTCCTCTGTTTGTCTCTGAACAGAGAAATCAGTATGATCCCATGGTTTTCCCGTTTGAATGGTTTTACAATAGTTATTTTTGGGGCCCTTCGTGCCTTCATAGCTTGCTGTTCGGTGTGAGTCAATGCTCCGTGTTGAAGACCGTACATTAACCTAATATGGTTTACTTTTATAAATTGTGACGTGGATGGAGTGTTGTCTCATTGGCACTCATACCACATCTTTTTATATATATATATCATGAACAATTATTCAGGAGATATAATGTAGAAACAAATCTTATTCATGCTACAGCAATGAATATTTAACTTTTCTGTTACCTGTATTACCTGTGAAATGGCGCAAATGAAGTTTTTATTTTATGGCGCAAATGAAATATAACCTTGTGGCGCAAATGAAAAATTGGATTTTGTAAAAATTGGCGCAAATGCAATGCACCCTATTATCTTTAATACGATCTGTATTATCAATATTGGAGGTCACGTTAAATACCAGATAGTCATTAATCACGGAGAATTTTGAAAAGAAATAAACTTAATTAATAGCTGTGCACAAGACAGGATAAAAAAACATACATTCTGCAACACAAAAATGCATGATAAAAATGTGAACAAAAGATAAAATAAATGTTCGGGCGAATCAACCAACATGCGACATTTAGCAACAGTTGAAACTTAGTAGTCTATCTAGAACACCCTCTCCATCATCTAATGTGCCCCCAGGAGAATAACTTGAGAGTGAGTAAAATTTATAAGCTATATCTTTTACAGCGTCAATCTTAAGCTTCTAGATAGTAATTTGCTTACCTTTTATTCACCGACTCGAAGATAATTTACAAGAAACTTTTGTGCATGAGGAGTTTTGTTAGTCTATTTTCTACATTTGAAAATACCTGTACCAAGTCAGGAATATGACAGTTTTTGTCCATTCGTTTGATATGTTTTATCATTTGGATTTTGCCATTTGATTAGGGACTTTACGTTTTGAATTTTCCTCGGAGTTCAATATTTTTGAGATTTTACTTTAAATTTATCCAATGTTCTGACATTTTCGTTGATCAGTGAAAACATCGTATTTAACGAAGTTGTTTATACAGTTTGTCATACATCTTGTGAATTTGATGATGTGATAAAATAACAGACGGGTAGACAACGAACGGTTGAATAATGGCAATAGCTTTCAATATTCATTTGAGTAAAGTGGTCTACAATATAAAAAGAAAGTGACAGATTCAATGTCAAAACACACTCTGGTGGCTAGTTGTCTCATTAACAAACAACCCACATCTCTCCTTATTCTATTTGTAGGACTCTAAAGTGCGATGGTACTCTAAAGTGCGATGGTCACGCTAAAGTGCGATGGTCTACGCTAAAGTACGATGTTGTCTCGCGCTAAAGTGCGATGATTGTTTGTTTGCTAAAGTACGATGGTATATCACGCTAAAGTGCGATGGACCAATATGATAAGGTCGACGGTTTAAAACATTAAAATACATGGATTTAAAAAAACCTGGTCTATTTGCAAAAGCTAGAATGCTAAGGTATAACATATTTAATAGGCTTTATGATTTATCGGTAAGCTTAAGTGATAGTTTCTAAAATTTATTTTGAAGACCGACCACATTGTCGGAATACATTAAGTAACATTTATTTGTACAAGGTGTTTTATTCTTAAATGCGAGAAAAAGTCAATATTCGTCAAGCTTTCTCTTTTCCGTAAAAAAGACATGTTATATTTTTCTCCACTGTACAAACTATGTTTTAGCCGACAATTTATAATTTACGCTGAAAAACATGAACCTTTATTTTACTGACGTTACTTTTTAATAAAATCGAAAATATTTTTAAGGGGACCGCAATGTAAACTGAATTGTAAACAATAATTTCAGTGCATCCGTTCGCTGCCAATAGAAGCAGGATCTACGATACCTATATGCGTATACTATTTTCAACCTATTTAGCATCTAAAAAGTAAAACGGTTGACTGCAGGACCCAAGTCCTTCATCCAGCATCCGAAATAAATCAACACAGTTGCTTCAGCCGACGAACCACGGTTAGGTCTGAAATTAAAACATGGACATTTGGTTTAAAAGTTGTGAATTAAATGTTCTTAATTTATGTTCCGGCATATACATTTTTGGTTTGTATAAACGACTGTTAACGTCATAATCCAAGTACAATTCTCTCGTCTATACTTTCGCGGACCATCGCACTTTAGCGTATGGAGGAATCGTGCTTTAGCGTAGACCATCGCACTTTAGCGTGACCATCGTACTTTAGCGTCCCCATCGCACTTTAGAGTCCTACATATTTAGTTGATTTTAATCGAGTCTGTTAAATTATTTTTTATTGTCTTTTCACCTTATAATGAAGCCATAGTGTATAAATATTTAGGGTATATGTGAAAACATATATACGATTAATCAACAATGTATTGGAAATAATTTTATCGATCAGTATCTGAGTAAGCATTTTATGACCAAAAAAAAAAATCCCAGTAAATAATATTTTTGCGAATTAGGATCTTCCCTCGTGACGTGGAAGTCTTAATACGTAAGCCAAATGTTACCCTTAAGGAGGAACCCAATATAAAAAAGATGTGGTATGATTGCCAATGAGACAATTATCCACAAAAGACCAAAATGACACAGACATCAACAACTATAGGTCACCGTACGGCCTTCAACCATGAGCAAAGCCAATACCGCATAGTCAGCTATAATAGGCCCCGATTAGACAATGTTAAACAATTCAAACGAGAAAACTAACGGCCTTATTTATGTAAAAAAAATGAACGAAAAACAAATATGTAACACATAAACAAACGACAACCACTGAATTACAGGCTCCTGACTTGGGACAGGCACATACATAAATAATGTGGCGGGGTTAAACATGTAAGCGGGATCCCAACCCTTCCCCTAACCTGGGACAGTGGTATAACAGTTTTTTTCTATGGTCGGGTTGTTGTCTCTTTGGCACATTCCCCATTTCCATTCTCAATTTTAACATAAGAACGAACTATAAAAATCAGTTGAAAAAGGCTTAACTCATCAGATGGACAAAAATACAAGTGGACGTGGCCGGGTACTTATACATCCCGACACAAAAAAGACGCAATGAACAGATCTGAGAGTACTCGCAGTTATCTGACAGTTAGTTCAAAGCCACTAACAACTAATTAAAAAAATCATGCATCTAAGACTAAACTATCAATCCGTACACATCCAACATCCAATGGATTTAGTGTAAAGACGTCATAAACAGCCATAGAAAAACATGACCTTGTGCAATGCCAAGTTACAGGTATCTCACACTTGCACTAAAATCAATTTGGCTCGTTTAATTTTCATAAAATTTTGACAATGTATTTACTTGGACCCTTAATCAAAAATATAAAAATTTCAAAAATTTTGAACCAACCGTTTTGTCATAAAAATTACACTGGTTATACAGCATTTTGACAAACACCAATTTTGATCATTGAGAAGCTTAATATTCCTTTTACAACACAACGTAATTAAAACGTTTAGATGACTACAGAGTTATCCCCCTGTAGTGTTAGGTACCACCTTAAATGGGTATAGCATCAAGGAAATAGTTAACCAGGATAGTGTTTTACGAGAGGTACGGCAACATTTTTCTTATGCCATCACTATTTTATACAAGTCCTGTTATTTTTTTCTTAAATACTAGTAAACAGAATCATAGTAATATACTTAAATGATTTTCAAAGAATACCCTGTATCAACCCCAGTTTTAAGTCAGGATCGTGTTGCTCAATCTTTAGTTACCTTATTGCGTTTTGTTGACTTGTTTTTGTCTTTTCTTCTTTTTTTTACATAAAATTTGCGTCTCTGCGCAGCTTCAATATGAAACAACGGTACAAAAAAAAGGAATGATGACTAAAATGGAAGCACAGTCTTTGGGCTATTAAAACCATTTAAAACTCCTTCAAATTTAACAAACCGCACACAATTGCATAACATTTTAATCATTGATTGACAGCATGAGGCTGTACATATACAATGACTAAATAAAGAAAGGGTTATTGCTATTTTTTTTTATTGCAAATACTTGAAGCAGGCTTATAGAAGTCTTATTTGACGCATTTCACTCAATCACTGCATGGAATTATATGTGTTTCTGAGAACTGATAAACATAATTCATAGGATATAGGAATGGGGTTTATCTTATTTAATGAGATATAAAGATATTTACAGTAATAATTTACCGACTTCATAGCTCACTTGGCCAAATAGGCAAAGCGAGCTATTGCCATCATTTTAGTTCTTTTAAAAAATGCTCTTCCTAAAATTGGTTGGCGATTGTTTTCAAATCCTTACCGTGATGTTTCTGTAGGCATACGTGCATATTGATTTATTTGATACATCGACTGACGTGGCCGCAGATTCTATTATTAGTTAAGAGAAGTCTGCAAAAGTTTATATCTTGAAATATTAAGAGATATACTAGTACTAAATAAACTCAGTGTTGAAGGCCGTACCTTGACCTTTAATAGTTTACTTTTATAAATTGTTATTTGGATGAAGAGTTGTCTCATTGGCACTCATACCACATCTTTCTATATCTAATCATCATAGATACCAGGATTAAAATTTTGTATCTGCACAAGAAGCGCGTGTCGTCTGTCTACAAAAGACTCATCAGTGACGCTCGGATAAAAAAAAGAAGAAAAAAAACCCAACAAATTAAGTACAAAGTAAAAGAGCAACGAGGACTCAAAATTCCTAAAAGTTTTGCCGTTACAGCTAAGTTAATCTATTCCTCAGGTAGAAACGCCTTAGTATTTAAAAAGTTCAAAGTTTTGAAAACATAATTTATAATTATGACCATATCAATGATAATTCACAATACGGAAGTGCTGACTACTAGACTGGCGAATAAAACAAAGTATGTTTACCTATACTGAGTGTAACAACCTGACACAACTTCGACGTACAAAGTTTTTTTTTTAAACCGACATCAATATCCCGTTACAATTTCTTTTTTAGGGAAGTAACAAAAAAAAAATCTTTTTTTTTAACACTCTAATTGATTCTTTTATTGCACATATTGCTGTTTAACAATTAAACTTGGTGTACAGCATTTCATCAAGTTTCCCTGTTAAATTACCACTGAATACCCAGGGATAATATTCAGTAAAATTAACTAATAAATTACATTGGTTTAATTCACACATTAAACTATTATTAAAGTTGTTACAAATAGTCTTTGCTACTTCACAAAAAGTATTTTCAGATATATTCATAAAAAATATCTACAGAATATTTTTTTTACGGAAATTGATCATTCATCCGGAATGACTTTTGGGGTTCTTTTATTATCTAATCAGAAACGAATTGCGGTCAAATGACCTCAGCAACATTTGTTTACAGGATATTGTTAGTCGTAAAGTAAGGGCTCATTTGCACACTACCCTTGACAAACTATTTCATTTTGAAAATAAGATAAATGTACCAAAGTTGACCAGAGTAAAGTCTTCTTTGTGTAAATTTAATCTGACAGAAGGTCTTCCACTTTGAAATGCTTTTGTTCTGTAGGTAATTCCTTAGAACGTCACTAAACACTTGATGTTCAGTATACATCAACTTGATTGTTCGTTACTAAACGCCCAGTGACAAACATTTCATGCAAGTGCAAAATGAGAACATATCAACAACAAACAAATAATAGTTCCTAAATAGGTCGTCCGGGATGAAGATCGGGGACTGTCACTGCAAAAATGAGGGTTTATTGGATAAGGAAAGACATTTTACCTTGCGAAGGCTACCTACGCACCTCTCAAAGATCTAGAGAGGTTGAAGGGTTTGTAAAGCAAATGCATCAGTAAGCTTTTCATTAATTAGTCTAGCTATAAGGTCTTTTAGTTAGGTTTTGCGGACAAAAATATATAAATAATTGAGAATGCTCTTTTTTCTAAAAAAATGTATTGGTATTTTATATTACGTACATCTTTGCACTAATTCTCGTTTAACTTAAAGTGGTAGGCTGACTAGACCAAGCAGTTTTTTCCTGTGATGGGACTAAAAAGTAATATATTGGTATTTTTTCATTAAAGGAGTACTTACTTCTTTTAGTATTTGGTACTTTCTTTTGCTGTTTTCCTTAACATACAAGTACAGTCACTCCTATAAAAATATTATAGCGAGTTATTTGGTGTGCATTTAAAAGGTAGGTGCCATACGATATTTACTATAATGACTGTCTATTACAATCAAAGTCAATATTGAAATAGCATTAAAGCAGAATAGTGGAATGATATAACCAGATGGAGATTGGTATAACCTACGAAGAATCTATGATTGGTTATCGTAGAAATATGAAGACAGACGGACGGAGATTAACTTATATTCCCCATGCCTATTTGGTGGTATATATTATAGTTTTATTTCCCCACAAAAGTGAAAATGCCTCGTCTGTATCTAGCATATCTAATTCCGCACATAATTTCGTTATAATTTTAGGTAGATATATATCATACTTCATAATTCCTGACACTTGTTCTGTATAACTTGTCACTCGTGAATTATTTTCGTGTGACCTGATCACAAAATCTATTATATTTATAACCATTACAAGAAAACTAATATTATTCGGAGATGGAAAGAGACTTTGAGTGGATCGATGTTGTATTAATTTCCTTAAAATGAAATATACGAAGAAAGTAACACTATCGAATGGTTCATTTTTATGGCAGTGAGCTGGGAGTTTGAACGGCATGCTGACTAAAATTCTACCAAAATTATCTATGATCGATCCCTTCTGTAAACTTAAATGGGTTAATATCAAGTTGTACACAAATTATTTCATTTAGTAATTGTAATATATGTACATGTATACTATTTAATATATCGCCATATATACAGGATAGGAAGCTTAATTATGCTCGAATCTTTTTCAAAAGACGCTCATATTGGATGCAAGGTAATCTGTGAAACTCAAAGACAATACGACTGTATCAGTCGTGACAAATAATATATCAATTTATCATTAGTAGGGTCAATGTTCACTAGAGTTACATTTTATGAAAGGCAAATCCATGATCATAAAGATATAACTAGACACCACTTCGATAATTACAGTATTACTAAATAAGTTCAACTAACGGTCGTTTTCTAGGAAAAGAAATAACATAGTTTTCCTTTTTCTTTGAAATTATTTCGACACCCTTGACAGTGCGGAACTTAAATGAGCATTTGTTAAGGTCCCTTTTAATATCAAACAGCCATTCACGTAGTCAAGTATTTATTCATCTTTGGTTATGACAGGAACTAGGAAAATAAAGTTTGAAATCATTTTATATTTTAGAAAATTAAACACTACCCTAGAATGTAAAAAATAAAATCACAAAAATAATGAACTCCGAGAAAAAATCACAACGGATAGACAACAGCTTCCTATTTGAAGCCTGCATACAGTGCTTTAAAAAAAACATACATCTGCGTTTCATTCGATAATCTACACTCAAATACACGTATTGTTCTTCCACCGACAGGTATATCGTTTACAAACTGGGGGTCTTTTCAGCTGTGTAAGAAATGCAATTACGCAGCCACGTCCGGTCTGAATGGGGATATTAACTATGTGCCTCGTGTAGAAAGAGTTCCACGCTTCCCGCATTTTCCTGTTACAGTTTCAATTGTTTCAAACTTTATCCCGGAAGGCCCCCTTTACTGGACCTGCCTACAGTATTTTTTTTATCATTTGTTCTCGTATATAGAACATGCATGAAATATTTGTCCCTGAACGTTAAACAACAATCAAACATGTACACAGTAAATATCATCGTTTGTTGTCAAGTATTAACCATACAATTAACTTCAAATAGTTACGTAGGGAAACTTGTCAAACATATTTCAAAACAATTATTTTGACACGTTTAGCGGGAACGAAAAAACAAAATCTAAAAATTCAAGAAAAGTTTATAAATTTCTGAAACTTAAGATGCATTTTAACTTTTCCAGGTACAGATGTTTGTTTTTACTTATGGTTATTACAGTCTTGTAGCCAAAAGACTTCGATGAACCTTAACTTTCGCTACCTAATGTTTTGAATCAATGTTGTAAATTGTCAGCTTTGAAAATGTAAAATTATAAAATTATGCAAACGTGGTTCGTTTTTGGTTTTAAAGGAGTAGGTTCAGTAAGACCCCTTTTTGGCCCAAAAATATATCAGTTTTACAAAATTGTCATAATGTAAACTTTTATTGGAAAGTAGAATACTGCTGCTACATAAATACGGGCTGGTTTTGACAATATAATGCACATATATCGGATACTAGCATCATTAAGTCATTCTAAATTACTGAAATCTTCACAATTTAATCATTTGAGTTAAATTTTAGAAGGTTTTCGTCTTAAATAGAAGTGGCCGCATTCGTGTTCATTCTCAATATTTAAAAGTAAGTTGTATTTGATGAAAATACATAGCATATATAAAGGTTGAGGATGAACACGGATGCGGCCACTTTCATTTTTGACAAAAACTATCTGAAAGTGACATATTATGGCATAATTGATAGATTTTTCATATTTAAGCTTGCATATGGGTGTCTGAAATTACTATATCAGTTCAAATCTTTCACACAAAGTAATTGAATCGAATGAAGCAGACACTTTTATAAGTGTTTAAAAAGTGTACAAAATCTTTCTTCAGATGAAACTGAAATTTGAGGCCAAAATGGGCCCTTACCGGACCTCTCCTTTGTATGAAATTCAAGATTATTATAGTTTTATTATAATGGATTGGTATGATTATTTAATATATATATTTCAGCAGTATCTTCCGTAGATTTGATTTTTTTAAAAGTTGAAATGGAGATCTATAATTCATTTTTTTTTCGACTCCATGGCAACATTCTGCATTTATTAAATGTCGCACATTCCCTCAAAATTCGGTTCAAACTACAACTAAAGTCCCTCAAAGTGACATTTTTCTGAAACTATTGATATTTATCTACCAAATTTGCAGATACAATTTAGGTGCCTTTCGTCTAATTTTTTTAGAAAATTTAGAAAATTTTATTACAAAGTTCGTGCGACAATAAGACAAAAATACAGTCCAATTATTTTCCTGACAAATGTCTGGTATAGAGTAGCTGTTATACATAAAAAAAACGACCCATAATACAACCATTATACAATCTTGATATTCCTGTACACCCACTATGCAGGCTAAATGTATATTAGTCTTCAGCTATCCAAAAAAGAATTTAATTGCACTCTTAACTTTCATATTTAAAAATTCCACTAACTTTCATACTTAAAAAATCCACTAACTTTCATATTTAAAAATCCACAGGGCCAAAATGCGAAACTCCACAACTTAACTGTGGTGTTGGTTCCTTATTAATAAATTCAATTCAGATACTAGTATCAGAAATTTAACAAAGTCTTAATTTCTTTCTCACATTTCTTGACTACGTGTTCCACTTGTTCACCTTATCATCTAAATGGGAATATTCAATTAAAACATTATTTCAGGCGAATATTCATATCACAAATTCACTTTATTTAACCAGTTGATGACAATTTAGAATGTTTCCTCCATCCAATTACTTGTCTAATGATCTGTTGTGAAAGGAAAGGCTACGATTATCTAGATAAAATAACAATTTTTCGAAAACGACTGATAAAAGAATCCTTATGTTTTTATTGAAGTTGTAAGGATATCCCGTTAGGGAGAATCCTACTAAAATTAAATCAAGTACCGACTTTAATTTTTTTTTATATCTCAATGCAATTTTGACATCTCGTCAGTTAAATCATGCAGTACAATATTAAAGTCATAAATAAAAGAGAAAAGCAATCTAATTAAAAGAAAAGTATAGTAATGAGATGACTTCCCAACAAAAACAAACACATGTAATCAACATACATACTCTTTAATAATCAATTTTTCAGATCTAAATAACCATATACAATTCTAGATAAAGATACTGTAATCTAGACCAATTTTTTTTTGAAGGGCATTCGAACCACGATAACTATTCTTGAATAGTTTGCTATATTGTCGAATTTAACACGTGTGTTTTAGTTATTTGCAAAAAGTAAAATAACACAAGTATCGTTACCGAACCTCAGAAGAAGACGATACTACACAAATTTAACATACACTTTTGTGTTGACGTCATGTCATTGATATGTTTATTTTTGTTAATGACTTTTGTTTAGTTTTGAAAAAAAAGAATTATTGCATACGTTTTTGTAGATTGCCTTCCACTTTTTGATTTATTTGGCATTCAATGCTCTTCGAAAACGTACATGTTCTTTCAACGGTTGTATTTCGACTAGCTCTGACGAGTCTTTTTTAACAACCACGGGGTCGAAGCCACTTCTGGTGGATGTTTTGTTCAAATGGTATCAGAGTACTTATATGTTTCCAATATATAACATTGATGTTTTTTATGGAATATTCGAAGCACTTAAAGTTTTTCTATCCCTGACAAAGATCATTATTACTATTAATACCTATAAGCATATTTCGTTTTTAACTCTCTGTAAATCTGTATTTGATTTGGCCTTGTAACTATGTTGATTAGAGCGCCACTAAGCAGTCGTATGTAGAAGAAACGCGCGTCTGGCGTACCAAGAGAGGTGAACTAGATTCTGCTTGCATTACCCTTCACTCTATGAACAAAGTGTAGTAGTCAGCCGAGAACCTTCTCCAAAGGGAGATGGACGATAGCAAATCAAGTCAAACACATAAATTACAAGCCTTTTGTCTTTAACAAAAACATATACCAATTATGTTCTTATTCAATACTTCAAACGAACTAAAGCATTTATAAATGAAAACTCAACACCGTTATTTGGTTATCAGCTCGCCGCGACAGCACAGAAAGCTTCGATTGATAAAGAAAGGAACATATAGAAAAGGGGGGGGGGGACAAACAATATATATATTACAAGCCTAAATTCTTAGAGACTGACAATCTGTTTAGTATACTCTCTTTAACATAACCATGTTTGGCTTTATCACTTTTCAATCTCCGCGGCAGTTGCTCCTCCTGACCTCAAACTGTGTAAGCCAAACTGTTTTTTTTATCAAGACTTAAACTGTCAAGTGCAGATAACGATGACTCTCTGGCTCTGGTGTAAGAAATATGATTACTCTTTCTAAGTTTGTATATGTTCAAAGATTTACAATAACAAATTGATCTAAAGATAAACTCATTTGATTCTTCTGGAATGTTAGCTAACTTTAGATAACACTGAAGTACATCTAACGGGCATGTAATATTCCCTGTTTTTGAAATGACAACATCTCTCCATTCCCTATATACATCAGTTTTACTCTTGACTAAATAAAGTGTAAGGTAAGTAGGGGAAACCTGTATATCAGAGCTAACTCGGATAATCTTAAAAAACCAGCATAGACTAATAAACACATACATGCTATTCTTACATATTTAAAATTCTGTATTATTAGCATATTTACATACAATATTTTTCAAAATATGCGGTGTGACAACTGAATGACTTATTTTTCTATGAGCCCCTTCAAGAACGGATGTAACTAGATTATTTTTACTGGGATCAGCAACGCCAGCTAATTTGTGTGCCTATTTTATGGCATAAAAAGCATCATTTAATTTTGAAACAGATTTTGCAGTTTCAGACAAATGAATTAGATATAAAGAAATATGCAAATGAGATGCCGGCAATGGTGAAACAGAATATTGACTAGTCCCCTTACACCATGAATTGAAGGCATATCTATATTTCTTCTGAGTACTCTCAGCCTTGGATGAAAGAAGGAATTCTGGTAACTTTTTGAACAAACTGCTGAGATCATTATTAGAGGCAACTTGTGAATTAAAGTCTTACCACTGTCCTACTGAAAAAATATCTTAAAAACGTAAAATTGCAATAACATTTTATATACAACCATTCCCCATGTGAAATTGAAATTGAAATAACCACAATGCTTTTCATCATAAAAATGGTAGCATACGCTATAAATTTATCCCTTTGGGATACCATAAGGCATATTTTGTTAATAAGGAACAAAAGGGTAAAACATACTACACAGAGGAACAAGTGATCAGTATGCTGGAGTTTCTTATTGACAACATATTTGTTGAATTTGGAGGTAGACTTTTTCAACAAATTGTCGGCATTCCTATGGGGACGAACTGTGCGCCTCTCCTTGACGACCTCTTCTTATTTTCATATGAATCGGAGTTCCTTCAGACACTTGTCAAAAACAAGATCAAAGAAGCCAGGTTATTTAATAGTTCCTTCAGACACTTGTCAAAAACAAGAAGATCAAAGAAGCCAGGTTATTTAATTTCACTTTCAGATATATTAATGATGTTCTTTCCATTAACAATCCGAACTTTTCTGATTGGGTTCCATTAATATACCTACAAGAACTAGAAATCAAAAAGACAACAGACAAGGCTTTCTCCGTCTCATTTTTAGACTTATACCTCGAATTTGACATTGACAGTCAACTCAGTACCAGAATCTATGACAAACGAGACGATTTTAATTTTGAAATTATCAATTTCCCCCACCTTAGTAGTAATACTCCAACTTCACCTGCATATGGAATATACATTTCCCAACTTATTCGGTATTCAAGAGCTTGCAGCTCCTATGCAGACTTTGTAAAACGTCACCAGTGTCTGAGCAGAAAGTTGATGAACCAGGGGTATGTCTTTTTTCTAAAAAAAGTTCATCGGAAGGTTCCAAGAACTTGTTGATAAATATTCCGTATCAACTTCACAAATAATACAAGATGGTCTTGAAGTATAGATTTTGCGTACTGACGTTGGTTATCATCTTAATTACGTGTTATAGTATTCTTTTATTTGTCTTTATTAATATTACTTTTACTGTTAAGTCAGTTTTTTAAGATATTTATTTGACGTGACTCTGTGCTTATGTAAAACATCATACTTTGAACGACAAAATTATTTCATTTATTAATACAACTTTTACTTATGGATCTTGTCATACTTTGAATGACAAAACTATTTTATTCATTAATACTACTTTTTCTGTTAAGTCTGTTTTTTATGATATACATTTGACGTGACTCTGTACTAATGTATCCCGTCATACTTTGAACCACATACTTATTTTATTTATTATTATTACTTTTGGTGTTAAGTCTGTTTTTATTAGGTCTTTCCACTTTTCGTGGAAAGACCTTTTGTTTTTCTTCTGATTATTTTTTTTTCCTTCTGCCGTCTGAGATGCTTTTTCGTCTTACAAAATATCGAATTGATTTTTTGGCCAATGATGTTGTACAGTAATGGGGGTTTCAAAGCTCACCCTGTGTGACCGAACACTTATTCTTATAGGAGTTATCTCCCCGCGTCCCTTTTTTCTTGTCACTTTTTCTCTAAAACCGTAAAAGATTTTAGCAAACTGTTTTCACCAAATTGTTTGTCTACTCTTGCGAATGATTTGGTTTATTTTGACTTGAGTGATCGGAAGACATCTTATGGGAGTTATTTCCCTTTGAAAATTTAAGATATGCGATTTGTTAGATAAATTCATACGTTATAAGTCGTAGAGGCCTACAGTCTTTTGATATGGAATCCTTGGTCCAGTTGAAGAAATTGAGGTCAAGGTCAAAGGTCAAGGTCATGTTCTAAATTTAGAATTTTGCTTGTTATCGTTATTCCACAGAAACTGTGACAGTAAATGATATGATTTGTTTGCCAAATAACTGTTTACAAAAAGGCGCAACTTCAACCTATTTCAGTCGAAGTGTTTTGGTTAACCGTTATAGGAGTTTTCTCTCCTTATGTATTTGAAATCAGTATTTCTCCACAACCATACAAGTGATTGACCTGGGGTCTTTTGATTTGAGATCACTGACCTATGACCTTAAAATTGAGGTCAAGGTCAAAGGTCAATTTGACGTTCTAGATTTTGACCTTTGCTAAAAATTATTTTCTGTTCATACTAAAACAATTAAGTCTTCTGCATATACCTATTAATCTTATTTTTTTTATATCAATTCGAAGAACCAAATTACATCAACAAGGAATGACATTTTCTAACATTGTTTTTTTTAATTTCATTCTTATTGTCGAGCTTATATTACACGGACTTATATAGCTAAAATCACTTTGTTAATTCACAGTAAAAAACGCAATTGCATATATTAAAAAGACGATGGGCTTATATTACACGGACGGTATTATTAGTTACATAGTGTGTTAGTGACCTAATACGGTATATATGGGATCAGTAAATTCCATATGGGGTGAGAGCGAAGCTCGAATCCCTATATGGAATTTACTGACCCCATATATACCGTATTACATAGTGTGCTAGTGACCTAATACGGTATATATGGAATTTACTGACCCCATATATACCGTATTACATAGTGTGCTAATGACCTAATACGGTATATATGGGATCGGTAAATTCCATATGGGGTGAGAGCGAAGCTCCAATCCCCATATGGAATTTACTGACCCCATATATACCGTATTACGTCACTAGCACACTATGTAACGAATTTATCTTACCGTCTATCTGAACGTGTGAAATTAAGACTAGTGATTCTCAAAATGAGCAAGTCTTCAATACTGTTAGTGTTAAGAAAATACTTCAATTGATCCTACAAAAACAGATGCCAACAATAACGACTTGTAAGGTTTAAATGTGTTTTATGAATTTATTTCAATCTTAATTATCAATTTCTTCGTCTGTTGGAACTTTTAACATTTTTTCTCAGTACCGTTGTTTTTATAAAGGGACATAACACCATTACTAACCGTGTATGAAATAAGCCCCGCCCCTTCTTACCTAATATGGAATATAAAGGGACGTAACTCCACTACTAACCGTGTATGAGATAAGCTCCGCCTCCCTACTAACCTAATATCAAATATACACGGTTTGCACGCGGACGCTTTTAACCAATCATATTCCTGGAAATGTATAGGAGGTAAGATAATAAAAGTTATTCACTTTGATACTTCGTCAAAAATAGTCTAAAATCTAAAATGACATTGATTCACTTTATAAATAACATTAGTAAAACAGTGGTCTGACACTATTAAATATCTGCATGTCTCTATATTCAGAACATTAGCTACCACTTTGATACAGCAATTGTCTGTATATTACGTATATTATTGTAAACAAAAACGTATTCCGAAGTACATCTATATCTCAACTGTCCTCCATGTACTTCTCACTTCTAACTGATCTTTATGTACGCCACTATTTTGTGCTCTGAAAAGGATTGAAAGAAAGCTCAATTCCATATGATGATTAATGGATGTTTATATTAGGATAGAGAATTGATCTGAGTCAACCTCTGTTGATGTAATTTATCACAGATTCCTAGAAATTGATTCAACCATATTTAAAAAATTGTTGTCGTTTGGAAGTATAGAACCCACTAGTTTTCTGCAGTCAACGATTAATTGGCTTAATGTTTCCCTATTTTGAAAATTTGTTTTCCACTGATCGATCCCAATTTTATTTATAACAGCCTGTTTAATGGGACATAAAAAGTCCTACGGACCCCTTCCAGAGATGGACATCTAGTTAGGAAATGTAGAAGGTTTTCTTCCACGAGTTTGCAAAGCGGACAAATTGGGTTTGTACTTCCTATATTAAATTTAGCTTTGGTTGCTTGTAAAAGGTAGGTCCCAGTTAGTATTCTAGCTTTTGTTATGGCTTTCTTTGTATCCCCCGGAATTTCTGTTGCTGTTTTCCAAACTTATTTCTCCTATATTGATAATGTCCGTACAGAGCCTAGTCAGGGTTGATTTTTCTCTATTTAAAGATCTAAATTTATTACTCCAAAATGGATTAATAGCATGTCTGACGGATTGTTTCCATTTAATTTTTGTTGGAAGACATATTAGAAGCTCATCAATGCTTGGTAGGCTATATTGAAGCAGGACATTTTCTGTTCTGTGTAGAAAAGTTCCATTGCAAATTTCTAGTCGGTACTGACGCAACAAGATATCCTTAAGATTTTGATTTTCAGACGCTAGGATTGAATGCAGAAGGCTTAATTGTCTTTTGTGAAGCTACTTTACGTGACTCTGCATTTATGTATGCCGTCCTACTTTGAACGACAAAATTATTTTATGTCTACCTGTGCGAATTTCAAACGGGCAATTTTACATCAGTACTGAAAACCTTCCATCCTTTACGGGTAGACTTTACTAAGATAAATAAAATCGTACAAGATAAGCAAAATGAGGTTGTTAAATTTGATGTATGCCTTTTTGTGCTTCTTTGTTACATTTGTTGTTTTTATAGTGTTTCAGATGATAACACAATGTTGACTGCTGTACCCATATTTTTGACATTTTTACTCTTTGAGTATGTTTGTTTTGTTCACACATCGTTGACAATGTAATGGAATTTGATGCGACTGTCATACAAGTGAGAGGTTTAGCTAGCTATAAAACCAGGTTCAATCTACCATTTTCTACATTAGAAAATGCCTGTACCAAGTCCGGAATATGACAGTTGTCATCCATTCGTTTGATGTGTTTGGACTTTTGATTTTGCCTTTTGATTTTGGACTCTCCTTTTTGAATTTTCCTCGGAGTTCAGTATTTTTGTGTTTTTACTTTTTATATACATATACCGAGAACGAATTATTCGCATATTTCAAATATCTATACACAGAGTAAAATATAATATATATTAAAATATTTCTACGCCAGCTACAATATCTTTATAGATACTAGGGCCATGTACTGTAAAACAAATAACCATGCCTGCTACAATATCATTATAGCGGCGTTTTACGTTTCCGCAAATTGGCATTACTTTTCCGGAAAAAAAAGATGACGTTTCCGGAAAAAAAGTTTACGTTTCCGCAAATAAATATCTTTCTTTTCCGGGAAAAAAGTAACTATTCCGGAAAAAATAAATCATTACTTTTCCGAAAGTAATTAAAGAATACCTGTTGATCGAAAGCAAAGTCATAATACAAAATAAATATTTATTAAGTTAAAGGTCATCATGACATGCAAGTAAAATTCATCATTAAAATGTACGAAAACATAATTATGTACCAAAGTCAGCACTATATAATCAAATATATCTTGATATGAGTTCATAAATCAGTGCTGGCAGAATATTTGTAGCCAACACGTCGTACTGTGTACAAAGCCCACAGTTGTACATTCACCGTTTACAATTTTTTATTTTGTCAGTCAAGAAGGAAGTCCATCTTCTCCTTTTCATATTTCCGAACGGATGCTTTTACAGTTAGAGTTATCATCTTTATGTAAGATGTTGTTTGCAGTTTAAATAACACAACGACAAAGACAAAAATGTTAGGATGACTAGCGTAAAACTGCTCGTTCAGGTGGACATGAAAAGACTCTGTACCATTCGTTGTTCTCTCTCCTCGGTGTCAGAAGGTGATGCCCAAATGGTTGATTGATATCTCAAATTGCAATTACCATCTATATAAAATTCCAACATATAATCGGCAAACTTCATAGCATTTATCGTCAGATGGAGCATCGGCTATTAATTCAACAAAGCATTCTTCAATCATGTCAGTTGGCAAGTAAGCCAAAGTTTAACTAATTCTTACCAGAGTCAACTAGTTATATCTAGTATATTGTAGATATAAGATCAGAACATTTTCTTTATTCAAAAAATAAAATAGATAGTTTATCTAATATATATTCAAATATTTATAATTTACCAGGTAAATTTCCGGAAAAGTAATAAATAAATATTGCGGAAACGTATACTTTAAATTTGCGGAAACGTAGTATCGGGAATATGAAAAATTAGCGGAAATGCATACATACGTACATACATACGCCCCATTATAGATACTAGGGCCATGTCAAATAAAAAAGCAAGCCTGCTACAATATCATTACCGATACTAGGGCCATGTCAACATAAACAACCATGCCTGCTACAATATACATATATATACATATACTAGGGCCATGTCACAAACAGACCATGCCTGCTAAAATATATTTACATATATTAGGGCCATGTCTAAGATGCATCTAGCAAAACAGCCAAAGCTGGCGAACCAAACGGTTCAACTCCGAATATCGTATTTTATTCGAACGTTGTTTATAAATACCATCAGTATTTTTAAACACAATAACATCTTTTACGTAATCTTGATAAATCAAATGTTTATCGAATATCAAAGGCCAGAATGCAGCCGAAGTCCACTAAGGCACAACTAACGTGCCTCGAGCTTTACAAGCTATAATGTGTTTAATCGATCCAATCACAAGATTAATTCCCTCCGGTGGATCGCTATCCTTGCCGTGGTCGGGGGGCTTGCGTGTCTCAGTGACCCCAAGAGCTATGCCAGCTGGAGCTTCGTCTCCTGGTAGGGTTACCCATGCTTAAGAAATGCATCACCTGCTTCAGAATCAGGTTGCCAAAATAAGGAGTTAAATCTCTTTTCTATTTTCGGCACTTGCAAATCTGTCAATCGATTAAGGACCCCACATATCATTTAAAAAATTGAAAAATATATTTGTGACTCCCCAGTCCTCGAAATCAACCATTTTACTGATATAATCAGCCTTTTCATTTTTGGGAATCCATTGAATATCAATTTATATTCCTTTTTGAATGCAAAAAGAAAAAATAGTTTTTGCTATAATATGTAGATTTCCTTTCATACTTCCCAAATTAACTATTTTGACACAATTTTGATTGTCAGTAAACCACTTTATAGTTTTTCCTGTGAAACTATTCTTAAAAGAAAAAAGGGTTAACTCTATAGCTTTCAGCTCTCTCCAGGTGGAGCTTTGCACCGTTTCGCTACATGTCCACATCTTATGGAAATTCTTATTTTCTAATTCAACGGTGTATGCACCAGCGGCAATATTACTAGCATCTGAGTATATGACAGCAGCATATTTACTGTAATGACTTAAATCATAGTGATATTTTCTAACCAGAACTTGAACTCTGATAAAACCTCGACGGGTTTGCATCCTGTAATGGGAATATCCCACCCTATTCTACTTTCAATTTCCATGTAACAGAACTTTGACATAATTTTAGCCACATTTCCGATTACGGGAGTCATTGAAATAATTCTGCCTACCACCTGAGCTAAAGATCTAGCTGTAACATAGGGAAATTTAGCCAAAATGACATTCAATGAGGACATCAAATCGTCAACACGACGTTGAGTAATAGATAATTTGTATTCTTTCGAGTTCCAAACTATTCCCAACCATTCTAACTCGGTAACAGGTTTGAATACAAACTTCTCCTCGTCAATAAGGAAACCTGCATCAATCAAATTCCTTTTCACGAAGGACGATTGCTCGTAACATGTTTTTTCATCTGGACTCATGCCAAATCCATCATCTAAATACCATAAAATTGAGAATGGAAATGGGGAATGAAAAACAACTTTTATACCGTTTTCACGTCAAAATTTTACTAGTGGCCTTAAACATTTAGTAAAGATGTACGGACCGGTAGTAATTCCGAAAGCTAAAACAGTAGAGCAATAAAATTGACCTTCCCACTGAAAACCTAAGAAAGTCTGTTGCTGTGAGCAGATGTCCAAGTGAAAATAACCAGATTTTAAATAAATCTTATACAGATACATATCTTTGTCAAAATATTGTATAGCTAACTTTCAATCCTCAGATATTTTTTTGAGTAGCAACACTCAATGGATTTACTACATATGGTCGAAAAGGCACTTTTATTACTCAACCTATTTGAACTAAATCTTCAATTGACTTTGTGACAAATTCGGTATTCTGCCGTACTGATCTGTTATTTCTGTGGTACATTTTAAAAGGTGTATCTATAAATGGGATAACATAACCATTTTTTATTGTATCAAGCACAAAAGGACAAGCACCTATATTTTCCCAATACCTTACATGACAAGCTAATCTACCGTTCAACCCTTTAAATTTGTCATATGACTGACGATTTTCAAAATATTGAACTTGTTCTAAAAAAGATTCTATATAATCGTTATCAAGAAAACATGTAGAAAATTAGTCATTAATAGTGTCTGAATACTTATCATTTACAATGACTGAAGAGTGAAGTTCAGGCTCTACTTTACTACTTCTGGTAGGTTGTTGAGTTGTTGTTGGATGACCTGAAGCTGGCGAGAAGAGGACAGTTTTTTCTCCAGTGGCACATGTCGAGTGGGCAGGGCTCTCACGCCTTGCGAAGCTCCCACGAAAGGGCTGATTACGTTGATAATGCTGAGCATAAGCAGGGTTACCATATGATTCCGCAGATTGTTGACGAGGCTGTTTTTTAGGGTAAGGTTGCTGGCGAGATTTAGACTTCTCCTTGGAGGTACGGATATCTCTTGTCTCAGCTTGTCGTATCTTTCTCTCATCTTCAGAATCTGAAGCCATGGCATTGGCTTCGTATTCCCTAACGGTTCACCAACCTGCAAGGGAAGAATCAGCTATGCAAATTTTCATATTACGGGTTTTGATCTTATCTGTTATGTCAAGAACTAATCTATAGGCTTGTGTATTAGAGTTAGGGATGCATTTTGAAAGTTTGTTAACAGTGTCTAATAATTCCTCGTTGAAGGTGTACTGAATTCTGTTTCCTTCCCCCTTAATTTAGAGTGACCCCTCCTTAATTTTTCTCTTAAGGCATTCTTGTTCTTGTATGAGTTCGGATTTGAACTCACCTAATTTGCTGTCTAAAATTGTCTTGAAAAGTTTCACAGTATCGACCAAATCAGAAGACTTAGCTGGTTTATGAATATTAGGTGGCGGTATACTATTATCTCCTTCAAATAGTATGTCTGTATTCAATTCTAGACGTGGAAAAGATTCTAACATTTTACCAAGTGGCGATTTACGAAAACTAACCTTTACTGTCGGATAGGCGAACCTCGAATGACAATTCTAGACTTTCTTATTATAATTTTAGCGCTAAAATTCTAGCATGAAGTTATCATGATTGATATAACTTAAACCGGTAATAATTTACTTATTTTCCAATCAAATTAAACATAAACATGTTTTGATTTAAACACACGTGCTAAAAGTGAACAAATACACGTGTTCCCGAGTAACCTTTATAAATACATTTGTGTTCTTATTCCAATAGTGATCTTGATTTGCCTGGCGGATGTTGTATGCATTGGAAATAACGGTTACTCTGTCGACAAACACGATTCCTCTACTATTAGAATGTTTGCTACTGCCGTTTCCCCCCTGGTTTTGATATTTTAAACTGATGAACTAGTTTTGAAAAACGGTTAAATAATATATCTTATTTGACATTTTCAAAATGAACAATAATAGCTCCGTTTATCAATTAATTATTAAACTATCACCATCACTGATTTATGAAAACCATTAAATATTCAGAATTGATACATGTAACATTAGAATTTGAAAGCTTTTTGACAGCAGCAATCCCTTTTTCGATATTTGTATATCGGGTGACTTGAAATGAAGTTATTGTTTACTCATCAGTGTGAATTTAAAATTCTCATGATGTAACAGCTTCTCACGTATGGAAAACAAACAACATCACAAAACAATGACAGCGAAAACAGATTCCCTATAGACATAATCGGCTTAATAAATGATTTCTAAAAGGCATTTTTATTCAATCATTGAGAGGGTCAGACATGAATGAAATGTTATTTTCATGCTATTCAGATCTACTACTTCCTGTTTTAAAAATGAACGTTCTAATCACAATAACATGAAATTAGATTTAAAGGTTGTCCAAAAATAAATGAATGTGCTACAAAGGTTACAACGAAGTAAAACATATGAATCAAACAATTTAGTTTTGCTCCCAGTTTTACAAGTGCAGTTGTTCTTTCACTGATGTTTTTACTACCTAAAGTTCTTACTATATAATTTCGACGGTAATAGTTGACTTAGTCACATTTACCGTATATTTGACTTTATATTAGGTTCTAAAAGATATATAAATATTTCATGTTTACTTTCGGTATAAATAATTAAATAAAAAAAGCTATTAAAACCAGTATAATTATTGACCAAATTACTGCAGCACTTCCCCGTAATCATTCTCATGTAATAGCAAGTTGAAGCCAAAATCTGAAACAAGAAATAATCAAAGATAGACAATTGACATCCAATTTTCCAAACTAACTAAAACAGTTATTAAAAAACGACCGTTTAAATTTTAATTATAATAAATTATAACTTTTATCAAAAGTCGGGGATATCTGAATGCTTTTCTCATTTTAAATGTATTTTTTTTTTGTCCATTTTATTTATAAAAAATGATTCCATCATAGATGTGAGTCGTTTCTTGTACATGTATGTCTTAACAACAATCTGAATGTTATTGTTAATATTGACATACACAGAAGAATGAAACTTTTTTTGTAGTTGCTTTATGTACAAGATAACTTTTGTTTTTTTGTATACCTTTTCAGATGGTGATCTTGATTTTGTATCTTCTGGAAAACAGATGGATTTTGAAGAAAATAATGACAGAAAAATGCAGCTTCTACTAGATTACCTGGACTATGTAGATTCTGAAGGATTTGAAAATCGGGAACAAAAGCTAGACTTATTTCAACCTTTGATAAATGATGGAACACAAATCGTACGTAACCAAGGAAGCGGGCATTTTGGAGTTGGGATGAATTTTCTGTCTGAACCAGATGAAACATTTTACAGCGAATACCCGCTGACATACGATAATGATGCACTTTTTCAACTGAATAGTCCTTTGATCGAAAATGTTTATTCAGCAATTGACATTAGCTTGGAACCTCACAGTAATATACCAGATCAAAAAAGAGATATACGATCGAATAAAAAAATGGAACTTATAGATATATTGAATAATATCCGGAGCATAGACGTTTCCAAGAAGTCTAATACACCGATGGAAAACTTGGGAGGATTAGTGGATAACAATGACCGTACTGAATCAAGGATTGAGAACATGATTAATGTTGGTCAAGACACTCACAAACTTGTACCGAACAAGAACAAACGATTTGTTATTAGTTTCAGCGTTCCTCCATTTAAATATCGACGGCGTCGTAAAATCAAAGGCAAACGAATACGCCGAATTCTTAGGTACAGACCTTTTAAAATAGACCCAACATATTTCCTTCTTGGAATTGGAAAATGATTTATCTCTTTCAAGTATTATTTTCTTTTTCATAAAAAGAGGAACAACACGACTCGCATCTGGAAATTACGAGCACTGTCAATGTGACCAAATTTAATTTTTGTATCTATTTTTTTTGATAATTTTATGTAAATACTCAGAAGAGGTTACTCATTCTTAAACAATAAGAAAATGGATGACGAGTAGATTGTACAAGCAGGATATTCAATATATCTCCGTCCTTTTCCAGCCTGATTGTATTGGACATATATTAGAAATCAGCAGACTGTATATGGCTCTACAACCGATCATACTAATATTTCAAAACGAACCAAAATGATAATGAACGTGTACAATTAAGACAAAGAGAAAAAAAACTTCTATCAACTGATGATATACGAACATTTTCAAATTAAAATTCTGTATTAAATTTAAGAACAATATCCTTGATGGGTTTTATTATACATATTGCATAATTCAATCCAAAGCATAACACGGTACTTTAGGTTTCATTGACAAAGATATTTAAATAACAAATCGGTTCAAAAAGACATGATTTCGTCGCCTCAGGTTTCAGTAAATTGTCTCAATTGCTATATTTATTCACCAAGATAATTGTAATTCGAACAGAGGACCATTATGGAGCTGATAATTTTATACATTACTTTATATGTATTGTATTGCTCATGCTAAGTAGACATTGGTGATGTTTTAAATACTTAAGGAGACACAATATGAGTTATAAATTAAACTCAAAACAACCAGACAGATGATTAAATAAATATTTTGAAATTTGTTTCATTTCAAAATTTGCATCATGACATGTAGGTCTAAAGGAGTAGGTCCGGCAAGGGCCGATTTTGGCCTCAAATTGCAGGTTCATCTAACGATCATTAATAAACTGTTATCACAGAGATAAGTCTCGCCTTTTTGTAATTTTGATTATGCAAATGTTGAAATCAAAATAGCAATACGCTAACATCTTACACAAGTTATGCAAATATTCAAAGTCGATGAACCATGACTGAGTTTTATGGCTCAACAACCTCCATGTAAATGAGATGTGCCAATGCTAATACAACTGCATACCAAAGACCATTGACCTTAATTATAAGTCGTTCCCAACCCTAAATACAAACATTAACTTGTAAACTATGAAAAAGTTTCAGTCAATAAACCATGAAGAGGGGTGGTGCTAAATAATCTCCATGGAAACGATACTTGCAGATGCCAATAAATATGCATACCAAATATCATTGACTTAACATTAGCAGTTCATATTAAACTGATCTAATCACAAACTAATACATGTAAACTAAGATAAGTTTCAAAGTCATTAGACTGTGAGCTCTTGTGAGACACAATTACTATCTTTCATTCAAGACCTTGCAAGAGACAACACCATTAACATACAAACTGATGTCGTTGTGATGGACTTTGCCAAAGCTTTTGACAAGGTCCCTCACAAAAGGTTACTTTACAAATTAAAATATTACGGCATAGACAATAATACCTTGGAATGGATTGGTGACTTTTTACACCATCGTACACAAACAGTCATGCTAGATGGAGAACAATCAGAAAAAATTGGGGTAACATCTGGGGTGCCACAGGGCACTGTCCTTGGTCCAATTTTATTCCTAATTTACATAAATTATTTCCCAGAATATTAACAACACAGCACCTTAAGATTATTTGCCGATGACAGCATCATCTTTAGAAACATCAAAAACATAGATGATGCTGCCAAACTACAAAAGGATTTAAATTCAGCGGCACAATGGGAAAAAGACTGGTTAATGTCATTTCATCCAGACAAATGCTCCATACTTAAAATTACACAAAAAAAAGAAACCAGTCAACCATGACTATATCCTTCATGGCCACATCCTCCGTGACTGAATTAAAGTATATAACTATGCGCAAGCCTTATTTTAGTATTAGTATTGTCATCTGATGAAGTTATGCCGATTATAAGATACACAGTTTTTCTCTGCTTTCAAGTCTTTCTGTTTGAACCCGTCGAACTGAAACAATAATATTAATTATTTGGAAAACAAAAGGTCCTGGAATGGAGTATTTTTTAATCAACAGCATTGTCCTATATAAGTTATAAAGTTGAATTCTTTGCTTCGCTGTTTTACGTCATGCCCACTAACAAATTGAAAACTGTACCTATACGCCTTATTTTTAGTCCAGATTTTTAGTATTCGTATTGTTATCTTAGAAAGTCTTACTGATTAAAAAACTACAATAGGTAACAATTTGACAATTTAGTAGTGTCAACCCTGTGGTTATGACCCGTGTATATAGCATATTAATCCTGAATACAACGTTTGGTGGTGCGCCTGTCAGATGCGGAACGTACAGATAAGGTAATAGGTAACAGGTGAATATAGTATTGGTATCGGTAGCGTACTCGACCCGGAACTTCTTAATTATTGGCAATATTAATTACGTGGAAAACAAAAGGGCCTGAAGTGGTGTAATTTTTAATCTACACCTTTGTACTATATTAGTTATATATAAAGTTGAATTCTGTGATTCGTCGTTTTTACGTGATGACGGCTGACAAATTGGACCTCGTAATTTTAGTATTATAGATGTAACAGCTAATGCAAACAGACAACTTAATTTTCTAAAACGTAACCTAAAAGTTTCATCCCAAAAAATCAAAGAACGGGCATACATGTCATTAGTCAGACCTAAGCTTGAGTACAGCTCTTGCGTCTGGGACCCTCACACCAAAAACCAAGTCAACCAAATTGAGATGGTCCAACGACCGACGTGCTGCTCGCTACACATGTAATATAGATATCACAATACCAGCTCTGTCTCAAATATGCTTGATCACCTACAGTGGCTTACATTAGAATTGAGACGAATACAAACAAGACTAGTGGTATTCTATAAGATCATACACCAACACATAGCAATTTACCCTAAAGACCTTCTTGTTAAATCAGACAGTAGAACAAGACATAAACATACCAACCACTTTAAACAAATTCAAACAAATAAAGATTCTTACACATTTTCATTTTATCCACATACAATAGTACAATGGAACCTACTTCCTACATCAGCAATCCTTTGTACAACAGTCGACGGCTTCAAAGAGCAGATTTCTATATCTGCTCTTTCAAAAATATTCTAAAAACTGCTTAAAATGTACATAGTTTTACCTAGAAATATACATAGGATAACAATCCACCAAAAAAATCAAAAAAATCACTGTTATATTTTTACTTTATTTATTTTTTCTAAGCACCAATTGCAATGCAATGCAATTCAATATTACTGCAAATTTATTTCTTTTAAATTGTAAATAAGCCACGCATGCAACGGCACGTAATAGTCAAAGTTGTGACTGAGTGCGGAAAAATGAAGATAGATAGATAGACTGTGACTCAGGGGCGAGGCCAAATATTCTCCATGGAAATAAGATGTGCCAATGCTTACACAACTGAATACCAATTAACATTGGCCTTCCACTTGAGGTTTCCTTTGAAATGACCTAATCACAAACTAAGACTGATAACTTTGAAAACTTTTCGAAGTCAATAGACCATGACTTAAGGGGTGGAGCCAAATTATCTCCATGGAAATGAGATATGCCAATGCTTATACAACTGCATACCACATATCATTGACCTACCACTTGTGGTTCCACATAATCTGACCTAATCACAAACTAATACATGTAAAATAAGCAAAAGTTTCGAAGTCAATAGACCATGACTGAAGGGGCAGGGCCAAATAATCTCCATGGAAATGAGATGTGCCAATGCTTGTATAGCTAAATACCAAATATCATTGACCTACCACTTGTGGTTCACCATAAACTAGACCTAATCACAAACAAATACATTGTTGACGCCGTCGAAGTCGAAAACAGCATACCTATGTCTCGCTTTTTGACTCCGTCAAGGCGAGACAAAAACGCTCCGTTTCAAGCTTAAAAATGAAAAATCTATCGTATTATTTCAAATATGCCCAAAAATGTCACTTTTCAGATGGTTTTTATCAAAAATGAAAGTGGCCGTATCCGTGTTCATCCTCAACCTTTATATATGTTATGTATTATCATCAAATACAATTTACATTTCAATATTAAGAATGAACACAAATGCGGCCACTTTCATTTAAGACAGAAACCGTTAAAAATTTAACTAAAATGCTAAAATGGTGAAGATTTCAGTAATTTAGCATGACTTTATTGTCAAAAAACAGCCCATATTTATGTAAAAGCATTCTACTTTCCAATACATAACTTAAAAGTTTGCATTTTAACATGTTTGTAAAACTGCTATATTTTAGGGTCGAAAAGGGGTCTAACTGGAGCTACTTATTTTGTCTGTCAGAATAGAGAAATAAAACATGAACTGCATTTGGTTGCACCTGTCCTACATTGTAAGTCAGGAATCTGATATTCATTAGTTGCCGTTTGTTAGTGTGGTTCATATGTGTTTTCCCCCGTTTGAATGGTTTTACACTAGTAATTTTTTATACATGTATAGTATGCTGTCCGATGTGAACCTAGGCTTCGTCTTAAAGACCGTACGTTGACCTATAATGGATTACTTTTAGAAATTGTATTTTGAAAAAGGAGTTGTCTCATTGACCCTTACACAACATCTTTTCATATCTAGATATCATTACTATTTGTTTGCATTGATTGTATATTTTGATATATTAGAACCTTTTCTTGGTTAGATGGTTAAATATCTTTTTTCTACAAGCCTACTGAAATAACCAAACAAAGTTGAGTATACCTTCAATTATTAGAATCGATTTTTAAGTTGTCTTTTAAGCTACTGAGACAAACCAGCTACTGCATTTATATTAAGGCCATCAGTTCAATCTTAACGCCTGTAGCAGATCCATGAGCCGTAATGAAAGAGACACGTTAAACAATGTATTATAACATAACGCTAGTTGAACAAACTTGATTTGATTGGTCGATAAAATAAAATATCGACCAAAGTGTAATCTGGTCGTTGTACACAATGTACCTAAGTGTAATGCTGTATACACAGCTGATTTTAAAGATTTCAATTTAAAACAAAATTTACATGATCTCTTCTTCACCTTATTTTAAGCTCACAGAACTAAGCTTAGAAAATAAACTGAAACCGCTATGGCTAAAAAAGAAAAACCGACAGACAATTAAAAAGTCAATTGTTCATGAACAATTGAAAGGTCTTTCCTTTTTTCTTTTATTAGTTGCCTTCTTAGTTAAAACATATATGGTTTCTAAGGACTTTTATGTTCATAACAAGTGGTTGCTAAGGACAAACATCATTCCTAAGGATAAAAATATTACTACCAGTATTAAACATGTCATATGTACTATTCATAGTATTTAAAGTTAAAAAAGATAAGTGATTGCTAAGGACTTATTTGTCGTTGCTAGGGACAAACATGTCATTTCCAGTATTAAAAATTTCATATTTATAGTATTCATAGCCTTCTAAGTTCAAAAATATATGGCTACTAAGGTGTTTTATGTCGTTGCTAGTGACTTGACATATGACCTTGACCTAACTTTGTAGATCTCATGCTGAACATTTTTGCAATTCAAAGTATCTTTCTATCTCTAACCACTTTTGAGTTATAAGCAAACAATCATCATTTCGGACCCCAAAAACAGTTTTGGTGCCCTAGTTCCATAACAGTTGGTCCAATAATTTTGAACCCAACATAACATGTTGATTTCACCAAGACACACATTTTCTCCGTTACATTTAATCAGCCATCTTTTACGGTTATTGAGTAAATCCGATAACAAGCTTAGGTCAAAATCGAGGTCATGACCTTGACCTTTGACCAATTTTCATGGTCACATGAATTGATGATCATTGGTGATGATCCTAGGTGGCTACAACTTACGGTTTCTGAGTTTTAGTGGCCAACCGACATTTGTTAATTTTCAAAGGGGCATAACCCTACCAATGAGTCGTTGAATCTTTTCGATCCCAGTAGTTTCAGTGGAAAATGTTAGTAAATATTTACAAATTTTATAAAAATTGTTGAAAATTGACTGTAAAGGACAATAACTCCTTAGGGGGTCAATTGACCATTTCGGTCATGTTGACTTATTTGTAAATCTTACTTTGCTAAACATTATTGCTGTTTACAGTTTATCTCTATCTATAATAATATTCAAGATAATAACCAAAATCCGCAAAATTTCCTTAAAATTACTAATTTGGGGGCAGCCCAACAAAGGTTGTCTGATTTGTCTGAAAATTACAGGGCAGATAGATCTTGACCTGATAAACAATTTTATCTAGTCAGATTTGCTCTAAATGCTTTGGTGTCAGAGATATAAGCCAAAATCTACATTTCCCCTCTATGTTCTATTTTTAGTCATGGCAGCCATCTTGGTTGGTTGGACGGGTAACGCCGAACAATTTTTAAACTAAATACCCCAAAGATGATTGTGGCCAAGTTTGGTTAAATTTGGCCCAGGAGTTTCAGAGGAGAAGATTTTTGTAAAAGATTACTAAGATTTACGAAAAATGGTTAAAAATTGACTATAAAGGGCAATAACTCCTAAAGGGGTCAACTGACCATTTCGGTCATGTTGACTTATTTGTAAATCTTACTATGCTGAACATTATTGCTGTTTACAGTTTATCTTTATCTATAATAATATTCAAGATAATAACCAAAAACAGCAAAATTTCCTTAAAATTACATATTCAGGGGCAACAACCCAACAACGGGTTGTCTGATTCATCTGAAAAGATAGATCTTGACCTGATAAACAATTTTATCCATGTCAGATTTGCTCTAAATGCTTTGGTTTTTGAGTTATAAGCCAAAAACTGCATTTTACCCCTATGTTCTATTTTTAGCCATGGCGGCCATCTTGGTTGGTTGGCGGGGTCACGCCACACATTTTTTAAACTAGATACCTCAATGATGATTGTGGCCAAGTTTGGTTTAATTTGGCTTAGCAGTTTCAGAGGAGAAGATTTTTGTAAAAGTTAACGACGACGGACGACGACGACGGACGCAAAGTGATGGGAAAAGCTCACTTAGACTTCGGGCCAGGTGAGCTAATAATAATCAAAAGAAATACAGTAAGGTCTTTCTTTATAGAAAAAGGAAAGACCTTTAGTTAATAATACACAAAACTAAACATACAAAAATACAGACTAAGCAACACGAACCCCACCAAACAACTAGGGGTGATCTCATGTGCTCCGGAAGGATGAGCAGGTGCTGCTCCACCTGTGGAAACCGTCGTGTTGCACATGTTAGTACATACCCGATGATAAGTCTTAATGTGGTAGGTCACATTCTCGTAAAAGGGAACGGGATTTTAGTAACGACTTATCCGCTATCATCTGTGAAACGGATATCCAAAAACGGTCATTCAACTCGTGATGCCTTTTTTTTTGCTTTTATATCTTATTGAAATTTGCATTACAGGATGGCACATACAAAGCACTACGTAATAAGTAAAACCAGGTAGTGAACAGAAAAAAATATATCCGACTTTGTTGCCAAGAGTTTTCGAAACCGCTTTTGATTATTATGAATCAATATAATATATTTCAATTGTTTTACAAGTAGTTTAACAGATACATACATCTTTGGTTGAAACTTTAAGTGTTTTACATGTAAGCCTTCTATTTATACAGCTACCTATTTAAAAAAATATTAACATGAGATGTAATAAATAATAACCACAGTGAACCAGAACAAATGACATGACAAATATGTCTATAAGATGACCTACATCTAGATACTGAGAGTTGTAAACCAAACAATACAGTATTTTTTCACGATGTTTTAATGACTTTTGGCGTTGCTACTGAACATTGAACATTGTAGTTGATAATCAACATTTGAAACTAGTATGCCGGTTCAATAAGCTATGCCTGTAATAAAAGGGTTTCTAGTGATTTTTCTGTTCCATGGTGTAATTAGTTTTGTATGTTAATGACTGTTGGACGCTGCTCTCTTTTAATTTGGATTAACCCCTCCAACTATTTTGGAAATCAAAACTTGTATTCTCGAATTTCTTATTGTGCCTACTGGTTTAATTACATAAAAAAAAGTATAACAAAAATACTGCTGTCAAAACGGAAAGTCCCTAATCAAATGGCAAAATCAAAAGCTCAAACACATTGAACGAATAGACAACTGCATATTCCTGACTTGATACAGATATCTTATGTAGAAAAGGGTGGATTTAACCTTGGTTTTATAGATAGCTAAATCTCTCACTTGTAATTTTTTGCATACAATTCCATTATATTGACAAGGATGTGTTAAAACAAAAATATATAATCAACATTTACCATGACACAATAACGTGATGTATGAGTACAGAGCCATGTCACATCAGCATAAACGAAAGACAAGAATATAAAAATTATCAATGAACAATAACGGGATGTATAAGTACAGGGCCACGTCATATGTAACCAAGAAACTCAAAAAGGCATATAGACAAAAAAAGCATATTAGGAAAAATACCATATCAAAGTATCAAAATGATGCAGACGAAGGGCAATCTTTTTTTGGTCTTCATAATATAATTGAACTTATTTGATGTAACTTGCTATGAATTGAAAATTACAATTTGATGTTACTTGATATGAATTGAAAATTACAATTTGATGTAATTGTATTGCCATGCATGATGCATGTTCTGTAAATTGACTTATGAATCTGGTGTTAATTACATGTAACCTAACCGTAGTTCATAATACAGAAACCAGTCAAATTCTTTATTTTTTTTATTTTTTTGAGGTCTTGTTTAATTTTTACATTTATTTACAAGATTGCATCCAGAATGAACACATAGCTCAAAACACCGTTGCAATGATAACACCAATGAATAATAAACTGTCGTATCATCATGGTTTGAATATTAATGTGAACTTTCAAACTGTTATCGTTTACAGGATGTGAAAAAAAATACATCGAGATGATTAAGATATTAAGCTGATTTATACCTAATTGTCAAATGGCGTGATAGTTATATAAATTTGTATTTGGATCTATTTGATAATTTCAGTGTTCTTTTTAAAAATAAAATTTCATTCAGTTTCCTTCTATCACGTCTCGCTCTAAAGCTCCATTGAAGAAATCGTATTTCCGTTTGACAGAATGCTATGATATATGGCAACTGTCACTTGATTTAAAAATTATCAGGATACACATTCAATAAAGATAGTTTTAGTTTATGAGCAATTACGAATGAGTATGGTTAGCAAGAATAATACGCACTGTTGGATTAACAAGTATTGTTCTACAGTGATTTAAACTCGCTGTTTTTGCCAATTGAAATTCCAATATGCTTTTTCATTTTGATATGATAGTGTGTCTGTCCGTTATACTAAGGAGTGTCATACTTTGAACGACAAAATCTTTCAATATACTATGTATCTACATTCAATAGGTGTTATCTAAAGAAAAGTATCAATCAACATAAAAGAGGGACGAAAGATACCAAAGGGACAGTCAGCATACACAATGCTTCTAACACTGTACGATGAGTTATAAGAGGACAGCGTTGCAAAATATGGTGTTTAATCTTGCAATGTTGCGTAACCAAAGAATAATGCTCGACTTAATCATTCCGTAACATTCCAAAACTTTACATGAACCATTTGATTGCTTAGACAAACTATAGATGTTGCTAAGTAAGATTTATATTGTTTTACTTAGTTGACATAACAAATGATTAAATAAATGTACTTGTTAGAACTATAATTAACAGTGTAATATTCTATTCAACCCAAGGGCTTTCAAATTAAACTATAATAAAGAAGGAGCGTACAATTAAATGTTTCCAATGACGATCCCATTAGTTAACCATATTGCCATATGTGTTTGTCATTTACCTACAGAGTATGAAATCAATTACAGTAAAAGACGCCTTATTTATTTAGCATCGTATTAATATCACATCTGCGACTTCTTATTTGACTTTGAATTAACAATAAAGTCTTAAGAAAAAAAAACATAATTTGTTTTATACTACTGAAAATACTCCCATAGGCTCTGAAGGACTGCAGGTTATTAACTTCTAACGTGGTTTATCGGTTGTTTGGTCCGAAAAGACTCAATTGATAGATATATCTATTCACAAATTATCGTCTTCTCGTGTATCTATACAATTTATTCTTAAAACATCTGGTCACGGGATAGTGGTTTTAATGAAAATGTTCGATTACGTACTTGCAAAAACCTACAATACAGAGTATCTCCTCTCTTTCCTGATACAACGAAATCACAAGAAAAGAGCAGTTTTCGCCCTACGGTGAATATGTGACATCTGAACGTGAAACCACATTGTTCATAAAAAGAATACGTAAACTATCTATACTATTAAACGAGAAGACCTCATTTTGTGTGTCGCTTCTCTTTTTTCCACAATAAATTATTCATCATGCCTCTGTGTCCTATAGGTACCATGCATAGTCTCATTTGTCATCCATTCTTATGATTATTCAGTTTGGTTTATTTTGGGAGAAAAATGAAAAAAAAAGACGTCCGGATATTGTTCCGTCATTGGACATAATTTTAAGTCAGAATAGACTTCCTGTTTACGTTTTTCTGTATACTTTGATACATGAATAAGGGAGCTACCATTTGATTTTTAGGGGGGGGGGCATTTGTTTTTAGTTGTAATTTCCGTCCTGCATTTTTATTTTTCACTCTAATTGGTCCTGCCTTTTTTTTTTTTAGTTTATCCTGACTTTTTTTTTGCAAGTGTCTCATCCTGCCTTTTTATTTTACTCAAAACTCCTGTCTTGCCTATTTTTTTCAAATTTCATCCTCTGAATGCCCGCGATTTCGCGGGTGTCTTCTAGTATATATATATATAAAAGTTGCATACTTACTAAATGATTAGGTCAATTTACATGTGTCTTTAATGTAATTAGGTTAAATCAACCACATGATCCCTAATCAAATTCGATCAGAATTTTATTTTAAACCTTTGGTCCTATATGCATCTGCAATATAAGCACTTTCAAATCTGAAACACGATCACTGTTAATAGTGTTTTACAGAGTGAATCCGTAAAAAATAAATAAACGCAATCTCCTAGTCTTTTTCATAACGTTTGCTTTTTGAGTAATTGCATTGAATGAAGAATTTGTTTTTGATGCCCCATCTACGATAGTAGAGGCGCATTATGTTTTCTGGTCTGTCAGTCCGTTCGTTCGTTTGTCTGTTCATCTGTTCGTCCCGCTTCAGGTTAAAGTTTTTGGTAAAGGTAGTTTCTGATGAAGTTGAAGTCCAATCAACTTAAAACTTAGTACCCATATGCCCTATGATATGATCTTTCAAATTTTATTGCCAAATCAAAGTTTTTACCCCAATTTCACGGTCCACTGAACATAGAAAATGAAAGTGCAAGTTTTAGGTTAAAGTTTTTGGTCAAGGTAGTTTTTGATGAAGTTGAATTCCAGTCAACTTGATACTTAGTACACATGTTCTCTATGATATGATCTTTCTAATTTTAATGGCAAATTTGAGTTTTGACACCAATTTCACGGTCCACTAAACATAGAAATTGATAGTTATAGATGGGGGCATCCGTGTTCTATGGACACATAATTGTTGTATATTGTCTTAATTAGTTCATTTACACGTGGAATACTGTGTAACATGTAATACTAACCATTTGGAGGTGCGGACTCTTCATATTTGTGTTATCTTTTTTTGTTTCCTGTTACTAGACATGCTAGGCGATAAGGTGATAATGAAACTGCAAATTTGAAAGTGATCAGTTGTTTCATACCAATTACCACAAGGGAAATACAATTGTGGTCGCTCAATTTCATAGCAAAAATGCTGATAATTTCCCATTATCAATTAAGATATAGTGGTCGTGCAATTTAATTACACCATATATGCTTTCCAAGTACCAGACGTATATGAAAACATTGTAAAATGTTCGATGTATATAGCGATTTTCAAAATGAGTATATAAAAAAATTGGACTTATAATACCCTGCAATATCAGAGCAAGTGAAACATCGAAAAACTAAATTTATTTTATAAAAGAATTATACTGGAAGTCATGATACAGCCTTCATAAATGTTACTCGATGACATTATGTATATAATTTTTTATGCTTAAATATCTGACAACTTTCCCACAGTTCATCTAATATAAGTGTAATGCATTGCTGACACCACAACACCCTTAGTTGTAATTGGTAAAACTTTTAGTAATTTTATGTCCTCAATGCTCTGGTCTTTTATACTTTTTTTCATCCGATCGTCACTGATCATTCAATTGTAGACAAAACACGCGACTGGAGCAAATAAAAAAATCAATCCTGGTATCTATGATGAGTTTTATTTACAACAACGGTGTCGATCCCACTGCCGATGTCACTATTCATATAGTTTTTGTCAAAAATGAAAGTGGCCGCATTCGTGTTCACCCTCAACCTTTATATATGTTATGTATTATCATCAAATACAACTTATATTTAAATATTAAGAATGAACACGAATTCGGCCACTTCCATTTAGGACGAAAACCGTCTAAAAAAATTTGACTCAAATGCTAAAATTGTGAAGATTTCAGTGATTTAGCATGACTTAATGATGCTAGTACCCGATATGTGTGCATTATATTTGTAAAAAAACAGCCAATATTTAAGTAGCAGAAGTATTCTACTTTCCAATAAATAGTTAAAAGTTTACATTATAACAATTTTGTAAAACTGATATATTTTGTGGCCAAAAAGGGGTCTTACTGAAACTAATCCTGTTAGTCCCCGATGGTATCACCAGCCCAGTAGCCAGTACTCCGGTACTGGCATGAAAATACGGATTTTTTGTGTTATTAAATTTGTTGTTACAAAATATCAAGTTATTATAAATTAAGGAATGTATCTCCCTCATGCAAAGCTCTGATTCCTTTCACGGATTTGGCTATACTTTTTGGAACTTTTGGATTATAGCTCTTCATCTTTTATATAAGCTTTGGATTTTACATATTTTGGCCACGAACATCACTGAAGAGACATGTATTGTCGAAATGCGCATCTGGTGCAGAAAATTTGGTACCGTTAATGTTATTACTGTTCACAAAACGTTGTAGACGAAGTAAATACAAAAGATCAATCCGAGTATCTATGAGGAGTTTATTTAACGAAACCAGGATTGAAATTTTGTATTTGCATCATCGTACACATTGGATAGTATCAAGTGTCAGGTTTATTACAAACGGCTCAATTTTCTTATTTCAAATTGCTGATTTAAATTATCACTCTAAATATGGAGCTTTATTTTAGGTCTGCCAATTTCGTCACCTTAGATTTAGACAATGCTGAGCTCTACTGTAAGAAGGCGATGATTTATAATTTTTCTAGAAACTTGGATTTTATCTGGAAAGGGGTTCTAATCTCTATAACATATAACTATGTTTTGTTCAGTAGTTATCCAACTATTTTTAAGAAATCTGATATTGCAGATGGTAAAAGGTTCCTACGAAAAAAACTGTTATTCAGCATCATTGCTCATTTAAGTCTTTTTGTCCTACAACATGTCATCATTCAAAAACTGCATACATGTGTTTATTTCTATGTAACTTTGCGAAGTATTCTCTTTTTTTTTTAAATCATTGAAAAGTCTCTTCTAAACTGACACAAATGAACGGTTGAATGACAAATTTTCTAAAATGATTTTCGCATGAAAGGCAAACTGAATAGTGCTGTCAATATTCTTGCTATCTGAGGATGTACGCTTGATATTATAATTGTAAATCAATGTTTGAACCCATAATTTGAATACAATTAGTCATTTAATAACATACCTGAATAAACTTTTCCCGTGCCTCATACGATTTTTGTCAAATGGTTTTAGCTTACACAGGACATCGAGTTTGCTAAAAAAAACATCCATACTTGCATCACTGATGTAAGTTTAATTCTCTCAACAATAATATTACAGAGCTTAGGTAATTTCAGTAAAAGCATAACATAGCGAACATGTTTATCTTTTATGACGATTAGGAAATACTTGGTACAGTTTACCAGGACACATTGAGTTCTTTTTTCGTCTTTTTGGTCTTATTTGCCTTGAATAGGCTGCTAGAATACAAAGATCAAAATAAAAATAAAAGAAAAAACTGTTAGAATACAAAGATAACACGAAATATAAAAGGACTCCATGTGTTCTTAATTACCACCCATCTCGCAAAAACAGCTTCGGTTATATCTGTGAGCATTGAAAAGAATACGAAATTTTCAAAGAATAGTCCGCGGAACCTGCTGGTGCGGACTGAAGTGATTGATCCGCACAAACAACTAAAAGACCATAGGTGTGATATTTTTAAGAAGCCGCTTCTCCTAGATAGTCCCAAATTTCAGATAGTCGGGTCAAAAACTTGATGACTTATGCCTCACGAAAATCCTAGTGATTGAACACAACATTTACCTGATGTGTTTCAGCTTTTGATTTTGCCATTTGAATAGGGAATTTCTATTTTGAATTTTCCTTGGAGTTCAGTATTATTGTGATTTTACTTTTCACTAGAGTAATGCTTAGCGACAGGTTCGGGATAGCCTTTTAAACGAAGAACTATATGTACATCATCGGAACGGCAGCAATAAGACATTCTTGCAGTTTTATTTTACACTCATTTTGCCAATTTGTGATGTTACGGTGGTGTTTTAATATTATGATACTTGTATTGAGTTTTGTTTTATATTATGATGTTTTCAAGCAAATGTATGAATGTTATTTTCATTCTTGGATGTTCGATTTGTGGCCTCAAATATGTTGGTGAGTCAAAGCAGCCCTTTCCCAAAAAAACTCAAAGATCATAGGAGTGATATCTCTAAGAAGCAACTTCTCCCAGATAGTCGGGTTACAACCTTGATTGCTTAAACCGCATGAAAATCCTAGTGATTGAACAGAATTTTCACTTGATGTGTTTGAGCTCTTGATTTTGCAAGTTTTTTTGTGGGGTTCGTGTTACTTATTCTTTAGTTTTCTATGTTGTGTCATGTGTACTATTGTTTGTCTGTTTAATCACTGTTTAATTTTTAGCCATGACGTTGTCAGTTTATTTTCGATTTATGAGGTTGACTGTCCCTCTGGTATCTTTCGTCACTCTTTGATTAGGGAATTCCTCTCAGAGTTCAGTATTTTTTGTGATTTTATTTTTCACTGGAGTGATCCCAGCGACAGGTTCAGGAAAGCTCTAAAATAGAAGAACTATTTGTATATCAGCGGAACGGTATCAATTAGAAATACTTGCATTTTGTTACTCTAATTTTGACTATTTGTAATGTTAGTCATTTATATTGGGTAATGATTTTTTTAATATTATGATATCAAGTACTCTCATCTAAAATAAACATTAAAAATATGGTGAAAAAGAAATTATATTTAAAGTATTGCAACATATGGAAGAAAGAATTATTTAATGATAAAAGACAAAATAAGACCTCTGGAAATAAATTTAGAACTTATCGATTATTCAAACCAAATTTTGAGTCATACTTACTGAAATTACCATGTATTCAAAGATGTGTTTTAACAAGATTTAGAATTGGAGCACACAAACTTGAAATAGAAAAAGGTCGTTATTTAAATATTAAACTAGAAAATAGAATATGCAACTCTGTAATGAGGAAATAGAAGATGAGATGCATTTTCTTTTAATATGTAAAACTTTGGATAATGTTAGAAATCCCTTTCTCAGCAAAATATTTAGTAAAAATAAAAATATTTCAAAACTTGATAACGAATCTCTTTTTATTTGGCTATTGGGAAATGAAAATAAAAATATTTTGATAATAATTTGTCAATTATTAGAGGTTTAAAATATAGACAGGAGTACAATATTAAATTAGATTTCTCTATATAAAGATGTACATGTAGAATGATATGTATGATCATATATGCATTTACATAGTTATTTCTTTTACATTTAATAAATTATTACAGTACTATACTGGGCGTATTGCATTTTCGCTAATTTTTCATATTCCCAATACTACGTTTCCGCCAATTTAAAGTATACGTTTCCGCAATATGTATTTATTACTTTTCAGGAAATTTACCTGGTAAATTATAAATTTTTGAATATATATTAGATAAATTATCTATTTTAATTTTTTAATAAAGAAAATGTTCTGATCTTTTATCTATAATATACTAGATATAACTAGTTGACTCTGGTAAGGATTAGTTAAACTTTGGCTTACTTGCCAACTGACATGATTGAAGAATGCTTTGTTGAATTAATATATTGGAATTTAATATAGATGGCAATTGCAATTTGAGATATCCATCAACCATTTGGGCATCACCTCCTGACACCGAGGAAAAGAGAACAACAATGGTGCAGAGTCTTTTCATGTCCTCCTGAACGAGCAGTTTTAAGCTAGCCATCTTAACATTTTTGTCTTTGTCGTTGTGTTATTGAAACTGCAAACAACACCAACAGGTATACGATCTTTAATTATTTTCAGAAAAGTAATGATTTATTTTTTCCGGAATAGTTTCTTTTTTCCCGAAAAAGTAAGATATTTATTTGCGGAAACGTAATCTTTTTTTTCCGGAAACGTCATCTTTTTTTTTCCGGAAACGTCATTTTTTTCCCCCGGAAAAGTAATGCCAATTTGCAGGAACGTAAAACGCCGACTATACTTTGAGGTGTACTGTGAATGTCGAATAAAGGGACCAGAGTTACAGACAATAGGTCATATTATATATTTTAATTATTACAAATTGCTTACTTCATTTGCTTTGATATTTTATATTAATTTTACTTTACACGATGTTTGAAAATTATATTGTAATTATTCTGCTCATTTTGGGCGCAATGATTGGCAAATAAAACATTTGTTTGTTTTTATGAGTTTTGTTTTATATTATGATATTCAAGATTTGGTTTTAAATCAATGGACCAAAACTTACCTGTATTATTGAGACATTAAACACAAACGATTAGTATTGTTAAAATTAATGACACTGAAATAGCCGAAATATTTTCTTTTACTCTCATATTTTGGCAATTCGGTACTTGATAGAAAGAGGATTATTTACAACCACTGGGTCGATGCCACTGCTGGTGGAGATTTATTTCCCCGAGGGTATCACAAGCCCAGGACATGAATTATCATTGATATGGTTATATTTATAAATTTACTGTTTACAATTTTTGAATTTTTTGAAAAACTAAGGCTTTTCTACCTCAGGCATAGATTACCTTAGCTGTATTTGGCAAAACTTTTAGGAATTTTGGTTCTCAATGCTCTTCAACTTCGTAATTTATTTGGCCTTTTTAACTTTTTTGGATTCGAGCGTCATTGATGAGTCTTTTGTAGACGCGACGCGCGTCTGGCGTATAATGTACTAAATTTAGTCCTGGTATCTATGATGAGTTTATTATTGCGTGCAGTGCTAGTAATGATTTTATTTAAACAAGTTTATAAATTTAGATATTGGTTATAACAATATAAATATGGAACAATTTAAGTACATCTTCTAGGGTTCGCTCGACTTTACCGACAGAGCACGAGGTGTTCGAATTTTTTTTTTTTTTTTTTAACAACATTATATATTTATTCATCAAATATGCTTGTTACATTGTTACACCAAGAAACCAAGCTTTTCTTGATGCATCCTGTAACATTCCACCGATTGCCCAGGTTAGCAATCAGCTGCTGGTATATATGTATATATACACATGGAAAAAAGTATTGCAACACCAAATTGAAATTCAAATAAAAAAAAACACTTTTAATTTTTTTGGTAAATAATTTGTTGAAATATAACTAATTAAACATTATTCAAATATCACTTGAGTTTAATTAATAAATATCGACTCTATTAGTTCTTATCTGCACATGCAGGTACTGTACTCGTAAACACTAAAACAGCTGTTTTTATCCTCATTGTTTTCAACACTTAAAATAACCAAGTTTATAAATTTATGTGATTGAGACCTTGTAATTGGTCATCCACAACTCATAACTGCAGCAAGATGGCAGATAATCAGCATGAGGGAAGTAGGTATGTCGCTGTGAAAATTGCACGTATTGTTGGTCATCACCATTCCACTATAAGTCGTTTTGAGAATAATAATCTGTCAAGAAACGATGTTAAAGACCTTCCGAGGTCAAGAAGACCCCCTATAACATCTGCTAGTGAAAATCAAGCATAATGAAGGTTGGTCAGAAGGAAACCCATTGCAAACAATACAATCCTAAAAAGAGACTGATGACCATACAGGAGCCTTTTAACAAGAACTGTTCGAGATTGGCTCATCGCTACTGGTTATCGTGCGATAATACCATTTCGGGGACCTTTGCCTACGAGCAGACACACAGATTCGCGTATCCAATATAGTGCAGAGTTCGCCAAAGTTGGAAATTGGCGTCGTGGAGGAAGATCCATTGTTCCAATGGAATTCGGTTTATCTTCCTTGGCCAAATCGTAGTCCGAATTTGAACCATATCGAGCATACATGGTACACTATTGGGCGTAAAGTGCACGAAAGGACACCCAAATTCAAACACGTCACGAAATAAACAATACCCTTCGTCAAGAATGGTTGCTGCTACCTTAGAAACAAATTAGTCGACTTATGGCAGGAATCAGAAGACGTTAAGATGCGGTTATCCGTTTGAATGGAGGCTGCGCACAAAGTACTAATTCTTTGGCGTATAACGATCAACCATGATGTGAACAATCATCTAAAGATTAATTTTGAAATGTCTGACATTGTAAAGTTCGACTACAGCAAAAGTTGTAAAATGCATTTTTTTGTACCAAAAACACTTCATTTTGTTATAAAAATTTTGGTTAGATAAAACTTTTTTTTCATTAATTTTTTGGTCGTTTTAATGCCAATGTCATCAACTACGTTTCAATATTATTTTAAGAATATTTTATCATATTCCATCCAAAATAAGAGACTGATTTTTCAAGTTTTAAAAAATCAAGGTGTTGCAATACTTTTTTCTATATGTATATTATAATAATATGTATAAATTTCTTGAAATACAATTATACAACATTTTAATACATTATGTTTTATTCTATCAATCGTCTAAACTTCTTTTTAATGACTTTAGTAAGGGATTAAGTTTCATTGTTCTGTTTTCGTTGTATCTTTTTATGTATACTCGAACAAAAATTTGATAAACATTTACCTTTGTCAATTTCTGATTAGATACATAATATGATTTGTATATGGAAAAACCTAAGATTGTTAGGAAATCATTTAGACCAAAAAACATTTTGTCCAAAATGTTATATCCAAAGACTGATTGCTTTAATGATACTCTAAAATTTAAATGAATACTTTTCCAAAATTTTTCTAAAAATCGACAAGAAATAAAAAAGTGGTTATAATCTTCTTCTTCGTTACATGCATTGCATAACAGGAAAACATATAGTTGGTTAATACTAAGGTTCTCATTAATTTGTAAAATACGCATCCATTTGCTAACACCAATTGATGGTTCAGTTTTATCTTTACAAATTGACTTATATAATATATTTGTTGAAAAATTTGAAGCCTCAATGTAATTACCTTTCCAGATTAGTTTCTGTCTAGGAATATTTAGAATACTTTTAATAGATTCTGAACTTTCAGACTGTAACTGTCTTTTGGAATGGCTTTTTTTTAAATATTTATTTCTGCAATCCAATTAATCTTGCATTCTAATTTATCCAGAATAAAATGTTGAGATATATTACCAGTGTCGTCTATAATATCATTGACAAATATCAAGTTACTCTTAATCCAATTTTCAGGTGTTCGGAATTTAAGGTTCCACTTGAGTCAAAATATAGGACACTTCATAAACATCTGAACTTGTATTTTTCAACCTATAGCTATAATTAATAAAGTCCTAAACTATAGGAACATATGTTCATTTAAACATACACAACATATACACACTGTGTAAATTCTAAATTCACTTGAAAGTGTTATGTGGTGGCCAAACCGGTTCTTGGGGTGAACACTAAATTTTCCTAGAAATCTGGAGCCCTGCGAGACGACTTTATTAGATTAAAATTGGTATGGACACTATTAAATTTCCTGGTTGGTCATTTTGTTAAAAGACTTCTTTATATACAGAATCAAGATTATACTATCAGAAAATTGTTAATTATGTCTTTTTTCTCGCAATATTGAGGCTTCAATAGATTTCATAAATTATAAAACAAATTATAAAGCAAATTAAAAGAAAATTGACGCGACATTGTGAAAACATACCTTAAAGTAATAAAATATTGTTGCACTTCAGTAGTCATCACTTCTGTGCTGACATGAATTAACATTGATGTGGTCATAAATATGAATTAACAAAAATTTGAATATTTGAAACAAAAGGCTTTTCTACCTCAGGAATAGATTACCGTAGCTGTATTTTGAAAATCTTCAAGGAAATATAGGATCTCAATGCTCTTCAACTTCATACTTTTTTGGCCTTTTTAACTTGAGCGTCACTGATGAGTCATTTGCAAACGAAACGCGCGTCCGGCGCAAATCCAAATGTTCTATCCCGGTATCTATGATGAGTTCATTTTCTACATTTATCAATCATGGTATTTTCAGTGAGCCCGCCGTCATTTTTGTGGTATCAAAATCAGATTCGTCTTCACATTCCATATTACAATTGAGGCAAATCATATTGTTGTCAATGACTGTGTTACCCACTGTGCATGTTTGGAAGAGCGCGAAATGAAAGTGCTGTCAATTGTCTTTTCGACTTCATAGAATGCAATTTATTACAATACAAGCGATTTGAATGAATTGTGCATTCAGAATATCTTGCAGGAGAAAGGTTCAGCTTACCACAAAATGCCTAGGGCTCTGCTGGTCTTTAGTAGTTACCTGTATGCATATACATGAATATTTACAAGTAAATACAAAGTTATAAAATTGAGATAGCATTATTTTAGTACACCTGGAATACACATCTGTCTCAAAAGGCAGAACTACGGAAAGCAATATATTGAGAGAAACCAGATCTATGAATAAAATAATTCCTAAACAGAAATTGTTTTTCTCCATGCATAATTTGTCAAATTTATCCATAATAACAGAGATGTTAATGCCTTCTTCATACATTTGTAATACTGATGGAAATTTAGATAGATATTTTTGTTCTACACATTTTTATTAGTTTATAACAAAAACTCTTATGTTTTGTGATTCAAATACTGAGATGAAATAGCAATGCATTTTCCCCCTCTTTGTTCCAAGAATTTTAGAGTTTGAACAGTTTAGAAGCTCTCCAAAACGTTAAGCAAGAATGCATGAGCTTTGTTTTAATTGAAGCCTGGTTCAAGAACAGTTAATCGAACATCTTCTTTGTGGTTAATTTTTGCTATCTCTTTAAGACCAGCATCAAATCTTATATAAAACAGGTTGTACTTTCTTTAACATAAAAAATGGTAATACGAAAGAAAACCCTTTAGTATATCCATTTTTCAACTAACAAAACAGGTAAAAAAAATGTTGAAGTTTTCAAAAACATGCTTAATAGTTTCTTTGTTGTCGCATGCTTCATTTAGAACTCCAAGATAGACAATATTGTCCTTTTCTGTTTGATTTGTTTTAAATGAGACAAAAGTTCTTACGGTCAGGGATGCAAAATGTCTGAAAATTCATCACATTACTTTTGCAAGAGGAATTCAAGTATTTTTTTCTGACGTTAGTTTCAACGTCATTTATTAAAAAGTAAAGCATAGATAATCTATAAGCTCAATAAACAGTTGTAAAAGGTCCAGATGAATCAATATTGAGAGCTTGATAAGATGTAGTATCACTATGTTAACCTCTTTATGTGTCCTTATTTGTGCTGATGCATGAGTCTGTCTTGCATCAATATTGGTAATTGCAACTACAGTGAAGGCAGCTTGATCAAGATCCTATTTTGTACTTGTTATCTCTTCAACTTTTAACTGATATGTGACATTTTATTTTAGAAGAAATCCCCAAGGGTGACTGGGGTATAGAAATATGGTCACTTGGTCTTCTCCCGACCGGCAGTAAAACGCTTGCCGAAGTGGGGCGTCCGTTTGGCTGTGCGGGATGTATCAAGTTCGCAGTCACGTCCGGTCAGAAGGGGGACGTTAAATCCGATGCCTCGTGTAAAGAGAGTGCCATGCTCTTTGCACGTTAAGAACCCTTGCAACAACTCTTTGAGGGGTCCGTAGGTGGCCTGCTGCAAGGCAAAATTTCTGTCCCTATCCAATATACCCTCATTTTCCAGTGGCAGTCCAAATTTACCCGACCATCATCCCAGATGGCCTCTATTGTATCAACCTACATATTGTATGTATTGTGAACTTGTTCTCGTCCTGAATATGCATGAAATATTTGCCACTGGACGTTAAGCAACCAACAATCAATCAATCAATTTTAGAAGAAAGGATGCCAAACGCATTCAGAATCGTATTTAGTTTCCCAGAGGCACTATACTTATATGTGCACGTGTCTAAGAGAATATGAAAATAGTTTGTACACTGACCCGTAGTCACTTAAAATAGATTGTGACATATTGTAAATAAAGTTAAATATTCTGTTTCGTATATAGGGATATGTATGGCAGTCAACTGGTATATAGGTAGAGTGTCAAAAAGGAGTGTCAAAAAAAGAGTGTCTGACAAATGAAATAACATTTCCAAATAGAAGGGTCAATTGTTTTGGAAATATCAATCAACTCAAGATTGCGTAAATCAACACTTTAAAAGTCGTACTTCAATCCTACACTCAAATCTTGGAATCTTGTGGTCAGGTTTGACGGTTGATTATTCACTTAAGAGCCTAGTGTCGTTAACATTTCGAGATTCAATAAGTTTTATCAGGTGAACTTGCAATTGTCCGTACCTTGTATTTTAAGTTGTCTACAAACAAATGGTGCATTATTGTGACTAGATTGACGTTTTTCTCCCAAGATAATAGTTCCCCCTTTCTGGTTAACAGCAAAGGACTTACTCCTATATTAGTGAAACTCTAAAACAGATTATCAATGACATCTCCAAAAACAGTTTTAATCCAAGCCGCTGTTGTTTTTAGCTTAGTTGTGTCTGACACAAAGACGGACAATAAACTTGGTTTATCAGATACCAAATATCCAGTACAAAGTACAAAAATGTGAGGGCACCGATTTTGAAGATTTGTTTGAACAGTCTGAAGGTCGTAGAAAAAAGAAAAAGAGAATGAATGTGTATGTGCGTGTTATTTACATAATCGAGAGACTACTTCCTACTTCAGGTATTGTGGCATACTTACAGATGTAGCCTTCTTTGGATAATAAATGGTATTCCTCGGAAATAACGCAGATCGCAGTGGCGGGCGATTGCCTCTGAGCAGTGTGGCATATTAAATGTTTTGACACGAAAAGTCTCATGTCTGCTCGCCATCTCTTATAATTTGATTCGCAAAGCAAAACTCTGGTGTGATTAGTTGGCGTCTCATTAATATGTTCCTCCATACATTCCCAAAATAATTGGACATATAATATATTTTAAGATTATGTTATCCGATGTTTCCATATAGCTATGATCAATGATCTGTTTCTTGTCTCTTATATGGTGGCTTTCCTGAAAATAACTTCGCCATCTTTATATTGCACGCTTTGCAAATACAATGTTCCGACTGTAAGTTAAACAGATTAACCACCACTGAAGATGATCTGAGGGTTTTCTTAGATTATAGTACCACCGGCCCGAATTGGTTTAGCCATATTTCGACCACTGTAGTAATTTGTGTTTAGGTTTGACTTTATCCATACTTTTGGGTTAATACGTGAAAGATTTTCGTAAATGACTTAATCAACCACAAATGCAACTGCAAAATCTTAATCATTAAAATAACCAGTTCTAAATGAGACCCCAAAAAGTTCAAGGACACTAATTATAAAAGTAATATATTTGTATGTGTATAGTACGTCAAATTATGGAGAACTTTGTGTACTGGTAAGCGAGTACTTAATTGATAAATTGTTTTGATAGTGAGTACTTATATATCTTTAATTAATATAAGTGAAAATTGAAAAAGACTTGTAAAGGAGAATCCTAATGGGTCAAATTTGAAGAGCTGTAATAAAATTGGTTCCGTCAGTGTAAACTATAATACTATAGAGAGTCCTTTTGTGATAAACTCTAGTAGTAATAAGTAGTTATGCGAATTTTTGTTGTAATAGTGTACATATATGAGAAAAACTGAAATTACAGTTAGACCGTATGAGTTATAAAACAAGTATTAGTGACTCCTTGTGTGGAGAAATGCAATATTCGTGAATCTGTTTCTGAGTTCTGAACAACTTTAAATATCCGTTGTCTGTTTCTGACACACTACTTACATTAGGATAGTTATTTAATCAAAGCTCTAAAATTGTTTGTTGGAGTTTAAATGATATGTTGTTTCCTTTTAGTAATAAATTGCTATAATTGTGTTTTTTTTTATGTTTATATGAATTTAATGTTGACGCCCATTGTTTTCTTTCTTTGTTTGTAATGTTTCCAGTTGTTACTTCATTTCATACAATTTTTTCTAAATTCCTAAAATGGTAATATTCTTTATAATGGTGTCCATTCTTTAATTTCAAAGTTGGTGTCCGTTTTTCTCGCTCGGATCTTACATTGACAAAACTTGTTTTTTGCTGATATTCAGTTCAAAAACTCAACTAACATTGTTTTCAATTTTGTCCATACGTATGGTTTCTGGCGTAAAATTTGGAATGGTATGTAATTTGTTGTCCATATAGGCAAATAGCCTCTTTATGCATAAAGATTTACTGTATTTAGTTAAAATTACAGATGGTTCAAAATAAATTCCTTCAGACAAAAAATCTTTCTAAAGAAGACGGCATTAAATTTGTTCTGAAGAAGCTAAGACTTTCAAAATTCAATCGAAAAGGTATGCAGATTCTTTTATGGCTTCAAAGGTACAATGGAGCTATGGTCCTGTTCATAAGTATACTGTATACAATGGGTTTCAGGATTTATTTTTATAGCAAATGTCTAGGATCTGTATCTCTGTAGTATGCATGTCCAATATTTATTTATATGATATTCAGGATATTTTCACAGACGGTGGTGCAATCAAACAGTCTCCAAACTCAAGTGTAGGCGCTGTTGAGAATAAAATTGTGTATAACAATAACAAAACACAAACTTGGCTAGACAGTAAATCAAACACTGACAAGAAGATTTGATTAAAAACTGCAATTAAAAACCGAAAACAAGTAACTTTAGATCGCTTTAAAAAAAAAAAACAATCTAATTAAAATTAAATCTCTCACTCGCTCATTTTTTAATGAGCGAGTGAGAGATTTAATTTTAATAAGATTGAAAACAAAACCAAATTATTCAATAACCGTCTTAAAATAATACATCAAAGAATTGAGTCCAAAGACAAGCAATTGAAAAGAAAATCAGATAAAAAGGCAACTTAAGAAACCCAGCGACCAAGCATTAAAAAATGAGCGAGTGAGAGATTTAATTTTAATTAGATTGAAAAAAAAAAAATTATTCAATAACCGTCTTAAAATAATACATCAAAGAATTGAGGCCAAAGACAAGCAATTGAAAAGAAAATCAGATAAAAAGGCAACTTAAGAAAACAATAGAGAAAAATGGTATTTTGAAATTGAATTAGAAACAGTGAGAGATAGATAAATTAAGAACAAAAACTGAAAAAATTAAGGCATTAAAGTCTCAAATAAATTAGAAATTTTTAATTGATGTTTATATTAATTATTCATGTTCTGTCCGACTCGGCTTCTGTTAAAATCATTATTTATTTATAGGCGAGTGACCTATTTCAAAAAGACGCTTAGTTAACGACTTTAATGCACCCACCTAACACACGGCTGTATTATATATCATTCGAAAGCTGTTAATCTGTACTTTCTGTTTTGCCCGGTCGTAAAAAAAAATCGTACGGTGCAATTTTTGTTAAATCAAGGTCAAAGGTCATGAAAAAACATTCTAATTTTTGCGATTACTAAATAAAACGCCATTTTCTAATTCTTGTACCATAAAATTTTCCAAAATATCATATGAACGTTATGGAACATGATACATAATTTCCAAATCAACAAAAAATAAGAGATTCGATGCGTAAAATTTCCCGAAAATTGAAATTTATCACAAATCCTAAAAAAAAAATGAAAAATTATCCAAAAAGCAAAATATATCTTGGGGAATCGATATTTGTATGCTAAAAAAAATAGATAAATGTACATGTTTTGGTCAAGGAATATTTGTTTTGTAATTTTAAGATGCAATTATTAATTAATGTTCATGGAACAGTCTTCTATTGAAGTGTTTGCAGTTGCTCAAAAATCTGCCATCTGCAAATAGCGATCATTTTGTTAATCTATGTTAAAATAGCACATCGCTAATTGTGAATATCAGGAAGAAGAATGATTTTCCATAATAAAAGAAGGGGTATTTAAAGTAAGAAAAGAATATATGTGAGGTAATTGATTTTAAAATATGTTTTTTACGAAGTCAAACTTTTTTACTGTTTGTAATCATGTTTAACTGCAAACATTACTTTGCGACTAAATCGTAGGCAACATTGAAATAAGTAACCTTGTTTAGAAACACTTGGTTGTCTAAAGCGGGATGTAAACGAACTAAATAAAATGCGGCTGCTTATCGTTTAGTTTAAAATCGTGTTATAGTAAGTCATATTAAATGTGTTTAGAAGTTTAATTGCTTTAATTGTTTGAATAAAAGATGCTTTGAGCATTTTCTACATAAGCTTTAAAAATACAAATGCATGTCATTGTGTATGTAAAACACTATCAGCAGTTGTGAAATAACAAAATGAAAAAGTTAAATACCCTTCCTGACCTCATAAGATCATTCGCTGTTTAAGAAGTGTTCGTTTTCATGGTATGCTGTGTTTTTTTGGACTGTTGTTCGTCTCTTGCACTCTAATTTTATTTTGTTCATGGTTTTAATTAACTTTATTTGATTCATGATTTGAGATGTTGATTGTCCCTTTGGTATTATTTTACTTTAAAGACATTATTAAACTTTCAGTAATGAAAATCGGTCAAAAAATTACCTCAAAATAAAGTGAAGAAGATTAACACAATAAGACAAATATCCGCGAAAATAACTTAATTTGCTCACGGTGATACATGTATAAATATAGAACAAAATCGTTATCATGATACATTTAGCTACACCGATCTATAATGTTTAAACCTTTTACTACTTCGACTAGTGACGAAATATATCAAAGAGACATCAAACTCAGATTGAGTTACACAAATCCCCCAAAAAAGTTGAGTGAACTCAGGGGCTCCCAAAGGGTAGGCAGATCATGTTCCACATGTGACACCCGTCTTGATGATGTATGGGTTTTTTCTGTCCGGCTATCCTTTAAGGGTATTGCGGACTTTCTACTTATTATCTGGTTCCGCTGACCGTTTAGCTTTTACTTTGCTTTTAGGAGTGTGCTAAGGCGTTTCTGGCCGTTCCAAAATCAAAAGAGCTGATGTAACTGCCTCTGGAGATGGCATCAATAGTGGCAATGTGTGAGGTGGTGTTGTCCGGAGCAACTCGGGATCGTCTAGGTCGAATCCCTCGTCATAGTCGATCCGGCATCGCTTGCCTCTGTCTTTGGTTGGCTGGAGGTAGTATTGGCGATGGCATGCCTTCCTGGAGTTGTACGGACTGATGACTGTGTCCGTCTTGATGCAAATGCCCTCAGGTTCCCCTTGATACTTTGTGGGTACTATCTCCCTGCTTCCATCTTGGTATGTTGTGGCGTCTGTTTGTTGGTTCTGGTCTACCTTGGTGGTGTGTGGTACGACCTCAGTCGATGTTGCAGCAGTGCTTTTGGCCTGCACCCACTGGTTGTAACGCTTGGCGTCCCTTCTCCTGGTGGATGGTGGCTTACTTTTCAGGGCCGGCTTGGCTTTACTGGAGTGTGCCTCTGGTTCCTTAGCCTTTGTCTTGGTCCATGTCAGCTGTACTGACACCTGGTCAGAACTTGCGGAAAACTTCCAGGCAGGTTCTTTTCCAGTTAGCTTCATGGCTGCTAGTAATGCATTCAATTCATCTGGTATTTCCATTATGATTGTCCAAAAAGTTGGTGAGTTGTGTTCAGCTGTGTTCAGTACGAATACTTCAACGCGCCGTCTTAGTTTAAACATACATATTTATTTATACTAGTAGTGGATTGGGAAACAAGTTTTGCAACTTAAATTAATCGCTTTCCACTTTGCGGGTGCGAGTGCTGCCTTGTAGCGGCATTAGCCTGCTCTTTTTCGAAATCTACAAAGGTGTGTTAAACGTGCAAGAGATATGGCTCTCTTTTAACACGGGTCAGCCATTTATCGCCCCCTTCCGACGGACTTTCATCGTTTCCTCAAGACCATACTCTCAAATGGTGTCAAGGAAGAGCCGAAAATTGTCATCACGGAACGGGAATCGAACCAGGAGCCTTTGTGTTAGTAGTCCGATGCACTAACCACTACACCACGGCTCTCTTTTACCCGTCTTGTGGCTCATGTATTGCTAAACTCGGTGCCAAGCCTTATTCTGTTGGTGACTTTCACGGCAGAAATGACGGCAATTTGGTTACGTCGATGGAACTTATCAGTCGTCATCTGGCGAAGCAGATATCTCATAATTGTCAACCAACTCGTAGTGGCGTCCATGAAAATTTCAAAGGGATGATTTCAACTTTGCATTTGAACTCTGGTTTAAAACATGTTTAAACCACCATTTTTCTTCAAATGTCCTGTACCAAGTCAGGCATATGGCAGTTGGTATCGAATAGTCTGTTTCTTTGTATGTTGGCGTTTGTTTTTGTAGCAGTTCTGTGTTTCTGTTATATCGTTGTGTTCCTCTTATAGTTGATGCGTTTTCCTAGTTTTTGCTTTGTGACCCGGATTTATTTCAGTTACTAGTAAATCGATCGATGACAATTGAATAGCGCTATACTATAGTTGCCTTTATTTCAGAGGAGTTGAGGCTTAATGAAATCGGTCTCCTCCTTTAATAGTATAGATATGCAGGCGTTGCTATAATGTTGTTACATAGAAATGAAAAGTTTATAATTTGGTAGTAAGGGGTGTTTTGATGGGTTGTTTTATGCTCATCTCTTTTGTCGTAAAACTTGTTCTCAACCAACCCTCATCATCGATTTCAAGATACGTGATAGAGTAACTATATCTGTTGTGTCTTTTATTTTCAATTTCAATGGAAAATACGAGTCCAACATTGTCACAAATTTTGCACTATTCAGTGAAATGACATCATCTATATAATGGAAAGTGAAGTTTCAGGATAATGATAGCTTCTTTTCAGTCGTCATCAGAAACTATTGAAGTCATCCTCGTATGAAAAATGAACTAGTCATTCAAGCTATTCAAGGAAGTCTAGTTGTAACTAGAATCGTTGCGTATTATTGGATGTTTTTTCTTCAAAGTTATTCTTATTTGATTAATTAATGCATGTAAACAATGAACAACGCAACTTAAGCAATCAAGTAGTATAGTTTTATAATGTGTTTACTGGTTTTTGAAATTCTTTGAAATTTCAATTTTCATCAATTTATTTTCTATTTATTTTGGTCTAAAGTTTTAATTTACATTATATAAATAAAAGGTCTTTTCACTACATCAATATTTATAATGAAGCTTCAAATCAAACAATTAGAAAAGTCGAAATATGTTTATTTCAGTCTGGTAGTTACAATGCAGATTGCAATCTCTTAGTTCCACCCCTTTATTTCAAGCAATAAGATGATTCGCGCACATATTTGTTTACTCTAAATTTTTCAGATTCTTAAGAATTTGTTTATTAAATCTTATGTTGACCACATCCAATGTTTAAATAGGAAGAAATGCTTAAAAGCTATTTTTCGCAGATGGCGGTATTTTGGGCAACTGTATGCGTTGTTATGATTTGCTGTTTAATTAGAAGGAAGCATAATTTTAGGGAATTTTGTGACGTCAAAAACTTCTTTAATTGATTAGCATTTGCATCAGAAAGAAAAATTTGGGTTTTCACACATTTTGTTAACTTTTACTCGAATTTCAGGAAACATGTGCTCTCTGTCAAAAACACGCTTTAAATATTAAAAACTGCATTTGAATAATGACTGTTAATCTCTCTGCTAAAAGTTTAAATTGTTTGCATATGTGAATTTAGTATATAAAAGTCATATTATGCAATCAGGCTGAAATCTTAGAAAATATGCACTTATTCGTCCTTGGCCTTTGATCTTGATATGACGGAAATTGCACCGTACGATTTTTTTACGACCGGGCAAAACAGATAGTACAGATGGGTAGCTTTCAAATGATATATAATTTAGCCGTGTGTTAGGTAGGTGCATTAAAAATTTAATTTTATGGTTAAAGTCACTCGCCTATTAGGTGGACGATACACATTTTATTACTAGATTTATGATGTCTGTGGTAGAGACGGCAATGTTTTCTTAACCGTCTCATGAACTTGGTGCACTTGTTAATTTTTCAATCTTTGTCAGGTTTATTCAGTCAGTTGCATTATTATAAGTTAGTAGCAGTATAGCAGTGCAAAATTCTTTAATTGGCTTTCAGTGCAAAATTCAAATGAAAATTTTTTGGTTATTTCACAACTTTTTACAACTTCCTTAAAATGCCGCCAGTTCGTAAAAAGCGTGTTTCCAGTAAGAAAAGTGACAAAAGTGACACACCAGTTGTACAGAATTCCAGTAATACAGAATTGACATTGGACGAAGTTAAAGAAAAACTAAGGAAGCAAGGCATCAGGGCTCCATCAACTTTCACCAAAGAGCAGTTATTGGAACTATTAAGTGAGAATTCAGGACAGGATAATACAGTTATGCCCGAAATTCCAGCATTAACTCAACTTACCAATAGTTTAAACAACATGGAGCAAACTGTTCAAAATCAAGGAACTTTAATTCAGTCGCTTTTAGTTCGAAAATCAAATATCATTAGTCAACCTGCAGTCGTTAGTGATATAAATAATGGAGTACATCATGATACAGGATCTTATCACACTGCCAAGGTTTCCTCAGGCATGTTTCTGCATGTTCAAGCAGTGGCACCTAACGTTCGGAAGCAGATTTTAGAAGGCAAGTACATTAATCTGGCTACTCTACTTAACAATCAAGAAAACGTACAAGATTATAAAACCGTTGATGAATCTGACGGGTCCGTTCTGTTAATCAAACATCGCGATCCCCGCCTTCAAAGAAACTTGTCTATTCAAGAATTTCTAGAAGCTTTTAATATTTACAAAAATATTATTTGTGAAAAGCAAGACCGACGCATCGAATTCGATATGTATATTCAAGATGTCATTGATATCTCTGCAAGATATAAAGGTCCCGTTTTCTACGAGTATCACAAGGATTTCGCAAATAAAGTAGCTGCTATCAAACTGACCCACGGTAAAGTTGTAGATTGGTCCATCAGAGACGACAAACTCTATTCATTCATCACAGGTGAACAAATTATTAAGGAATGTGAAACATGTGGTAGTCTTGGGCATCTCACAGCTGTTTGTCAAACGTTACCAAGCTTTGGTCATTCGAATAATCGATCCAAACCAACTTATAATCAAACTCATTTTCAGAAAGTACAAGTTGGGAGTAACGATCGTGATGATTCCAATACAGATATACGAGGACGCCCTGTTCTTTTCTTTCGGGGTCGGGAAGTGTGTAACAATTTCTTATCAGGAAAATGTTTCAAGGGGACAAAATGTTCATTCGCCCATGTCAATACCAGATCATCTAGTGGTTCTACTCCGAACAGTAGGCCGTCACAAGAACAAGCGCAGTCTAAGAATTGACTAGTGTCTATGCCTATTGACATTTGTTAGACGATTTTCTCCTGATTAACAATCCTTACGAAGATGCTACAAGAAATATGAACACAATATTATATGTATTTAATAGTTTAAAGATTCCTCTCAGCGCTCATAAAACAGTTGGTCCATCTACTTCATTAGAATATCTTGGCATAATTCTCGATTCAATGCATATGATTGCTAAATTACCTGATGAGAAGCTTGTTCGAATTAAGGATATTTTATAATGCTATCTTAGTAGACGTTCATGTACTAAGTGTGAAATGTTAAGTTTATTGGGTCATCTCAATTATGCATGTAAAGTAATTATACCAGGGAGATCGTTTGTGTCGTACTTATTGACATTAGCACACTCCGTTAAAGAATTTTATCATCACGTTACAATTACAAAGAGATGTAGAGATGACATGGCAATGTGGTTTAAATTCCTAAGTCAGTGGAATGGTATATCATTTTTTATCAGCGATAACGTTATTAATGCGTCCGATTTTCATTTATTTACGGATGCTTCACACCTATTCTCAGAATAAGTGTCCACGCTTGTGAAATCCTTGTCGCTGATGCCTGAGGGGAGTATTACAGCATATATCTGTCAATTATTGTGATTTTTATACGAAGATATATATAATTTAATGATTTCAATCAATTTATTTGACTTGTCTACATTAGTTCAGTAAAATTTTAGTGTCGAAAGTACGCTAATTTCACAAAAAATGCATGTCGCCAGACATAGGGCTATAATGAAACAACTGCCAAATAAAAACCAATCTATAGTTCTGAACAATGTAAAGTGTTTTCTTGTAGCATATTAACGTTACAACAAAGTGAAAAAAACAGTTCTCATTCAAATATATACATTTTTTCAATACACCTTTTTTTCTGATGTCGCCGAAAACTATGTAATCTACGTTGTTAAGCTTAAAATTTATACAATTTTACTACATATAGTATTTAACGAATGTTAACTAGACCAAACTTATTTTAAAAGTATTGCTGTTAAACATATGTACAAACTTTGTCTTGAAATTCATTGAAATATTTTTTTTTTACATTTTATGAAACCGAAAACGAGCGTTGCTATAAGCTTGTAAGTTACGTTATAGCGATTACTAACATAAGTATGTGAATTAATGCTTATTGTTTGCCTTAAAAGGTACACCTTATTGTTAAGACCAATTAAATACCCGGTGTTTTAGATTTGAGGCTTTAGAACTTGCTGAAAAATTGAAAATAGATGGTGGTTGTAATTTACGTTTTGTAAATTACGTTACCTGCTATACAATATGACAATAAAACGCGACGTTAGTACGGAAATTTTGACGTTATTCTACCGCCAGTGGTTCTTTGTTTTCATATTTCGTCTGACGTCATATAAGGAAAGCGTCATTTGACCTTCAAGGTTTTTCAAAATATATGAATGTGGAATACTCAGCTTAAATTCAGGTAAGGAGTTTATATTGTCTTTCGTTGTGATTCAAGATTATATATAAAGTTAAATGCATATTTATCAAACCTTTTGTGATGCATTCATTAGAGGCTATAAGCATTTACAGCATGTATTTTCAATTTAAAAACACTAGAAAAATTGGTAATTTACGTGATCAGTAGTGTCCGAATGTTATGACTACAAATAAGGTACAAAGAAGTTAGCATCCCAAAAATTTATAAAAATAGACATAATTGTTCATGAATTTTACAAACTTATTCCATTGTGTATCCAGATGTGTAAATATATTGCATATTTGCTCCTTTGAATCCCTGATAACGTAGCTTACTTATGGCTACAGAAAGGCTTATAATTTATAACATTTCTTTTGCTGTGTCAAGTCAAACATGTTTTGAAAGCATGTAAACAACAGCAAGGGTGTTTATCGTTATTTTAACGGCTTCATTGCTATTTAATTTCCAAGTATCCTCTCATTTAACGTGTGCAAAATGTTATAACGTAGACTACACAACTTGATAACGTAGATTACGCATTCTTATTAAGAGTATATCAAAGAATTTCTACCATCATTTCAGATAGCTGGCTTTATAATGCTGTAGTTAATTTGTGTTCTGTTGATTTAATCAAATTTTATTTTATTTTCAGAAATGGGAAAATCAAAGGCTGAAATTCAGAAAGCCTATAGAGAGCGAAAAAAACAGAAAGAAGGAGAAGCTTATCTTAAAAAAGAAAGAGAAAGAGTCAAAGGATACTATGTGCCAATAGCAGAAAAGCCACAAAGAAAGGCAAATGAAAGGCGTAAAAAGGTTCGTGAATGGGTTCGACAACATAGGCTAAAGAAAAAGAATCTTACCAAAACAGTAGCTAATAATTTGGAGCAAACCAAAACAGTAGCTAATAACTTGGAGCAATGTTCAGAAATATCATCATCATCAGATGTCACATCTACAGTTAACATTGTGACTGAACAATTGATAGTTAAGTTACCGTCACTGGCTACAAAGAAAAGAACCAGAACTAGAGTAAATCGTGCCAACGCCAAACATAGAAGAACAATAGCAGACCTGACAGACAAAAATGAACTACTCAATAGAAAAATTAGGACCGTATCAAAGCGATATCAGAGATTAATAAACAGGGAAAAGAAAACACAAACTATCATAAGAAATCCTACTACATCATCCTCCTCCAGAAATAGCCCTTCTACATCAACATCAATTGCTCTGACACCTAGAAAAAGAACTATACAAGAAATCAGAGAAGAGGGTCTGATACCACATAAGGTTCCAAAAAAGATCCAGGAAAAACTACTCTTTGCAAATGTTATAACAGAAGAGATAGGGGCTGCTTGGAAATCAAATGGGTTGAAGGGAAAACACGTTTTGAAGAAAATTGTTAACGGAGAAATAATCAAGAAGTACAAGATGAAGAAAATGTTAGGCATCAAATCCGGAATAAGACGTCATCACTTCAAGGCCACAGTGTGTTCCAACAAATTGCTCTCTTTTCCTTTATTGAGGAAGCGTGTAGAATCAAGAGAAATACTTCGTGGAGACGTCGTCACATTCTTAGAAAGAGACGATAATAGCAGAATGATGCCTGGCAAAAACGATAAAAAGAAAACTGAAACCGGTCATATACAAAAAAGAGTTCTTAACGACAGCATGTTATTTTTGCATCTCAAATTCAAAACTGAGTCACCGAAGAAAATTTCACTTGCTACCTTCTGTCGTTTGAGACCAAAGCATATATGCCTGACCAAACATTTAAGTAGAAATAAATGCCTCTGCCAAAAGCACCAAAACATGGCGTTAGCCCTTAAGAACATGAAAACGTCAGGTGCCAACGTAACCATCAATCCCGATGAATTTGTAAGGCAGCTAAAAGACAAGCCACTCTCAGAGATACTCTCAGAAATTCGAAATGAAAATGTCAGGTATGAACAGTGGAAAAAGGTTGAGATGGCAGATGGCAAAAAAAAGAACAAAAATTGTTGAGTGAGAGGAAACAAGGGACAGCTTCATTTCAATTGTACATACTCAAGTTCGTGATTTTCAAGAACACGTGTCAAGAGTTCGACTTCAATACCAAGCCTTAAACAATCTGAAAGAAAATTTACCGTGTGAAAATGTAATCGTGCAGATGGACTTTGCCGAAAACTTTTCATGTACTTCAGCCGATGAAGTTCAGAGTGCATATTGGAATTCGAGTGCTGTTACCCTACATCCAGTTGTTGTTTATTTCAAGAACGAACAGAAGGAACTTGAACATAAAAACTATGTCTTCGTTTCCGACGATCTTGGGCACAACATAGGATCTGTTTATACCATCATTCAATAGCTTTTGTCTGAAATAAAGAATCATGTCAATAATCTGAAGGTTGTTCACTACTGGACAGATAGTCCAAGTTCACAATATCGTAACAAGACGGCCTTCTACATTGTGTCTGATCATAAAAATATATTTGGTGTCAATGCCTTTGGAACTATTTTGAAACCGGGCACGGAAAAGGGCCATGCGATGGCATTGGGGGAACATCAAAACGTACCGCAGACCTCGCCGTCAGACAAGGAAAAATAACAGTACAGGATGCACCTGAGTACTTTGAAAGAGTGCAAAAGCACCACACGAGTGCTAAATACATTTATTACAATTCAACAGAATGCACAGATAGCAGGTTAGAGATTTCAGAGTTCAACAAACACATAATTCCATTGAAGGGAACAATGCAGGTCCACTGTGTGGTTGGTGTATCTAAAGGTATAGTCAAGACGACCGTGACTTCCTGTTACTGTGAGGAATGTTTGATAGGTAATTTCCATGATTACTCAGAGTCAAACATATTGAAAGGAGAGAATGCTGGTCGTGTTGTAGTACCAGAAAAAGAGGCCAATATAAATCAAAATGAGCATGTTGAAACAGCTGAAGTCGAAGCTGACAGGATGGAGATACTCATCGCCGTCGACCAATTTGTTGCGGCAATATATGATAATGCATGGCACGTTGGAAAAATAACAGACATCGATGAAACTGATAAAGAATGTCAAGTTAATTTTTTGCGGCCAAGTCAAGGAAGGAATACTGGAAATCCTTTGTATAAATGGCCAAATCCAGAAGACAAAATATGGTTACAGGTCACAGACATATTGTGTAACATTAGAGAGCCCAATAAAGTTGGACGGAGTGGTCGAAGCTTTGAAATTGATCCTCAGGACTATAGAAATGCCTGTAGTTTGTTACAGTTAAGATCTAATACTTAAACAGATGCTTAAAAACTGAAAATCAAGAAAGAACGTTCTTTTTTTATAAAGTGTAATTTACGTTATATTTGTAAAACATTTACAGTTTAATGATAAAACACCCAAAATGTTGTTACAATATTTCTTTTTTCATACATTTTGAAAGAATTCAGGAAGAAGGATGAAACAATCCTGATTATGAGAGAATTTTTCTTTGTAAGATACGTTACAGTTTTGTGTAATTTACGTTATTGTTTCATTGTTGGCAATCCAAGTTTGTTATGAAAACATTTTAAAAAGATGTGTAGTAATTATTTTTTCATCAGATGAGAGGCAATACACAACATGTAGAGTGTTTGCATACACTGAGCAAGCACTTTTATACCAAATTTTTATCAGTTTATATTTCGATCCAATGATTTTTTTTAATAGGAATTTTGAGGAGAAACTTTTACAGTTATTTGACTGTATTATTATCAGTTTATTTAGCCATTGAAAACTATTCAAATTTACAAAATATGTTTGAACTATTCATTTGAATCTATGCATAAGTACCTGAAACGTAGATTACAGCATACTCTATACCCATATTTTGGCATTGTATTTTCTTTTTTATTTCTATTGGTTGAGATCTGCCGTTTTGCATTTTGATTTGTTGTATGCTTATGTTTGAAATAAAATATAAATATTGATGTTTGTTACAACTTTTTGAATTAGAAATTATTTTCCAACCGTGGACACTTATTCTGAGAATAGGTGTTCATCAACAATCGGATACGGAGGTTATTTTAGGAAACGGTGGTTTCAATGCATTTGGCCCGATGAGGAGTATTTCTCAATGACTTACTTATAATTGTATCCGATTGTTATATCTGCTATTTTATGGGGGCATGAATGGTATACTAAACGCACTCTTTTTCATTGTGATAATATGTCTAGTGTGTACATTATTAATAAGGGTCGTTCAAAGTGTAACGTAATTATGAATCGTGTACGCCGTTTAACTTGGTGTGCGGCTAAATTTAATTTTGTTGTACATGCTGTACATGTACCAGGGAAAGAAAATAACAGCAGCTGCTCTTTCTCGTTACCAGATGAAGCGGTTTCGACAATTGGCTCCGGACGCTTCGCCAAGTCCATGAACCTGCCGTCCTTATTCCGAAATTCTGTGGAGTTAGATCAAGCAGTCCACAGCTTATGGAATAAAAGTATCAATGTGAATACCCGCAATGTTTATTCAACAGGATATAAATGTTTTATTCAATTTTGTGGCGATCATATCACTGGATTCAACTCAAGGAGCTTCAATATGTATATAGTTTCGGAAGATTTAATGATATATTTTGTGGCACATTGCCAATCCGTGTTAAAACTGAAATATTCAACAATAAAATTATATCTCGCTGGAGTTCGTTTTCATGGAGTTAATTTTGAAAATGTGAATCCCCTTTGTGATAAATTTGGTCAAACGCTTGCAGAATGTGTTAAATGGAGTTAAAAAATCTGAGAGTAAGCCATTACGACAAAAGTTACAAATAACTTTTAAAATTTTACAGGAAATAGTAACTTGTTTGCAATGTGGATTTTTCAATCATGATTATATGGATTTAACATTTCAAACAGCGTGTGTTCTGGCATTTTATGGTTTTCTGAGATGCAATGAGTTTACATGTAGAACTGTGTTTGATCCAGATTCACATTTATGCGTTTCTGACATAAATTTTGTTTCAGAATGCGAAGTAACTGTAAATTTAAAAGCTACAAAGACATATATATTCCGACAAGGTATTATAATTTCCTTGTTCAAGATAGAGGGCGTCGTTTGTCCGTATAAATTGCTATCCCAGCTGATGAGTGTAAGACAACCTAAAGGGAAAACGGTAGTATTACATTTTCCCAGCATTAGGTTGGCCTTTTGTGTACCCAAGGCAGGTGAAGGAAGTCAAATTAGGAGCGCTGTGATTGGATGTAAGGGTACAATATATTTTTTTAATTATCTATGAATAACTGCAGGGTGTAAATTTACAATATAAATTTTAAAACCTATTGAAATATTTTCTAGAGAATTATTCGAAAAGGTTTCCAAAATTTCAAAAATTTGTTGTAAAATGACGGTGGGCATGGATAACATAAACAAGCTCCGTTGGAAATTGGTCATGATACTATTTGGCTTTAATTTTTAAAATAGAATAATAAAGTACTAACACCACACATAACTGTTTTATCCAGGTTTTTATTATAAAAAGTGGTAAATTTAGGAATTGTTAGTATTGTCGACTATGGCAGAATAAATAGTACCGTTTTCCCTAAACGCAAAGCACAATGATTCGTTTTTCGTTGAAGAAACCGGAAAACCACTTTCCCGGAACTATTTTATAAGCAAGCTGAAAACAATTCTCATAGCATTAGGATATAGTGACAGGAATTATAGCGGACATTTTTTTCGATCAGGTGCGACCACAAGTGCTAGTTCTCAAGGTATTGAGGACAGTATGATACAAACACTGGGACGTTGTCAATCAGATTGTTTTAAACGTTACATTAGAACTTCTAAATTGGATATTAAATCCGCGCTGGAAAAGATTGGCGTCCGTCGTCGTCAGTCCGTCCGTCGTCGTCGTCCGCCCGTCGTCGTCGTCGTCGTAAACGATCTTCTTCTCTGAAACTACTGAACCAATTACAACCAAACTTTAGCTGAATGATCCTTAGGGTATCTAGAATAAAGATTGTGTTTTATTTTCCATTTTGTGAAAAAACATGGCCGCTATGGCTAAACATAGAACATGGGGGTAAAATGCAGTTTTTGGCTTATATCTCAAAAACGAAAGCATTTAGAGCAAATCTGACAGGGGTAAAAATGTTCATTAGGTCAAGATCTATCAGCCCTGAAATTTTCAGATGAATCAAACAACCCATTGTTGGGTTGCTGCCGCTTAATTGGTAATTTTAAGGAAATTTTGCAGTTTTTGGTCATTATCTTGAATATTATTATAGATAAAGATAAACTGTAAACAGCAAAAATGATCAGCAAAGTAAGATCTACAAATAAGTTAAATATGACCAAAAATGTCAATTAACCCCTTAAGGGGTTATTGTCCTTTAATAACAATTTTTCACAATTTGTTCATCATATTTGCTAACTTTAAAAAATCTTCTCCTCTAAAACTACTCAACCAAATTCAACCAAACATCAACTGAATGATCAGTAGGGTGTATAAAAAAAAGTTTGTGTTTTATTTTCTATTTCGTCAAAAAACATGGCCGTCATGGCTAAAAATAGAACACAGGGTAAAATGCAGCTTTTGGCTTATATCTCAAAAACTCCAGCATTAAGAGCAAATAAGACAAGAAGTTAAAGTATTCATTAGGTCAAGGTCTACCTGTCCTGAAATTTTCAGCCGAATTGGGTAACTGGTTTTTCTGGTATAATGCCCCTGAATTGATGATTTTATAGAAATTTTGCAGTTTTTGGTTATTATCTTGAATATTATTATAGATACAGATAAACTGTTATAGCAAAAATGTTAAGCAAAGTAAGATCTACAAATAAGTCAATTTGACCAAAATTGTCAATTGACCCCTTACGGAGTTCCTTTAAAGACTTTTTTTCACAATTTGTTCATCATGTTGACTTACTCTAAAAAATCTTCTCCTTTGAAACTGCTGTATCAATTTCAGCCAAACTTAGGCTAAATGAGTTTCAGAGTATTTAGTATAAACTTTATATTTTATTTCCTTGTATGTCAAGAAACATAGCTCCTATGGCTAAAATAGAACATAGGAGAAAATGATTTTTTTTTTGCTTTTGAAGAAAATAGGACGATTCAAAGAACATTTAAATAAATTGAAAAGCCAAAATAATCATTGATGAGAGATTTAACCAAACAAATTAAGGTGAGCGATTCAGGCTCTTGAGAGCCTCTTGTTTCAGTACTTGAATAATATCAGACTGGGTATCTTGAAATACTTCCTACTCGACGTTTACAGGCTCTATATCAACAATAACTACTTTCGTAATTATGGCATATTGTCTGTGATCGTTCTTATAAGAGCGGTCATTTAAAGCTATCAATTATCTGCGGTCAAGGTTAATTTATATTTATTTGTATATCTCTAATCATTGTTCACGCCTGTAATTCTCTTATCAAGTGGTCTATTAAGGTCAACGCATTGAGGTTTTATTTGTTAATTGGCTTTGGTCTGCTGTGTCGGTATTAACTTTGGATCATACGCTTGATGTGTATTCATTATGTTTGAAACTAGTTGTATAAATCTTTATAAAGACCTGCAAGTTTTGAACATATTAAAAATTCTTGTTCCCAAACCATAATAATCTGCAAATGCTATTATTTGTTATAAGTATAACAAAGAAGAATTTGAAATATTTTTACTATTTTGTTCTACACTTTAAGAAACTATGATAAAAAAAATTAATAATAAATTCATTTTGATTGCAGTGTGTCTTATGTTGGTCTAATCTTACTCTTTTTTTTTTTAATTTCAAATTGTAATCTCCTCTATGAAAAAACCCTGGTCATCGTTTTATTCCTCCCCTTTAGTCTTGGTATCTATGATGAGTTTATTTACAACCACTGGGTCGATGCCACTGCTGGTGGAGATTTATTTCCCCGAGGGTATCACCAGCCCAGTAGTCAGCACTTTTTGTGCTGACCTGAATTATCATTGATATGGTTATATTTATAAATTAACTGTTTACAAAATTTAGAATTTTTGAAATACTATAAAGGCTTTTCTACCTCAGGCATAGATTACCTCAGCTGGATTTGGCAAAACTTTTAGGAATTTTGGTCCTCAATGCTCTTCAACTTCGTACTTTATTTGGCCTTTTTAACTTTTTTGGATTCGAGCGTCACTGATGGGTCTTTTGTAGACGAAACGCGCGTCTGGCGTATATACAAAATTTAATCATGGTATCTATGATGAGTTTATTATCAAATAGAATTGCAATACTTATCGAACAAAAACAACAAACACTTGTAGATTTTATCATACATTTTAATGTATAACTTCCCTTGGAAGAAAAAAGCCACATACACATAAATTATGTGTCCTTATACAATAATTTGGAATAAAATGTTTTGACACGGGCCGGGTTCACGGTTTTAAAACTACGAAAAACGATCAGTTGAAGTTCATGCATTAAATTTTTTTTGTTGAGAATTGTTAGTGCCATATTTGATGTATTGCACGGAAGCAACCGAAACACAATCTATGTTCTGCAATCAGAAGTAGACGTTTTCAGTGCACTGTTCTCGAAACACCGCTCCCTTTTCCGTGTTGCATTCCCTGACAGTGTGTCACAAATTGTAAGAGTAACCAAAACAACTGAATTATCTAATTTTTTTTCACTTTCGTGAAAAGTTCAGAAAGAATTGAATGAATAACAGTCTTCTCATATCTAGTTGGCAACATCTTACGTATATACGTATATGAACAAAAACTGAATAGCTGTTTAGTTGAAAATTTAGTTGTAAAATATTTACTATGGAGCCTGCCATGTTGAATTTTGTTGGTGACAATTTCAATTCGGATACCTACGTTAGTTTTTCTATGTTCAGGGAAAATCCAAAATGTTCCGATTCTGCGACAGAAATCTGACGCAAGATTGTTTACCATTGCAATAACCCAGACGTTTGATTTGTAAAGTTCAAGCGACCGGTAACTTCATTTATCATTTGAATAACTTTCTAAAAATATCGGATTATCAAAGCGGTTAAAAGTTTGGCCTTCATCAATTATGGAAAGCTTTTTATATTTCAAATGTAGTTTGTGTTATTAATCATTTTCAAGTCTATATTTATTTTATTTTGTTAATTTCCCGTCTACGAACAGTTCTCGTAAACATTTTTCTGATGGAATGTTGTTTTCTGATGAAATGTTGGTTTCATTGCATTCAATATGTTTTACCTGTCTTGTGATTAGGACTCGGCCTTTCTACCCGAATAACGATATTTCTCTCTGCACTGACAAATCATTTTCCAAATTGACAACACGATACTCACAAGATTCTTAGCTCATATCACAAATTCCGGTATTCTCGAGCTATCTTCTTTTCCAATAATATGACAGCCTACAATATAGTTGGGCGAGCTGTGCTATCTCAATTCAACTTCAGCTTATTCCTTAAACGTTGAGAGAAAAGGGGATATCCTCCCGTGTAGTTCGATTTTGAAGATTTAAAAGATTTCAACTAAACTAATTACAGTAATTACAGTCGAAAATATTGTAACCATTCATCAAATCCAGTAACATATATTTAGCAATCACTAGTAATGCACTATTCACCACTTACTATATTTTTGCGTCAAATTTGAAATCAAATGTCTTTTGATGGTGTTGTTTCAATCTAGAATCCTTTTGTCTAAAATGGGGAGGCATACAATAACAAATTAAAAATAAATTCTTCAGAGAACAATTGAAGGTCTTTCCACCTCGATAATAAGAATGAAATTTAAAAAAAGATGTTAGAAAAGGTCACACCTTGTTGATGTAATTTGATACCTCAAACTGATATAAAAAAATAAGATTAAGAGGTATATGCAGAAGACTTAATTGTTTTATAATGAACAACAAAGAATTTAAAGCAAAGGTCAAAATCTAGAACGTCAAGTTGACCTTTGAACTCAATTTCAAGGTAATAGGTCAGTGATCTCAAATCAAAAGACCCCAGGTCAATCACTTGTATGGTTGTGGAGAAATACCGATTTCAAATACAAAAGGGGAGAAAGCTCTTATAAGGATTGATCAAAACACTTCAACTTAAATGAGTTGAAGTTGCCCCTTATTGTAAACAGTAATTTGGCAAACACATCATATCATTAACTGTTACAGTTTCTTTCGAATTTAGATAACAAGCAAAATCTAAAATTTAGAATATGACCTTGACCTCAATTTCAAGGTCATGGATTAGTGAACTCAAATTGGAAGGTCCGAGGTCAATCACTTGTATGGTTGTGGAGAAATAACGATTTTAAATACATAAGGGGAGAAAACTCCTATAAGAGTTCACCAAAAAACTTCGACTGAATAGGTTGAAGTTGCGCCCTATTGTAAACAGTAATTTGGCAAAAATATCATATCATTAACTGTAACAGTTTCTTTTGAATAACGATAACAAGCAAAATTCAAAATTTATAACATGACCTTGACCTTTGACCTTGACCTCAATTTCCTTCAAATGGACCAAGGACTTCATATCAAAAGACTGTAGGCCTCTACGACTTATACCGTATGAATTTATCCAACATATCATCTATCTTAAATTTTCAAAGGGAAACAACTCCCATAAGATGTCTTCCGATCATTCCAGTCAAAATAAAACAAAACATTCTTAAGAGTAGACGAACAATTTGTTGAAAACAGTTTGTAAAAATCTTTTACGGTTTTAGAGATATAGCGATAACAAAAAAAGGGGACGCGGGGAGATAACTCCTATAAGAATAAGTGTTCGGTTACACAGGGTGAGTTTTGAAACCCCCATTACTGTACAACATAATTGGCCAAACATCCATTCGATATGTTGTAAAACGAAAAAGCATCTCAGACGGCAGAAGAAAAAAAAATAATCAGAAGAAAAACAAAAGGTATTTCCACGAAAAGTGGAAAGACCTAATTAAAGAAACAACTTTAACCTATCATAATGTTATGACTTGCAGGAGACATCTTTCTTGCTTAAAACATAGATTTGAAACTGGAGCTATTTTACAAATATGTGGGCATTGTGTATTGCTAAAGCTACTCTTTCAAATATTTAATTGCAAGATTCATAAGATATTACTCACTTTCAAAGTAGGAACCTTTGGGACAGTGCTATAGGCACTGTCCACAAAAGCGTTTACCATCTCCTGGGTAACAGCCCCTTCTGTTCTTCTGGATCCTGAAAAAGAAACCATGATTGAAATTATTATAATTTATGATGCAAAACATCCTAACAGGGATATAACTCTTCAGAAAATAACTTGGATCTGTTATTACAGACACCTTTATGAGTTATCTAAAATATTTGTCATTAAGGGCCAACCCGTGGTAAAATTACTATATATTCAAGCACCAATGAATTATTTCTTGAGTAATGTCTACTACAGATTTTAAAAGTATTTTCTATGATGTCACATACATAACAATATTACAGGTGTTAGGTAAAACAAAAAAGTTAAGCAAGATGTTGGTTTTTTTTGTTTTTTTTTATCTTTTATGACAGTTCTTTTATTTTTTACTCCACATTAACAAATGCATTTTATTTCTCTCTTATAACCCAATCAACTTATATCCTTGACTCTTCATAAATTTGGGAAACTACATTTTGTAATTTAATTTTCATAACTTTACCTTTGACAACGACTTGGGGTTTGGGATTTCTTTTCCCTTTCTTTGGTAAGTACAACACTAACAGGTTGGGATCCTCTTCGGCAACCCATTCCTCCACCTGAAAAAAAATTCAATATATCTTACAGAAATTTTAATTCAAATCGACTCTTCTTTCCTCTTTTATCTTGTGTTTTAAAAATAACTGTCATTGAATAACAATGATCTGTTCTTGTCTACCTTCTTTGTTTCAACATGTTAAATGAAGCTGTCACTTCAATAGTTCAAACAATATTTCTTAAATGCTACAGTTTAACATTTCTGTTTTAGGTCAGACAACATAAATTTCTATTACAAAATTAAAAAAAGAACAACGCTTAAAAAAATTAAGATTATCTAGGAGTACAAAGTACCAATTACAGTTGTTTTACTAACTGTTCCACAAATTACTTATCAACACTTATTAATAGTCATTGATTGATAATACAAAAGAAAAGATAAATATAATCATTTAAGTTACCTGGCTCTCAATTGTTTTCCACTCATCTGAAAAAAAACAAAAGATAATTACAATTCCCATTAAAAATATATTAAAAAACCTGTGAGATAGAAATTAATATATTCTGGTGCAGAAAGTTATACAGAATGTGTTCATAAATATGCAGATTGTGCGGAATGATGAAAAGCCCTGGGGATATATATATATAAATTGGACAGTACGTTGACCTTTTATTAATAAGTTACGGTAATACATATAAAAACTGTGGTAATAGATATATAGACAGAGGTGATAAATACACAGGCTGTGGTGATAAATATAGAAACAGAGGTGATAGATATACAGGCTTGTATTGAGATATGAAAATATTGTGAAAGATATGCCAGTGTGGCTATATATAAATATGCTGTGGTGATAGATACATAGAAATATACTCTAACATGATAGATAAACAGACTGGTGATGGATATACAAAAAATGTTGACAATGGTTGATATAAATACAAAACGTGGTGATAGATATACATAGAACATTGTAAGGTGATAGATATAAATACTGTGGTGATAAAGATAGATAAAGGAGCCAGATATACACTGTGGTGATAGATATGTAGACTGTGGTGATAGACAAACAGACTGTGGTGACAGATATATACACTGTGGTGAAAGATATACAGACTGTGATGGTAGATACACACACTGTGTCAATAGATATGCAGGCTGTGGTAACAGATTTAAAGACTGTGGTGATAGATACATAGACTGTGGTAATAGATATACAGACTGTTGTGATAGTTATGTTGGCTGTGGTGAGAGGTATACAGACTGTGGTGATAGATACATAGACTGTGGTGACAGATATATAGACTGTGGTGATAGATATACGACTGTGGTGATAGATATATAGACTTTTTTAAAGGATTAAATGCCTTTTTAAAGAAATATTTTGATCTATAAACTCAACCAATTCAATAAAAAACAAATGAAAGTCCGAAGGACTTTTATTGTATGTTTGTGAGTGACTTGGTTCAGTTTAGAATGAAATTCATAACAGTGTAGCTATGAATTATTACTTGGGAGGAGAGTTGTCTCATTGGCACTCATACCACATCTTCCTATCTATATCTATACATTTTTTTTCAACAAAAGAATACATCACAAGAATATAAGTTTTGTAAGAAACGTGAGAAATTGTGTTGGACTTGAAGATAAGGCAAAGTCACAAATATCTGAAAGAATGAATTGTTTTATGGTATTAAACAAAGAAATCAAATGATTTTTTAATTATCCAGAACTCTTCACAAACAAAACCCACATGTATACGCATTGAATAAATAGTAGGCCATTCTTAAATGATCACACCGTAGAAGTAGTTGTGCTCTTAATCAATGAGATATTTTGTTAATTAACCCCATCAACTAAATAGTTTTTTTTACAATGGATAAACCTATTTTTTTTTATTATTATTAAATAATATCATCTCTGAACATTATTATTCTTATAAATGACACGGTTGTATGTGATGATTATAATAAATATTTAAAACAAATTCCTTTCAAGCTTTGTAAAAAGAAAGTTTCATTTTATGTATCGGAATGTGTAACAAGTGAATATTTCAATCCCCACTGGAAGGCCTCTGACAGACTGGGTGAGCATAAAATCATAGCCGTTGACAAACAAGTTAAAACCTACAAACGTTTTACTGTCGACCACACTGTTATGCAATTAATTCTATACACAAATAAATTCCGTTAAAAAGGCGTTTAATCCTTATAATTCTTTAATATTTGAGATAAGGAATTACTAGTAACCTTTATCACACGTTAATTATATATCTGTGTCATTGAATAGGCATTGTGCATCTATTAATTTGTGTCAAGGAAAAAAAATGTACACCTTGAAATTTGCAATCTGAAATCAACTACAAAAACTTATTATAATTCAAAGGAATGTTTCGTATTTATTATTTTATTCAAACGATTATAGCGAAGTGAAAATTACTTTTGTTAACGTTGATAACGCCCGGCCACCGAAAGCTTTTATTTTTGTAAAACCTAGGTGTTGGAGTGCTCTAGTGCGTCGTTCACAGTGTAAGGCAATATGGTTCCATGATATCTAAGGGAATAAAGATTTACAGATCAACTTTCATGTGAAAAATTTGGTTGATACACATTATCACTAATCTCGGCTGACATAGCCACTTGAACTTTTGACTTATATAACAATCACTTTTCCATTGTTGTGTCAGATATTTAGTTTTATGAAGTCAAAATTTTACGGGAACCTGTGTGATATCCAGAAATGGCTGCCAAATAGCGATAAGGTGTATTATATAGGGAATCGCTGAAGCATGACTGGAGTGGGCCAACATTACATCAGTCAGTTGGCAAAACCTTATGAAAAGTTCTGGATCCACAGCTGGGTTTTTACTTATTGGTCATGAAGGTAATGAATTTACGACACTAAGACATTTAATAGATAGTCCCTAAGAACGCTCGACTAATCCAAGAATTTGTCAAGTGACAATATACAAATCCTTGACTGGTCGACATGAATCCTACACCACAGTCTGTTTATCTATCACCACACAGAGAGGATTTTTTGGGTTTGTTCAACCAGTCTGCAGAAACAGTGTATATAATTTTGTGTAGGGAAGGAATGTCTCTCTCCCTTTAATTGTAATATTGTTATTGTGCATTCAAAGATGATGAATGTGATCATTTCAATGCTACATTTACATTTGTAATACCATTCACAAATTGGATGCTCTTCTAGGTATGGTATTTTCTTTCTGATACATCAGACGAGATACAAGTATTTGCGTCACAGACACTTGTTTCTGTAAATGTGGGGTTTACTATCCATACCAGTACAAAAAAACACAAGGTAGCTTACGGAAATTTTCAATGTGTTCGCTTCAACCAATATTTTTTTAATTTCACTTGACTTTTTCACGAATAAAAGTACACCAGTCTGTCGGTAATTGATTTATCTTTACAATGAAACAACTTTCACATACCTTTAGAGTACTCCTCAAACAGAAGAACACACTTGAGATGAGAATTATTGACCTTTTTCCAGACCATGTTAAGTACTTAACTTCCGGTTAACTTAGGAAGTGAACATTACTGTGCAATTCGATTGGTCACATTTTTCTGGTAACTGGTAACTAGTATAAATAAACAGGTAACCAGATGAATTAAACAGTTAGCTACCTTGTGTTTTTTTGTACTGGTATGGATAGTTTACCCCACATTGACAGAAACAAGTGCCTGTGATATGCGTATAAAATTATCTTCAAAAATGAAAAAAGAAAATCGGAATAGTTTCTTGCGCATGAGCAGATCCGCCCACTTTTTGCGCATGCGCACAAATACACGGTTAGTCCGGGTTACTCTGTCAGTAACCTTGTATATTATATACCTCGTCAATGATACTAGGTTTTCATGGTTATTTCATTTTATAAGATACTATGAGTAAGAGGTCAACTGTGTGTGTACATATAAAGCAGGGTTCCTATGACATTGACCTCATTTGCATGCGGCGGGGAAATTTCGCTAGGGTGTAGCAATTTGTAAAGAAGTATTGATTATATCTTATTTTTATTTTTTTTGATTGTTTATTCTTTTAATCATTATTTGTGTTTCTTTATTCATTCTTTTTACTCATTCATTTATGTTTATTTATTCTTTTTATTTGTTTGTTTATTCTTTCTATTAGTTTATTTATTCTTTTATTTTTACATTTTGTACTGTTTGTGTTAGACAAATTTGATAAGACAATATGTACCAGATGATGCTCCTGCTCCAACAGACCCAATTTTTATTTCGACTCGAAGTATGGTAGGGCCATCAACTCATTCAAAAAAGACAAACAAACCGCCATTCAACCCAATATATTAGAACGCAGACCTTTGATAGAAAATGAACCACCAGGTAAAGTAAAAGAAAACGAAACACGTTGTCCTGTACAAATTCCAGTCACAAGGACTGCCACCGTAACAAGACCTGTATTAGAAGACTCGGGGAAAATCAACACATCACATTTACATAATGCAACCAATATTGTTTCCCTATCAGAAAGTTCAGATGAGGGTATCCCTACAACAGTGGCTGCTGAAGGTAATTGCAGATATGAGTGGGGAGAACGGGAAACTAGATACCTAGTTCAATTGATATAAGATAATTGGAAAAAATTAGAACCGGCATACAACAAAAAACCAATCTGGTTGGACATATCCGTCAAGTTTAACCAAACCATGGCTACAAAACTGACGCAAGATCAGAGTGCAGAGAAAAGTGGAATACACTGAAGAAAACCTATAAATCTTACAAGAGACAGTGTAGTTTGACCGGAAATAGAAAAACTAGACCGTTCCTATTCGAATCAGATCTTGATAATTTGATGTTGAACGACCCGTCGATAACACCAGTATTGACAATGGGGTCTAATACTGGTGCTATAGATAGTATAGACATCACCACCAACAACCAAACTGAAAGAGAGTCGACCAGCTCTGCGACAAACTCGACAAAAAGTAAAAACAAGAGGCTGTCACAACGACAGCAAACCGGATTTATTAACATTTATTTGTGTCCTGGTAATATCACAAGAACCATTACTGATAAATGCTGAAAGTGAAAATCATCAATATCAAATTTGACCTCAATTTTGTAGTCAGTATCAACATATTAAAATTTGAAAAGCTTAAATTGAATGGTTCATGAGTAAATGCAACAATGTGAATGGAAACGCCATTTTACGATCTTTCAAGAACCATAACTCCTGAACGGTAAAAGTCAAAATCGTCATTATTGAACTTGACCTCCATTTTGACATCAGTAACAATATAGATAAATTTGGGAAGCTTTGGTAGAACAGTTCATGCGTAAATGCACGGACACGACTGGAAACTCCATTTTTCAATCTTTCAAGAACCATAACTCCTGAACGGTAAAAGTCAAAATCGCCAACTTGACCTTCATTTAGTTGTCAGTAACAACATATTAAAATTTTAAAAGCTTTGGTTGAACGGTTCATGAGTTAATGCACGGACAACATTTGATTAAAGCCCGCCCGCCATCCGTACATCCCCAAATCAATAACCGACATTTTTGTCACAAAAATCCGGTTAAAAATCTGATGTGGAGGATTTAAAGGAATACTTTGCTCACGATTTCGTGGGTGTGTTCTAGTGTCTTTTAATTGAACTTTTTGATTAATTTTTCATCTTTAACAGGATAAAGATTTATTTTTATAACAAATTCGTTTTTATACAGGTTTTCCCCCTGTTCATGTCTAGAGAGAACCATTACCCCCACAATTTCACTCAAAAACAGCTATTTAAGTTCAGGTATTTACATACTAACAACTTATTTAATTATTGTTGTTTCAAAAGCTAGTAATTTTAGCAAACATTCTTAAAGCTTAAGTTCAAGTTTGTATATTTGATTGTTACTTATTCATGCAAATTTGTTTTCAGAACATTGTTTTACATGTTTTCATGTAGCAGAAGGCAGTGGCCATAGAGTATGTGCTCTTGTTATAGCAAGGTGGTCACCAGACAAAGTCTATTATGAGGCAAAGATCCTTCAATAACAAAGCGAGGTAATAACTGCATACTCTACTATTTCTCTCAGTAAACAAAAAGTGCTTAAAAAAATATCAATCTCGCGTTCATAGAATATAGTTTAAATATAAAAAATAATGCGTTATATCTGGAGTTTTTTTTATTTCAATGTACATTATTTTTTGAAAATAAAATATAATTGTAACTCTTTTCAATATCTTCCTTATATTCTAAAATTTTATAAAAATGTATTAAAAAGCTGGATGAAATTAGGAGGACAGTACAGATATACCAAAAACCTTTTTCGAAATCAGAAAACAAACTATTTGGGGAAGTAAATACATTAAATTTAATAACAAATGTCTTTTTTTCAAAAATTGGATAAAAGGTAACTTGATTTAATTTTGCAAAAAATTGAAAATAAATCCAACTGGATAGCTGAGTTGACATCCCTAAAAAAAGCACTTCCAAAGGATTGGTTACAATGTCTTAGATCAGAGAATTCAACAAGAAGTATAGTAAATGTAAAAAGACAATGTTTGTCAATAAATGGTAAATATATTGACATTTCTTTTTGTCATATAAGTTATTATATAACAGATTAGTAAAGAAAAAAATTGTGAAACCTATTGGTATAAATGCATGGTTAAATGTATTACCATTACAGACAGAATTTCATTTGAAACCATTGAACAAATTGAAAATAAATCCAACTGGATAGCTGAGTTGACATCCCTAAAAAAAGCACTTCCAAAAGATTGGTTACAATGTCTTAGATCAGAAAATTCAACAAGAAGTATAGTAAATGTAAAAAGACAATGTTTGTCAATAAATGGTAAATGTATTGACATTTCTTTTTTGTCAAATAAGTTATTATATAACAGATTAGTAAAGAAAAAAATTGTGAAACTTATTGGTATAAATGCATGGTTAAATGTATTACCATTACAGACAGAATTTCATTTGAAACCATTGAACAACTTTATTTTTTCCTATTAGGAGAAAATAAATTGAAGATGTATCGATCGAAACTTTTACAAAGTTATTATTTAGATGGAAGGCAACAGACAATGATTTATGTTACAAATGCTTTACTGAAGAAGATTATCAACATTACTTTATGTCATGTTCTTTACACTATTTTTGGAGAAAAAATCATAATTTATTGCAAAAAGTAAATATAGAAAAAGATTTCACATTGAAAGATATTGTTTTTGGCTGTAAAATATCTGATAAACATTGCTTTAGCTTTAACTTTCTTATTACTATTATTGGGTTTTCAATTTATAAATCTTACTATGTATCTGATCAGAAAATGAAAAAACAATTTTTTTTTGTCTATTCATTAGAGAATTTACAAAACGAATGTCTTATTCAAAGAAGTTAAAAGAAGATAAATTTTTAGTTTATATAAAGAAACATTTATTAGATTGATGTTTTATTTATTAATATAATAGAATTGAAATGTATATGTATTCTTCACAAGGAGCTTGGACTTGTTGAAGACAATGTTACAAGCAACTGATGGAAATAAAATAATTTTAAAAATAAAAAAATAATTGCATTTCGACTATTCGTACCCGCATGCGGGTACGCGCAGACAGTACCTTATAGGAAACTTTAAACCAGATCTGCTAGATAGATTATATGTGGTAACATGTATGAATATATTAATAAAAACATTACCTCATTAGTTTCAAATTTCAGCTTTGAAGAATATTCAAATACTATTTACTGGATATATTGACTCCGAGAGCTTTGTTTTTAGAGATAAAGATGTATATACTTCTAAAAAGGAAATATTAATGTCTTTTACTATCGGGTGTATATTCAGTTTTTTTTTGGTTCAGCAATATATGAAGTATATTATTATTTGATATGAAAATAATAAATTATGTATATATAGAATGATGTATATTTCTTATCCAGGTGACAGTTGCAGTTGTAGAATACAATAAGTTGACCGTTTATTTGGGAACAATTACAGAAGAACAGACCATGACATTTGCTGAAGCAAAACTTTGGAAGCTCAACAACCAGCTGTACCAGAAGAAATTTTTTAATTCATCTCTCCAGCTGGCAAATAATAATGTTCTTGAAATAGATGATAATTATTTGATATCCAAATTTGAAGGACATATGTTAAAAATTGAAAAAAAAAAATATTATCCGAGTAGCAGAAATTGTCAATTTCTAATTCCATTACAAATTATTTAGATACAAGAAAAAATATGTATTGAACACTGTGGATAACTTTTAAATTATGCTGTATTATAAAAGTTTAAAGACAGACTGTCATCATGAAAGAACTGGGAATTTAGTAAATGTGGTGTACAAATTGTTATTATATTCAAATAGTTTTGAACAGAAGTTTTTACAAGTTTCAAAATTTTCACAGGCTTTATAACTTTTATGCATTATCATGGGTATTTGGATGTAACATTTAATGATGACACGAGGCATACTTTAAAAGATGACATGTCTGCTTACCATAAGAGATGACATCTGACATTAACCCTCACTTAAAAAAGAAAAGACTTTTAGAATGTCTACCCCCAAAAATATATGTTCTTGCATGCCATTAAAAGATCACATCAATTTTACCCTGGAGTAAATTCCCAGGGTCATGTCTGTTCTATATTCAAACTTTTTTTTATTATCACTCTAAATTTTATATATTTTTTAAATCCTAGTTAATATATGTCTAGTTCGCCATAGTTTTTGTCATTTATATATAAGGGGTACACCCTTCAAAGGTAAAGTATTCATATAAGTAAAGGCAACAGTAGTAAACCGCTGTTCAAACTCATAAATCCATGGACAAAAAACAAAATCGGGGTAACAAACTAAAACTGACGGAAACGCATAAATATAAGAGGAGAACAACGACACAACACTACAATGTAACTAACACACAGAGAAATGGACCAAGCATCAGACAAAGGGTCTGATCTTACACCCTTCAAAGGTAAAGTATTCATATAAGGCCTTACCTCTAAACTATACATATTATGTTTGACTGTCAAAAGAACACCTTTACATTACACGATAGGACGCATCTCTTACATGGAAGATTCTAAAACCTCTTGTATCATAAACTATTAAAAATATGAAAAACTCATATTTTTCTACCCCGAAATCATAGAGATACTTTACTGCCAATATAGAACGTTGTTTTGTTGTTGCGCCAGATTAAAAAAAAAACACCAATAAAATTAGTAACCGTTCTCTAGATCTAGCTAATTGCTTTACTTTATAAATCAAATGTATCGGAGTTATCTCTCCTTATACGAAGGAGATAAAGAAAGTAAATTTTGATATTTGTTACTCTTATTTTACTTTTTTGCGAAAAACTCTTAAATTATGATTTCAATCCTTTCTGAAAATTTGCAAATCATGACAAATGCAAACAATTAATTGTTGTTTTTTAACAAAGAAAGATGAATCTTAATGTTGGTATTCCGCCGCGTGACAAATTTTGAGATTAATCTACTTACCAGTTAATCTGGAACAACTGAGATAGATGTGTTTAAGAACAGATGATGGGAAACTAAGTTGTATTGCAAATACCAGCTTTTTATGACTTCAGGCACATAAAAACAGGTCAGGATTAATCATTAATGAGTATACCCCAATTGTGATATAATTCCCTTTCAGATAAAATCTTAAAATGAAATTTGCTCGTTTTTTTTTTAAATACCATCTGAAGCTTTGAATGGAACTAAGTGATCCTATGAGTATCTTTTGTTACACCTCGTGCGGCATTGTGTACGACAAACTCAAAAGTATCTTGAACCCACCTATAATTTCTATTTTGTTTAAGACTTTAATATCGTATTTCTGTTTTAAATTGGTACTGTGAACTTCGTTGACTTAACTAACAAAAGCTGATGCAGTATCATAAAGTTAGTGGTGAAAAGTTATCGATATCATTGTAAATGTTCTTGTAATAAGTTTAAGCAGATTTTTTAGAAACCATATCAAAACCAGTAATTGTGGTTAATATGAAAGAATGTCAAATCAACGGGTAAGCTGTCAATAAATGAGCTAATCAAAATTCTAGAAGAGGTAATTTTAATGGAAAAAACAAGGAAAAGAAGATTGTAATAATAATTCGGTTGAAAATTTTAAGAAAACGGAACAATTAAATTCCGATAATACAAATAGCATTGAAAAATCAAACAGTTCCGATAACAACCCTATAGAGCCAATTACCACCCTGACCTGAGGAAGTAGTGCAACATTACACTATAAAAATACACACTATTAAATATCAGTTGAAATGCCTCAACACGATAAAAAGTTGTGTGCAATAGTCAATAACCATTTATCTTAACTGTGGAAAAAATGAAATACAACACTAGTAATTTGACTTGACTTCAAAAATGTGATTAAAAAAAGAAAGTTATATAAAATAAAGCTTAAATGCAAATGAGACGATATGAAAAAAAGATGATGTGGCATCATTTTCAATAAGACTACTCCCTTACTAACAAACCAAAAGTTCGACCCAGGAAATGTTCCTAAGGCGTTGCATTTTCTAGAATTGGGCATTTTTTAACTCACGAGGTTGTACGACCTGCTTGGAACAACCATTTCCAAACTTTTTTGTTTTTGTTGTTTCTTTCACTATCCACTTTAAGTTCCATAAATATAAACGGTGGCCAGAATTATTCTTTCACAAAAAAAAACTAATAATGTTATTTTGTAATATCTGCATTCAATACACGATCTAATATAGTCTCATAACTTTATATTTCATTGTATTATACTATTGTTCTCTGCTGTCTATTCATGTTTTATATTATGTAATATATGTTGTGAATTTTGCCATAGCATGTCTATGCTTTTGCAATAAAGATTCATTCAATACACATAGGTTGTTAGGTATTAGATTGATTGATTGTGTGTTGCTTTACGCCGCATATAGCACTAGGTATTAGAACCTGTGTCTTTAAGTCGTCTTTAATTTCTTTACAGGCAATATTTGGTGGAAGATACAGAGAGCAAATATACTGTGAATGTTTACCAGATTGTTGCTATGAGGAGCCCATCAACATCTTTTAGAATTTCGGAGACGAATTGATAGTCAACCAAAGAGTACAAAGAGATAACAGCTGATCTATTTAGGTTTTTTGTTGGTTGCAAAGATAAAGCAAGAGTCCATCCGATCCTTGAAGGTTATAATCTACAATTAGCTCTTTTAGGACCAGTCGAAAATGAGCATAACATAGTATTCACAAACAGAAACATGGCAGATTTTTTGGGTGGAGTATGCCACAAATAATATTTTTTCTCTGAAACCTTATTGATTCTTGGTTGTAGCAATGACAAAATAAAATTTGATTCCTCCTTCAGAAATAGTTTTTTTCCCTGTTGTTGAATGCATAAATTTTACTGTTATTTTTGTGCGAGATTGATGGTCACCCTTAACAACTGTAAATAACACATAGCAAAGCAACGCGACCATATAATTTTTTTTTATGAAATATGTTAACACAATAAATATTCTTTATTTTAAAAAAGGTTTTATAATAAAAATCAACTCAATAAAATCAGTATAGCAAGAAACATTACTATTGTCGGCAATGGAAAAATCAATTGTTTTTTTACATTCTGAAAGATTATCGACAGGTGTGATAACTACAGAGCAATTTAGATTGGTTTCAAAAGAATTTAAGGTAATTTGTTTTCTTACTTTTGTCTCCTTTTTCGTTGTCAAAAGTACAAAAATATTTAATAGGTGTTAGCTTTTTTTTATAGATAAAAAAAAGACTTAAAAGACATTCTCATGATTATTATAGGAAAGCCTGCTAAAAAGTAAAGGAAGAATAAAAAACCTACATAAACAATAATGCTAAATTATTTGAACACGGCATTATTTAAAATTAAGACTAGCTAAATAGTCCAGTCAAACTAAGTTTTAACCTCAAACTAATTGCAACCGAAAATGTTTTAGTTCTAATCTATAGCATTAAGCCCTAAATATACACAGAAAAAGTCCTATAAAATCTAACTTGAGGAAAACTCAAAATCAGCATTTTAAATTTCCTATGCAAATTAACATTGGAAGGGGAGATAAAAAATGAGTCATCTTTTGTCAGTTTTTAGTTGATTTTTATTAAAATTTATGTAAAGGATGATACTTTGAGGATGATAAGTTCATGTTTGACTATATTATATAATATTCTGCTCATGAAATGGGGTGCATTTTTCATTTAAGAAATTGCAAATTTGTGGCCTTGTGACCATTTTGAAAAAATAATGTGAACATTTGCTGGATTATATCTGTATACTATATTTGTTCAGCATCTACCTTATTAAAAGAAAATTTAAACAACAAAAAGAATTGATTGATTGATTGATGGATGCTTAGCGTCTAGTTGCAAATATTTCATGCATATTCAGGACGTGAAAGATCACAATAAATACAAAAGGTAGGTTGATACAATAGAGTCCATCTGGGATGATGGTCGGGGAAATTTGGATTGCCACTGAAAAATGAGGGTATCTTGGATAGGGACAGAAATCTTGCCTTGCAACAGGCCACCGACGGACCCCTCAAAGAGTTGTTGCAAGGGTTCTTAACGTGCAAAGAGCGTGGCACTCTCTTTACACGAGGCATCGGATTTAACGTCCCCCTTCTGACCGGACGTGACTAGAAAAACAAAAAGAAGAATACATGCTTAATATTTTTATTAAGTTTGAGATTCTTTACCTTGACATGTTGAAAAAATTCAATAAATGGTAAACTAATAAATTACGAAATCTAGATTGTAGCTTGATAAAGATATGAAAACACCTTTAAAGTTGTTTGTTATACCCTTAAGACGGCCAAAATACATTCTGTTGAATAGAAGCGGTAAAGTTATAATTTTGTATATTTTTTTATTGATATTTCTGCTTTTTTTTTTGCAGAGTTATCTCCCTTTACAATGCAAATCTCCATTGGCATTTTAAATTGTGATTTTTTGTTTTCCTTTAGTAATATTTCATGGGACTTTTTCCTGTGTATATTTGGGGTATAATGCTAAAGATTAAAAATCTTCTGTTGCAATTACCTTAAGGTTGGGGTCAAAGTAATGATAGATTGACTGGACTAATAATGAATCTTTTTGTTTTAGGAAAATCCACAGAAGGATGATGATGCATACTACTCTATTAGTATAAATTTATTGGTTTCTGGAGATTGATATAAACTCAAACACTAAAAACAATACTAACAAACAATCAAATTAACTTTTAACAGACAGAAAGCAAAAGGCTAAGAGCTGAAAATAACCAACTGAAAAAGAAATAGCAAGACTTCAAAGGCAGAAAAAGACATCAAGTACTTAAACATAGGTACCGTTAGTGTCTCCAAATGACGACAAGATTGAAAGGGAATTTGTTCCAGTAAAACTTAAAAGATATTAACAGACGCATGTACCTCACAGACACAAATAAAGAGAGTGAACCAGAAGAACCAAATCCAAAGAAAATATGTACAGAGCAATCCACATCCGGTTTGAATTCAGGTGTTTCAACATCAACACAAGATGGTTCATTATCTATCAATGACATTGATAGTTAAAAAGATACTAATAAGATTGATAAAGTTATGGAAGACCAAATAGCATCCTGGTCCCATTTCTTTAAAAGTATATGGGACTGATTTTATATATGGAGATATTGCCTCCCTTAAAAAAACAGCTGGGTCACTGATAAGGTAATGGATGCATAATTAGATGTTTTTGTCAACAGAGAGATGGCAAAAGGGATCAAAATTAAACAGATGTTGGTGACAACAATCAACAACATTCTAAATGGACTTTATGTTCCAGGGCGAAACGAAAATAACACATTGATGTCCTACGATGTCATAATTGGAGCTACTAATCCATATCATTTACGAGATTGCTGGTCGTTGAAAATTATCTAGCCTGCTCGATTAATGGCCTATTAAAATATGTTTGTTAATCCAAATTTGTCAAAGCTGTTATAATTTATGACCTATTCTATTTGGCTGTTTTGAGTCCTTTCATCGTTTGAAAAGAAAAAAAAAAGCAGCTTAATTACCTCTTCACAACACTAGCTTTATAAAAAGTTGCTTCCATTAAGGACGTTTTTTTTTAGATTTTGTATTTTTTAAGTTCTTCATTTACCTTTGCAGGATGTATTTGAATATGTATAAGATATAGAACTAACTGAACCAAGTAAACCAACAGTCAGAAATACCTACCAAGTGTATGTTCAAGGTGGATTGTGGGTTATATTAAAATCCAAATAATATATTGATAATTTGTCAAAATGTATCTTTTATCAGGCTTTTTTTCTTCTTCAAAAGATGGCAGCAATAGTCATAAACAATGCCAATGCCCACAATAATCGGAAGGTAATGGCAGATATTGTTAATACAGATGTGTTTAATTGCACAAATATACAGAGAGGAGTTTAGGGTATCAGCAAGTTAGCTCCAGAATGGTACCCTGAGGAGGTACCCTAAAAGTCTCCAAATGACAAGATTGAAAGGGAACTTGTTCCAGTAAAACTGAAAAGATATTAACAGACGCATGTACCTCACAGACAGAAATAAAGAGAGTGAACCAGAAGAACCACCTCCAAAGAAAATGTGTAATCCACATCCGGTTTGAATTCAGGTGTTTCAACATCAACACAAGATGGTTCATTATCTGTCAATGACATTGACAGTTAAAAAGATACAAAATGATTGATCAAATTATGGAAGACCAAATAGCATCCTGGTCCCATTTCTTTATAGTAAAAGAATATGGGACTGATATTACATATGGAGAAATTGCCTCCCTAAAAAAACAGTTGGGTCACTGATAAGATAATGAATGCATAACAAGTGAAACTGCAAGCTACTGCTCACTGATGATACCCCCGCCGCAAGTGGATAATATTAATAGTGTAAAAATATGCAAGTGTTCGGTAAACAGGAAGTTGTCGAGTGATGAATCTGAAAACGCATCACACGGTATAGCTGACTTATAAAAATCCTGAAACCAAATTTCAGAAATCCTTGTATTGTAGTTCCTGAGAAAAATGTGACGAAAATTTTTAACTTGGTTATTATGTGTAAAATCATACAAGTGTTCGGTAAACAGGAAGTAGTCGAGTGATGAATCTGAAAACGCATCACACGGTATAGCTGACTTATATAAATCCTGAAACCAAATTTCAGAAATCCTTGTATTGTAGTTCCTGAGAAAAATGTGACAAAAATTTTCAACTTGGCTATCATGTGTAAAATTATACAAGTGTTCGGTAAACAGGGTTAACAGGAAGTAGTCTAGTGATGAATCTGAAAACGCATCACACGGTATAGCTGACTTATATAAATCCTGAAACCAAATTTCAGAAATCCTTGTATTGTAGTTACTGAGAAAAAATGTGACGAAAATTTTAAACTTGGCTATCATGTGTAAAATCATACAAGTGTTAGGTAAACAGGAAGTTGTCCAGTGATGAATCTGAAAACGCATCACACGGTATAGCTGACTTATATAAATCCTGAAACCAAATTTCAGAAATCCTTGTATTGTAGTTCCTGAGAAAAATGTGACGAACATTTACAACTTGGCTATCATGTGTAAAATCATACAAGTGTTCGGTAAACAGGGTAAACAGGAAGTAGTCTAGTGATGAATCTGAAAACGCATCACACGGTATAGCTGACTTATATAAATCCTGAAACCAAATTTCAGAAATCCTTGTATCGTAGTTCCTGAGAAAAATGTGACGAAAATTTTCAACTTGGCTATCATGTGTAAAATCATACAAGTGTTCGGTAAACAGGAAGTTGTCGAGTGATGAATCTGAAAACGCATCAAACGGTATAGCTGACTTACATAAATCCTGAAATCAAATTTCAGAAATCCTTGTATTGTAGTTCCTGAGAAAAATGTGACGAAAATTTTCAACTTGGCTATCATGTGTAAAATCAGACAAGTGTTCGGTAAACAGGAAGTTGTCAAGTGATGAATTTGAAAACGCATCACACGGTATGGCTGACATATATAAATGTTGATACCAAATTACAGAAAGGGTGGATGTGTAGTTCCTGAGAAAAATGTGACGAAAGTTTCATGGGACGGACAGACAGAGGTAAAACAGTATACCCCCCTTTTTTTTAAAGCGGGGGTATAATTAGATGTTTTTGCCAATAGAGAGATTGCAAAAGGGGTCAAAATTAAACAGATGTTGGTGACAACAATCAACAACATTCTAAATGGACTTTATGTTCCAGGACGAAACGAAAAGAACACATTGATGTCCTACGATGTCATAATTGGAGCTACTAATCCATGTCATTTACGAGATTGCTGGTCGTTGAAAATAATCTAGCCTACTCGATTAATGGCCTATTAAAATATGTTTGTTAATCCATACTTGTCAAAGCTGTTATAATTTATGACCTATTCTATTTGGCTGTTTTGAGTCCTTTCATCGTTTGAAAAGAAAAAGAAAGCAGCTTAATGACCTCTTCACAACACTAGCTTTATAAAATGTTGCTTCCATTAAGGACGTTTTTTTAGATTTTGTATTTTTTAAGTTCTTCATTTACCTTTGCAGGATGTATTTGAATATGTAGAAGATATAGAACTAACTGAACCAAGTAAACAAAGTCAGAAATACCTACCAAGTGTATGTTCAAGGTGGATTGGGGAAATATTAAAATCCAAATAACATATTGATAATTTGTGAAAATGTATCTTTTATCAGGCTTTTTTTCTTCTTCAAAAGGTGGCAGCAATAGTCATAAACAATGCCAATGCCAACAATAATCGGAAGGTAATGGCAGATATTGTTAATACAGATGTGTTTAATTGCACAAATATACAGAAAGGAGTTGAGGGTATCAGCAAGTTAGCTCCAGAATGGTACCCTGAGGAGGTACCGTTAGTGTCTCCAAATGACGACAAGATTGAAAGGGAATTTGTTCCAGTAAAACTTAAAAGATATTAACAGACGCATGTACCTCACAGACACAAATAAAGAGAGTGAACCAGAAGAACCAAATCCAAAGAAAATATGTACAGAGCAATCCACATCCGGTTTGAATTCAGGTGTTTCAACATCAACACAAGATGGTTAATTATCTATCAATGTCATTGATAGTTAAAAAGATACTAATAAGATTGATAAAATTATGGAAGACCAAATAGCATTCTGGTCCCATTACTTCATAGCAAAAGTATATGGGACTGATATTACATATGGAGATATCACCTCCCTTAAAAAAAACAGCTGGGTCACTGATAAGGTAATGGATGCATACTTAGATGTCACTGCCAATAGGGGTCAAAATTAAACAGATGTTGGTGACAAGCAATTCACGTGGGGTAGCGATATGGATAAAAGATAAAACCAAATTTAAATACATAGATGTCAACAATCAACAACATTCTAAATGGACTTTATGTTCCAGGACGAAACGAAAAGAACATATTGATGTCCTAATTGGAGCTTGCCATCAATTAAGAGGACAATTTGGACGATTTTGATGATACATGTATGTAGGCATAATTTAAAAAAAGAAACAAAGTTTTCTGAGAACAATTTAGTTAAAAATTGCATACTTTTTTGGGGGGAAAAACAAGTTAATTGTGAATAATTTATTAATTTGAAGTAAAAACACATTAGTTTACTTTGAAAATTTCAGTGAGTGAATTTAAGATTTTCAAAAACCCAAGAACAGGTGAAAGACTATTGTGTGAATTTTAGTAAAGATCCCACAACTAAACAAGTGTTGAGTTGTTCGTGTGTTTAGGGGCTAAAAATTCAGTTCGCAATATGTTATTTAGATAGTGAACAAGTTGATATGGAAAAATTGTGCATTAATCTTTGTTGGTACGATTGACTTTTTGTCAATACCGTCTATGGGTCAGACAACCGCAGACCGTTTATGGGATTACAAAAAACAAGATTATATAACACCTGAAAATTTAGTGACGATACCTCGTATCCGTATGAATATAGTTCATGAGTTGTTAGATTTTACAGGATAATTTAGAGGATTTTGATGTTAAGTGTGCTATTTTTTCTGATGAGGTTCAAGATGAATTCGACGAGGAAGAAGACACACATCAGAGTGAACAGCAGACAATAATTCAAAAAAAAAAAGAGAGCCCTTGGTGCCTAAAACTGACTTTAGTTTTCAATACCAACCCGTGAGCTTAGAGAGAAGAACATTTAAATTGAAAATGTGTACAAACCCGTGATTATGGGCAAAATCCCTACTAGTTTAATAAGGACGAAGCAAGTATTGTCTGGACCAAGCCAAAAGTGGTGAGCACAGAGAATGCATAGAAAACTTGAAGTAGGACATACAGCAAAGCGCCCTGAATGGGAGTGTTTGAAATTGCAAAACAGATTTTTTTTAAATGACAATGTTAAACAATTTAAACGAGAAAACTAAAGTCCTAATTTATGTATAAAAAATGAACTAAAAAAAACAAATATGCAACACAAAACACAAACGACAACCACTGTATTACAGGCTCCTGATTTGGAACGGGCACATACATACAGAATATGGCGGGGTTAAAATGCTGTTTGTACTTTTGTCGCTTCGTATTTACCCGTGTTATCTTTTGAGTTTTCTATTTGACGTGTCTTACCATACCGTTTTAAACAATATAAAAGTCCTTACAACGATTTTATAGGAAATGTATTCTCCAAATATAATCTGGCCTAGTCGCAAAGAATTGTTTCAATTACGTGGAAACTGGCCGAAGCTTTCAGGCATTCATAGATGGTACTTCTCATGTCATATACAGACCACAGGTTGAACCACAAGATCAATTGTATTCGGAACATCGCCATATACATTGCATTCATAACCAGATAGTGGAAGACAATACATATCATATACGGCTATTGAAAAGTGGGTTTCTTGGACAAAAAAATGATGCAAAGCAATACAACCTGCTTCCAAGAATTAGCACTAACCTGGAATTACGATTTCCCTCCTAATTATGTTATTTTGGCTGATAAGATTTATAAAATCAGGAAACACCAATTAAGACAAAAGCCACGAAGCGAAAAAATAAAATGCAATAAATTTAATAGAAGAATTTCAGAGTGTAGGGTGTATGTGGAACACGCCATTAGACGTCTAAGACCTTTGAAGCAATTCCTTCATTTGTCTGTAGCAAGACTTAATATCTGTCCTATTTTCCTGTGGTAGTCCAAATTTCCCGCCCTTCGTCTCGGTTGACCCCTGTTATAGAGCCTAATACTTAATGTAAGTGTTCTAAAATTGTTCTCTTCCTAATTAGATGTGGTATGAGACAACTCTCCATCCAAGTCACAATTTAAAAAAGTAAACCAATATAGGTTAATGTACGGTCTCTAACACGGAGCCTTGGCTCACACCGAAAAGCAAGCTATAAAGAGCACAAACAAATATTTAAATGTCAAACTTTTAAAACGGGGAAAACAACGGCCTAATCAATATAAAAAAAAACAAATTTATGAGACACTTATGAAACACATCATCACACTAAAGCAACTGAACATCAGATTCCGACTTCTTGACAGGTGCAAACAATAGCAGCGGGTTTAAATGGCTTGATGGTGAAAACCTTTACCTTTATCTGGAACAATAGTGCATCATCACAAAAAAGAAAGACACACTATAAAAAATTGAAAACAACACGGTTAATAATTTCTTGCGTCCGAAGCGCTTTTCTGTATTTATCTGCATCAGGAACGCTCAAAGCCAAACATTTGAAATCCGAAGATGTATAAGTACCGAAACGATTGAAGAGCTACAGTATATGTCAAAAAAACTTAAAATAAATAGCAAATTCATCTATTAAAAGCCAACCTTGCCTGAGGGAGATATCAATTGAAGTCTGTATCACATAAAAAGACATCTTAACACACTTGAACATACACTGAACGAATAAATTTGATACAATGTTAATACAAAATCATTAAAACAAGTGATGAATAATTGAAGTTAATAAAGGATTATACCACCGTGATAAGTGAAACAATTACAATAAGCTTGACATAAAAATCCGCCATTTGCATTTATATCATACACAGGTAAATGAAAAAAAAATTGTTGTTAGGTATACATGTACATTTTAAATTGAGAAAAGAATTAATTTTACAAAGTAAATAGTTTTGATGTTCATAGTACGAAGAAGTAAAAATTTATAGTAATACTAAAACAGTTATTGCAATAACGGCTTAATTTATCTATGCCTGGGATAAGGAAACATATAATAAAATATACCATTGCAAATAGTTTCATCAGGGTAAATAAACAAGAAGTACGTTTTAAACATGTTTAAAATCTTTTTCACTACACATTTTACCACCAACAATAAATCAATCATGACACGAATATTTAATATTCAAATGAAACTTTAAGCAAAATGCATTATCACAAAAATACTGAAAACCAAGGTTTCAAAACGGAAAGTTCTTTTAAAATTGATCCTCAATCCATTGGCAAAATCAAAAACTCAAAACGAATTGACAACTATCATATCCCTGATTTGTTTCATGCATTTTGTTATGAAATGGTGGAATTACTCTCTCTCTCTTGCATGCCCATCGTGTAAAAGTCCATTACATTGACAACGATGAGTGATAAAAACAAACAGACTATCGTATAACGTAGGGGTACTTTGTGTTAATATCTGAATCACTATCACTCAAACAGACATATAAACAAAATATTTACACAATGACGGGATGTATGAGTACACAACCTCGTCACATGCAAGAAAGAAATACAGTCTTACAGTCAGAGCAAATTAGCAAAAAAAAAAAAAAAAAAGAAAGAATTAACACCATGTCGGGCACTAAAAGCTTTCTCATTGGCTCTGCATGTATGAAATGTTTTCTACTAGAATTTACTGACCAGACTACAATGAATCAACAATGACATGTATATTTATTCCTCTAATACAATCTTTATGCAACAAGCATTCTCATTGTCTCTAGCAAAGCGTGAAATGTAAGTCGGAGCCACTTCACAAAATTCTTTGCGTTTAAATAATGTTACATGTATATGAAGTCATACTGTACATGTCTTTCTTTTAGATTACAGAAAAGTTAAATCCCTTCGGTTGACTAAGGAAGACAAATATGGTCACTTCTCGTCTTCTTCCGACGGGCAAAAAGGTGTGTCCATTGGGCTGTGCGGGATATATCGCGTTCGTTTAGAATGGGGACCTTAAATCCGATGCCTGAAGTAGAACGAGTGTCACGCTCTCTGTACGTTACGAGCCCCTGTGTCAAGTATTTGCGGAGTCCTTATGTGGCCTATTGCAAGGTTAAATTTCTGTCCTCCGATCTTTCCTCATTTTCCCGTGACAGTCCAAATACACACGACCTTCAAACCATTTGACACCTGTAAGGGGACCTACCGATTGTATTTATTGTTTATTTGTTCTCATCCTGAACATGCATAACATATCTGCCACATGACTAGCAACCAATTATCAGTTAGAATAGTTAACCGATAGAAACAGTTGCAACATTTGATCAAATATAGTTGATATATTGGATTGTAGCTTTATTGAATTATATGCTTGTTGTTCGGTGTGAGCCAAGGCTCCTTGTTGAAGACCTTACAATTACATTGACCCATAATGGTTTACTTTTATAAATTGTTTAATCCACCATTTTCTACATTTGAAAATGCCTGTACCAAGTCAGGAATATGACAGTTTTTGTCCATTCGTTTTTGATGCGTTTTGTTATTTGATTTTGCCATGTGATTATGGACTTTCCCAATTGATCTTCCTCTAAGTTCAGTATTTTTGTGATTTTACTTTTTGTTATTTGGATGGAATGTTGTCTCATTGGCTCTCATACCACATCTTCCTATATCTATCAAAAGATACCCCCTCCCCCCAAAAAATAAAATAGAAACACTGGCCGTCTTTTCCCTCAGAGCTCTTTAGCTCTTAGATTATAATTACTTAATACCTTAAAGACATTTAAAATACACGTGTAGTCAATAAACATAATTCTGTATTCTTACCTGGTATTCAAACAGAAGAAGACTTAGAAAAAATATTTGAAGCAAGTTCTTTATCCAATAATACTGACAGTGGTGACCCTTTTTCCGAGAAAGAACAAACCGGCACTGTAATTGAAACTTGACAAAACAATGTCAGAAACTAAAACTGATTACGAATTGAATGAAATGATGCTAACATGGTTGGTGAGGAGGTATCAACATGCATGACATCTATTGGTATACCTCCTCGAAAGAGGGTGCTTTCTGGTGGTGATATTCCTGCTGTCAATACCAGTGAGGTTTTGTCTGAAATTTTAAATATTGACATCAAGCGTGCGCGAAACAGAGCCATTTCTGGCCAGCAGGTACAAGCTGGTGCCTTGACAAAAAAACTCAAAAACTAGATAAACTGTTCTCTCCCTAGGTGATAACGTTATCTTTCCTATTCAATCCATTGATATGGGCCCTTTCGATGAGAAAACATAACGGGCGTGGTGTTGAATGTGAATGAACATGGTGGCTATAAATTTGGAACTAAAGACTTAGTTGGACAAATAAAGGGATACTTGAGTAGAAAATAGGTTCATTTTCTTCCAAATGCAATTTTAAATGTGTCTGAAGTCCAAATGAGTGATATGAGTGTGAGAGAGATGGTAGATAAGATATCATTAAGTGGAGGGCAAAGTTTTGTGCATTGTCAGTGTAAGAAAAGCAGTTGTAAGTCTGGTAGGTGTAAATGTGGAAGAATGAAAGTTTTGTGCAACTCAAATCTATCACATGTCTCTGTCTTGTAGCAACAAGTAAAAAAGGTGTTTCTAAAAAGTACATAAATGTAGTATTTTATGCATGCTGTAAATAATGCTCCTTCTTTTGCATTTGATTACTGTTCTGTATTATTTGATAAATTTCAATTGTGAATGTATATTCTCCTTTATTATCTTTTTAAATTTTGTACAGGTTAAAACCATTTATAAGCAATATTTTGTACATGTTAAACATGTACGAGGTACTTTTGTACATGTTATAACTTGTATTTTGACATTGTACAAATTACAACGTGTACATTATTTTTGTGCATGTTATAACCTGTACAAAATTGAAACTAGTACACGACATATATATTCTAGGTACTAAAGTTTCTTTATCATCCTTATTACATGTTAATATTCTCATATTTGTATTTGTAAATTATGACTTTTACTGTTTATAGTCTATTGTTGGTTATATTAATTTGACGAGGCTCGGTACTTGTATATCTCGTTATTAGGCTATGGTAAATATTTGTATTTCGTTTTTTAATTTGTTCTTTGTATATGTGCTTTTTCTTTTTTCTTTGTTGACTTCAGTGTTTGTTATTATAGTGATTAAGGACTTGAGTGTATTTTCGTCGGAGTTCGGTGTTTAAGTTATTTAATTTCCAACCAATTTACATACCGTGTTTTCTATTTATGATCCAAAGATAGTACTGTTGACAAAGTAATTCTTGAGACTCATTTAGATATTATTGTTGTACAATATGTGTTTTTATTTTACTATGGTCGGGGATCAATTTGTATGGTTTACAAGATTTGAAAGCCAACATTTATGACGCCATTTTATGGATATCCAGCTACTCTTATGTTTTTAACGTATGTTTTGAATATAGTATTTATTGACGTTATTGCGTTAGCCTTTCCAACAATCTTCCAGTAATGCCAATGATTGAAGTATAAGCCGTGCCTGCATTTACAGTGTTTAATTAAAAGTTTGAAGCCACATCCGGTCCGATTGGGAACGTTAAATCCGATGCCTCGTGTATTAAATAGAAAGCGATGTTTCAAGCACGTTCCAACTGTTATTTGAGGAGCCCGTAGCTTACCTATTCAGGATATATCCATAAGAAGAAGAAACAAGAGACTCTCAAGAGCCTGAATCGCTCACCTTAAATATTTTGCTTAAATCTTCCATCAATGATTATTTTGGGTTTTCAATTTATATAAATGGTTCTTCGATTCTGTCATATCTTCTTCAAAAGCAAAAACAAGAGTAGACACACTGAAATGTCTCGTTTGTCTCGTGTTCATAATATAATTTATGATGAAAGTATAAAAAAACATTATATACCCCAAGCATTACATTATTGCTGTTTACAGTTTATCTACATCTATAATAATTTTCAAGATAATAACCAAAAACAGCAAAATTTCCTTAAAATTACCAATTCAAGGGCAGCAACCCAAGTTGTCCGTTTCAGGGCAGATAGATCTTGACCTGATAAACAATTTTCCCCTGTCAGATTTGCTCTAAATGCTTTGGTTTTTGAGTTATAAGCTAAAAACACCCCTGTCAGATTTGCTCTAAATGCTTTGGTTTTTGAGTTATAAGCTAAAAACTGCATTTTACCCATATGTTCTATTTTTAGCCATGGCGGCCATGTTTTTTGATGAAATGGGAATTAAAACACAAACTTTATTCTAGATACCCTAGGAATTAATCAGATGAAGTTTGGTTTGAATTGGTTCAGTAGTTTCAGAGGAGAAGATCTTTGAAATAGTTTACGACGAACGGACGGACGCCAAGTGATGGCAAAAGCTCACATTTCCTTTTGGAAAGGTGAGCTAAAAACAGCATTTAATTAATTTGTTGTAAAGCACGATTGTTGGCATAAGCTTTGATTTTACTCTCGCCATTCGTGTTTAAAGGTCTTTGCCTAGACTTTACTTATAACATTAAAGATACTAAATTTAGTGTACCAGCTGTGCTTTTCGACATTAATGTGCCTTCAGCGAGGCTGAAAGACAAACTTTTTGTTAAAATCCATATTATGATACGAACATCGGAGTGCTGATCAAGCAAAAAGAACGTTAAAGTACAGTCAAACCATGATAAGAAATCAAAACTAGACACGAGGAAGATGAATTTTTAAATTTAATAATTTCCACATTATCTCAAGTAATTCGGTTTACGTCACTAAAAATTCAATATTTACGCCTACAGACTAAACAGACTAATTAAAGCAACACACAAGTCCTTGCAATTAGTTTTCGAATAAAACTGTTTTAATCATTCTAAAATATAACCTTGGAAACATATTACCAATTACCCGTTATATCTTCTTTTTTGTGAAACTTAGAATCATATATGGGTAAAATGCACTTTTACATAATGCAATATTCTAATCATAATCGAAGAAAGCGTGTACAGTTGAAAGTTAAATTGATTTCCATGTTTAGTCAAAGTCGTGAAAGGAATGCAACGAATTTCCTTTTCATGGTTTCCTTATCAGTTAGGAATGAGGCATACCATTCATAATAAGTCTTTTTAGCTCACCTGGCCCAAAGGGCCATGTGAGCTTTTCCCATCACTTTGAGTCCGTCGTCGTCGTTAACTTTTACAAAAATCTTCTCCTCTGAAACTACTTGGCCAAATTAAACCAAACTTGGCCACAATCATCATTGGGGTATATAGTTTTAAAATGTGTCCGGTGACCCGGCCAACCAACCAAGATGGCCGCCATGGCTAAAAATAGAACATAGGGGTAAAATGCAGTTTTTGGCTTATAACTCAAAAACCAAAGCATTTAGAGCAAATCTGAATAAAATTGTTTATCAGGTCAAGAGCTATCTGCCCCGAAATTTTCAGATGAATCAAACAACCCGTTGTTGGGTTGCTGCCCCTAAATTGGTGATTTTAAGGAAATTTTACTGTTTTTGGTTATTATCTTGAATATTATTATAGATAGAGATAAACTGTAAACAGCAATACTGTTCAGCAAAGTAAGATTTACAAATAAGTCAACATGACCGAAATGGTCAGTTGACCCCTTTAGGAGTTATTGCCCTTTATAGTCAATTTTTAACCATTTTTCGTAAATCTTAGTAATCTTTTACAAAAATCTTCTCCTCTAAAACAACTGGGCCAAATTATTCCAAACTTCGCCACAATCATCTTTGGGGTATCTAGTTAAACAAATGTGTCCGGTGACCTTGCCATCCAACCAAGATGGCCACCATGGCTAAAAATAGAACATAGGGGTAACATGCAGTGTTTGGCTTGTAACTCAAAAACCAAAGCATTTAGAGCAAATCTGATCTGCCCTGAAATTTTCAGATGAATAAGACAACCATATTTTGGGTTGCTGCCCCTGAATTGGTAATTTTAAGGAAATTTTGCTGTTTTTGGTTATTATCTGGAATATTATTATAGATAGAGATAAACTGTAAACAGCAGTAATGTTCAGCAAAGTAAGATTTACAAATAAGTCTACATTACCGAAATGGTCAATTGACCCCCTAGGGAGTTATTGTCCTTTATAGTCAATGTTTAACAATTTTCATTAAATTTGTAAATTTTTACTAACATTTTCCACTGAAACTACTGGGGCAAGTTCATTATAGATAAAGATAATTGTAAGCAGCAAGAATGTTCAGTAAAGTAAGATGTAAAAACACATCACCATCATCAAAACACAATTTTTTCATGAATCCATCTGCTTCCTTTGTTTAATATTCACATAGACCGAGGTGAGCGACACAGGCTCTTTAGAGCCTCTAGTTTTTTTTATATATAGAACAGAACATATTTTATTTCCAATTAAGGGCCCACGAGGGGCATACAGAGCATACATGAATAAGGAAAAAGAATATTAATTTGAATAGATACATAGATACAAACAATTTTTTACATACAGTTACAATACAATTGCTAACTCATATTCACTTTAATAAATTTACCAACAGCATTAAGGACCTGATTGTCTTCACAGTTTAATAAATAAATAAATTGATGCTGATTATCAAGTATAGAAAAATTTGGAATTCTTTGGCAAACAAAGTCAAAGAGAGCATCTCTATCTGATTTAAAATTTTCACAGTTAAAAAAAAATGGATTTTTATCTTCAACACAGCCAGAGGAGCATTTTTTGCAAATTCTTTCATTTCGTGGAATATTTGAAAAACGACCAACTTCAATTTGAAGCTTATGAGCAAAAATACGTAATTTGCATATAGATCTTCTAAAATCAAAGTTCTTAATTAAAGAAAGATAATTTTCATAACCAAAATTCTGCTTAGTGTGAATTAATTTGCTAGATATGTTCAAAAATTTATATTGTCCGAAATGTTTTACTTCTTGTTTGATTTCAAAAACTTCTAATCCTTTTTTAACAAATGAGTACCAAGAAGTTATGTTATATTTGTGAAGCGCTTGGTTGCATTTATAAGCATCTTTCAATAGACTGAATTCAGTTGTAAGATTTTCAAATCTATACCAGTATTTTACAATTGACTTTAAAATATCATAATGTAAGGGGAAACGCCCCAGTTCTGATAATACAGCAAAATTGACACTCCGTTTGTGTACACCAAGTACAGTCCTTGGATGGTGTAAACTTCCCACTAACACCATACACCATTACACCATACACTATTACACCATACACCTTGTACCATTACACCATACCCGTTACACCTTTGCACCATACACCTTACACATTACACCATACACCATTCCCCATTCTATCTACACGATCCGAAATTACCCATAATGCAATTAAATTTCAACGACTACAAAATTATTTATTTGTTTTAAAAAACGAATTTTGATCACAATATTGCAAATTAATATATAAAATTAAGACTTCCGTGATCATGGTCATTGTAATACAGATCAAAAACATGTATTTGTAAATAAAGTACGCATAAAACTTTGCTTGTATAAATTAAGCCGTGATCTGCCTTCCTGTAGAGGCTGTGTCTGCGCGTACACGCGTGGCCGAATTGGCCACCGTTAATAAATAACGATATAGGTTTCACTGCTTTTATTATTAAGTTCTGATCGGTTTTAAAATGTAGCGTAAATTTTTAAAAAACTTGGTTTTCAGATAAAGTCGACAAACAATGCAGAAAACGAATAGTACTAAGATCATATAAAATATTCATATATAATCATGAAAGCGATATTGGTGTACAGTTTACCGGTCAGGGCGAACTCTAAAAATCGAGTATACTCGGTTTTGCGAGTTTACGATCCCGTCGTGCAATAACTATTCATGCTTATGGCCAGCGTAATATAAATGATTATTATTTTTCTGCACCAATCAACAATACATTCATACATATCCTTTTTTATTCAATTAATTGAATTATCCACAAAAATTATAGCTTTCACATCTCATCTTCACTAAAAACTAAAACGAACGAACTTAAAAATATTCCGGTAAATTTTTGCAATTTCTTTTTTTTTTCCCTCCCTTAAAATGTCGAGATTGAAAACGCATTTTTGTTCCTTTAAAGTGCGATATGATGTATTATTTTAAAATGAAACTTGAATTTTTTCCTCACATTTGTGAAAACAAAATCTCAATTTTTTTTAAGTAATAATCCTTATACGTTAAACATTTTAAGTTTTCGTTTGGTGTTAATAAAATGTATGTATCTTTCACTCAGTAGGGACATTGGTCCGCAGAAATTCAAGGTTGGTCAGGTTTGAGTGTTAACGTTTCTCGGACCAACATATTTTTGGTCATGCCAAGTAATCCTTGATCGCAACTCTGTTGGACCTCCTACGGCATCCATTAGTTATTAAAAAGATTAAATAAAAGAACATATAAACCTATCAAATGTACCGTTTAACACGTAAACAAAATTTCAGTGATTTGATACCTCAAGCTGACTCATATGATAAAATTAGTTTAACACGTAAACAAAATTTCAGTGATTTGATACCTCAAGCTGACTCATATGATAAAATTAGTTTAACACGTCAACAAAATTTCAGTGATTTGATACCTCAAGCTGACTCAAATAATAAAATTATTTTTTAAAACTGACCATATTCGCTCTTTATTATGTAAATCAATATATACAAAATGATATAGCAGCATAGTAAATCAGCAATATTATATTTTGATGTCAGAATGGATTGCCATTATATAAATTTTGTTGATTGTTGGCATGTCTTGTTTTTATTCAAAATATTGTCTCGCAACAAAATTTCAGTAATTTGAAACCTCAGGCTGACCATGCTGACTCATAATAAAATTATTTAAACATGTCAACCAAAACTAACCATATAAGCACTTAATCATGTCTATTATGTAAATCTATATAGCAGCATAGCAAATCAGCAATATTTTGATTCTTTTCTGTTTACGTAATATAAAACGGTCACTGAAGTCAGTATCTGTATCTGTATTTCAAACTTCTGAACATGGACGAGTATGCCGTTCATTCATTTTGGCTATTGTTTGATTGGTGGATCTGCGCATAAATAAGTCATGCTTGCTGAGGTGTGCTCATTTAAACCCAGTGGTTCAGGATATTTTGTAAGATTCACCATATCGCTAATCCTGGCTGAGCCGGCTGCTTGAACTTTTCATGCATATAACAATCACTTTTCCATGGTGGCGTCATATATTTTGTTTTATGACGTCAAAATTTTACGGGAAATTTTACATGTCTATTAATGGCAGACAAATAGCGATAAGGTTTATAAAACTAACCCAGTAGTACATCCCCCAACAATGTGACTGACATGAGAGATACTTTCATGACTTTATAATGAGAAGTTCTCTTCTTGGAAAAGTATACTGTTACATGTAGTATATTATGTCGGTTGGTTGATTTTGTTGGTAGATAAATTTCAAGTGGCAAATATTTCATTCCTGTTCGCATAAGTATTTTTTCGAACGTTCACGGTATCATTTATAATTTATAATGACAAATCTAACACAATTGACGAGATTGTTCATAGTTATACAACACCTTATGTGCAATACATGTAACACTGTACAGTGTAGAATTTCCTTTTGAACATTTTCTGGAAAACAGAATCGTGAATCCAAGGCAAACAAACGTGAATTACGAAGGAATATTTATGAAGAGCCTGTCAAAAATGGGGAACGAAACAACGTTAAAAATGATGTTGATAACCCATGATATAAAAATAATGTTCCTATGCGCGGATAACCTCTGTATACGGCTTCTACTTAAAAAAAATCATTTATTTTAATTTATGATAGCTGCAAGTGATAACAAGTGTCCAATCTTATAGCCATAATGATTGTTCTCTATAAATAAGAATATGAAAAAATAAAATAATTACTTTTTATTAATAAACACATTAAAAATACTTTTTTTCCGTATTCTTATCTATAATATATATTTAGTCTACCGGGTATAATAATTTGCTACTCTCGAAAAATATTAATTAAGATTATTATTATTTTTATGTTTACAATCCGAAAAATTAAAATAAAAAGAACTTCAATTTCCACCAATGAAATGTCGTACACCATTCATTCACACCATTCCCGATTGCACGTTACACGATCACACCATTCCTCATACACCATTACACCATTCCCCTTACACCATACACCATAGCACCATACACCTTACACCATTGCACCATACACCATTACACCATACACGTTTTTTTGGGAAGTTTACACCATCCAAGGGCTGTATAAATTTAGAAAATTTAAGATGGAGATTCTCACACTTAAGATTTTTTAAAATATTTTCAAGATTAAATAAGGAAGACTGTAATTTATTACAAGAGACATTATAACCTCCCCATACCTCTAAATTATATAACAGAATGGGTTTAAGGGTATGATCAAAAATATGAACACAAGATTTTATTCCAGGAGACAAATTGATAAAATCCTTTCTAAGTTTATAGTAGGCCTTAAGAGCCTTATTATAAAGTTCAGCTTTAACCTATTATAATGGTTTACTTTTTAAATTGTTATTTGTATGGAGAGTTGTCTCATTGGCACTCACACCACATCTTCCTATATCTATTCTAGCTATATGAAAGATTCCAGATGCAGTAAAGTGAACACCTAAATATTTGTAATGAGCCACTCAGTCAATCAAGTTATTCTGCAGTCGAAAATTCGCCTGAATTTTCCTTCCAGTCTTATTAAAAATTATGACTTTAGTCTTTCTAATATTAACTTTCAGGCACCAGTCAACACAATATTTTTCTAGCTGATCAAGTCTACTTTGAAGCCCTGTGGCTGATGTTGACATAATCACAATATCATCCGCATACATCAAACAATTTAATTTCTCTGAGTGCAGGGAAACTGCATCCAGACAGGAGTCAAGATAAAATGCGAAGTCATTTATAAAAAATTTAAATAATGAAGGACTCAAGTTGTCTCCTTGTCTTACACCTAATTTAATGCTAAAAGGGTCAGTGAGAGAAGCTCCAACTCTTACACATGCTTTACTATTATTATACATATCTGATATAATATTATAAAATAAAGTACCAACTGTCATATTAATAAGCCTCAGTTTAAGACCTATATGAATTACACTGTCGAATGCTTTGCGAAAGTCTACAAAACAAGTATATAGTCTACCCACTTTACTGTGACAGTATTTGTCTATCAGTGTTTTCAAAATAAATATATGATCTGAAGTTCTGGCATTTTTTGTAGAGCCAATCTGAGAATTATGAATTAAGTTGTTTTGGTACAAAAATTTGTCAAGTCTTGTATTCAAAATATTGTTAAAAAGTTTACCAATGGTACTAGTAATTGTCATACCTCTATAGTTAGATGGATCACAAGGATGATCTGATTTAAAAATTGGCACACTATTCTTGAGGCACAAATTAAATAATTTATATAAGCAACCTATCAAATATGACTGACTATATTTTAACATTTCATTTGAAATCAAATCAGGTCCACAGGCCTTGCCTGATTTTAAGCTCGCAATAGCATCAGAAATTTCTTTTTTACTAATATCATTATCTAAATCATTAAAAACTAAAAAAAATCTTTGTCATTCAGGATCATTTCCAACTGGTTAAGTCGTGAATAAAATGTGTTATCAATTGCAGAGTGAAGATTACGAAAGTGATTGGCCCATGTATCAGAATCAATTTGTGAAGAGCAGTTTTCTTTTTTGCTATTCTGAATGTCATTTATTAATTTCCAATACTGCTTAGGGTTTTCAACTCTTAAGAGTATCAAGTTTTTGTAGCATGGAATTGATAAATTGCTTATATTTAACCTTTCTACATTTATTATAGATTCAAAAATATTTATAGTATCTGCCTTTAATAACAGGATCCTTAGGATATCTTGAATAAATTTTACCTAAGGATATAACATTTTTGCGCATTTTGAAAAGATCACTATCAAACCATTTTTTCTGGGGTCTGGAACCCTTTTTATTCTTTTTTGGGGTTACCAGGGAAATTTTGGCTGCAGAAAAAAGATATCACATAAAACCTGTGCATTTTTGTTAATGTCTTCAGAAGAGCACTCACTATCATTAATAAGGAAAGATGAAATTTTCTGCTGGTTATCCGGTGACAAAAGTGCTTGCTGAAATTTAAGTGGGGAGTCCTCAGTCCATCTAAAATTAACAGGGGTAGCATGAAGATTATTTGACTGAGTTTCTGTTATTTGATATTTAGCCTATATATGTAGGACTCAAATCTATGGTGGGTTCCAAATCTATGGCAGAAACCTAATCTATGGTTAATGTGACGTAATGCCACCCAAATCTATGGCAGATTTTTGACAATCCTTATCTATGCCAAGTTTTGTAGTTTCCTTATCTATGACGAATTTTTGTTGTTTCCAAATCTATGGCAGATTTTGTGCAAATGTAGAACAAGGCAGTTCATATACTTCGATCACTTCCTTGTCTCAACTACATAAGTTGACATGTACAACAACAGGAACATGTCTAAATCATTTTTGAAATAAAAATTCCATAATGGTCAACCAAATCGTAATGTCAAACATAAAAAAAAAGTAAAAGTGATATACCATAATACTGAAATTATCTTTCCTGGAAAAATAAACATTTCTAAATCTGTGCATTGTACCAGTTTAATCCATTTATTAAAACAACTAGAAAAAAGTCCATTAACAAACAAGAAAACAGTTTTTATAAAACAAAAATTAAACAGTTTGACTTTTCACATATTTATTTTAGCGTTAATCAATCTTTTTTAACTGGTGACGATTTGAGTCAACTTGGTGGTATCCTGTAATTTCATTTTCTCACATTAAATACTTTAATGGCCGTAGACGCTAAAATATTTACTATAAATCCATTCCCCAAATATCCACTACTAAAACAGCTGTGCCTTTCTTCATCGCGGGATTCGGACGGTATATCAAATAATTATTATCCGTTCTATAGATAAAAGATCACATCTTTCTTTAAATTATCGGCAAATTGTTCTAGAGGGAAATTTTTAAACATAGGACTTCAGAAAAGTTGAAACTTCAGAAAAGTTTTCAACTTTTCTGAAGTCGGCGACGACTTGCATATGGCGTTATTTTATTGTGACGTTATATTTTACTCTTTTTTCCGGAAAATTACGTAGTTCATAGATCTGCCATAGATTGGGAGAAAACAAAAATCTACCATATATTTGACGTTTGTAACGTCATATTTGCCATAGATTTGAGTCCTACATATATATATTATGTTTAATGGCAGGTATTGATTTCTATTTTACGTATAAGAGGTATAATAGTTTGCATTAAATGAATTTAACACATATACCAATAATCCGTAAAAAGTAAAATCACTAAAATACTTAACTGAAAAACCGAAAATCCCTAATTAAATGGCAAAGTAAAAAGCTCAAACACATCAAACGAATCATTACAGTATTCACTCCAATATTTGTATAATTTCAATATAATAAATACTGAATCACAAACATTGTAGTAGGCACATTCATTTGTCAGATCGTGATCACTCCTAGATGCTCAAATATACAGCAGTTAACATTTTTTTATAATCTTAATCACTAAAAACAAAACAAATATGTAACAAAGAAGCACAAAATTCATAAATTTGCCAAAGTACAATAACACAATGACGGGATGTAAAAGTACAGAGCCACGTTATATATGTAACGAAGATAAATAAAAACGCACAAAGCAATAAATGAAAGACCAGCAACTAAATGCAACTATTTAAAGTAATTTGTACTTTTTTGTAATTCCCGTAGGAAATGCCTTATTTCCCGTAATATTCTACGTGTTTGCTATAGAAATACACTTAAATGTTAAGTTCCATAATCCATTCAAACTTTCTGTTTCGGCAATCCAAAGAGTACAAATAGTGTAATGGTTAAGACATAAGCCAAAGAACCAGGTTCAACCTTCCATTTTTGTCTTTCTCAAAATGTCTTGTTAAACCGTTCCAGGAATATTGCAGTTTTATTTACAGTCTGTTTCTATATTGTATGTATGATGGGGATTGCTTTTGTTATAGTTCAGTATTTTTGTTGTTCCGTTGTTTACCTCTGATAGTTGATGTTTGTCCCTCGGTTTAAGTTTGTTACCCGTATTTTTTTGTATTTTTTTTTTAAGAATTAGGACTATTGAACAGCGGTATATTTCTGTGTCTTTTTACCAAAACAATAAAAGGGGAGCTCTACGCAAGTCGAAAAGTACATGACAAACGTGAAGGAAAATGTAGTAGAAATAGACCAGATTGTTTTAATGAATATTACGTTCGGATTACTAGATTCATATAAGAAGATGTTGAGAGTAAAAATGTCTATAAGGATTAGGTTTAACGGCCAATGAGTTTTAAATAAAGCAGTTATAGTATACAATATTGGAAACTTCCGCCGCATTTTTTGCGCCTGTCCCAAGTCAGGAGCCTCTGGCCTTTGTTAGTCTTGTATTAATATGATTTTACGGCTTTGTCTGGTCTCAGTCAATTACAGAATACAATTCATGCTACTGAGATATCGTGACACAAAATCGCCTGCCCTGTATCCGACGCGCTAGACCACTCGACCACCTTGGCTTCACAAAATAAAGCTTTCGGTGGCTGGGTGTTACCTTTCCTCGTCAGTTTTAATCTACGGCGGAATTTAAGGGAAAAGGTCTATAGTTCTCTTTATCAAAAGGATTCTTCTTTTTATTTAGTTGTGCGAATTCAGCTTCTTTGAATTTGTTTTTAAATCACTTGATTATATTTTATATTTTAAAAGTTATGATGTTATTTGTTTGTTAAGTACGTATACTGGTGTACCAGCTCGCAATAGCTAAGATGATATTTGATCTTCTGCTGTAGCTTTTTTAGTAAGCATCTTTTTTATAAAATAATAAATAAAAGTATAATCGTGTTCGAAGGAATTTTACAGAATAAACTAATTTTTTAAAGAAATACGCCATAAAAGTAAAGAATAAGTAAAGCAGACCCTCGTGTATAGGTTTAAAATCAAAACGTGTATCAATTTGTATGTTAATGTTGATTTTCAAAATACTAGGGTTAGTGTTATCTTCAATACTTGTACTATATCTGTGTCTTTGGCAACAATTACAAATAAAGAGTTAAAAGTTGGCATATACATCTTCCACTAGCAATTTTCTGTTGAATACATGTTGACGGAATGGTGTTTGGATAATTTTGAATTTCTTGGAAATGAATATTCACATACTTTCTTTTTTAGCTCACCTGACCCGAAGGGCCAACTGAGCTTTTCTCATTACTTTGCGCCCGGCGTCCATCGTCGTGAACTTTTACAAAAATCTTCTCCTCTGAAACTACTGGGCCAAATTAAACCAAACTTAGCCACAATCATCATTGGGGTATCTAGTTTGAAAATGTGTCCGGTAACCCGGCCAACTAACCAAGATGGCTGCCATGGCTAAAAATAGAACATAGGGGTTAAATGCAGTTTTTGGCTTATAACTCAAAAAACCAAAGCATTTAGAGCAAATCTGACAGTGGTAAAATTGTTCATCAGGTCAAGATCTATCTGCCCTGAAATTTTCAGATGAATTGGACAACCCATTGTTGGGTTGCTGCCCCTGAATTGGTGATTTTAAGGACATTTTTCTGCTTTTGGTTATTATTTTGAATATTATTATAGATAGAGATAAACTGTAAACAGCAATAATGTTCAGCAAAATAAGATTTACAAATAAGTCTATATGACTGAAATGGTCAGTTGACCCCTTTAGGAGTTATTGCCCTTTAGAGTCAATTTTTAATCATTTTTTGTAAATCTTGGTAATCGTTTACAAAAATCTTTTCCTCTGAAACTACTGGGCCAAATTAATCCAAACCTAGCCACAATCATATTTTGGGTATCTAGTTTAAATAAAGGGCTGCGCCTTAGCGCATGATACGCCCGTTGCTCTTTTAACTAAGTTGTCTTTTATGCTTTAAATGAATTTATATGATCAACTAGAAATATATATACAAATCAAAAGAGATGTTACATTAATATATTCACCAAAGTTTTATAAAATCCCCCTTTTTTAAGTATAAAAATTCATTACTTAAGAAAACGTAAAATCTAAAATTTATAAAAATGGAAAGGGAGCGTATGTCAATAGATATAAACAATTTATCAAAGTTGCATAAAATTTTATAAAAATTGAAAGGGAGCTTACATAAATAGATATAAACAATTCACCAAAGTTTCATGGACATTGGTGAAAGCCTTTTTGAGTTATTGTCCGAAGTGTTGAAAATCCCCCTTTTTTTTTATGAATAAAGCACCTTAAATCCAAAACTTAAAATCTGAAATTTATAAAAATTGAAAGGGAGCTTACATCAATAGATATAAACAATTCACCAAAGTTTCATGGACATTGGTGAAAGCCTTTTTGAGTTATTGTCCGAAGTGTTGAAAATCCCCCTTTTTTTATGAATAAAGCCCCATAAATCCAAAACTTAAAATCTGAAATTTATAAAAATTGAAAGGGAGCTTACATCAATAGATATAAACAATTCACCAAAGTTTCATGGACATTGGTGAAAGCCTTTTTGAGTTATTGTCCGAAGTGTTGACGACGGACGGACAGACGGACCGACGGACGGACGGACAACGGTATACCATAATACGTCCCGTTTAAAGAACGACGGGCGTATAAAAATGTGTCCGGTGACCCGGCTATCCAACCAAGATGGCCGCCACGGTTGAAAAAAGAACATAGGGGATAAATGCTGTTTTTGGCGAAAACTCAAAAAGCAAAGCATCTAGAGAAAATCTGACGGGGTTAAATTGTTTATCAGGTCAAGATCTATCTGCCCTGAAATTTTCAGATGGATCGAACAACCGGTTGTTCGGTTGCTGTCCCTGAGTTGATAATTTTAAGGAAATTTTGCCTTGTTTTGTTATTATGTAAGATAGAGATAATCTGTTAACAGCAATAATGTACAACAAAGTAAGACCTAAAAATAAGTCAACATGACCAAAATGGTCAATTGACCCCCTTAAGGAGTTATTGTCCTTTATACTAATTTTTTAACAATTTTTATAAAATTTGTAAATGTTTACTAACATTTTCCACTGAAACTTAACTGGGCCGAGTTCATTATAGATACAGATAATTGTAAGCAGCAAGAATGTTCAGTAAAGTAAGATGTACAAACACATCACCATCACCAAAACACAATTTTGTCATGAATCCATCTGCGTCCTTTGTTTAATATTCACATAGACCAAGGTGAGCGACACAGGTTCTTTAGAGGCTCTAGTTTTTGGTACAAAAATTTATTTGTTTTACAGTCTGCTGCTTATTTTGTAGTTTTTGCTTTTAATGTGCCTCCCAAACAATTCCCATATAATAAAATATAAAAAGATGGAGGAAAAATCTAACGACTTTAAAAGTCGTAGCCTGTATTTTGACTCTAAAATCCAACAGCTTACCTCGTGCTTGATTGAAATCAACATAGATATATACAATTATGATTGAAATCAACATAGATATATACAATTATGATTGAAATCAACATAGAAATATGTAACAATGATTCAAAAAAATAATAATTTTAAAACTAGTGCGCAAGTAACGGATTTTCTAGAATTCAATGTTAATCAAAACACAAGATTTACTCCTGAAGCATCTTTACCCTCTTTTGTTAATTTCTTTTTTTTTCGTCGACAAACATTTAGCGCAGTTCAGAAACACATGAACTTTAACGTGACAATAGGAAACTTATACATGTATTGTCACGTCTTCCTAGAAGGGGTTGGACAGGCGGTACTCTCTCTTTCGCCAGCTTTTAAGACCCGAGTTTTTACAAAGAATACCGATATTTCTATTTTTAACCTTTACTGCTATTCTGTAACGAAGGCTTCCATGGCCACCATAATGTTTGGACGGTGGTGCCTTCGAAGCAACAGTTCCATTAAAACTCTCATTTCCTTGAATACCATCTAAGTAGGCAAGTTTATGTGAATGTTCATGATAATTTAAGAAAATTTGTTTCAATGATGCCTGTAGTGCCTTATTAGACACCGGTTTATCATAAGGCATTGATCTGTTCTAATGTCCAGTCTCTTCAATAAATCTACACCAATCAGTATATTAGTCACTGTGGTGTCCAAATGGATGCTTAGTCAATACTGGCAGGCTCAGAATGTTTTTTCTAAATGACTCATTCCTTGTGCCACCAGGAAGTTTATAAAGCATCCTACGACATAATTAATCATTTAAGTTGATAAAGATGTGTTTTTGATGTGATTATTATCTGACAGCTTTGCTATGTTTTTATATACGATTGATTTTATTATTGCAATTGTAGTCTTGATTCCCCATCAACAACAATAGTTCAGATGTGCGTACCACTTTAGTCTAGCTTTTCTGACTAGGTCATTTACCATATCTGGCTCCATTGCTTTTGCATTCCAAATTTTATTTTTCCTGCGCTGATGAACCTTAGCTATCTCACATACAAAAACGAAGGTGTGGCGTGATTGTAAATGAGAAAACTTTTCACAAGAGACCAAATGGCACAGAAATTAACAAATATAGGTCATCTAACGGCCTTCAACAATTAGAAAAGCCAATTCTGCTATAAAAGGTGACAAATTTTAAACAATTCAAACGAGACAACTTATGGCCAAACATATGTACGAAAAAAATATATGAAATATAGAAACAAATGACAACTACTGAATTAAAGGCTCGTGACTTGGAACGGAAACATATATACGGAATTTGGCGCGGTTAAACATGTTAACGAGATTCCAACAATCCTCCTAACCTAAGACAATGCTATCAGCAGTACGACAGACGAGCGAAATATAAAAATAAGTAGAAAAAGTCTTAAATCATTAGATGAATACATATAGAAATACATCTTACAAAAACAGTGTGCAAGTGGATTTTGATTTTATTATTTTACCTCCATTTATAACCAAGTTGTTTGCGGGCCTTTGCTCCAATCATTGAAAATTATCCTAAAATGTCCAAGCTTGATATTCATAATGAAGGCTCAAACGCATTTTATAAGTTAAGGACATCTTTCAGTCGTTTAAACCCTAACTTTCTTCATTACGAGACTTATTCAAGCATACAATCAAACAAGTATTACTAAATGGGTCTGAATTATGGGGGATAAGTTCATATATTTTGAAAAGACCGTGTGAAATTTAAATTAAAAAAAAATTATCTAAAGTTCTGGCCAATATGCATTTATAGAGTTGGACCAACTATTCAAGGGAATCTTGGAAGTAATATCAATTAGCTTTCTTCAGAGAATATGTGTTTTGTTTATGGTTAAAAACTAATGAAGACAGCTTATGTAAGAGCACTTAGTCTATGTTGTGTCTTTAGTACTATTAGTCTGTTTGTCTATTTATTTTTTAGCCATGGCGTTGTCAGTTTTTTTTCAATAAATGAGTTTGACTGTCCCTCTGGTATCTTTCGCCCCTCTTTTATATTAAATATGATTATATCAGAACTAACAAATAATCAAGATTCATTCCCAAATCAAAACCACATCTGAAATTGAGGGTGTTGTCTCTCTTTGTCAACATCTAGCTGGTAATCATCACCATGTTGGCATTCTATTTTACAATTAACTCTATTGAACCATTATTGTCTTATGTGTTTGTATTTATTTAGTTTGTTTATTATAATTATTATAATATTATTATGTTATGAATAGTAGCAATGTAATATTTCTCTATCTTAAAGAGCATCTTGGTTATGTTGATTCATTTCTAAAATTAAATCAGTATACTGCGGCTTATTCATATTCCATTTCTATGTAGCAACATTCCAGCAGCGCCTGCATACGGAATATATCTCCCAATTGATACGATATTCCCGGGCTTGTAATTCCTATCATGATTTCTTTGATAGAGAGAGGATAGCTGCTCACAAGGAAGCTATTATTCCAAGAGTTCCAAGTAGTGAAGTTGAAATCATCCCTTCGCAAATTTTACGGACGCCATCATGAGTTGGTTGACCGTTATAAAATAAATGTTTCACAGATCATATCGGATATGTTTCTTATGTTGTAACTACAATACCCTACCCTTTTCACGAATGTGACCTACCGAATAACGACTATTTACCGGATTTGTAATAACATAAGCAACACGACGGGTGCCACAGGTGGAACGCTTACCATTCAAGAGCACCTGAGATCACCCCCAGTTTTTGTGGGGATCGTGTTGCTTAGTCTTTAGTTTTCTATGCTGTGTCTTCTGTACTATTATTTGTCTATAATTGGTCTTTTTTTTTAGCCATGGCGTTTTTTAGTTTATTTTCAATCTGTGAGTTTGACTGTCCCTCTGGTGTCTTTCGATCCTTTTTTGTTTATGTTACTTTTTACTTTCATTTGTAAATTAAAATGTGTAAAAATTGAATTTGTGACAATTTCTTTGTTTATTGAGCAGGGTCAAATCATAGACATGTAAATTAATATTTTGCCCATGGTAAAACAAGAAACATCAAGACTTAATCCTCAATAAAATATACAGTTTTTGACTTCAGTCGTACCGATTTAGACAAAATTCAAAAAATGTCTACCGATATGTGCTACAGGTTGCATACCGAGAGAACTTGTATTCTGCAAAAATTGTGAATCCGTCCGATGAACTGTATATGACGCCCGTCAAGCAAAAAACACCCTTATCGCATTTGACGTCGTTATCGGTAGTCAACGCTAGAATGTAACGTAGAACAAACCGATAAATTGCACGTTGAAATTGAGATATTTTTTTCTAAACATAGCGTTATCCATGCGAACTGAATAGTATATTCTTATATTACATTTAAATACTTCTGTAAAATAATGCCGTTTTTACGATTAAAAATTTAATTTTGTGATAAATTTCTATTAAAACTTTTCAAATGTTTGTTTTGACATACGCTGTATATTCTTATTGTCTTGAGAGGAATGATTTATAAACAATATATAATAAAATCCCACACATCACCATGTCTCATTTATACATTGTACATAGTACCACGATATGTGATTAATCACACGAGAGAGTTTGCTTACAAGAAATTCAGTACGACAGAGAAGAAAGTCTGTCTGAAATTTTTCGTCTTTTATTTTGCCACGCTTTAATCCACAATATTCCCTACTGAACATAAAACAATAAACCAATTTGTTCAAATGAAAACATTCTATGAGTATTTTATCAGAAAATGTATCAAACAAGAATGTGTCCCAAATACACGGATGCCCCACTCGAACTATCATTTTCTATGTTCAGTGGACCGTGAAAATTGGGTAAAAACTCTAATTTGGCATTGAAATTAGAAAGATCATATCATAGGGAACATGTGTACTAAGTTTCAAGTTGATTGGACTTCAACCTCACCAAAAACTACCTTGACCAAAAACTTTAACCTGAACTGGGACGAACGAACGAACGAACCGACCCACAGACCAGAAAACATAATGCCCTCTACTATCGTAGGTGGGGCATAAAAATTTGCAATGCGTTTAAAACTGTTAGTATGAAACAAATATCGGTTCATAATTATATCACTCACTTTAAAAAAAAGTGGGGGTATACTGTTTAACCTCTGTCTTTCCGTTAGTCAATCCATCCGTCAGTCCGTCCGTCCGTACGTCCCATGAATATTTTCGTCGCATATCTCTTAGGAACTACATTATAAGGATTTCTGAAATTTGGTTTCAAGGTTTATATAATTCAGTTATATCGTGCGATGCGTTTTTAAATTCATCACTCAACAACTTCCTGTTTACCGAAATATTTCGGCGGGGGTATCATCAGTTAGCAGTAACTCAATGCTTTAGAAGTTAAATATCCTACTAAAATCGTCAAAATCGGCTTTAGAGGTCCCGGCCACTCATCTTCTAAGTGGAAAGGGGATGGAATTAACTCGGCTCATACGGCACAAAAACTATAATAAACCTACAATTCGGTTCTTTGGCCAGGATGTTGTCTTTTTGACAGATTCTGCATTTCCTTTCTCAATTTTGTTCAGGACAAGTTTTATCTTAATTCTTGTTTTACAAAAAGTAAACAAAATATAGGTGTTCTGCTTCCATTCGAAAACAAATCTTTTAATCTTTTATTCTTAAATGGTCATTGTGGTAGGCCATGAAGAAACAAACAACAAAGAAAGGAAGAAAAATCATCAGTAATCATTAGAAAATAAAAAATGCTAGAGGCTTGAGCTAATTCGAAAAATAATTAACAATTTTGAATGCATACACGAAATTGTTTAAGCTGGTTAATCATTGTTACAATGTTGTCAAATATATGAATACTATTTAATAGTCACAGTTCAATTTCTTTTGTATCAATTTTCTTTGATTTTGAATACAATGAGATGCAGGATATTGTTTGACTTAAATTGAGTTGTTAACTTGATTGAAATAAATATGCAACTCTAGTACGAAAGGTTATACAACGACGAGAAGACAATTTTCAAATTGATGTTTTTGACTTAATGATCAGAAGTCACTGACTGTATCACCCGTCGTGTAAATCTCTAAATTCACAGATAGATAAGGTAAACAATCCGATAATAAACTTTCAATGGAATTTTTTAACGCCATGTAAAATCAGAAACAGAAACAAATGCAATTTTGCAATGTTGCGTTAGTTTTCAAAAAAGATGATGCTGGATATATTACAATGATCTGTAAACATGAGGCAAGGACTAATGGAGGCAGCACAAGCTGGAAAAAAACATATACATAGATCACATCAAATAATCATGTTGTTCTTCATATTTTTTTAAATCTTGAAATGTTATACTTTAGATGTTAAAATACAATCTATTTTACTTTTGCATAATATTGAAATTTTCAAGTTCACTTCGAATCAAATTTCTCTGATAAGGGATATCCATGCGAAACTTATTATAATTATAGTAATACATAAAAATAGTTGATATTTATTACGAACACGGACAGATTGAAATTTCGCACTTGAGATATACTTTTAATGTTATTTAATAAAGTTTTCAAATGTTATTTTTCGTTTAAATCATTTTTCGTTTAACGTGCACATTTTCAAACAGCAAAGATAATGAATAAATATAAATAATAAATTTTATACATATACCAAGGGGAAACTTCGTGCAAACTAAATCTCAGGTAAACACATCAAATATAAGAGAAAAAGTCCCTGAAGTGCAACTAAAATACAAAACGACACACAGAAACGAACCATAAGATAACAACTGCCATTTTCCTGACTTGGTACCGGATACTTAAAGAAAACAATGGTGGGTTGAACCTTGATTTGCGGCTAGCCAAACTGTGCGCTTTTTTGATTGACTAATTCGATCCACACAAAAAAATTACTCTTACATAGGTAAAAACGATGATGTATATCTTTTTTTTTATGTTTATATCACTTATATGGTCATTGGAGGTCAACTCAATAGTTAATAAGATGGTGTCTAGACTTAAGTATACACAAAACGAAGCTACATATTCTCAAGCCCATGCCATGTAAATTGTTAATTTTAGACTTTATAATTTGAAGAAATGTTTTACATTATTATAAATATTAAAATTTAAATCTTTGAATATGAATTTGACAGCTAGTGCCCCTTTATTATTTTAGAAGTTAAGTATCTTTATCATTAAACATGGTTTAACTTAAGAGAGGTATATGCAACCAATCCTACTCAATCCTACGATGTCTATGGTACACTAAAACACGCAAGTACATACAACGCAAGCATTAATTTCAATGACTGATCTCAACGCTCGTTTAAACCAGGTAAAACAGATTTAAACCAGGTAAAACAGAACTTGTATCCATTTTTTTAATTGGAGGTAATGAGTCAGTATTTGAAAACCGCTAAAATAGTACGCTATGGATTTGCTTTTGTTTCTGAAATGGATTCAACGATACAAATCCACACTACCGAACAACAAACTAATCGTACTTGGGTTGTTTGAAATTGGCGGAACTACTTTCAACATGACACATTTACTCCTGAATTTTGTTATGAATGAGCTTCGATTAGTTAAAGGAGAATTTTATTCAGTATGTTTTTGCATTTTCTGTGAATTCTGAGATACACACGAACTTTGGAAACTGTGCATGTCAGGAAAATATGTCCCTAAATATCTAGGATGAAAAAAATCGAAATGTGGTATCATGACCAATTAGTTTGTTTTGTTCACACATCTTTGTCAATCTAATGGAATTTGATGCGACTACCATGCATACAAGTGAAATATTTTACTAGTTTAAAAACCAGGTTCTATCCTACATTTTTATAAGAAAATATCTGTACCAAGCCAGGAATATGACAGTTGTTATCTATTCGTTTGATGTGTTTGGGCTTTTGACTTTGTCATTTGATTAGACTTTCCTGTTTGAGTTTTCCGCGCAGTTCACATATTACTTTTAACAAGACTATTGACTTGTTCAGGTCAATCAACTTTAAGGGAGCTGGTTCTTCAGTTTCAAAATAATTAACTTATCAAAACACTTGTTTATAATGACAGGGCATTAATAAAGGAATCCAAAAAGCAAAACATATATATATATAGGTCACCGTGCTTTTTTTCGAGATATTAGGCGGGAAAATATTCTCTCCTGACTTTCATAGCTTTATCATTGACAAGTTGAAGTTCTCAAAAAGACTTATAAGACTTTTACGAGGTTTGGCATGCCACAAAACCAGGTTCAACCCACCATTTTTATCTTTAAAAATGTCCTGTACCAAGTCAGGAAAATGGCCATTGTTCGTTTCTGTGTGTGTAACATTTTAACGTTGTGTTGCCGTTGTGTAGTTTGTTTTCTCTTATATTTGAGTGTGAATTCACATTACTATAAGACGTGTCATGGTACTTTTCTATCTCAAATTCATGTATTTGGTTTTGATGTTATATTTGTTATTCTCATCAGATTTTGTATAATGCTTAGTCCGTTTCTGTGTATGTTACATTTTAATGTTGTGTCATTGTTCTCTTCTTATACTTGATGCGTTTCCCTCAGTTTGAGTTCGTTACCCCAATTTTATTTTTTGTCCATAGATTTACGAGTTTTGAACAGCGGTATACTACTGTTGCCTTTATTTACAGATGGCTTATCACTATACATGAAAAAGATTTATAAAAAGAAAAGTGGGAGTGACAAAACATGACAAGCGAGCTTCCTTAAATGATTTCACTTAAAAATGTGCTCAGCAAATCACTATATTTTTTTACTAATAGTATATATTCTGAACGAGCAACTTCTTTCTTAACGCAACGAAATGATATAAATAAGTATATGACCTTTATGATACAGTTATATGGTTTCTTATGAAAGCTTTCATTGAAAAATAAGCATGGACCTTCTGATTATATAGATAATAGATTGATAACAAATTAATTTAACATACTGTGTGGGACGTATTTACAACTTCACGTTAATGGACTATGTACGGAACTAAAAATAAGTTCGGTACTACTAAGACATACATGTATAGTTATTTGGTTGTTTATTTGGTTTTTTTTTATTGTTAGTTGTTTATAACATTAGTTCGATACACCTTATCACTATACATATACGCAATCACATTAAAGGTTTTTACCGACTTTTGACTGGTTGCCTACACTGTGGCTGAACATTCTGCTACCAAGTGAAATAGGGCAACGTAAAAGAATATCAATCTGTCAATCGATAAAATGTGTGGGGGAATTACCTGCTTACTATTTTCTTCATACTACAAATTTATCGGAAAACAGTAGACATTTTCCTCAAACTACACTGATTATATGGTTTTTTTTACTTGTTTTTGATTGCTCTTACTTGACCAAGATGTCTTACCACAAAAAAAGGTTAACATGTCGAAAATTTGTCCGGAGTCAAAAGATGGCAATGAAATAGTCTTGGAAATACATCTCAATAGAACCTTTCAAGATCCTGATAAAGTAGAGGAATTCGTATTTTATAGTGTTCATTAACAGATACAGGAGTTTTTAAAGAGATGAGAAAAAAAGCAAAAGCTTAAACACATCAAACGAATTAATGGACTACTTTCATATTCCTGACTTGGTACAGATATTTTCTTCTGTACAAAATAGTGGATTCAACCTGGTTTTTAAGCAGTAAACCTCTCACGTAAATGACAGTCGCATAAAATTTCATTATATTGACAATAAAATAGTCAAAATAGGGGTTTAGCAGTCAACATGTTCCGTGTCACAATTTCAATTAGGACAAAAACAAACAAACAAGTATTTAACAAAGAAGCACAAAAAAGCAGATATCAAATTAAACAACCACGTTTGCTGCTTAATTATTTTAATATTTAATTTATATATGTTAAATCAACCTATAAGGGATTGAAATATTTCAATTCCTGTGACCGAATGGCTTTATTAACATCAACTCTGGTGTAGAATCGCGTGTGCCGATGTCAAAATGGAAACGTCACACAGGTAGAAATAAAAAGTATGCTCAAATTATAATTCAACAATAACATTAGGGCGGCATGAGTACAGAGCCACATCATATGTATCAAAGAAAGGACAAAAAGTCACACGGACAAAGCACACAAGCAAAAATGAACGATCATACACAAAACTCATTGACGGGATGCATAAGCACTGAGCCACGTTAAATGGATATCACCAAAAACAGACCAAACGATAAAAGTAATTTTAATAAAGATAAATAAAGGAACAATATAACACGTTATTAGAATGATTAACAACTTCCTGTACGCAGAATCTATACACAAAGACCATCATATATTATTTGTGAAGTTGATATGGAATATAGAAAAAATGTTACAATTACGAAAAAGGCAGCCATTTTCATTCTAAAGAAAGCATATAATAAAACGGGTATATGACATCTGCGCCGATTTTTAATAGAATTAAATTTAATTCTTTCATTTGCAGCGATCTCATACTCTAAAACAAATAGCCAAATTCATCTATTGCCAACTTTTGCTTTAACTTAGGTAAGTAAATACTGGCCTTGCATATCGGATGGTCAGTGTAAATGAGAGCGAGAAAGGTATACTTATTTTTCTACACACCTCAATCTTGAATGTCTGCAATATTAATAGACTTCCAAGTGATGTCCGAAATACAATTATCAGTTATATACCTTACACGGATAAAGAAGGGAAACTCCGTACCTCTTAATGTACGCCCTCTTACCAGCGAAAGTTTAAGTGTTATAAAGTGATGTGGAAAATAATTTGCTATCTGCCGTGAAAAACAATTTTCCTTTGTGGCCAAAGTTATGCTTATTGACTTTGAACAAACAATGCAAAACGCAATTATGGATGCTTTTCCACGATGTGGAACAGATTGTTGTCGATTTCATCTGGCTAATTATTAGTGGAGGAAAATCCAGTGGGCTGAGCACAGAGTTTTAAGACAAATTAAAAGGGCTATCCCATTGATGTACAACTGGCTTACGGAAGAGGTATATGATGATAAACGAAAAATAACATTCACCTGTAATTTACCTGTAAAATATCTGCGCAAATGAAATGCATATTGGCGCAAATGCAAAACGCCGTTTTCCCAGATACATCGTCAAAAACTGTATTCAAATAATAATTAGAATGTTTATCTTTTCAAAAATATATCATATATCATAAAGGAGTATTATTGTATAAGTGTGTTAATAGTATTGCACCTGATTATCTTTGTCAATTATTTAATAAGAACCAAATTCTTAATGCAAGATATTATTTGTGATCAATAGTTGTCTTTTCATACCTCGTCCGAGAGCAAATTTTATAAATTTTATGAAAAAGACACTTCAATATTCCGGTACATTTCTTTTATCAAAAAATGTTTTTTTTTAGAAAAGATGCTTAAGAGAAACAAAAAACTTGATCTAATCACGGATACATAGAATACTGCTAGCGATGATAAACCCTGTTGTAGTACATCCAGAGGACTATCAATTGAAATGCTTGCGGAAATTTCCGAGACTGATGTGATTGGAGTAAGCAATTTGAATCGAAATAAGGACATGTAGTTTCAAAATAGGGTGGAAGATATATTATTAAAGTCTGATAGGAAGAATATTATTATTACATATGTTTCTTTTGCATGGATTACCTGCCCAGGAAAACCTTAATGTGATGTTTTACATCAGAAATGGATAAGCACTCTGGTTTGAAGTATTACAAATGTATCACAAGATATTAGTTTCTGACCCACGACGGGTAAAATTGCCACTTTGCTTTTGAATAATGACCTTGACAAATAAGCCACATCTCTCAAAATCACGAAACACCTTTCTTTTAAGGCCACCATTAAATTTAAAACTGAAGGCGACATCAATGATCTGAATTCAGATAAAAAAAAAAACAAGAAATTTTTCAAATTGCAAGATTCCGAACAAAAAATGCATGGATTCTTTACCAAATAAACGTGACACTTTAGAACATATTATTGACATTAAAATCCAAGTGACACATCTATCCACCGCCGTTTCTTAAACTTCAACAATCTATTGCTTAAAATAAAGATGTGCAGTTCCTTACAAGCATAGACGACACAACAATAATACAGCAGATAAAGGCATTGGTGTTGTCGTAATGGACAAACGTGATTACATTCAAGTGGCGAAATTTTCTGACAAGAAATTTTGTATGAAATTAGATTCTGGGCCATCACACCAGGAAAATCATGTGTTAGCAGCGTCAAATAAATAGACACATATATCTACAACCTGAAATATCTAGACCAGGAGGTTTCCTCTTCTATCCAAAATGCACAACAGATTCAATAATCTAGGGGAATATAGTTTCTGCCAGCCTACAGAGAAATTATCAGATTTTATTGACGTTCATCTGAGACCACATGCAGAAAACATGCCATCCTACATCTTGTCTCGTTTCATCATGTTGAAGTTACCTTTTGCTATACCTGTATCAGAAAAGACCAAGACTGAATCCAAGTCTACTTTATTTTCAAAAACTTGTAGAATAGCAAGAACAATCTTTGTGCCATGAACAAGTTCTAAAATGTTGTTAGCACAGTTTTAATTAAATGCATGTAGTTAACATATAAAACCTTTATTTCACTTGATTATTACTCCAAACTGTGTAGTAGTTGTAGTTGTACAATGTAGCTGAAATATTGCCCAAGTTGGCTTTAAACAACATTCAATCAACCAAAAAGTAGAGAATATACATGTAGTATATATAAATCTATACTCTCAGGGTGTAAGGTACATGTATTATAATTTATTTTTTTTTTTTATCTTTTTAGAGATGTCTTGGCAAGTTATAGGGTATTTGAATTTATTGAAGAACTTTCAATCCTGCTAAAATTGTTTCAAGACAAATACAATCAATTGCAAGAGGTTGCTGAAACCTATTACATTCCTCTATGTCAAAGTTTTGCCCAGATGTGTCATTTAAAAGTGCAGTAAGTATAAGTAGTATTAACATTTCATTTTTTTGCCATCACTTTGCGTCCGTCGTCTGTCCGAGACAATATACACAACTTCTTAAATGTTGAATATTTTACATTTACTGTATCAAACATAAAATGTATTATTTTGCGAAAAAAGCTAAACCTTTAGTATTTCATATCATGTAACTTCAACATTATAAGAACTTGTTCAAATTGCGAAAAAATGCTAAAATTTTAGCTTAAAAAATTTTGTCGTTTTTTATGCAGTTAAAATTTTAGCCGTACGAGTTTTGAATTCAAATTTTGGGAAGGCTAAAAGTTTAGTTTTATTATATAAATTTATTGTGTATTATATATACAAAGGGAATGCTAAAGTTATAGCAAACATAACATTACTTTTCTTTTTATTGCAGGATAATACTAAAACAGCTGTGAATTTTGAATTAAACACACATAATTTTAGCGAAAAAACCTAGACTTTTAGCCATTTTGCAAAGATTCGTAACAAACCATTTTGAGAATGAAAATTGCAGAGTATCAAAATTTATTGCAGTCCGTTTAATATAAATAATAAATTTTATACATATACCAAGGGGAAACTTCGTGCAAACTAAATCTCAGGTAAACACATCAAATATAAGAGAAAAAGTCCCTGAAGTGCAACTAAAATACAAAACGACACACAGAAACGAACCATAAGAAAACAACTGCCATTTTCCTGACTTGGTACCGGATACTTAAAGAAAACAATGGTGGGTTGAACCTTGATTTGCGGCTAGCCAAACTGTGCGCTTTTTTTATTGACTAATTCGATCCACACAAAAAAATTACTCTTACATAGGTAAAAACGATGATGTATATCTTTTTTTTTATGTTTATATCACTTATATGGTCATTGGAGGTCAACTCAATAGTTAATAAGATGGTGTCTAGACTTAAGTATACACAAAACGAAGCTACATATTCTCAAGCCCATGCCATGTAAATTGTTAATTTTAGACTTTATAATTTGAAGAAATGTTTTACATTATTATAAATATTAAAATTTAAATCTTTGAATATGAATTTGACAGCTAGTGCCCCTTTATTATTTTAGAAGTTAAGTATCTTTATCATTAAACATGGTTTAACTTAAGAGAGGTATATGCAACCAATCCTACTCAATCCTACGATGTCTATGGTACACTAAAACACGCAAGTACATACAACGCAAGCATTAATTTCAATGACTGATCTCAACGCTCGTATGGGGTCTAAGATTTAAACCAGGTAAAACAGATTTAAACCAGGTAAAACAGAACTTGTATCCATTTTTTTAATTGGAGGTAATGAGTCAGTATTTGAAAACCGCTAAAATAGTACGCTATGGATTTGCTTTTGTTTCTGAAATGGATTCAACGATACAAATCCACACTACCGAACAACAAACTAATCGTACTTGGGTTGTTTGAAATTGGCGGAACTACTTTCAACATGACACATTTACTCCTGAATTTTGTTATGAATGAGCTTCGATTAGTTAAAGGAGAATTTTATTCAGTATGTTTTTGCATTTTCTGTGAATTCTGAGATACACACGAACTTTGGAAACTGTGCATGTCAGGAAAATATGTCCCTAAATATCTAGGATGAAAAAAATCGAAATGTGGTATCATGACCAATTAGTTTGTTTTGTTCACACATCTTTGTCAATCTAATGGAATTTGATGCGACTACCATGCATACAAGTGAAATATTTTACTAGTTTAAAAACCAGGTTCTATCCTACATTTTTATAAGAAAATATCTGTACCAAGCCAGGAATATGACAGTTGTTATCTATTCGTTTGATGTGTTTGGGCTTTTGACTTTGTCATTTGATTAGACTTTCCTGTTTGAGTTTTCCGCGCAGTTCACATATTACTTTTAACAAGACTATTGACTTTTTCAGGTCAATCAACTTTAAGGGAGCTGGTTCTTCAGTTTCAAAATAATTAACTTATCAAAACACTTGTTTATAATGACAGGGCATTAATAAAGGAATCCAAAAAGCAAAACATATATATATATAGGTCACCGTGCTTTTTTTCGAGATATTAGGCGGGAAAATATTCTCTCCTGACTTTCATAGCTTTATCATTGACAAGTTGAAGTTCTCAAAAAGACTTATAAGACTTTTACGAGGTTTGGCATGCCACAAAACCAGGTTCAACCCACCATTTTTATCTTTAAAAATGTCCTGTACCAAGTCAGGAAAATGGCCATTGTTCGTTTCTGTGTGTGTAACATTTTAACGTTGTGTTGCCGTTGTGTAGTTTGTTTTCTCTTATATTTGAGTGTGAATTCACATTACTATAAGACGTGTCATGGTACTTTTCTATCTCAAATTCATGTATTTGGTTTTGATGTTATATTTGTTATTCTCATCAGATTTTGTATAATGCTTAGTCCGTTTCTGTGTATGTTACATTTTAATGTTGTGTCATTGTTCTCTTCTTATACTTGATGCGTTTCCCTCAGTTTGAGTTCGTTACCCCAATTTTATTTTTTGTCCATAGATTTACGAGTTTTGAACAGCGGTATACTACTGTTGCCTTTATTTACAGATGGCTTATCACTATACATGAAAAAAAATTATAAAAAGAAAAGTGGGAGTGACAAAACATGACAAGCGAGCTTCCTTAAATGATTTCACTTAAAAATGTGCTCAGCAAATCACTATATTTTTTTACTAATAGTATATATTCTGAACGAGCAACTTCTTTCTTAACGCAACGAAATGATATAAATAAGTATATGACCTTTATGATACAGTTATATGGTTTCTTATGAAAGCTTTCATTGAAAAATAAGCATGGACCTTCTGATTATATAGATAATAGATTGATAACAAATTAATTTAACATACTGTGTGGGACGTATTTACAACTTCACGTTAATGGACTATGTACGGAACTAAAAATAAGTTCGGGACTACTAAGACATACATGTATAGTTATTTGGTTGTTTATTTGGGTTTTTTTTATTGTTAGTTGTTTATAACATTAGTTCGATACACCTTATCACTATACATATACGCAATCACATTAAAGGTTTTTACCGACTTTTGACTGGTTGCCTACACTGTGGCTGGACATTCTGCTACCAAGTGAAATAGGGCAACGTAAAAGAATATCAATCTGTCAATCGATAAAATGTGTGGGGGAATTACCTGCTTACTATTTTCTTCATACTACAAATTTATCGGAAAACAGTAGACATTTTCCTCAAACTACACTGATTATATGGTATTTTTTACTTGTTTTTGATTGCTCTTACTTGACCAAGATGTCTTACCACAAAAAAAGGGTAACATGTCGAAAATTTGTCCGGAGTCAAAAGATGGCAATGAAATAGTCTTGGAAATACATCTCAATAGAACCTTTCAAGATCCTGATAAAGTAGAGGAATTCGTATTTTATAGTGTTCATTAACAGATACAGGAGTTTTTAAAGAGATAAGAAAAAAAGCAAAAGCTTAAACACATCAAACGAATTAATGGACTACTTTCATATTCCTGACTTGGTACAGATATTTTCTTCTGTACAAAATAGTGGATTCAACCTGGTTTTTAAGCAGTAAACCTCTCACGTAAATGACAGTCGCATAAAATTTCATTATATTGACAATAAAATAGTCAAAATAGGGGTTTAGCAGTCAACATGTTCCGTGTCACAATTTCAATTAGGACAAAAACAAACAAACAAGTATTTAACAAAGAAGCACAAAAAAGCAGATATCAAATTAAACAACCACGTTTGCTGCTTAATTATTTTAATATTTAATTTATATATGTTAAATCAACCTATAAGGGATTGAAATATTTCAATTCCTGTGACCGAATGGCTTTATTAACATCAACTCTGGTGTAGAATCGCGTGTGCCGATGTCAAAATGGAAACGTCACACAGGTAGAAATAAAAAGTATGCTCAAATTATAATTCAACAATAACATTAGGGCGGCATGAGTACAGAGCCACATCATATGTATCAAAGAAAGGACAAAAAGTCACACGGACAAAGCACACAAGCAAAAATGAACGATCATACACAAAACGCATTGACGGGATGCATAAGCACTGAGCCACGTTAAATGGATATCACCAAAAACAGACTAAACGATAAAAGTAATTTTAATAAAGATAAATAAAGGAACAATATAACACGTTATTAGAATGATTAACAACTTCCTGTACGCAGAATCTATACACAAAGACCATCATATATTATTTGTGAAGTTGATATGGAATATAGAAAAAATGTTACAATTACGAAAAAGGCAGTCATTTTCATTCTAAAGAAAGCATATAATAAAACGGGTATATGACATCTGCGCCGATTTTTAATAGAATTAAATTTAATTCTTTCATTTGCAGCGATCTCATACTCTAAAACAAATAGCCAAATTCATCTATTGCCAACTTTTGCTTTAACTTAGGTAAGTAAATACTGGCCTTGCATATCGGATGGTCAGTATAAATGAGAGCGAGAAAGGTATACTTATTTTTCTACACACCTCAATCTTGAATGTCTGCAATATTAATAGACTTCCAAGTGATGTCCGAAATACAATTATCAGTTATATACCTTACACGGATAAAGAAGGGAAACTCCGTACCTCTTAATGTACGCCCTCTTACCAGCGAAAGTTTAAGTGTTATAAAGTGATGTGGAAAATAATTTGCTATCTGCCGTGAAAAACAATTTTCCTTTGTGGCCAAAGTTATGCTTATTGACTTTGAACAAACAATGCAAAACGCAATTATGGATGCTTTTCCACGATGTGGAACAGATTGTTGTCGATTTCATCTGGCTAATTATTAGTGGAGGAAAATCCAGTGGGCTGAGCACAGAGTTTTAAGACAAATTAAAAGGGCTATCCCATTGATGTACAACTGGCTTACGGAAGAGGTATATGATGATAAACGAAAAATAACATTCACCTGTAATTTACCTGTAAAATATCTGCGCAAATGAAATGCATATTGGCGCAAATGCAAAACGCCGTTTTCCCAGATACATCGTCAAAAACTGTATTCAAATAATAATTAGAATGTTTATCTTTTCAAAAATATATCATATATCATAAAGGAGTATTATTGTATAAGTGTGTTAATAGTATTGCACCTGATTATCTTTGTCAATTATTTAATAAGAACCAAATTCTTAATGCAAGATATTATTTGTGATCAATAGTTGTCTTTTCATACCTCGTCCGAGAGCAAATTTTATAAATTTTATGAAAAAGACACTTCAATATTCCGGTACATTTCTTTTATCAAAAAATGTTTTTTTTTAGAAAAGATGCTTAAGAGAAACAAAAAACAATTGAAATGCTTGCGGAAATTTCCGAGACTGATGTGATTGGAGTAAGCAATTTGAATCGAAATAAGGACATGTAGTTTCAAAATAGGGTGGAAGATATATTATTAAAGTCTGATAGGAAGAATATTATTATTACATATGTTTCTTTTGCATGGATTACCTGCCCAGGAAAACCTTAATGTGATGTTTTACATCAGAAATGGATAAGCACTCTGGTTTGAAGTATTACAAATGTATCACAAGATATTAGTTTCTGACCCACGACGGGTAAAATTGCCACTTTGCTTTTGAATAATGACCTTGACAAATAAGCCACATCTCTCAAAATCACGAAACACCTTTCTTTTAAGGCCACCATTAAATTTAAAACTGAAGGCGACATCAATGATCTGAATTCAGATAAAAAAAAAAAACAAGAAATTTTTCAAATTGCAAGATTCCGAACAAAAAATGCATGGATTCTTTACCAAATAAACGTGACACTTTAGAACATATTATTGACATTAAAATCCAAGTGACACATCTATCCACCGCCGTTTCTTAAACTTCAACAATCTATTGCTTAAAATAAAGATGTGCAGTTCCTTACAAGCATAGACGACACAACAATAATACAGCAGATAAAGGCATTGGTGTTGTCGTAATGGACAAACGTGATTACATTCAAGTGGCGAAATTTTCTGACAAGAAATTTTGTATGAAATTAGATTCTGGGCCATCACACCAGGAAAATCATGTGTTAGCAGCGTCAAATAAATAGACACATATATCTACAACCTGAAATATCTAGACCAGGAGGTTTCCTCTTCTATCCAAAATGCACAACAGATTCAATAATCTAGGGGAATATAGTTTCTGCCAGCCTACAGAGAAATTATCAGATTTGATTGACGTTCATCTGAGACCACATGCAGAAAACATGCCATCCTACATCTTGTCTCGTTTCATCATGTTGAAGTTACCTTTTGCTATACCGATATCCTCAAGACAGATAGTATTGAAGTATGTTAGTCTTGCAGCACCTTACTCCAACCAGTTTCTAACTACGGTATTGTAAAGATAGTCGCGTCTAATACATGTACCAGAATTTCATTAGGCAATTTGAATAAATGAATGTGTTTATTCAACATGCTAAAAAAGACCATCACTCATTTTAATTCACATAGAAATCTCTGCCTCTAAGATAATATTAATTTCAGGATTACACCATATTCACAGTTCTGTATTGCAAGCCCTCAGAAACAACAGCCATATCTATCCTTAAACTGTCCCAGATCTTCCCCGACCCATTTGTACTGGATTTCCGTAGGTTCAAATTCCTTGAGGACTATCTGGTGAGAACTAATGTGTCCTCTTAATCAGGGTCTTCGTCTGTAGTTTCTTGAAAGTGTTGTAGGAACAAACGATGTCTGACCTGCAATCCACCATTTTCTTCATCTGAAAATGCCTGTACCAAGTCAGGAATATGACAGTTGTCCATTCGTTTGGCGTGTTTTTGTCATTTGATTTTGCCATGTGATTACGGACTTTCCGAGTTCAGCATTTTGGCAAGTAAGAACTGATTCAGTTACAGAGAACAGAATCTTTGCAATAGAACATGCCACTTAATGACCACCGAGTTTAAGCAAGGGTTGTAAACATGCAAAGGGCGCAACATGCTCGGATTTAACGAGGCTGTGTACTTGATACTTCCCATGCACAGCAAAACAGATACATGACTTGTATTTGTCAGTTTGTTTTCCATCTATGAATATATTCCGTCCCTCTTTGGCAAGCGTGTAATTGTTACTTCCCGCACAGCAGAACAGACGCCTTACTTTGTCAATAGTTTTACTCTCGATCGGAGGGTGTCATTCATCTCCACTTTAAAAATTCCTTGTCATACTAATGCATACCTCAATCTATTGACTTTTACGAACATAGACCACAACACTGCTTACTCTCCGGAGAACTGGATCACTCTGTAGTAATTTTTTCTTTGAAATTTGTAATTTTTTCTTTGAAATTTAAGATTTCTTCCAGTTCATGTCGAACAGTGCTTTTAAGGTTTATGACCCCTTCTGTAGCCATTTTTGTACGACATTTTCAAACTTCAATTGTATCAAAACTACAGATATAATGAATAATAGAGAACGGCCATTTTGTACATATACCAATGAGGAAACTTGATGCAAAGCATTTTTATTTACTGTTTCATTGCATTTAATAAAAAAAAAGTACTTTGGGGCAAATAATTTTTATAGAAAATCCACAGCCTTTATTACAGAGATTTTTGTTATAAAATTTGTAACATAGATTACTCACTTGCTTTTCTATGATGTACTAGTGTTTATTTTTTACAAAAAATTCTAATCAACCTGTAAATTCCAAAATACCTGTGTTGAGTCACTAAAGTCGAGCGCACCCTAAAATGTGTACTTGATTTGGTCCATATTTTCATTTGTTTTAAACATTAACTACATTAATAAACTTGTTTAATGAAATCAATGCTAGCACTGCATGCAATAATACTATATATATATATATATATATCAGTCATCAAATCGCCAAATATAAGAGTACAAGGATAAAGGCTGTTGATTTTCTATAAAATTTCCCTATGTTTAGCATTAAATCAACACAAGGGTACATAATTCTTAAGTTTTGGCCCAGATCGTTATAACATTGACCTTTGTCAACCTTGAAATTTTGAATTTTTAACGGTGGTTATCGTGCAGTACTTTTTGTACATAAACATATTTTCAGTTGTAATAACTGTAAAATCTACGCAATTTTAAAGTTATGCTAAGCCTGATATCGAACAATACACCTTTGTCAATTTTGAATTGTAGAAGTACACAATCGTTGTTTGATTTTTTATTTGTATAACTTTCAAGATTATTATAGATGATTTATAAAACTCGTTTGTGTTCAATATTTCAATTTTCAATATTGGTTCTGGTTTGGTTCATCATCCGGTAGGGCTACATTACAATTGAACGGGGTAGTGTTTCACTGCCTGTTAACTTTCCTTACTGTTTGATAGATTATGCACATGACATAGTATGCATATTAAGAGTCATGTTCTCCAATGTACAGACTGGTCAGTATGTGTGATGTAGCTCTGTTTCGTCTGTTTAAACAAGTAAGATCGAAACCTTTACTTGATGAAAAGAGGAAAATCCTTCCAGTTTATCAACACAAGGAGGTAGCATTTGAAATTCCACTTTATTTTAAATCTGTCTTTCTGTTGTTACCTACAGTTACTCTAAAATCAGTGCACCTTAAGGATTGTAACTATAAGCAAGCATTGCATGACCTTGATTTAGAACAATACCTAAATACACCTCTGACATTTTACTGTTCCCACTCACCCTATATTTACAACCTCTCTGTCATGTTATTACTGAGAATCTGAACATAATTCGTTATAAATATCTCCGAAATATGAAATATCATGGTCCAAAATTAAGGGAACACCAACACATCACTTTGATGTTTCGGGGATGCCGGATGAAAACTGGAATTGATTAGAACAATATACCCATTTTAACCGCCGGACGAACGCCTGCCATCACCATACTATAGACAGGGTTTTGGACTTCGACAAACCCAGCCATGGTCAGTAGACATGATATGTCATACAGCATAACGCAATTGAAATCTCGAATCATGAAGAATTGTGTAATCTTCCTTTACTTGTACCATTAAACAATAAACATTAAAGTATTGAAAGGAAATCAGCTTCATTAAGCTAGAGGCTCCTGAATCGCCAACCTGATCTAGTCTCCAATGTAATATCAGGGCACACAATTCCGTCGGCAGTATCATATTTTCATAGGTAGGTAAATCTAAAACCTTGACATACTGATTATTTAAGTCAGAGTGCGAACTGGTGACAAAATATTAGCTCCCCTGTAAACTGCGCCAATCTGACTAGAGGCGATCGGTAAAGAAAACGGACAATGCTGTAATTGTTTTGCTTGTGAGAAATGAGCTAGCACAGACGAACTAAGTCGTGTCAACATAATGTGAATATGATAATGAATCAAATAAATAATTCATTGTTAAGTCTATCACCTTATCGCATCTTCATATGATCGGTAAATGCGTGAATTGTCAATTTTCATCGTCGTCAAGGTTTAAACTTGTAATAATGCAATCCTTTCATTATTATGTTTTATAATAGTATCCAGTGGTTGGGACACCTTGGTTTTCTCCTAATTTGTAAAGTTGATTATGTTGCATGATATATAGTTTTATTTGTAGCAAAAATTGGCATTTTTTTTATTTGTGTTGCTACGTGAAATAAAGGGAGGTAAATTGAAAAAAAAGCGCTTTTTTAAATAGTAAACAAATTAATTCAGATGCATGGTATTTAGTCAAATGATGAAGAATATCGTAGAAATTTACAAAAAATCATCTAATTCATTCAACTTTCATTAAAGCTTTAATATGACATACCGTACGCCGAAAAGGGGGTAAAAACATCATGCCTTGAGAGGGGATGTAGGGTCAAAATATAACAAAATTTAGATTATTATTATCTGTGTAAATAAAGTGTTACTTGGTCTGTCTAGCTGGGCTCTACGTATACCCCTAGGATTATGTATATAACGGGTGTAAATTTGTGTAGATATTTACCTTAGGATAAGGTTTCCCACAATGATAGGCTTGATGCAAATCACTCAGGTCAAGAAGAGGCTGTATCCGGTCAAGCGTGACTCTTGTGTCCTGTCTCCATTCGGGGCTCTCCAGTCTCAACCAGGCCATACACGTCACCATTCGGATCTCTCTGCTCTTTACCAGTAGATCACACCAAACAGAGGAAAACCCCTAGAAATACTGGGCAATTACACAACAATAACAACCACTTGATTTTCAGGGGGCAAATGAATTTGGCAATCACAATAGTGGAATTCCAAATAGCGGATTAAAATTTTGGTTAGAGCCAATGATCTGATATACATCTATACTATTAAAAGAGAAGACCTCATTTTGTGTGTCGCTTCTCTTCCTTCCACAATAAATTAATCATCATGCCTCTGTGTCCTATAGGTACCATCCATAGTCGCATTTGTCATCCATTCTTATGATTATTCAGTTTGGGTTATTTTGGGAGAAAAACGAAAAAAAGTGCGTCCGGATATGTTTCCGTCATTGGACGAAATTTTTAGTCAGACTAGATATCCGGTTTGCGTTTTTTCTGTACTTTGTACATACCAAAGACAATAAATAACGTGTATTTGCTATCTGGTATCATTTTCAAGTTTAATATCCACGGCGGTCACCGAGTTGATTATATGGAGAGGGTCTATATAATATGTCAATGACCGCCGTGGATCGATTGGTAAATTGAGAGTTGATAGTAAAAGGCAAATACACTTACTTTATAGTAATGTATGTTCATAATATACAGATCAATATAGATAGATTATAGGAGGTTTTTTTTTTTGGGGGGGGGGGGAAATAATAGGAGCCGGACTAGAAAAACAATTGTCATGTCCCAAAGTGCCTATAACTTTTGATACCTTTTCTGAAATTTTTCAGTCATAAAATCTTTTACAAAATAATCATCGGGTCACTAAGTATATAAAATAGGGAGGGTCTATATAATATATCAATGACCGCCGTGGATTGATTAGGTAACTGAGAATTGATAGTTAAAAGCAAAACACACTTTATTTACAGTAATGTATGTTCATAACATACCAAATGTAACTATGCTCATATTGAAAGAAATAGAAAACTTTGCAAAAAATTGACTTTTTGAGAAATATAAGACTTCCGCTGCACTTTAGGCCTGTTTTGAAATTAAACATAATTTCCATAAGTACTTCGGACAGAACAATTATTTTTTGCGTTTTTCTGTATACTATGATCATACATATAGTGATATACTATAGATAAAGCGTATTTGCTATTAATATATATTATCAATTCCAAAAGTTTTCTATCCACAGCGGTCACTGAAATATGTCTGTATACTACATACATATATACTATGAATAAATTGTATAAATTTGCTATAATTTACTATAAATTTGATATAATTAACGAATGGCTCTTATTTATTTTGAATTTATTGAACCATAAAATTAATTTTTGACTCTTCACATTGAATAGCGGATTATGTTAAATGTGAAGAGTCAAAAAATAATTTTATGGTTCAATAAATTCAAAAGAAATTATTGCCATTCATTATAAATAAATTTCTATCAAAAATAAGGCTCAAAGATATATATTAAAATACGAATAACAACGTACACAGATGTTTGTGTATGAATACACAACGTTAGACTGGGCGTGTCTCCATAAAAATTGATAACATTGAAAATAAAGCTAATTCTTTTAACCAATCATTAGACAGAAAATACACCAAATTTATTTATTTTACTATAAATTCCAATAGTTTACTGCGGTGACTTTTAATATATCAGAGACCGTTTTATATAGTAATTATTGTAAATATAATATTTATATGTATGTTCATAGTATACAGAAAAACAGAAAGAATAAAAATCGGTATTTGGATAAAAGGGGGAGTGCAAAACAAATGTGCCCAATCCCCAAGTAACTTTGACTTTTGATACCTCTCCTGAATTCTCCAGTTATAATTAATTTTACAGTTTACATGCGATCTATTTCCCCGCGATTTCGCGGGTGTGTTCTAGTATAATTGAAAGCTGTAAACCCTCCATTCAGCAATTGTTTTACTAATAAAAAGTGTGTTTAGTGTATTGAAATCGTATTTCCAGTGATGACATGTGATTATTATTTTCGATATTAAAGTGTTCATCTTATACCTGGTAATTGTTATGAGCTCGAGTCAATTAAAATAAAGATAAGTGAGCATGATTTTTATTTCATCAGAATATTCACGTCTTAAACCATTTAAAAGCACTAATTCAGACAACAATACTTATGATAAGTAAGCTATATGTAGTAAGATATCAGAGATAGTAAAGCATTAATAAATTATAGTTCAAATAAAATAACAGATCAATGTCACTATAGCACTAAAAAGTCAAATGAAATGTTCACAATAAACCGGCCTTGCGGAAACCTAATTGGATTAAATCATTACGGTTTGACATTTTGTGTGATGACACTATCTAATTTGCATGAATTTGCTTAAAGACGAACGTTTTCATGTTGACTACAACGTTCTCAGGTGCAATTTCCCCAGTCCATCTTCTTGTTCACTGATGTGGTTCATAACCTTTGCTGAGTACCTGTCGCGGAAATGGGATTTTAGCTGTTCTTTATCCTCTCTGTTGAATGAGGGATCTAGTGATTGCAGTCTATCAGTGCACGTTACTGGTACAAACAGAGGAACTATGTCGTTGGCTTTGAGGAGATCTATCAGTCTCTCACAACGGTGTGCCTCAAAAACGTCGAAGATGGCGATAGCTTTCTGTGTTTTTGAGTGGCATAGTCTGATTTCATTTACATAAGGCACTATGACGTTGTTGACGAACTGTATCATAGTGTCCTCGTTGCTCCAGTGTGTCTCTGTGCATGTGGCATCCCAGGTTGTCGGTAAGTCGACTCCCTTTGGTAAACAACAGTCAGTTTTTTCCTTGGTAGATGAGTTGTGGTGGGAGGAGATCGCCACTCATGCTGTCTGCCAGTAGAAGGGTAATCTGACGTTTGTCATGTTCGGACAGGAATTCATAGTAGTGTGACAAGTGCTGTTTCAACTCGTGCATTTCACTGAGGGACCATTTCTATCTAGTGTATGAAACGGTCATAAAAGACTACTTGAAGAGGATTTAAGGTGCTCAAATCGCTATTTTTACCTTTTGGTCTAATTATAGTAACAGTCACCGTTATCAACAAAAGATATTGTGGTATTCCCCAAGGATGATTTGGCCGAGTTAAATCCATTCAACAGTTTCAAAAGAAAAGATTTTTTTTAAATGAACACATTAGTTAATAGTAATTGATCTATCATTGTTTAATAGATAGTCATGAAATGTAATGTGTTGGTAAAACCAAAGTTGCCCAACCCCTTGTTGATAAGAAAAGTTAGATGAAACCCAATATATTAAAAGTGTAGACGACAATAAAGTATCGAATTTACGCTTCAAATGCTAAAATTAGCACATAAACTATGCATATAACATGTTTTAACCCCGCCGCATTTTTGCGCCTGTCGCAAGTCAGGAGCCTCTGGCCTTTGTTAGTCTTGTATTATTTTAATTTTAGTTTCTTGTGTACAATTTGGAAATAAGTATGGCGTTCATTATCACTGGACTAGTATATATTTGTTTAGGGGCCAGCTGAAGGACGCCTCCGGGTGCGGGAATTTCTCGCTACATTGAAGACCTGTTGGTGACCCTCTGCTGTTGTTTTTTATTTGGTCGGGTTGTTGTCTCTTTGACACATTCCCCATTTCCATTCTCAATTTTATAGCTTTTTATAGCTTGCTTTGAGCCAAAGCTCTGTGTTGAAGGCCGAACTGAAAGTTGAGCCAAATACGGCTAAGGTTATCTGCCAAGGATAAGAAATTCCTTAGCATTTATAATAATCAGGGACGTAATAGTTCATATCTTTGCAAACGGTAAATTTATAAAAATGACCCGATGATATAATTGATATACATGTCAACACCGAGTGGTGATTAACTACAGAATAAAAACGAATACGTTAACCAACCTAGATCAGCACATAAAAAACAGAAATGCCGAACAACGCATTGAATGTCAGCCGAATTGATCGACGTAATAAAGTGACGTCACAGGTAAATTTCTTAAAAAATCATCAACAAAAAATAAAATCTAAGATTACATGTACTAGGTTTGTAATACTGATATTACATATATTTAACAATGAAAATTACAATACTTATAAATATAAAATTGTGTTCTTTTTATTAGAAAATTAATTGTATTATCTAGCTACAATGTATGTCTGTGTTTCTTCTTATTCAAACTGAAAACAAAATACACTCATATGCATTCAAGTTTAGCGATTGCCCGATCACTGCTAACAAAGATGTTTGTATTGAAGAAATTGAAATGTATCGATCGATTTCATTGGCCATAAGATAAACACACCAATCATAGTATTGATTTCATTTTATCAATACACTCACGTGTTTACAAAAGAATTTACTACTCACTGTTGCACGATTTTAATTTTGAAATTATCAATTTCCCCCACCTTAGCAGCAATATACCAAAATAATCCACAATGCCTTTCAAAATAAAAATGGTAGCATACGCTATAAATTTATTACTTTGGGATTTCATAAAGGCATATTTCGTAAATAGTGACAAACAAAAAGGTAAAATATGCTACACAGAAGAACAAGTGGTCAGTATGCTGCAGTTTCTTATCGACAACATATTTGTTGAGTTTGGAGGTAGACTTTTCCAACAAATTGTCGGCATTCCTATGGGAACAAACTGTGCGCCTCTTCTTGCCGACCTCTTCTTATTTTCATATGAATCGGAGTTCCTCCAGACACTTGTAAAAAACAAGAGAATCAAAGAAGCCAGATTATTTAATTTCACTTTCAGATATATTGATGATGTTCTTTCCATAAACAATCCGAACTTTTCTGATTGGGTTCCATTAATATATCCCCCAGAACTAGAGATTAAAGAAACAACAGACACGGCTTCCTCCGCCTCATTTTTAGACTTATATCTCGAATTTGACTTACACAGTCATCTCAGTACCAGAATCTATGACAAACGAGACGATTTTAATTTTGAAATTATAAATTCCCCCCACCTTAGTAGCAATATACCAACTTCACCTGCATATGGGATATATATTTCCCAACTTATTAGATATTCAAGAGCTTGCAGCTCCTACTCAGACTTTGTAAAACGTCATCAGTGTCTGAGTAGAAAGTTGATGAAACAGGGGTATGTCAAAGAGCGTCTCAGTCTTTTTCTAAAAAAGTTCATCGGAAGGTACCAAGACCTTGTTGATAAATATTCCGTATCAACTTCTCAAATAATACACGATGGTCTTGATGTATAGATTCTTCGTACTGATGTTGTTTATCATCTTAACAACGTGTTTTATAGTTCTTTCATTTGTCTTTGTTCTATTATTAATATTACTTTTACTGTTGAATGGTTTCATGTAATATCCGTTTCACGTGGCTCGGTACTTATACATCTCGTCAATGTGTTTGTATTGGCTTTCATTATTTTTTTGTGGTTTGTTTTGTAATTGCGACTTTTTGTATTTCTTTTGTTCTTATAACGTGACTCTGTACTTTAAAAGACCCCGTCAGTATGATATTGTTCTATTATATGTCATTATGATATATTTTTATTATGAATTACAATATACGTTGAACCACAAACGTCAAAATCATTCAATCGCGTAGTGAAATTAACTATTTTTGGATTCTTATAAATTCTATATATAACTTTTGGACTAGTTTAAATCTCGGTCTATTTCTTAAATTTATTCTTACATACTTTTGATTTTTTAACCCTGTATGCTAAGGTAGCAATACACAGAAGTTTAGTTTCGCATTATGGCCCCTGTGAATTTTTTAAATATGAAAGTTTTTGTACAATAAAATTGATTTTTAGATAATTAAAGAATAATATAGCCTTCTTAGTGGGTTTATATGAACATTGTTTTATAGGCCATTTGTATGATTGACAGTCCGTATTTTCCTATCCGTACCATTCATAGGTCCATACATTATTGTAGTGTTTATCAACAAAGATTTTGCGCTCGATCTTTTCAATTCAATTTTATGGAAAAACGAGCAGATAAGCATATGATTTTTTTGGGACCACTTGATAGATATAAACCTATGGATTCAGGAAAGGTATTACTGTAATTGATTGAAATTTTCCTTTAGACCAAATTTTGGAGACTTTTGTGACATGTTCACCCCCCTTTTTTGCTATATTTTGTATCTAAGAAATGCAGATTATTGCCATGGTTACACCCAAGAGGGATTATAGTTCACCCTTATGACCATTAGAAATCAAATCTATGGAAGATTCTCTTTCTATAAGTATATACATGCATAACACACATATAAAGCCTTCTTTGTTAGACAGGAGGGGAAAGAGGGTTTTTTTAAAATTATGAGTGTCAATTTTAAGTTTTTTTCCTAACTGTGCATTGCTACCTAACATTCCCAGGAAAATTTTAAAATTGTTTGTTCGCAGATTGAACAACAAATTTATGTGACGTATAAAATTTTCTGACGTCAGACACTCAAATAAATAAATGTGTTCGTAGATAGTAGATGTTTTTGTGTTCTGTTAAATTGTTCCTTTTAAAATTGTTAAATGATGATGACTGATGTACCCATATTTTGACTATTATATTTATTGTGTCTGTTTATTTAACGCATCAATGTAAAAATATCGAAAATTGATGAGACTGTCATTAAAGTGAGAGGGTTAGCGCTATAGAACCAGGTTTAATCCACCATTTTCTACATTTGAAAATGCCTGTACCAAGTCAGGAATATGACAGTTCTTGTCCATTCGTTTTTGATGCGTTTTGTTATTTGATTTTGCCATGTGATTATGGACTTTCCCAATTGATCTTCCTCTAAGTTCAGTATTTTTGTGATTTTACTTTAATATACCAACTTCACCTGCATATGGAATATACATTTCCCAACTTATTCGGTATTCAAGAGCTTGCAGCTCCTACTCAGACTTTGTAAAACGTCACCAGTGTCTGAGCAGAAAGTTGATGAACCAGTGGTATGTCAAAGAACGTCTCGTCCTTTTTCTAAAAAAGTTCATCGGAAGGGACCAAGAACTTGTTGATAAATATTTCGTATCCAATTCACAAATAATACAAGACGGTCTTGAAGTATAGATTGTGTGTACTGACGTTGGTTATCATCTTAAATATTATTATTTTATTTGTCTTTATTAATATTACTTTTACTGTTAAGTCAGTTATTTTAGATATTCATTTGAAGTGACTCTGTGCTTATGCATACCATCATACTTTGAACGACAAAATTATTTTATGTATTTATATTACTTTTTCTTATACATCTTGTCATACTTTGAATGACTAATTTATTTTAATTAATACCCGGTGGATTTTGATGAGAACGGACGTGAAATGTTTGCAGAGAGAATCCATCAACATCATCCAAATTAGTCTTCTAAATTGCTTTCTTGGATACATTGTATCATCCATAGATTATATACTTTCAATTTCGGTCATTATTTTCTTGTTGAGGAAAACCTCTGCAGATATTTCATGGTATGTTTGAGACATGTGCTCTGCCCATATGGGAACCATTGGTAGTTTCCATTGGAAACTATCAGACCTATCATTTGAAGTCTGAGAGTTCTTGCTGTTCTCCTAATGGATCGGTAGTTTCTTTCCGAGATCCTTTTCAGTAGGATCTTCGGCTTTCCTCTACCATTGATACAGCAGGGCATTTGGTAGTGTCGGTTTTGATAGATTTTGTCCTAACCGATTCCTCGTTATTACCTTAGACGTATTTTGCCATGGCATTTGTGGGGCATCCGGGGTGACCCTTTCCCATTTAAAACACACAGATATTTAAAAAAGGATATTTGATACATAGAAAAAATACACTTTTTATACTTTGAGGACTGAGCGAATCAGGTGAGTGTGCAGTTGGTATGTTTTATTTTATTATATTGTATTATGTTTAGGGAAGGTTAACTTTCTGGTAATAAGACCCGTCACGGCCTGGCTGGGGAATTGGGTAGGCAAATGCTTCCTTTATTCGCCATAACTCATGGTGGTGATCCTTTTAAAGGATGCTTATACGGAGACAAGAAGAAATACTACTCTTTCTGTTAAGTCTGTTTTTTGTGATATATATTTGACGTGACTGTACTTATGTATCCCGTTATACTTTAAACCACACAATTATTTTATTTATTATTATTACTTTTACTTTTAAGTCTGCTTTTTTTTTTTGTTATATCTACTTTACTTCACTCTGTATTTATGTATGCCGTCATACTTTGAACGACAAAATTATTTTATGTCTACCTGTGCGAATTTCAAACGCGCAATTTTACACCAGTACTGAAAACCTTCCATCCTTTACGGGTGGATTTTACATAGATAAATAAAATCGTATAATATAAGCAAAATGAGGATGTTAAATTTGATGTATGCCTTTCTGTGCTTCTTCGTTACATTTGTTGTTTTAATGTTGACTGCTGTACCCCTATTTCTGATATTTTTACCTATTGCACATGTGTTGTGTCTTTGTTTTGTTCACGCATCGTTGACAATGTAATGGAATTTGATGCGACTGTCATACAAGTGAGAGGTTTAGCTAGCTATAAAACCAGGTTCAATCCACCATTTCCTACATAAGAAAATGCCTGTACCAAGTCAGGAATATGACAGTTGTTATCCATTCGTTTGATGTTTTTGAACTTTTGAATTTGCCATGTGATTTGGGACTTTCCTTTTTGAATTTTCCTCGGTCATTATTTTTGTGTTTTTAACCGGATTTTTGTGACAAAAATGTCGGTTATTGATTTGGGGGTGTACGGAGGGCGGGCGGCAATCAAATGTTGTCCGTGCATTAACTCATGAACCGTTCAACCAAAGCTTTTAAAATTTTAATATGTTGTTACTGACAACTGAATGAAGGTCAAGTTCAATAATGGCGATTTTGACTTGTACCGTTCAGGAGTTATGGTTCTTGAAAGATTGAAAAATGGAGTTTCCAGTCGTGTCCGTGCATTTACGCATGAACTGTTCTACCAAAGCTTCCCAAATTTTAATATGTTGTTACTGATGACAAAATGGGGGTCAAGTTCAATAATGACGAATTTGACTTTTACCGTTCAGGAGTTATGGTTCTTGAAAGATTGAAAAAAGGAGTTTCCAGTTGTGTCCGTGCATTTACGCATGAACTGTTCAACCAAAGCTTCCCAAATTTTAATATGTTGTTACTGATGACAAAATATATGTCAAGTTAAATAATGACGATTTTGACTTATACCGTTCAGGAGTTATGGTTCTTGAACGATTGAAAAATGGTGTTTCCAGTCGTGTCCGTGCATTTTCTCATGAACCATTCAACCAAAGCTTTTGAAATTTTTATATGTTGTTACTGATGACAAAATAGAGGTCAAGTTCAATAATGACGATTTCGACTTTTACCGTTCAGGCGTTATGGTTCTTGAAAGATTGTAAAATGGCGTTTCCATTCACGTTGTTGCATTTACTCATGAACCATTCAATCTAAGCTTTTCAAATTTTAATATGTTGATAGTGATGACAAAATGGAGGTCAAATTTGATATTGACGATTTTCACTTTCACCATTCATCAGTAATGGTTCTTGTGATATTGCCAGGACACAAATAAATATTAATAAATCCGGTTTGCTGTCGTTGTGACAGCCTCTTGTTACTTTTTGCAATGAAACAAAAATAAAACAGCTAAACATTAAAATATCCGGTATGTCTATAAAATCCTTGAATATCAGACTGATTTATTTCCTGAATAGCTTTTATCACGGCTATTTTAAGGTTTTTGCTGACAAGTTCCTTAAATCTTTCTTGTTTTATAATAGTTTTAATTTTTGAAAAACACATTTCGATGGGATTCAGATCCGGTGAGTATACCGGAAGAAACCCATAATCAAGGCCTTGCATATTAAAGAAAGTATTAAGGATTCACTCAGATTGATGGTGGTAGGTAGCGCAATTATCAACAATTATCAAATCACCAGGTAAAAAGGTCGGTCGGCCATAACAGTCCTGCGACAAACTTGCCTTGTGCCAAAAATTAAGATAACGCTCTGAATTTGAAAGACCGTCAACAAAATGAAAATACAAAACGCAGTCAAGACCAATCAAACAGTTTAAAGGTAAATTTGCACCTTCAATAAATCTCCCTATTTCAATACACGGTTCCCCCTTTTTCGAATGACCATAATTTCTGTTGCAGTGACTAATTTAAATCCGCTCTCGTCCATGAACTTGATTTGATGTGGCCTTTTAGTTTAGCAAAAGTCTAAATACGCTTGGGTATATCTCATATCATATTTCTCGGTGTAAATCTATCCCCGGACGGACGTTTCAGAAATGCGCCAACTATTAAGTGAGCGCGAAATAGCTTATTTATGGATGTATGCGGTTGGCTTAGTCAAATAATTTGGGCGGGTTCATACATGGGTAACCGTTTTCTATTCTTATTTTCGCAAAAAAATGACTGATCTCATGGGGTTAAAAAAAAAGAAATAATAAATGGATTTAATTACGTTTCGGCTAACAATGGCTAACAGAAAGGGAAATAACTATTTTCCAATGAACTTTTGGTTGCAAATGTGTTTATAATTTTTTTTCGGACTATGCAACTGCTTTACTTTTTTTTTTTTAAAGAATTGTATAACTAAATTTAAATGAAATGGTGCCTCTGTAATCTGTTATTTTCGGGGGGGAAAGGCGTTAATTTTTGTATTTTCCTACTTTTAATACCGGGCCAATGGTGTTGTCTCTTTTTGTTCTACTTATCGATTTGTTTCGTTGGTTTCGACTGCCCTTTTCCGATGTGACTTTATGACTAAAAAATGTATGCTCAATTGTTATTTTTCTTGTGTTTTTTTTTTTATATATATATTTTATGAAATCCATAAATATGTTAATACATTGTTCCTCACAACTGTTTTACTAAAACAATTTAAAAGGGTCTGAATGTGGGGTCTTTCATTTCTGTGTTTCATTATTCACGTTTGAGGTAATTTTCTGTATTCTTTATAGATTCGCTATTCTATATCTACTTTCACTAATTTTCTCTAATCCTTCTTTCTTATTTTATACTCTTGTCTTGCAGTTTTTAATATTATAATTTTCTGTTTTGTAAACCCAATCCACACCCTCATATAACTTTAGTTTACGGAAAGTGAGTAAAGCTTGCCTTTCAAAAAACAAAAAAAGCCCAGTGGTATCGTACAAAAGAGGGGATTTAGTACAATGATAACTTTGATCTATAGCAGTTCATTTAACATGTATGAAGCTAAAATAACATGATGTTTAGAAATAGAGTTTCAGACACAGAACAAAGATCTTGATCATGGACACGACACAAGTTCAAGTAACGTATGAGCCTGGGGAAATAAGAAAGTTCAATATTCCAGAAACTCCATGCACGTATGAGGAATTAAAAAGTGACATTCAGTGTCGGATACCTAGCTTAGTAGGGAAAATATTTGGAATCCAATATCTCGACGATGAGAAAAACTGAAAAATTGCCGTTAGTGATACGTCTATATCGGAAGCGTTTAGATGCTCAAGGGAGATCGAGGGAACATACACGAGACGGATGAAATTGAGAATTTTTGACGGATGCTCTCCACAAGTTAGTGGTTTTTCAACAGATATGAGAGATGTTATGGAACCGAAATGCTTATTCGAATCCAGCAGAGATCCTGTTGAAGCACTTGGGTCCGATTGTAAGCGTCAGTTACGAAAAAGTGTGTACAGATCTCCATTACAGTTGTTTATTGATGAGCTAGAAAATGAAGTTCATTTTAAAAGTGTGGAGTTTGAAAGCTCTAAAGAACACCTCAAGTCTTTGGAGAAAATGTTCACCAATCCAAATTTAAATATTGACAAAACTAAATCTCAGTGTGGACAGTGTCACATGAGACTAGGACATACGAAGCGGAATTGCGAACTTGGAGTTTGCGAAGGTCCACAGATGTGTAATGATCTTGACAAGCACGATGTTGAGAAAAAGCAGTTTTACGACGCATCTACAACAGTCAAAAATATAACCAAGGATCTTGAGAAGGTGAAACAAAACCTTCATTTATAAAAGCAGACATATGAGAACACATGCGACACATTTTTCAGTAAAGTGTTACATTTATACCTCATCTTGTAAACACAAACACAGATAAATACTATCCGGTAGGAAGTTTTGGTTTTAGACAACTTTCCATGGGTGCAATTCATCCTGACATTGAAATTTTGGATAAACATTACCGAGGTATTATACCTAAAGATTTGGACTCGATTGATCCCCCAAGGGTGACTGGGGAATAGAAATATGGTCACGCTTGCCGAAGTGGGGCGTCCGTTTGGCTGTGCGGGATGTATCAAGTTCGCAGTCACGTCCGGTCAGATTGGGGACGTTAAATCCTATGCCTCGTGTAAGGAGAGTGCCACGCTCTTTGCACGTTAAGAACCCTTGCAACAACACTTTGAGGGGTCCGTAGGTGGCCTGTTGCAAGGCAAAATGTATGTCCCTATCCAATATACCCTCATTTTCCAGTGGCAGTCTAAATTTCACCGACCATCATCCGAGATGCCCACTATTATGACAAGACCTATCTATTGTATTTGTTGTGAACTTGTTCTCGTCCTGAATATGCATGAAATATTTGCCACTGGACGTTAAGCAACCAACAATCAATCAATCAATCAATTGGACTCGGTTGCCAGGTGTTTTGGTCAAATTTTGGAGAAGTATCAAAAAGATAATCACGGATCAAAAAGAAAAACCAAAGAATCCAATCCAGAGATTTATGGAGGAGAGAGGCGTCGAGTTTCCAAAATTTAAGACCCATCAAACGACAACAACTACTACAACTAGTTCAACAGAAACTTCCGCGAGTGCTCCTCCCGTACAGTATATGCCAACATATGGATATTATCCGATGGGACCAATGCCAATGCCGTTTCAGTTTAATGCATCGCCATTAATGATGAACCAAAGAAGAATGCCAGTAGGGTCTCCTTTGCCGATGTTTGCAATCCGACGCAGTCCCCTAGTTTTGGGTGTACTGAGATGGACACAGTAGGTCCTGATGCATTTGAGGATGAGTCGGAGTTCATTGCCTGTTTACCTCCAAAGAAGCGAAAACTGTAGAATATTTTACATAATCATTATACTCTTAGTTCAACTCCGAAAATGCATTTTTTTCGTGCTTTCAGTTATTTTTAGTTCAGAAAGACAGTATTTCATGTTGTGCTGTATCAAGATGGTATGTAATGTGCATTAAAACGGACAATCAGAACGTTAAAAAAAGGTTGATCAGTTGAACTTTAAACAATGATAATTTGGATTTAATTATTTTGAAAATGCAAATTTCAGTGATGTTGACTTTATGTATAAGAAATATGATTAGCCATAAAGACGTTGGTGTTTTCTTTGTTAGGAGATTAGTTTCCTTGCGGGCTGAAAATTATTCCCACTGTTGCCTCCATTTTGTTGGATGAAACCATCCGATGATAGAGATGCAGTATGATTGTTAAGATACAACTATCGATAGAACCCAACCCCACCACAATAAAAAATGTCTGGCTCGGATTTCAACATTTGGCAAAGTCCTTTTCGTAGTCTGTTCGGCAATATATAAGTTTTCATCCTGTCTGAGGCAAATTCAGTTCTTACCAAGCAAAGCGAAATCGTTAATAATGCCCCTGTTGATTTCAAATGTTCGGTCCGTAATGTACAACTATGGAGATGTAGTATGATTGTAAATGGGCCATCTATCCATCGGATAAAAAGATTATTTTTTATATATGAACAAATCCATCAACAATTAGTAAAACCCTTGTACAGTTTGTTGAGCCAAAATAAATATAACCACCAGGGCATATTTTCGACAATTTTGTGTAATTTATATATTCAATTCTGAACCTGGGGCATGACACGTCGTTTAATGGAAGTTCATTTTCCTCCCCTTCCCTCACTAGTGAAATTTGCAAAGTGCATGATTGTTAATGAGAAAACTATTCCTGTCCCAAGTCAGGAGCTTCTGGACTTTGTTAGTCTTGTATTATTTTTAATTTTAGTTTCTTGTATACAATTTGGAGTTCAGTATGGCGTTCATTATCACTGAACTAGTATATATATTTGTTCAGGGGCAAACTGAAGGACGTCTCAGGGTGCGGGAATTTCTCACTGCATTGAAGACCTGGTGGTGACCCTCTGCTGTTGTCCATTCTATGGTCGGGCTGTTGTCTCTTTGACATATTCCCCATTTCCATTCTCAATTTTACATGGACACAAAAAGATGTGAACAAAAAGATGTGAACAAAAACATGGTTTTCAACAGTAAAACGAAACCCTTAGCATACTATGCCACGGTGTGATGAAGTGCGAAATGGTTGCAAAAAGAATAGCAATGACCAGATATATAGTGTTCCGTCTTTACGATCCAAATCAATGCACAAGTAAAACATTTATTCATCTCACAAGGTAAAACAAATACATCGCCATTGATACTAGCTATTATGTTTTGATGTTTAGCATTTGTCACATATTTACAACAATCAATCGATAAAAGCGCCTGATATTTGGTACATATAAAGATGTGGTATAATTGTCAATGATGCGACTCTTCCACAATTAGATCAAATGACACAGAAATTAACATCTATATTTCACCGTACGTCCTTCAATAATGAGCAAATCAGATACCGCATAGTCCGATATAAAAGGCCCCGAAATGACAAATGTAGTTCAAACAAGAACTCTAATGACCAAATTTAGGTAAAAAGATATAAACGAAAAACAAATATGCCACACATCAACAGACGATAACCACTAAATCCTGGCTCCTGATTTGGACAGGCGCATACAAATAGTATTTGGCGGGGTAAAACATGCTTTGTTTGCTTTTTTATTATTTGTCAAATGTTACATGTTGGTTTTGCTGTTGACACCGAAGTTTAACATTTCCCATACCCGATCAAATTTAATACACAAATTCGAAGTGCATGTAGTGTACTAGACCGACAAATAGAATAGAATAGAATTTTTTTTTATTTCCCACGTTAAGGCCCCATAAAGGGCATATAATCAGATACATTTGATTTACGTATAATTGGTAACAACAATATATATAATATACACCATTTGGTCCAAAGTCAACTAAGCCGGACACATTTTTCGAACAGTCTGAAGACAACCATCATGTATTGTTCTTCTAATTGTGGAATACTTTAAGAGTTTCTCTTAAGTTTGTCGACAACTTTTATTCATTTGAACGGTGTATAGCTTGACATAGTGTAAAGACAATTATCTAAAGTCGAATGGAAACTTTGAGAGGTTTAACTAGCTAATAAAACCAGGTTGGTATCATGCAGCACCAAGTCAGGAATATGACACCAATCCCTTTCGTTGATTGATCATATAGTGGAGCGTATGGTTTAGTTGGTTAATTGAGGCTTTTCTTTCTGATTGATTTGTACCTTGGACAGTTTTTTGGTTTTTTGTTTTTTTTGGATATTTTTGTCGTTTATTAAGCATTGACGTTATCTTCTTCCTTTTTAAACATTTAAAAACAGAAATAACATGTCAGTGGCGAAAACATTGACGATCAATGTATTTAAATGGAGACGTATAGACTGGTTGGTACACCCAGTTGTCCTATTGTATGATTCCACCCCAAAAAAAAACAACAAACAAACAAACAAAACCTCACACCTTTTGAAAATGGCTGGATCCGCCTCTGCATGTGCATGGGATCTAATTGACTTTATATCTCCGTGACGCCTTGAAAAGATACAACATTTATCAAAAGTAAAACAAAAGACTTGAATAATATTTAAAAATAACTATAACTGCAAGGGAAAATCCCGATCATTTGTGTGAACAAATACACATTACACCCATTGATTCATTCACAAAACTCTTGCTATGTTTATCACGTGAGTTGTTAGCATGTGTGTCTGGACGGGGCTTCAGAGCTTGGAGGTCGAATCAGGTTTGAAGCGACCAATGACAATGGTCGTTTCTTTACGTGTTGATCCAATTAAGTTTTGTTCACTGATCGTGTCGTAGGACCTTTCGCTAAACTTGAATGCATATGAGTGTACGATTAGTTAACTCAAACTTAAATCAAAACAAAATGAAATGGGCGATACATTATCTTTACCCTCACACATGAATAGAACAGAACAACGTAAGAATTACAACTACAAACGATAAGACTTTGACAATAACAAATAAATACTACATCAGAACTAAATACAGGCATTTTAGTTTAAACAATATTTATTCAGATAAATCAACATGAAACATATTATACAATGAAATAATATTAAGGATTCAGAAACAAGCAATTTGCTTTTACAAATCTGTCTCCTTTTACAAAAAATAATACACTTATTGAACAATACACAAATATAAATACTGGCATGCTCTGTAATAAATATATGAATATGAAAAAAGTGAAAAAAGAAGAAAAAAAATTCATGAGAAAAATAAAATAAAAATAATAATAAATAAACGTGAATTATTGTAATGTATACAGTGTGAAATGCTTGGGTTCCAGGCATTTTGGATAGAAAACTACTGTGACACATCTTATAGCAATGCGAATTCACACTTATCAAAACAGTGAAAATTTGATAAGTCATAAGATAAGTCAGAACAGAAATAAAAGCATTATTTTCTCCACTTTTGGCAATCTTCTAGATTTCACTGGGATCATCTCTTTGTCCAAACTGAAGACTGCTACGAAAACACCAGGGCTCGACATCCTAACGCTATGTAACTGCTTATAATTTACTTGCTTACTTTCCCCCCAATTCGCGAGACATACTATCGTGGAAATCATCAGACGTTTCTCACTAACAAAATCAAAAGTCTGACGAACTTCCAACTCAAAAACCAATCAAAAAGTCCAAGTAATTTCAATGGTATATCAAATTCAAAAAGTTTGTTTCAACTGACTCACAACTGAGATAAGAACAGAAATAAAAGCATTCTTCATTGCTTCTGTGTTGCTTTTATTTTAAATTTATTATAACAATGTTTATAATGAGTTCATGCACAACACCTTTTTCCCTTTCGGTCATGTTGATTATTTACTTTCCTCTTTAAATTACAAAGTTTAATACCTTAAATGCTTGTGTTAATGTTTTAATAGATATGATGAGAAGCATTATTATTTAATTACTTGTGTTATAAGACTAACCAAACATATCATTTTCTTATACTTTTATGCACATACAAGTGCGTGCTCCCATGTAATCTATTGTTACCAACATGGAAAGCATACAACTTGTGCTTTTCAAATTATTGAAATATCTAAGTGTTTATAAGCTGTGTCATCGCGACACAAATACATAAGACGAGCCCAGTCGAGAAACATTTCTGGATTTAATCCATTATTATAAACAAGGGCTGCTACAATGATTATTTTCCAATGTTTAATGTGTGTTGTCCAGAACAATTGTCTTATATTTATTGGCAATGTTTTACTTCACCAACTTGCGCCTGAATATCTGACCACATTTTTCTTATTTGGTTATCTCTGAGAGGTGTTGATATTGGGTTAAACGACATTTCCTCTTTCAAATAAAACACATTTATCATATTATATAAAAGAACATGTACACTCAAAGATCACTATTCGTATGCGAGTAAACATAAAAGGAATTCTTCTAATTTGTATGCACGGTGAGCAAACATCTGATTAATTCTACTAATAATATATTCATTGTTCTGTCTCTAGTCATGGGTAAAGAAGATTATCTCCTTCTCTGCTTCTCTCACGTTCGCCCTCTTCTCCTTTCTTTAGAGGTTTCTGGAACTGATAGGCTATCAGACACAGCATGATGAAACACCACTTGGTCACTTTAACCATCGGACGTTTCGGACACTTCTGACATCCTTATCAACTTTTCGTTTTCAGACATGTTTAGTCTTTTTGAAAATTTGATGCTCATATCTGAAGGTGAAAATAAGATTCAATTTGACAAGTAGATAAATATGTCTAATCCTACAATTCCGAATATCCAAACTCTACACCCGGTGTCCTTTCCCTTGTGGTATTTACACTTTTTACCACCGAAAAGTGACTCATCAAATTTCATCGAGAATATATTATCAAAGACATACTGCGTAAACATTTGTCTTAGCTGTTTTGCCCAGATCACTGCAGTTTATTATAAGGGAACTACCATTTAAATTTTAAGGGGGTGGTAGGTTGAAAATAATGTCCTGCCTTTTTTATTACATAAATTGTCATTCTGCCCTTTGTTTAACTCAAAACTCCTGTCCTTCCTTTTTTCAAATTTCATTCCAGCTCCCACTTAAAAATCAAAAGGTATTTCCCTAAGATATACCGGCGTTGACAGAGTAGGCATGTAAAGAATTTCCAGATACCCCCTAATAAATTGTTAAACCTACCGGCAGTCCGTATGTGATTTTCTGAAGTAAGAATACGTAAATATTGAGTATTCATGATTATTTTATTTTGAATGCATCGGAAGCTCTGACTACCTTGTTTATCCTTGCGGTCACCTATCTGGAATGGCTTACTGCATATTGTGTAGTCGTAGTCTGTGAGAAAGTTTTCTTGCTTTTCTCGGTCCTGAATAACAGCCGTATGGATCTAGGCCATTGTACAGCAGGACTTGTACAAAATGTACATCTCTGAATTCTCTGCTTTAGCAACTCACAGTGTTGAGATGCTTTCAACAATTTATTTTGTGTATTTCTGATATATAAAATTGGAGTATATTAACGGAATACTGTTTTCATGATTTCCTTGATATACACTCTAGGGTATTGATGACCAGCTTTTCTTGCATGTATGCTATTCCTTTCAAACGCTCTGTGGAGATAACACCGGGTGTTGGGTTTGTTTTTTTATTCACTCTTAATACTTTAACCTCGGAAGTATTCCTATAACGGAATAAGTGTGTTCTATCGTACCTGCTATTCAAAAATGTTAGGGGTGGGTTGGGATCCCGCTAACATGTTTAACCCCGCCGCATTCTGTATGTATGTGCCTGTCTCAAGTCAGAAGCCTGTGATCTATTGTTGACGTTTGCTTATGTGTAACATTTTTGATTTTCTCATGCTCAAACTGATATTTAGTTGCACCAGTTAGGCGAGAAAACATTGATGTTACAGAGGCATCACAAATCTCATGCCGGAAGACTCTTTTATATATAAAAAAAAGAAGATGTGGTATGATTGCCAATGAGACAACTATACACAAAAGACCAAAATGACACAGACATTTACAACTATAGGTCACCGTATGGCCTTCAACAATGAGCAAAGCCCATACCGCATAGTCCGCTATAAAAGGCCCCGATAAGACAATGTAAAACAATTCAAACGAGAAAACTAACGGCCTTATTTATGTAAAAAAGAATGAACGAAAAACAAATATGTAACACATAAACAAACGACAACCACTGAATTACAGGCTCCTGACTTGGGACAGGCACATACATAAATAATGTGGCGGGGTTAAACATGTTTAGTCTGTCCAGATGACATACTCTGAATTATATATTGCACAACAGAATGTTCTTGTCTCTGGTGATCTATTATTTTGTAATGATGTCCTCTATGGTCTGTTTTGAGTCCAATTTGTAGCGGTATTGTCGATATTGTCCGTGCATAATCCATTTTAATTTGTTTATGAACGCGCAGACGATAGATGAACTGTGTTTTTTACAGGGAGGGGTTTTAAAGTTAGAATAGCCAACTTGAACGTTGCGGTATCTAGGTCAAATATGTCAATTTCGTAATGTAACACATTGTTGTCAACAAAAATTTGTATCATTTTTTAGTTTGAAAGTGTTTTAAGTTAATGAAATACATTAAATGCATACCAATTTGATAAAATTCATTTTTCTACAGTAGTCAATATACGCATGTGCAAATTAATTTTATTGGATTTAGAGCATGGGTTTGTTTACAAAGCTAAAGAAGCACGTCATATTAGAATCAAAAAAATCTAAATGCGCAAAGTTGCACTTCTGTCTATACATGTAGGAAGATATGGTATGAATGACAATGAGACAACTTTCCATCCAAGTAATTTTATAAAAGTAAACCATTCTTATAGGTCAAGGTACGGCTTTCAACACGGAGCCTTGGCTCACACCAAACAGCAAGCTTAAAAGGGCCCCAAAAAGTGTAAAACCATTTAAACGGGAAAACCAATGGTCTAATCTAAAGGGAAACGAGAAACACTTATGAACCACATAAACAGACGGCAACCACTGAACATCATATTCCTAACTTAGGACAGGTTCAAACAAGTGCAGCTCATTTATCAGATTAACATATCGTCCTGAACTTTCATGAAGTATTTGCCACTGGACATTGAGCATCTAACAACCATTCAAATAATTTTACATTTGAACACACCCGCGAAATTGCGGGCATTTAGAAAGTGATTGGAAGTATGTAAACTGTTGAAGGATGAAGTTTTGTAGAAGATTTTATCACTGGAGAATTTCAGGAAAGTGACCAAAAATCATAGGTACCTGAATTTGGGACAGGACAGTTTTGTAAGCCCTCCCCCTTTCTTTCAAAGTCTGTCATTTTTTGTTTTCCGTCAATTTTAATTATTTTCGCCCGTGAGGAGTAAATTTGAAATTGATTGTAAATAGCAAATACATTATTTACTAAAAATTGTGTGTAGGAAATCTTGTCTACGACTTAAAAGTACGTGCGATGACGGAAACAATACTCGGACGCCTATATTTTAGTTTTTCTCCCAAAATAACCAAGACTAAATAATCGTAAGCAAGGATGACAAATGCGACTATGCATGGTACCTATAGGACAAAGAAGCATGATGATTAGTTAATTGTGGAAGGGGGAGAATCGACACACAAAATAAGGTCTTCTCATTTAATAGTATAGAAGATACGTCGACTTCGTTGTAAATAAAAGAGTATGTATGCCTCCTTTTGTACCTCCTTTTGAATAAAAACGCCTCTGAACCATCTCATTTATAATCTAAGTGGTGTTCTTGTAAATTAAGTTAACTATAATAGTAATACATTTCATATCTATGCTTATTCAACACATGTTAATAAAAAAAAAACGGCTGGTATAGAATTTCTAAATTCTAAACGAATTATACAGACTATAGGGGTCACCTTAGTTCTAGAATTACATGTATGTGCAAAGCGATTTACATAGATAAATAAATAACAAAGTCTAGGGAATATGTATAGTTATTTAAGTGTCGCTCCCTAGAAAAGATAATATACTATCCAATGATTACTTTAACTAAAATAGACAATGCCCATGGGGTATATTAATTAGGTATTCTCAGTAACTTTGAAAATATTTTCCACCCGAATGTAAAACGTTAATTATTTTTCTCTAATAAAAAATATCGTCGGAACAATGTCCTGACAAAATACTGATTTGAAATTAAAACTGTATTGCGTATTTTTCGACCACGACTTGATGTTAAGTATTAGCGGTATCAAAAAAAATGTAGGCACACTTATTTTACAATTATTTAACCTATTGATTACACAAGTCGATTAATTTGATAAATGGTCGCTTATTTGCATCAATATAAATCAGGTAGCGACAGACAAGAGTAATAGTAACTGTGAAGTAAGGACAAGTAAAATATAAAAGAATGATGTAGTATTCAATATAACATCTTTAACTGAGAAGACTTCAATCAAAGGGCAACCCAGTCTCCCACAAACAAAAACCTGATATTGGCTTTAACAAAACGAAATTGACAAGCGAGATATGATTTATAATATTAATTTTATATATTTATTCCCATGTAGACGTTGCATATCTGAGTTTGACATATGATTTGTTAAGTCTATGCGATACACATTAACAGTTTATGTTTTAACAGCAAGATAACAAATTAAATGACTGTGTTAGACATATGATGAGAAATTGTCGCAACACAGCTTGGTGTTATATAAGACTTTAAAATCAGGAGATACCAGAAGAAAAAAAATTTCTCTCAGAAGAGGTAAGTTTTAAACATTTATTTAACACATGCCATTTGTACCTGTAAAGAATATGACTGACTATCTTTAAAATACACAAAATATATATAACATACAGCAAATATAGTACATAATTTTTATCTTATTTTTAATTACTGAAATCCAAAAGAGAGTGAACATTTTTAATTTTAGTTTATTTACATGATTTGGAGTTTAGTAAGGCATCTAATGTCACTATACTAGTATACATTTTTGTTAATGGGGCAGCTGAAGCACGTCTTCGGGTGCGTGATTTTCTCGCTTGGTTGAAGACCCATTGGTGGCCGGCTTCGATTTTTATCTGCACTTTAGTCGGGTTGTTGTCTCTTTGACATGTTCCCCATTTCCATTCTCAGTTTTATTCGTATATTGTTTATGAGAACTCTTGAATAGACCCTACAGATAGTATATTTGAGAGCAATATTCCATTCAATCAGTTCTTTTCATTATTTAAATAATTTTATAATAAATTGCATTTATTTATTTATTTATTTACATCGACTATTTTAATACTCTGTTACTACCAAATAAAGTTTCCAAACATATAGTATGTACTATTATCACGTTTCATAGTATTCAAAATATGTTTTTTGAAATCTGCTTCTAACTTAAATATAACTGTTACAACATATGACAACAAAGTATCCAGAAACATCGTTCCATAGTGTATTCTGAAGAAGACGACTACATATCAGTTCATAAAAAGTCTTTAAAAAGGTTAAAAACGCCATTAAACACTAAAAACTGTAACAACTCGGTGTATTTTGTAATTGTGCAACCGACTTAGGGGACGACCATTTGATATTCTGGGTGGAAGAGGGGGTGGGGGTAGGAGCAGGAGGATTTTGAAAATAAATAACTCAGCCTTGATATTCACAAAAATAAATGGTTTGTTCTGTGGTAGTTTGAAAATAAATTACCTGACTTGCAATGTATTGAAAATAAATAACTTAGCAGGTCTAATTGAAAGTATGAGATGGCACCAGATTCTTCATAAATTCATCTTTCTTCAAACAAACAAAAACACTTCCCAAATCTTTTAATAATAAAAGTATAACTATTATTTAAATATACTTAAAATGTCTGAAAATTGGTTTCATTTAACTTGAGGTATAATTTCTCAGGAACACTAACCTCACTTTTATTTACAGGACCGTAACTACATTGAGGCAAATGCCTCGTGTAGGAAATTTAAAATCTAAACGCTTGTCTCCATATCAAATTGTGTTTACGGCGAGTGCCTTGCAAGAAGTGAGTTCTATTCTCCCTTAGACCTAGTCCCTGATTTTTCGGGATCAATGTTTCTAATTTATTTGTCGTTTGTTCATTGATTGTAATCTGTTAGTGTTGCATTCCTTTTGTAAATTAGTAATTTTGTTATTAACTTAATCATGAGCAGCAACAGACTTAACTATGTGAATTATATTTTTGCTTTATCATGCATATATTGGTCTTTTGATGTTGTCCCTAGAAACTTAAGTCTTACACTGAATCTATACATTTTGCTTTAAGACCAAAATATTGTCCAAAAATTATTTTAACACAACTTGCATTTTCAGATTAAGAAAAGGTCTGGGGAACACCCAGAAAGCATAATATAGCATAATTTTTCTATATCTTCTTGGGCCTTCAGCGGCTCTAAAACCCTTAAAAAAAAAACATGTTTAATGTTTGCCAATACTTTTAAAAAAGGCTACTTACAACCAAACTTTAATACTGTGTCTATATGCTATACATGTATAGACAGTTAGGAATATAGAACATTCAATTCTGCAGAGGATGATGATTGTTTCCGATAAAATGACACATAATGACTTGACTATACATGTATTATTTATAATAAGCAAATACTTTTAAAATTGTATGTTTTCGAATATTATGAATTTAGTTGTGAAAATAAATTATCAGTCCCTTGCTTTAATGAAAAATCTTGCTGCAAAAGTGCAGAAAATATAGAATATGTCCTCTTAGTTTACAAAAACAAATAGCCGATCAAAAACAACTCCTCCTGATCACCCCCCCCCCCCTTTTTTTTTCCCGAATATCAAAAATGGTCGTCTGCTTACGTACGTTATGTTTGATATCTAAAATAAGTTAAGTTATTTATAACGGCATTAATCTTCAATAAAAATGACTGAGATATGAACCCAAGCTGCGATGCTGGACATAACAATCGTTTTGTACGTGGTCTGCATTTTTTGCTTATCTATTTCAATTATATCTGTCACATTATATTATACAATATTAAGTACCATGTTTGTTGTTTACATTCTGCTTGTATCTGAATGTCATTGTAACTTGTAAATGCCCCCTGTGGTACATTGGTGTGAATAATAAATGTTTGAATGTATAGAACGTAGGCTGAGCAACTTATAATTACTGTAAAATATTAACAAAAATGTGATCGTTTCATCACAATAAATGTCGCCAGGATAAGCCTTACACTTAAGTTGTTGTTTGATATTAACCGTTACCGTTTACATGTAGAACTTTTGTGAGTGAAATGAGGTTAATATATAATCAACAGATGGTAATGGTAATAAAAGCAAACCTCTTAATAGTCTAGAAAGTTATGATGATTTCATTTAAACTGTCGACAATATGACTTCAACATGTCTATTAAGAACTATAGTCTAGTACTTTCTTCTAAGCGGTTACCTTTTGTCCAGGCAATCCGTGAAGAAAGCATGATTCTCTTGTATTATCAGATATAAATGATTATATGCTATACCAAGAGATAATTAAAAACAATGAGTCAAACACTTCGATCGCATTTGGCGATTTGAAAAAAAAAACATTCAGGTACGTAGGACTTGGTTATGGTTGCAACAAAAAAGAGAACATTTACTTTGTATTAATTTTATTCAATACGTTGTAAAATCCGTAGGAAAATTATTATTATTACGGAATCAACATCACATACAAGTGGGAGTTCAATCTAGTTTTAATACCCGTTTAACCAACCATTTGATTCGGAAAATGTCGGGAATATGACAGTTGTTAAATTAAACGTCACTGTTTGCCACTTGTTCAGTTGATTGAAATCGTTTGATTTTGTAAGTTTTTGTTGACTTCCCCTGTTTGAAATTACCTTCTAATTCGTTATTTTTGTTTTTGTAGTAATATATCTTGTCGTAAATTTAAGGTTTTTTATGAAAATTTTAATTTGTTTGTCAACATTTTTTTATCTTTCCAAATCCCAAATTGTGTTATTGTAATTAGTTATTTCATAATTTTCATGCTGTGTCCCCACTTGGTTTCAGGTTGAGAGAAACTGTTCGTAATCATCAATCGAACTAGTAGTACGTGAAAATAATATAAAACAATTTATAAATTCTACAAACATTTTAATTGGTCATATCTCTCATATCACTTTAGATACTTCCCTTAAGTGATGGTTAATACGAGTTTACTGTACTTGCTTACATGAATTTTAATTGCAATGAAATGTTTACGATATTTAAATCTTATGTTTTGATTATAACTATCTAAGTGCATTACGTGTTGATGACTTTTTGTTTTATTATTTTGTACAACTAGGACATTTCTTCAAAATAATTAAATCCACACAAAATTGGGAATTCTGTGAGTTTTATATATTTGGTAATTTAGGTGAATTAAAATTGATATTTAAAAAATAATTAGTCCAACGATAAAGGTTAACATCTTAGAACACGAAGAAGAAACATTGCAACTAGCTGTTTTGTATAAGTGTTTGTATTAAAAGATTATGCAACAACAGATTTCGCTTGTAATAACTGACTTAATAGTCATAAAAGATCAACACGAAAAGTAAGTGGGGAATAGAAATATGGTCACCACAGGTCTACTTCCAACTTGTGCGGGATGTACAAGTGCGCAGTCACGTTCGGTTAATATTGGGACGTTAAATTTTATAACTGGTTTATTGAGAGTGCCACGCTCCATAGGTTAGGACCCTCTTTTGAAAACTTATCGAGTGGTCCGTTTGTGTCCTGTTACAAGGCTATATCACGTGACCTACCTTTTGTATTTAATTAATTTGTTCGCGTCCTTAACCAGAGGCGGATTTAGGGGTGGGGGGGGCGGGTCCCCCCCCTTTTGGGAAAAAAATTGGTTGCTTATATAGGGAATCACTGAAGCATGACTGGAGCGGGCCCCCTCTTAGGACAGTCAGTGGGTCCCCACTTTTTTGGTCGTTACGAAACTAAGATCAATCAAAATATCCGAGAAGTATTATCTTTTATTCTATTCAGGTTCCTCTAAGTAGCCTGGGGTAAGAAATATATCACTACAGATCTTCTTCCGACCGTCAGTAAAAATTTGACAAAGTGTGGCATCTGTTTGTCTGTGCGGGATGTATCAAGTACGCAGCCGCGTCCGGTCAGGGACGTTTAATCCCATGCCTCGTGTAGAGAGGATGTCACACTCTGCACGCTTGCAACTTTTTCAACAACTCTTAGGTTGGTCCAAGACTACAATTAATTTGTAGTGCATTTCTTTTAGAACATAAATGAAAATTTTAAAAATCCCATCTGCGCTTTCTTAATGAAATTTTTACAGTGTGTTGTACAACTTTTGAGACAAGTTATATCAAAATTATAGAAAACGTTATCGGCTCCAACTCAAAATATGGACAATTTTATGTTGAGGGCGTCTTGAAATATTTTGACAGCTTCCGAAGTGCTATTTTTTAACCTTTTTCAGCTGAACCAAATCACTACTTTCCTTTAAAATTCTGGACCCAAATTTTTTTACAGTGTAATTTCACCCCCCTACTTGCAATTTGAGGCATTAAACATGGAGACACAAATTTTGAAGGGGTATAAAAATTAATGGCAAGAAACCCACTGTCAACACTAGGGACTATATTCGTGAACAAATTGTGGTCTCGGACCGGTTGGCCGTTGTAAGGCTAATTTTTTATCCCTATCAAAAATACCCTTATTTTTCCATGGCAGTCTAATATTACCTGAAGGACATATATGCCTCTTATATATTGTACATTAAATGCGAGCATTTTTAAATTAGTCATGCTGTGTACGCGTATTTCTTTGAAAGTTGTCCTGTTAGTTATAGTATAGTAATTACAGTGTAATCTGCCTAATCCGACACCCTAGTATTCCAAAATCCTGCTTTAATCGACACATTATCCCGGTCCCATAGTATGCCTATCCTTGCAAAAAATATACGAGTATTCTGACACCCTGCTAAATCCGACATTTTTTTCTGGGCTCCCTGATTAGGCAAGTTATACTGCAACTATGAGTGTAAATATACATTTTTCTTGTCCTTGAAATACCAACTATTGTCATCGCCTCGATCAATAACCCTTATCACTAGTCAATAAATGTATAATGTTATCCTCCCTCACTACGTTTGCAATTCCCTTAGTTTTTGTATACTAATTTTTGCCTTAAAAATGAATTTACGAATGTTTAAAATCTGTATACTATATTTGACAAAGACTAAACATTTGCCTCTATGACAAATGGAATAAGGTCATCTAATTAAAATCACATAGTTTTTTATCTTCTTGCAACATGTGTAATTGCTTCTTGTACCTCATCAGTTAAAATAGGCAATACAAATTTGAATTAAACATGATGATTCTCATGCTCGCTACTTCGCGGTAACCGTTGTCAAAATCATAATAACAAAAATTCAAAAGCACGTCCAATGCATGATTAACGGCAAATTCCAAGCAACAACGCATCTAAACTTTCATTCATGAAGATAATGCTGATCTTACACTAGCAAAAGTGTGTCCTTGAATATTTTTTTTTATGAAAAAGCCAAAAATAATCCACTGACTTCATAATAAATGTACCTCAGTATTCGGTTGATAAAAGGAATTTGGAAAATAAACGTGATATATTGTATTGATTGTATTTAAATACACGTACAAGTGCCCTTGAATTCGCGGATGTCATACAGAAGTATATTGCTTTCGGGCCTTATTTTCGGTTGTTTTCATCATTTATGGTATGTTATTACCTTGTTATGGAAATAAATTTTCTCGGATAAACAATATCAAAACAAAAGTTTTTAATCACATTTAATCGTTAAAACTAGATTTATCATTCAATTCATATGTCCGTGTTTTCTATTTTGAAATTGGAAAACTATGTATTCCAATTAGATCTCTCGTATAGTTTCGACATTGAATATAATTGACGGAAGAAAAACAATGTAAATGTTGAAAATAAAAGTCGTAGTATTCCTATTACTATAATACCAGTTTCTCCGATTTGGTGATAGACAGTAACGTTTATTAGTTGTAATGCTTTTTAAAACCATTATCGCAAGTATCATTCCCCCGATAAATGTACCACGTGTCCTTATTTCTATCAGATTTTGTTGGAAGTCATCAAATTGACTTCTTAGCGGACATACAAGGTTAATAGCCTAAATACGTGGAAATCATGTTTTCTGAAGAGGTTGGGTAAACAGTTTTTGGCTCAAATGAATCATTATTACGATATACAAAATAAATACGAATACACGAGTTGGAGGGAAACGCTTTTGAAATTCGAACGATCTTCGGTTTTCAACAATAAAACATTATATATGCAATGTGTTATGCAATATGTGAAGCTCTAATTCGCCACGAGGAAAAACAAATAACATATGCATGTGTACTATCACTGATCACCAAAAAACTTAAAATTCCCTCAAGGACTTTTATCATTCATTCATTAACAAAGATACGACTACGGACATGGTAACTGACTGGGGATAGGCGCAATGATATGTTACAAGGAAACTTTTTTTAAATCGGAAATGTACATTAAACTATGTCGAGAGAAGTTTGGGTTGGGATCTCCGCACAAAACATGTTTAACCCCAGCGCATTTTTTGCGCCTGTCTAAAGTCAGAAGCCTTAGTATGACGTCCATTATTACAGAACTAATACTCCTTTTGTTTAGGGACCAGCTGAAGCACGCCTCCGGGTGCGGGATGTTCTCGCTGTGTTGAAGACCAATTGGTGGCCTTCGTTTATTTTCTGTTCTTAGGTCGGGTTGTCGTCTCTTTGACACATTCCCTATTTCAATTTTCAATTGTATTGTCTGATAAACAAAATAAAACACTCGTAAAATAGATAAACGAAGATGTGGTATGGGTGTCAATGAGACAACTCTCCATCCAAGTCACTAGTTGTGAACAGTAAACCAGTATAGGCCTTCAACACGGAGCCTTCAAGTTGGCTGAAACCAAACAGTACAAATATAATAGAGAACGTCTTTATGTTACCAATGTGTTTCTACATAGATATCATACACGGTCACAAGTGTGCTCCAGAAAGACTTGGTTTTGTGTTTTTACTTGGACATTAAATTTAATTGATTCTTATTCTGCATTTAACTGTCTTTACTTTAGCACCTGCCTTAAATTTTAATCAATTAATTTTCAAGGTTAGAATATAAATAGAGATCAGCATATTTTCTCGAGTATTTCAAGGTGTTGATTGAAGTAGGAAAAAGTGTATTGAAAAAGATTGTTTTTTTGATTTTTCATACAGTTAAATGGTTGTTTGTAAGATCAAGAGATTAAATAAAAAATCTCATGTTTTGCGATCATATCCCACTGCGCTTGGTCTGTGATATAACATTTTTATTTGGAAATGCGATAAATTATATCAGTCATATGTTCTACATGTATAGATGAATTAATATAAATGCATGTATCTTAATAATAACAACTGCATTTAAAACAGTTTATTTGAGAAATCGAATATGCCGCGAAATGAAGACAGTTAGAGATTAGCACTCAATACATGTAGGTGTAGTGAAACAAGACCGTATTGAATGATAGGTTGTTGGTGTTTAACAGCACTTTCAGAGCTCATAGCAATTTCGTGACAGCCATTTTTCTAACAAGTGTGATACATTGATGATATACACATTTGAAAAAGATAGTATTGTCATGTTAATGGATTGAAATTCAAACATTAGAAATAATCTATTGAATTTGTCTTCGTCCTTATGAGTTTTGAATGTCCCTTTGGTATCTTCAGCCTTTCTAGAAAACAAATCGGAATTTTTATGTTGTGTGTATTTTATTATCAATACATATAAACAAAATGATCAACATGTAAAATGCACTTAGTGCAATCACGTTATCTACATGTTTAATTCGGGTTTTTTTTACAATGAGAAAATCTGTTAAGATGATCGTTGTTGATATGAATACACAGGTTTATTGGTTCAAAATTGATGCATGATCGACAAAAACTATTTATCCTATTTTGACAGATATCGGAAATTATCAGTAAAAATAACGGATCAAATTATTGAGAAGCAATATCTAAACAGAGATGCAAGGCTTATGGTTTCACACTCCAGACGCAACACACGGGTATGGTGTATGCATATCCTTTATTTTGGGGTATGGTATATCTATATGCTATATTTAGGAATAAAACACGAAGTACATGTACATCTATTTCATGACATAAGAATGTGATGTTAAATTTATTTCTCAGTCAATTTAAGAGAACCATTGCTATTTGACGTTTTTATATTACTTTAGCCGTATTTGGCACTACTTTTTGGAATTTTGGATCCCCAATGCTCTTCAACTTTGTACTTGTTTGGCTTTATAACTATTTTGATATGGGCGTCACTGATGAGTCTTATGTAGACGAAACGCGCGTCTTTCGTACTAAATTATAAGCCTGGTACCTTTGATAACTTTTTTAAATCGGTGTTTAAGTCTATGCTTCGGTTGCAGCTACACTATACTGTGTTTAGCATCCTAGGCCACTCGGTCACATCTTATGCATGTCTCTTCGGTTTCATTTTAAATAAGGCGACAGCAGTTAGTTGATGTTCAGTAAATGATGAATGGTAACATTACTTTTCTCACTTCAGCACAATAATGCTCTGTTGATACAGGTTTAACCCTCTAGAAAATGTTTAACCTCCATGTGTTCACTCCCTACCATATTCCTGTCCGGAACATGTTGATCTTGTCCTGTGGTTTTTCTCATTTAATTAATAAGTCCATGAAGACCATAAGGCAAGCTGTTGGAATTTCATTGTTTTAATTATCTGTTGGTCATATGCATTTAAAAGCAGTATATCTATTGTACTATATACATAGAGACATGTGCATTGTAAAGTTCCTTCCTTCAAGTTTTATTTTGTAATTTTTATTTAATTATTTACTATAAATAAAAGAAAACAAGTTTTTTACAAATAATATATAGTTATGTCTATAAATTAAACGTTGAAATGTATTAAGAAACTTATCTTTAGCCGATAATCGATTGTTTTTTACAAAGCTACAACTGTTGCGTCAATGACATATATTTGCATTTCTTTCATACATACTTAAAGCATGCAACAATAATCATTCAAACTTGAAAAGGGGAGTACATTTCTTTAACTTGATTACATCCTCATTGAAGTATAACCAAAGCTTACGTTCTTACTCAATAAACATGTGTTAAAGAAACCAATCCTGAAATACTTCGAAATGCAGTGTTGATTATCAAGCATATTATACACTTTTGATATAAATTGTTCCGGCATCTGACAACCTAATATTTAATTATCAACGATTCTTAGACAGGTAGGTACAATTTTAATATTTGATATATATTTTACTGTTCTTTATATCGTTGAAATGCAAGGATTAAATAATTCCATCATAAGATATGTTATTTTTGCAACCATTGTTTTCTATGCCTAATTCTGCAATAATATTATCCATATGCATATATCTTACATATATACAGTCCGCCAAAAGTTAAGCACCACCGAATTATAACTGGCAATATTTTAAAAACTATTGCGAAATTAATATTAATGTTTGGTGTTATGAATTACCTTTCACATACACTACGAAAATGCATTACGACCAAAAAAATTGAACCCCGATAAAGCAGTCAAGCAACTTCTTATCAAATGTCATATGAGCGTTTACAAATACCCTGTTTCTCCAGGTGGTCGCATTAGTGTTCCTACATTGGTCCGTCGACTTCATAGAGGCAACCAAAGAGTATGTCGTGGTGTATAGAGACCTATACTTACAGGCAGGCACTCTACTGTCAGGTTTCAATGGCATTATGACTATCTATGCTTGAACATAAAAAGATGACCAAACACTCATTGATCAGATGCGATTCAGTTTCTTTTACTGCCAGTAAACGACATAATACGAATTTCGCGGGAAACAAAACGGCCTATGACCATAACAATGTTTGCACAAGGACTGCATTCAGTGCTGGTGGTGTTCCAGTACGGGGTTGCTGCTTATATCGTGATACGCTGGGTTTGCATAATCTGCTGGGTAACATAAACGGACAGAAATACAGGGATTTTGGTGCCTTAAAACATGGCAGTCCCTCATTTTAGTAATCCCCCACTTGCGTCAACATTGCCAAAACCCTGGTACATGGACGACAACGCTAGACCACACAGGGCAAGGATTTTAACCGAGTCCAAAGAGCAACAAGCCATTTACACTATGTTTTGGCCTTCCATGTCTCCATACATAAACTCTGTAAAACATGTCAGAGATGCCATTAGCGGAAATTTCGATCGCAGAGATCCACCTTCACAATATTTTGTCGATTTAAAAGTGGCATTTGTTCTTTAATGCAACAGATTTCCTCAACTAAAGTTTTGAAGGCTTGTACCGAGGATGATACGTCGTGATATGAAACTGTTCCGGAAGAGAGGTTGTTACACATGCTATAGACTCAAACATTGACGTTAAATTTGCCTATTATACCAAAGATTATGTGTTGAAAATTTTAATGATATTGGGTGATTAATTGTTGTAAAAAAATAAAATCACAATGAAACTTAAATTCCATTTCTAAATTGTGTAATTTACACTATTTCTATGAACAAAAAACCTACATGCATAAAACCTTCATAAGTGACCAATATTCTATTTGTGGTTTGTTTATGGTATACATTAGCAAAATTGCCATATGATTGTTTTCTTTTTTTCGAAGAATAATGGATTTTTTAAATTTGAAAAAAAATCGATGTAATAAAAATTAGTGGTGCTTAACTTTTGGCGGACTGTATATATAATTTACATCTCAGCATAGTTTTGTGTGGACGTAGCATCTGGCGTCTAAAAATATTTGTAACCTGTTACCTTTTGACGGCTATTATTCGTTTCTCTGTCTTATATTTTCTCCCATTTATCTGTTTATTTATTGTAACCCTGTCGTGTAATGTTGTCATTTTAATGTTATAATTAACACTGCCATTAAAGCGGGAGGTTTGGCATGCCACAAAACCAGGTTCAACCCACCATTTTTTCCTAAAATGCCCTGTACCAAGTCAGCAAAATGGCCATTGTTACATTATAGTTTGTTTCTGTGTGTGTTACATTTCGGTGTAGTGTCGTAGTTCTCTTATATTTGATACGTTTCCCTCAGTTTTAGTTTGTAACCCGGATTTGTTTTGTCTCTATCGATTTATTAATGTTGAACAGCAGTATAATACTGTTGCCTTGATATATTACAAACAATTCTTTTAATTGCAAGCAAGGACGAATAACCGCTAAAATTTAACCAGCAGTGAATAACCAATTTTGAATAACCCATTATTCACCGTCGAGTAACCTTTTGAGTTACTTGAATTGAAAATTAAAATTACGCCACAGACGTAATAAACCAACTGTCAACGTTCACGTTGCAGGAAGCCTATTGATAGACGAGAAAGTAAAGCTTTGGACATGCATCTAGTGCCAATGATATCATTTAAAAAACGGCCATTTTCAGGGCCAACAATATTTTACAAAAAGATTCTACCTTTGTTGTTCATGTACATACGAGAAATTGTAAGAACAAGTTAGATACAAATGTGTTTTCAAACGTTAACTTGGGTTTATTACTAAAGTCAATTATTCAAAAGACACTTCCACTAATTCAATCAGGTTTTTGTACATCTTTGTTACATAATTTTTAAGTATTTATAGTGATTAAGAATATAACACAATGTTGACTGATGTCCCCCTATTTATTTGTGTGGCTTTATTACTATTTTGATCTGAGCGTCGCTGATGAGTCTTATGTAGACAAAACACGCTTCTGTCTTATTAAATTATAATCCTTGTACCATTTGATGATAACTATTTTACACCACTGGGTCGATGCCACTGCTAGTGGACGTTTTGTTCCTGAAAGTATTACCAGCCCAGTAGTCAGCACTTCGGTGTTGCCATGAATATCAATTATATGGTAATTTTTAAAAATTTCTTGTTACAAAACTTTGATATATTATTTTACTAAGGATTTTCTTATCATAGGAATATATTACCTTAGCCGTATTTGGCATATTTGTTTGGAATGTTTGGTCCTCATTGCTCTTCAACTTTGTAATTGTTTAACCTTATAACTTTTTTTATCTGAACGTCACTTATGAGTCTTATGTTGACGAAAAGCGCGCGTCTGGCGTATTAAATTATAATCCTGGTACCTTTGATAACAATTTGACAGTTTTACCTATTATGTCTGTTTGTTTTGTTCACACGTCGTTTTAAATGTAATGGAATTCGTTGCGACCGTTACAGATGTGAGCGGTTCAGCTAGCTATGAAACCAGGTTCAAGTTGCTTATTCTTTTGTTTTCTATGTAGTGTCATGTGTGCTATTGTTTGTCTGTTTGTCTTTTTCATTTTTAGCCATGGCGTTGTCAGTTTATTTTTGATATATGAGTTTGACTTTCCCTCTGCTATCTTTCGTCCCTCTTTTTCAATCCACCATTTTCTGTATTAGAAAATTCCTGTGATATAACAGTTGTTATTCATATGTTGATGTGTTAGAGCTTTCGATTTTGCAATTTGATTAGGGAATTTCCGTTTTGAATTATCCATAATCGCGAGAGACAAAAAAGATATGCGATATACAACATTGAAATGTGTTCACTATTTATTATGACGAAGTTAACTCCGCCTTTACTTAACATCAGTAAAGGAACAAGTGACATAAAGCAACGTTGTTTGACAGGTATTCAAAAAGGTTAAAGTAGAATACCGCTGGTCAAGAGTCATAAATCGATTGAAAGAAAACAAATCCTGGCTACAAACTAAAACCGAGGCAAACAAATCAACTACAATCTTGGTAATATGAAATAGTTATCAAAGGTACCAGGATTATAATTTAGTACGCCAGACGCGCGTTTCGTCTACATAAGACTCATCAGTGACGCTCATATCAAAATAGTTATAAACCAAACAAATACAAAGTTGAAGAGCATTGAGGATCCAAAATTCCAAAAGGTTGTGCCAAATACGGCTAAGGTAATATATGCCTGGGATAAGAAAATCCTTAGTTTTTCGAAAAATTCAAAGTTTTGTAAACAGGAAATTTATAAAAATGACCACATCATTGATATTCATGTCAACACCGAAGTGCTGACTACTGGGCTGAAAAGAGGGATGTGAGATACCAGAGGAAAATTCAAACTTGTAGATCGTAAATAAACTGAAACTCCATGGCTAACCAAGAAAAAGACAGACAAAACAAACAAACAAACAAACAAACAATAGTACAACAGCCACAACATAAAAATTAAAAAAAAAAAACCGAACAACAAAAACAACCGTCAACTAACATAGAAACGGAACTTTTATATAAACCGCTATATTAATGACTTGGTACAGGACATTTTAAGAAAAAACATGATGGGTTGAAACTGGTTTAATGGCTAGCCAAACCTCCCGCTAAAATGTTCGCCCCTTTTTATATAGTGCACATTTCTTATTCAATTCGATATTCGTGTTTTTGCTGTAATGTATAAAATATCAATGAACGTTAATTCAATAGATGAACACCAAATGCTTCCTGTTTCAAAGTATTATTAGATGACTGTTGGATGACTATTATCACTCGCAGAACATATATTGCAGTTGCCAGCTTAAACAAAATAAAATCTAATCGAGACAATATTCAAGTATATGTAACAATTTTAAAAACGTTGGCATAAATCATTTACAAATACATGTAGATTTATAATGGAAATGGGGAATCTGTCAAAGAGCAGAAAACAGCCCCAGACCACAACATGTCTTCAACACAGAAAATCGCACACCCGGAGTCGAACTGTATCTACAATGACTTAAAAAAAACCACACACATAAAAAATACTGTCTCTGTCATCAACTTTATAATATTGAGACATCTCAAGTAGTGCATACCATTGATGTTTGTCCCTTATTGGCATTTCGTAATTTTGGTTGAAATGATATGTTTATTCCTGGTCATAAAACACGATAGCGAGCATAAAATGTCAAATTTAATCATTTTCCACACATACTATAAGCATTTGATCTTTTATTAAACTGAAAAATATCCCAAAAAATAAAGATGTTCCCAAAAGAGAATAATTATTATCGAGTTTCAAGAGACTTTTGGAATGCATGCATAGGTTCTTATAGCTTTATTTCCAGAATCAATATAATATTTCAAAGTTAAAAAAAAAAATAAAGACTAAATGACTTTATAAAACATAATCCTATACAATCTTTACGTTCATATTTCAAACTTTAATAACGGATAAAGAACATATCGTGATAAGTTATTGAATTTCATCATGAATGACATCATGGATGACGACTCAAGAAAGTACACAGTCTGTTAATCAAACCTTGTATTATCTCTCATAATAGTTGTAATAGTGACACGTAATCAAATAGACAAGCTGTTCGTACAAACAGCAAAGACACCAATTAGAACATTACAAGTGGCATATCAAAATTAAAAAAAAAAATCCAGCTATATGTATATGAAACTCGTAACAATAAAACTTATATTGGGGGACACAGCAACTACGTTTTAGACCAAAAGGTATTCGTGCTGCCTGACCTAAGTTACAAAGGAGTATACCCGACTTTACCCCTTTTTGGCCCCACAAAATAGCATTTTTAAAAATTGTAAAAACTGTAAAAACTGTAAACTTTTGGCTATTTATTGGAATTCATGTTGTTACACTAATATGGGCTCTTTTTATGATACAATGCACATGCATCAGGTACTACCACAGTTGATTCATGCAAAATTAAGGAAATCTTTACAATTTTAACACTTGTGCTATTTTCAATTTTTGGGGGTCTAAAATGGAAGAGGCCGCACTTGTGTTCAGTCTTAATAATCTAAAATAAGTTGTTTTCGAAAAATAATATGTATAAAGGTTGAGACTGAACACGAATGCGGCCACTTCCGTTTTAGACACAGACTATCGGAAAAGTTGTGTTTTGTGGCATATTTGAAAGATTCTTTATTCTCAAGCTTAAATTTGACTAAACCAGCTCAAATATTTTACATAAGTGCCTGAGAGTAAATTGTAGTTATATTTAATTATAAAAAGATGTGTAATGGTCTTTGCTTGCTTAATATATAAGTCTTCGTTACTCATATCTTAAATTAATTTTTTTAATATGAGAACCTTTTTTCAAAAGTTTTCACTTCCACCATTTTCTTACATCAGATAATTTCTGTAAAAAGTCTGGAGTATGACAGTTCTTATCTATTCGTTTGATGTGTTTGGTCTTTTTGATTTTGCCATTTGACTTTTTCGTTATGAATTTTCCTCTTTGTCCTTCTTCCATAACATTTATCGAAGATAATAGGCTTATAATTCGGTACGCTAGACGCACGTTTTGTCTACTTAAGATTCTCCATGGGACTCAAATCAAAAACCTGTGCAAAGAAAAGTAAAATACAATCAATTACGAAGTTGTCGCATTAAACACCAAACGATCAGAAGTTGCTTATCATACGGTTAAGACATTCTATACCTACGCAGATTTTTTTTGCTTTTTTTAGTTTTACACAGACTTTCAGGCTAACTTATCTCATGAGATACCATATCTCATTTTGAGACACCATTGTTTAACAAGAATGTGTTACTAGAAAGCTAAGAATTTGTCACGTATACTATAACCTGATTTCATAATCGTTATAAAAAAATATAAGCGGTTTTTCCCAAGAAACTTCAGCTTGTATTCAAAAGCCTTAGTATATGATGTGACCTTTATTACAGACGAATAGCGCTTTAAAAAGAGAGCACACATGACTTCAACTATTGGTTGATGAAGATTGTTTATAATTGATCGAAACCATCCGTGCAATATAGAATTCAGCCTCAAGCGTTCTTAAAAAGCAGCTCCACTGATTTATTTATATTACCTTGACCATTTTCTTCTTCACTGTGGAGCCGCCACCCTATACCAAACATCACATACATATTCAACTTCCCGGAAGGGAAGTTTTACATCATAGAACAGGCGTGAAAAATGTTTGTGTTTAAAAGATTTATGTTACAACATATTCCGTGCATTTACATTACTATAGATAATACATGATAAGAAAAAAATCAAGGGAATCATCAATGCTATATTTTAATTTTTGTTTTACTATTAAAAATCTTCGAAGTGAAAAGTTGATAGCTGTTTTTAAAGTAGCAAGTATTAAAATAGTTCAGACAAGCTTTCGTTGGGCACTTGGCAATATAACAGTGATAGTTGGCACAATAATGAATTTCGGATATCCAGTATAGTGACGAAAAATCAGTTTCATCTGTTTTGCATTCAACAAGAAATATGTTTTAAGATCTTTGGTATGTTTAGTTTTTTAAAACACATCTTTTTTTAACTCAGGTCGATTTTTAAAGCTTCATACATTATAAACAAAACTTGTCTTTTATTGAAAGCCTGTATTTTGTTTTATAGTCAAGTATGGTTATTTGATGCCCCTTGCGATCGGGTCACCTAACAACATACATTGATCAATTTGCATCATACACAAGTTTGTCATAGGTGTATACTGCATGTAATTCTGAACTGGATAAACGACCGTAAAACTTTTGCCCATTCAGAAAAGCAATTTGACAAAAATACCGAACCATGCGGAAAACACAAAACGTATTCGTTTCTTTTTCACCACATTCTTGCCAAACAACGACTGAATATACTTATCAATTAAAGTTGTGTTTCCTGCAGTTGATGAATCTCACCTAAAATATTTTGGTCCTTTGGGTTTGACATTTGTGGAGAAATGTTGTAGTTATACCGTTGCCAATCAGATTATTTAGGAATTTGAAATTAAAATTCAATTTGGTTCGAACTAATCATGATTTAAAACCGGTATCGTACAGATCTTTACAGAAAAAATATGTTTCTGTGAAATTATAATTAAAAACACATTATATCCGTTGTCGTGAGGTAGAAATGCTTCTCTATTATGGGTTAACAGTCTGTTGTGAAGATAGTAGATATTTGTTTGGTTCATATAAATATGAAATTATTAATGGTCTTTTGCATGTTTTGCCTCTCGGCTTTCATGTAAATAGACTCGAACCTAAAACTGAAAATGTTTGTAAATTAGATTAACAGATATATTTCTATATACTTCTAGCGATTGCACTTCTCTGCAGTTAACCAATTTTTTACAGATTCTCTCCCAGCAAGGGAAATAAATCGTATTCAATTCTAAAATTAAAAATATGTTCGGTCTTTCGGAAGTTAGTTTCCCGAATTTCATAATCGAAACGCACTGATATTTTAATTAGGAAGATGCCTTCACTTATCACCCATTGTTGTAGTATAAATTTGGCGGTTTATATTTTTCTTTAATTTGATTTGTTCCTCATTTTGTCAAACCAGGCAGCGGAGGACCTTTGAGCGCATTGATAGGAAATTTTAGCGAAATAAAATAGGACGTTTTAGCGCCAAAGTAGAACCCATTTTAGCGAAAATTTAAATTGTCATGCCTATTCAACGAAATATTTTAACCCTTTTTACTAAATAAATAATATATAATAAATTTTAAAAAAAATTATAGACTCAAGACAGCACAATATAAAACATTATAAAACATGTCCATTAAAATACAGCACTAAAAGACTAAAAGGTTAAATCAAAGGTTAAAAGTCTGTTCTAGCCTGGAATTTATAACAAAAAGAACGTACGTAATAGACTCTAGATATACCCCCTGTACAATACTGTTCATAGAATTGCATAAGGAACTGGTTTTTTCTTTTCATTATCTTGTCTCATTTGTGGTGGACATTCCTCTATACTTCGTATCTTTATATATGTTATGTTGTTGTAATTTTATAATAGTATCGAGGAAAACATAAATTGCTGGGTGACAACTATAATTATAATGGACATGGAACGACATCTGGACCATTATTTATACGCTTTTAGTTGCACGGAACTTCTGTCCAAAGCTTAGGTGGGAAAATTGAATCTACAGAAACATAATATTCGGTCAGATAATCAGCAAATTCGACACATCTCTTATCTGCTGGTGCAACGGACATAAACTCCTCAACAAAACAATAAGATACATCTTGATCATCTTGAAACGCTATGCCAAATAAACCTTTCAGCCATTTTCTTTCATCTGCTTCACCCTCTTTGTATATGCTATTTCTGGGTCTTTCAATACTGTGTCTATCCTATATCGGTATCCATCACAGATTAAACTTTTTCTTTCCTCTGTTCGTTTCAACAACTTGTATTTCCATGATGAAAATATAAACAACTTTAACTTTAAACCAGTATAAATTATTGTTAATGGTATAGTCAGGTCAGCATTATTCAACCAGGTAAATTTTCGCTAAAACGGGCTATCGAAAAATCAGGTGAACGGATTAATCCGGCGCTAAAATGGGCTCTAATGTCGGCGCTCAAATGTTCCCTAGTAGTTTTATTTTTTTCGCTCAAATGTCCTGCGCCCTTTTATAGCTACCTATACGGTGACGAACATTACCGATTGTTGTAATGTCCATCCTTTATCGTCTCATTATTTGTATTATTATTGTATACATGACTTAATCTTATTATAAAAGACAAAATTAAATATCTGACAGATACTACTTTGTGAATATTATTTGATATATATTTATTTACTACTTTCTAATAATCAAAATCAAAAGAACACAACTATTTAACCTTGTCAATTAAATTGAAATCGTTTTCAGACAACACATTTATATAAATATTGTACTTATAAAGATTTAGGTTGATCTGATGCGTATATATCTAGACGTCTGCTTCATTCAGCGATCAACAGCTTGTTTGTCTATTTGCAACCTGGTTCGACTTTAGTAATATATAATTCATTTGACATACGTTATGTAATTGGGTGTCCTTTTGGAAAACGGTAGTGTTCAAAGGAGATGATTGAAAAATGAGTATTTAAAGATACGTAAATCTTGTCATTCAGCAATGTTGTATAATAATTATCATGTCAAAAAAGTAGAAAGGGATTACATGACCCTTCGGTTCATTCAAACAGATGAAATCTTTTTAAAGTATACTTTTCCTCAACAACAAAACATCCATCTAATTTAAAATAAATTTTTCAGGTTGGTTTGATGTATGTCGTCATCCAAATATTAATGTAAGGCAGATGTTACCCTTGAAAAAGAAAGAAGTCCGTAGATGTTGAAATATTCATGATGCATTTTTATATCAGCTACAAAAATTACCAGGAACTATGATAACATATAATAAGTATGTCTCTTCTGAAACCCTGAATTTATAATTATCCTCAAGTATAGCTTTTTGCAAATAATTTTTCTCATCTTAATATTTAGCAAAATTAATACAAATTTAAAACTGTAAGAGAGAGCACTTACATGTATCATATATAGCCAACAAATATATTTGCAATGTGAGGACAGGTGACATATAAAACGTATAATTATTAATATTTTACTGAATTTTTATTTAAATTTGATTTGAACATGACAGAAATCTACGAATATCATTTTTTATGAAATGACTATTGGTTGTGTATTAAATTGGAACAGTCGGAGAGTTCTTGTAAGGAAATTTACACTGATAAAGAATCTTAATATAGATTTGTTGGTCTTACTATAGACTTGTTGGTCTTAATGTAGACTTGTTGGTCTGATTAATGTCTTTCAAAAAGTATCATGAGGCAGACGTAACCTTTGAGGTATGACGAATACCTCGAAATCAGTATTAATTAATGATTTATTATATTGATAGAATATCCCAATTTGAAGGCAACACATTTATAAGTTGGAAACATGCCAACTTGGTAACTTTTGGTAACAATCGGGCCTTATGTATATTGAAAAGAACGAGATTTAACCAACAAATAGCCTTCCTCGTCAAGTTATTTAGATCGACTAGCTTTATATATTGGTTTGTTTATTGTTAAATGAGGGATTCACTATATTGATTTCGTGTTCCCTGTATATGAATGCAAGAATATATCGGATATACGCTAATAAGGCATCTCAACAGTAGAAAAAGTAAATACAATATATTGTGGTCAACATGGCGTTTTTGAAAGTAGACAATTATCAAATACAATATTTCATTTTCTAAATGATATTCCGTCATATAATGGTGTAAATGAGTTTAAAAGAATATATAAGAATCTACCATTAACACCAAATTCTATTAATACATTTGACCTAGTACACAGTACTGAGATTTCTCTTTAAATCCGGATCAGTAGAATATCAATAGTTTTATAGAAGAAAATTTCACTTGCATAATTGTAGAAATTTTTTTTTAATCCATAATACCGTTTTTTAATTTGACAAAACACATAAACATGCTTACGACAACGGTCTAACTAAATTGATTTCATATCGTATGAACAGCTATATTATCAATTATTTAACATGCAATTTTACTCTGCATTAATGTAAATTAGCAACTTTGCGATATAGTTCTTGGCCATCCTATATTTCTTGATTGAATAAAACTACTAATCAGGTAATTGCAAATGAAATTTTTTAAAAGATTTGCAGAATATCAAGCTCTTTTTGATTTACAACATCAAAACCTGTACCCTGCAACTGAGCGATTTATCTAGTCATAACATCGCGATCGTAAACAAATGTTTTAGCCATGGCGTTGTCATATTATTTTCAATCTACGAGTTAAAATGTCCATCTGGTATCTTTCGCCCTTTTTTAAAATGACGAAGGGAATTGTTTATATGAATATATTTGTCTGCATCGAAATACTATTAGTATGTACCCTTTGCGTGCTTACATGTCCTGTTTCTAAGCTTTATTGGTATATATAATAACCATATACTGTACCGACAATATGAATTTTATTCATTGTACAAAGCATAGAAACAGGTAGAAAGCGAGACTGTGCTGAGATTTTTTATCTTGTTTTGAATTTTTCGAAAAACTAAGGATTTTCTTATCCCAGGCATAGATTACCTTAGCCGTATTTGGCACAACTTTTTGAAATTTTGGATCCTCAATGCTCATCAACTTTTTACTTGTTTGGCTTTATAAATATTTTGATATGAGCGTCACTGATGAGTCTTATGTAGACGAAACACGCGTCTGGCGTACTAAATTATAATCCTGGTACCTTTGATAAAAGTTCAAAATCAAATTAATACATCAAGACAATGTATGGTTATTTTTTATGTACTACAACACATATAACTGTTCCAAATGAAATATTAAGGGTAAAAAATCTTCTTGAATGTTACTCTGACCTTGAATGTGACCTCAAGGTAGTAAAACGTTATTAAATTCGTGACCAGCTCATATCTTTTATATTGTAAATCTTTGGTTAACATTGGTTTAACCTAACTTGGTATGCACGATCTAGGATATGTGAAACATTAAAAGTGTCGGTCACTCCGACATCGGACTACATTCCTATGATAGTAAAACATTGTCCAATTTGTGCCCGATGCGTTATACCACACGACTAAAGATAACCAAACATGTATGCAATCGCAGCATGGGATTAAGATGTATCAAATATAATTAATAAGGTCATACGTTTATTGTGACCCTATAATAAAACCTTATCCAATTCAAATCTTTTATACAATAAATCATTGGTTAAACGAACTTGTCATGCAGCTGCATCACGATCCGGGGAGTCATACACCAAGGTCAGTTTTCTCTGATCTTGACTTTGACTCCGTTGATTGTAAACAATTGTCAAATTCGTGATCGATGCAGAACTTTTGTATCTTTTAAAGCAGGAGTGTTAATCAAGTGTGTAATACTAGTAAAATATGTTCCCCTGACTTGGACTGACTTCTTCATCAATACAAATTGGAGAGCCGTGGTTTAGTGGTTAGCGCATTGGACTACTAACATAAAGGTTACAGGTTCGATCCCCGTTCCGGGCAGAAAATTTCAGGAACTGAATTTTTGGCTCTCCCTCGACACCATTTGCGAGTATGGTCTTGAGAAACGATGATAGTCCGACAGAAGGAGACGATCAATGGCTGACCCGTGTTTAGAGAGAGCCATATATCTTGCACGTAAAAGACACTCTTGTAGATTTCAAAAAGATAAGGCTAATGCCGCTACAAGGCAGCACTTGCACCCGCAAAATGGAAAGGGGTTAATATAAATTACGTGTTTCCCAATCCACTATAAACAAATATGTTTAAACTAAAAACTAGTTTAAATCGTTATCCGTTAATTAACTGTTCTGATGTAGCTAGAACTTGTTCTTCCGACAGATAATATAAACACTTCTTAAGACGGATATGAAAGTCTTAACTGCACTACAATAACAACAAACACAAAGCAATGCATTTAGCCGTGCAGACTAACAGAGTTTAATGTATATTTTATATTATAAATACATAATAATAATACTTTATTCCAAAAGCAAGTACAGCTTATAGGATATATATGAAATACAAATACATTCCAAATGAGGTACAAAGAAAGAATAAACGTTTGTAAAAGTCTACTTTGGATCAATAATAGCCCATATCTTTCTATGTACGTATGTATATATATATATCCGTCGTTGACGTAACCTCGCCCCCCAGGAGAAACCACCAAACCTTTAAGTTTACTAAAGAAAATTGATATGGAAACATGTGTTCGGAGCAAGTGCAAGGCACGCCTCATGACATTGATGCCAAACTTCATAAAAAAAAATATTATGAAATATTGAAGTTTAGTGTTGAACTGTGGCTAGAATGATTTTCAAACACAAGAAAATGAAAAAATACGCTTTCACTTCATTAACATAATAATACTTATTGACACAATCCAAATGATTGGTCCTCGTAACCACGTGTACAACTACACATAACAAAAAACCGCCAAAAACATACCGTTCTTAAAAAAACGTTCCTTTTAGACAAGATTTTCCCGCTATACTTCGAAACGCGGGAAAATACATTTATCCCAACTGTACGAGCTTTACGTTTAAAATAAAAACATCAAATTGTGACGAAATATACGTTCGTTCAAGTGTATATTTACATTAACATAACAAACGTTTACCCGTTATCCCTTTTCTATTTAAACTATCAACAAATATATTCAACTGACAATTATGAATGATGGATACAGTATTAATAGTACATTTGCAAGCATAAATAAGTCTGCAATGAATTGAAATCTAGTTTGAAATTCTGTTTGTGTCTAAATCTAATTGTTTTTTAAATTTCCCAGAAGATACATACGACATTAAAAAGTAGTCAACTATGCTAAATACAACGTTGACTTACATTTTAGTTATTTAATTTTAGTTCTTCAATGATCTTAATTTCAACGAACAATAAAATACACAAAAATAGTTTCGTCATCAAAAATATTTGGGCACGCTTTATTCAAATTATAGCGACAAATTAGTAATTAAAAGGGTTGATTTTTAAAACGCGGAAGGATTTAACATCAATATCAATGTACAAATGTACCTTTATTTCTCAACAAACAAAGTAACATTGTTATAGAGCTACATACTATATATGTAATATAACAAATACCTACGGACATACATGATTGAGTCAAACGTTGAATATATCGAATATTATATTTAAATCGTTTTTAATTTTTATCACGTTATCTTACTGTTGATTTTTATATGTAAATGCTTTAGTCTAGAATTTTAGTATATTGAAGGACCTTTTATCTTATTTTAAAAATATGCTTTAAATTGTAAAAATATTCGAATTAGCTATCGCCGCGATATAGCCTCGTTGTGCTAATGCGACGTAAAGCAACCAACAATCAATCAATCATTGAGATAATAGCAATCCTACCTCTTTAGAACTTATTTTTGAATATAATTCTTTGTAAAACATTTACTTTGATACTTACAAGAAATTCTGAAATTTAAGTACTAGTACTATTGACTACCTTTAAGAAATCATCATGAACGTTATTACACTATGTATCCTCCAAAAATATGTTCCTTTTATGATAGTTTAAAATATTATTGAACTCGTCAAAATTCATTGAGGATTGTAACTGTGGAAGGATGGCTTGTTGCTGATCTTTGACATTCAGGTGCTTTATTGTTAAAACACGGTCACGAAATAAGTCATGATTGAATCCTTTAATTTTGGATTCTTGGTTTAATTTGTAATTTCTTTCGAAAATGATGACCTGCACTAAGGTGATGTTTAGATCTACGAAGAATACTAAGTGTATGTATTTATAGTGTTATTCATTCATTTATAAAATAGAAAGTGTTGTTTGTACACCTTCTTAAAATTATGTTCCCGATTACGCCACATTATAATAATATCAGAAAGGACGTAAAAATCGAATTTCTTTCAATCATTTATTCATTTACTCAGTCAAGAATCGACCCCAGTTTTTGGTTGTATTCGTGTCGCTCAGTGTTTAGTTGTGTTGTGAAAACTGTGTTTTGTTTACTATTCGATATAGGAAGATGTGGTGTGAGTGCCAATGAGACAACTCTCCATCCAAATAACAATTTTAAAAAAAGTAAACCATTATAAGTCAATGTACGGCCTTCAACACGGAGCCTTGGCTCACACCGAACAACAAGCTATAAAGGGCCGCAAAATACTAGTGTAAAACCATTCAAACGGGAAAACCAACGGTCTAATCTATACAAAAAAACGAGAAACGAGAAACACGTATAAATTACATAAACAAACGACAACTACTGTACATCAGATTCCTGACTTAGGACAGGTGCAAACATTTGCAGCGGGATTAAACGTTTTAACCTTCTCCCTTTTTCTGAAACAATAGTATAACATCACAACATAGAAAAACACACAATAAAATAACTGTTGGCTTTTGAACGAATGGTGGAATGAATTAATCAACAAACTAGCTTTCTATGCATTTCTTCAAATAATTACAGAGCATACATGTTAGCGACCTAGAAAATGCTTACAACACACATGATAATCCGAAAGTTTTCGGCCCAGAACAAAAACAAAATGACTAAAAAATATAGCCATTGTTATGTTTTCTTGGCATTCTTATACGAAATGAAGTCGTTCTAACAACATTCACATGTTACAACATATCTAGACTCAGAAACGCTGTTCTGTTTGTTTATTGGAAAAAGGACCAACAGTTACTGCAACATTTAGTTTGAATAAATTATATTACAGGTACAACATATAATATTTGTTAATACTTGTTTTTATTATTCTTAAATGTTTTAGTATTATATCATATCATTTTTTAAAGCAATTCCTTTAAGAGATATTATAATTGTAAGCAAACCGTTGCCAACTTTCCAACCGACAAGGCACGATTGGCAAATTTACATTTTATGTTTTATAAATGTAAGCTACCTTTCTATTTTGATGATTTGCAAATTTTTTAAGAGTTATAGTGACAAAGTAATTTTCTTTCTGCAAGTCATGATATGTTTCTTTTTTTTTATTGTATGGTTTGCGGATATATGAGATATTTAAATACACAAATTTTACAAGATGATATTTCGTAAGGCGCACGGTATCTCAAAACTTTTTCACGCAACCATATTATTTTTATACGCACATTTTTGTTTATTGTTTTAACACCTCATAAATGTCCACTCTCACTGATTATAAATGGTCAACTCTACTAGTGCAACTCTTTATTGGCTTATGTATTCATATCGTATACTTGTTCATTGCCGAGAAAATAAATGCAGGAGAGTTCAGTCTTGTAAGATCGGTCCATATCAATATAGCTCTACTTATGCGATTTATGTATCGTATTTATTTACCAATAGTGTGTCGACTCTTACCATACATATTTTGATTTCAAGTGACAATAAAGCAACACTTGTCAATATAACAGTAAAGGAGTAAGTATATTTATGTTATTTAGACCTTTGAAAATCATAATGATGTTCATGCAACATGTTAGTATTTGAATTCTGTCTTATCTGGTCTTATTTACTTATATCTAGACCTTCTTGCATTAATAAACTGCATAAAATATCCAATTGCCTTGTTGATGAATATTGTAACTGATATTTAGAGATGAGCAACGGCTTTTACTTCAAAAGATATTTTGTTACAAAAAGTATATCCATTCGTTTGATGTGTTTGATCTTTTGATTTTGTCATTTGATTAGGGATTTTCCGTTTTGAATTTTCCTCGGAGCTCAGTATTTTTGTGATTATACTAAGATTTAAATATAAGAATACTGCTTTTGGAGTGGTGACTTGTCTCGAATTGTACGTTAAACAATGTGTTGAATTGCTAATTACAATTTTGTTTTTGTTTTTGTTTTTAGATGTAACCTGAACTCAATACCTTACGCAATGTGCTTATCTTAATTATGATATCCATTTACTTCTGACACGAAATTAATTAAACGTTGCATTCGTCACATCATATTTTCTCATTAGAATTATGCCTTCAACAGTTCACAGATTGTATATCACAATTTTCGCAGTCACCTCTGTAGTCATTAAGAAAAATCAATTAATCAAAAGAACATACCCTTGATGATTGAAGCTTGAAACTTGTTGGACGAATTGAATACTGATCTCTTTAGAATGCATGGCCTATATCATGATTGCACTCAATATTTGAACATTTTTTTATAAGTATGTATTCTGTCCTATAGCAATATAGTTTTGCCGGCAAGTCATTTATATTATTCCGTGCAGTTTTATTTTTTCACACCTCTTCAGTTTATCATTTAAACTATATTTTAGTTTGTTAATTGATATGATTAATTGTTATTGTGTAAGAGCTTAAATGGTTTGGTTTTTTTTATCAGATAACGCTCTCTAAAAATATTGTGTTATAATTGATATGCGTAGCATACATGCTGATGAAAGTTTTACTTTTGAGTATAATATTTTTGTCAATAGAAGTTACTTTAAACAATCATAGTGAATGTGTTCGAATATAATAAAAATTTCTCATTTCGGTTTCATCAGGGTCAAAACCTCTAAATTTTTAATTCACTTCTTTTGTCGCTAATTCGAGGCTTTTAGAAATCAGACCATTATTAAAATAAAGACCGGCCACAAATATATCCTTTATGTAAATAATAACGCATAATCTTCAAATTCGGAATTTTGGTTTTGGATTTTTATTGTAAAGTAGGGTTTGTGGTAATGATTTTTGCAATTTGTGTTTAAAATTGTCCCTTTGAGAAGTCATTATGAACATCATTGAAGTAAGAGTCCTTGGTTAAATGTGGCTTTTTTATTCTAAAACACAGGACGTGTACATGTAGCAAGGAAGTATTCCGAGCGAAAAGACCTACAACTTTATATGTCTGTGACATATTATATATATTCTTATTGTTTTAGTTGGTTGAATTTTTTTACTGAAATCTAGTCTTGTTTCGTACATTCTAATTAACACATTAAGGATATATGTTGTATTATACCATGTTTTGTAATTACCTTCCTTAAGAGGGACCATGTCACATTATTATCTTGCATAAGCGATAAAAATATTTCAGGCGTTTCGAAAGGTCAATAATTGACACAAAAACTCATCAAAATATAGGCGTGAACCCCTTTGATTTTACTTCTCCCCCCCCCGAATTCCCTAATATAATACATAATATATGCATATATAGTTACTGCAAATAACTGTACCAATTCAGGAATCTGCCATTTGTTTCCATTCTGTGCTTGTTGGTAATGCAGATAAAGGCTGTACTTGCTATATTCCAGCTTCATTTATTTAACTACATGCATCGAACTGCACTTAAATTTTACTAATTGACATTTTGTGGTACTAATCTATGACATTGGTGTGCAATGCATTTCAAGACGACAAAGCATGAGTTTAAGCCTATGAATTAATTCTTGCCAGTGCACACAGCTATAATCAAAAACACCTTAATTAAATTTCAATGCCAGAACTTGACTTACGTGATCAATGATTATAACCATTATGTATTGTCATACCGATCTTCCTACTGATCTGGGCCCTAATCGATGTATATCGTGTCGACTTGTTTTCATGGAAGGTGAATGTGATTATTGACTGTCGTTTTGGTTATCTTACTTTTCTGTCATTAGCGCATTCAAGATTTTTGAGATAATACCAATCGTATCATCGTTGGATTTTATTTCTGCATTTAATTCATTGAGCAAAGTTATACTTTGATTAGTGCGATTTGATAGGATTTCTTAAATGTAAGTATTAACTACTATTAACATGTTTAGCTGTAGTTTACTAGTCAGGTACCCAAAGGAAGACTTGGTAATGATTTCGTAAGATGCTTCAAAGACATCTGGTCCAAAGGGAAAAGGCATATAACAGCGTTAAATAACGTTTAATATATGTGTTCATCCATAGGGAATTTATTTATATATAACACTTGTTGATGGTAAATTTGTTACTGTAAAATCATAGGGGAAGTGATGGAAAGAAATTAAATTGTCATATTTATGTTATTTTTTTTTTAAGAGTTAACGTGAATTAACTTGAAATTAACATCCCTTTTATCTAAAATAGAAAAAAAAAGGATGTGTTCCATATGATAAATATATAGCTGATATTTTATTTAAACTCATCAAGTTGGTTTTGATCGAAATCGCTATTCTATTGTCAATTTGTGAAATTAATGTTTAATATGCTCCTGTTTGTAGCGTTATATGATTTATTCATCAATAGCGTTTTAAACTCCAATAAACAGATTGATTTAAAGATATAACTTCGATAAGCAATATAACAGTAAAGGAGGGAGTATAGTTGGATTTTTATTTTAAACCCTTCGATTTTAATAGTTTCAAAAAATTGTCAGATACACTCCTCCAGGTGTTCAAAAGACATAAGTAAGTCACATATTAATATTTAAATTCTCTCATATTCTATCTTACATAAATTTATCAGGCTAAAGATCTTCTCCGTTAATATAAACTGCAATAAAAAAAAGTCAGATAGCTTTATTTTTGTATCATGTCACTGTAATTCAGACACGTGGAACGCCTTGTAACTAAAACATATTTTGGTACAAACAAGGTATTAAATAAAACTGGAAATCAACATCAAGTTTAGAAAACCTGCATTACTTCTTACTGCTTAATTTAATGATTCATGAAATATTTTCTTAATTTGATGTTACTATCATTTTTTTCTTCTTAGTTGATTTTTTCATATTCAACCTATTTATTATGATTTTAAGACATATTGTGCAATATAACTTATCTTAAGAAATAAATTGCAAACACTTGATAGTATGACTAAACCTTTTCATGTTATGTAAACATGAAAACTTGGGAACTAAGTTTACTCCGTACAGGCATTGACGAAGGCAACTAACATTAACTTAGTCTATGCTTGCATGCTGCTTGAATAATTGAATGTTGTAATAGTCCATGCAAGCATGAACGAAGTTAACGTTAGTTGCCTTCGTCCATGCATGCATGGACTAAGTCCATTGTGTTAGTTTATTCAAGCATGGACTAAGTTAACGTTAGTTGCATTCGTCAATGCATGCATGGACTAAGTATGTTGTGTTAGTCCATGCAAGCATGGACTAAATTAACTCATCATAGATACCAGGACTAAATTTAGTATATACGCTAGACGCGCGTTTCGTCTACAAAAGACTCATCAGTGGCGCTCGAATCCAAAAAGGTTAAAAAGGCCAAATAAAGTACGAAGTTGAAGAGCATTGAGAACCAAAATTCTTAAAGTTTTGCCAAATACAGCTAGGGTAATCTATGCCTGAGGTAGAAAAGCCTTAGTATTTCAAAAAATTCAAAAGTTAACGTTAGTTGCCTTCGTCCATGCATGCATGGAGTAAGCTTAGTTCCCAAGTTTTCATGTTTACATAATATGAAAAAGTTTAGTCATACTATCCAGTGTTTGCAATTTATTTCGTAAGGTAAGTTATATTGCACATTATGTCTTTAAATCATAATAAATAGGTTGAATATGAAAAAATCTACTAAAAAGAAAAAAAAGATATTTACATCAAATTAAAAAATAATAAAACTAACATCATGCAATTAGGCGGTAAAAAGAAATTTAGGTTTTCTTAACTTGATGTTGATTTCCAGTTTTATTTAATACCTTGTTTACAAAATTTTTCTTCAAAGATCACTTGTTGGAACAAATAGTTTATGTCATACGGATGTATAATCTTGTATCTTCGACAAGATTTACATATTTCTGCGGACAGAGGGTTGGACTGTTTTTCAGTTTATATTCTATTGTACTGCGGATGCTATCCTTTTTTTAACGTATATATGGATAATTTATATCAGGATAGTTGTTTTCTTTTTATCAAAGGCTTTGTCAAAGACGGAATTTATTAAAGCCACCTTTATGTTTTGATATTTGCAGCCAACATTAAAAATAAAAAAATTGTCGATTGTAAAGTTGTAGCATTCTAATCACTATCATTTATTAAACGGTGCAAAAGTACCGCCTGTAAATCAGGAGTCGCTCTTTGCAAGTCATTTAATATGTACCGTGACTTTTATCAGTAGCTTTTCCTCTATACAAGAGAGGGACGAAAGATACCAAAGGGACAGTCAAACTCATAAATCGAAAATAAACCCACAACGCCATGGCTAAAAATGAAAAAGACAAACAGACAAACAATAGTACACATGACACAACATAGAAAACTAAAGAATAAACAACACGAACCCCACCAAAAACTAGGGGTGATCTCAGGTTCTCCGGAGGGGTAAGCAGATCCTGCTCCACTTGTGGCACCCGTCGTGTTACTTATGTGACACACGTTTTCTATATTCTTCTTCAAAATCAATGTTCTACTTAATGGCACAACATGTATTACATTGGTCTTTTTCGGTTTGATAAAAACGACAAACATTTTACACCGCTTTGTGCAAGTCCTTGAAATTACTGTTCGCTTTCCTTTTTTAACTGGAAATGGATAACTACTATCTCTAAATCATGATATGTTTCACCGTCCATTTGAAGCTGATCCTTGTCTGCTGTACCTCGTTTAGCTCGCTTTTACTTCACTATATTTTCTGTAGATTTTTAAAAAAATTTTATTCTTAATTCTTGGGTGAAACTTTTATAATTTATTTTCCCTTTAACATTTTCGTCCAGTTTTTTATGTTCTTCTTTATCCTTTTGCCATTTAGGATATAGCTGTATTGTATTTTAAGCTCCGCCGGCATCAATTGGGGATTTGATGGTTGCAAATTAAGTTGACTGGCGACGCTTTAGCGGAGACAGTGAACGGGTATTTGCGACCATCAAATCCCCAATTGATGCCGTCGGAGCTTAAAATACAATATTATTATCTCCATTCTAATGAAAATGACATTAAACAAACGTTAAAACATGTATTTTAAATCTGTCATATGCCGTCTTCGCTTGCGCCTATGTCATTGGCATCAATTGATGCCATGTAAATAAGTGACGCTATCCAATCAAAACAAACGTTACAAAAGTTGTTGCATTAGAATGTACCTTATCATGGTCCCTTGCAAAGTCACCTAAATCACTGTCTGATTCAGAACATTCTTATGTGTCCCTTTCTTTTACAAACAGTTGGAACTCAATTTCGGAAATGGAGAAGAAATAACTTGCTTTGGTTTTTTCAACATCTTCGAATAACTGGTAGTGTATTCATGCTAATAACATTACTTTAAGTACATAAAAACTATTATATATAGTATGTATATTAATGAAATTTATCCTGTTGAACTTACTTTAAATAAAGCTAATACTAACAATGACCACTGCCCTTTTCTCGATCTTGATATCTATATCACTAATGGAAAGCTGAATACTAAAATTTATGATAAAAGGGATGATTTTTCATTTCCTATCGTCAATTATCCGTTTTTAGATGGTGACGTTCCCTTGTCACCATTTTACGGTGTTTATATATCTCAACTTGTACGATTCGCTCGTGTATGTAACAATGTTTTAGATTTTAAGGAGAGAAATTTATGTATTACTGAAAAATTATTACACCAGGGTTTTCGATATCACAAACTAGTCAAAACATTTACTAAGTTTTATCATCGGTATAAAGACATCATTCGTAAATATAGCTCAACATGCAGACTCTTCTAATACGTTCAGGTATTTCACATCCAATTTTTTATGGTAATATTCTTTATAAAGCACAAAGGTGTCAGTATTCACCTCATAAACTTACAAAACCTTTGAATAGACTTATTAAGAAGGGATATAATTACGATATTGTTGTCAAGTCATTAAAGATTGCATATTTTGGCGTTAATATTGAGTCACTGATAAGGTCTTTGCATCGGAACTAAACACATTATTTTTTTTAAAAACAGTTGTTGGCATGACACGGGTTATGTTCTTCTCATATATGTTATGATGGTATGATACTCAACCCCTAACGGGAAGGATTGTGCCTGATGTTCATATGATGAAATCATAATCTTTCAGTCAGTTTAATTGAAGTCTGGAGCTGGCATGTCAGTTAACTGCTAGTAGTCTGTTGTTATTTATGTATTATTGTCATTTTGTTTATTTTCTTTGGTTACATCTTCTGACATCAGACTCGGATTTCTCTTGAACTGAATTTTAATGCGTATTGTTATGCGTTTACTTTACTACATTGGTTAGAGGTATAGGGGGAGGGTTGAGATCTCACAAACATGTTTAACCCCGCCGCATTTTTGCGCCTGTCCCAAGTCAGGAGCCTCTGGCCTTTGTTAGTCTTGTATTATTTTAATTTTAGTTTCTTGTGTACAATTTGGAAATTAGTATGGCGTTCATTATCACTGGACTAGTATATATTTGTTTAGGGGCCAGCTGAAGGACGCCTCCGGGTGCTGGAATTTCTCGCTACATTGAAGACCTGTTGGTGACCCTCTGCTGTTGTTTTTTATTTGGTCGGGTTGTTGTCTCTTTGACACCTTCCCCATTTCCATTCTCAATTTTATAGTAGAAAGCAAAACGCTTAATACATGTTTTTGCGCATATATAATATTTCAAAAAGTTAGTCTAAAGAAACTAGCAACAGCTACTGTTATGAATAAGAAATACTTGTTTTACAACAAGAGGCAAAACCCAGGTTTGAAAACTTTCATTAGACTGCAATAAATGTTCTCACGACAAATTTCAGCAATTCCTTAAAGATAATTACAAGAAACGATGCAATAGTAGATCGCATATTAAATTTTAAAAATACAGCCAGCTACATTGTATATTATATTCCTCAAAATGCAAGTTATTAATTGAACCATGATTTTTCTGACTTATACTTCAGATTTAGATAACATTCTATTTCTAAACATTCTAAACCTATTTGTCAAACTTTCTACGGAATGTTTTAATTCTTTTTTAAATGCAACCTTTATAAATCACATTTTGAATATTATTTGATTTATATTCTTCAACAATAAATATTTATTACTTAAAAGATATGCTTCTTTTATCACCAACGCAAAACCTTTTTTCAGATTTTGTTTTTGTTTGTTGTTGAATAGTATTTGTCCTTTCTGCGCATTAAATTGTTTAAAGTTTTATTTCGATTTACAACTCCCCTTATGAGTGTATGTTAAAAAGAAAATTACGCAAAAAAACGTAATGTAAAATAACATGTTAAGTAACAAAGGATTAATCGAATAATACGGGTTGTTTATCTATGAAGATTCCATTGATCTTATATGTTATCAAAGTTAAGCATAATGGAAACTGTCAATTAAGGATGTTCGGTTTGAATATCTATAGATCTTCAATCTTGCTTTTTAAAAGAATTTCATCGAGTTACCACGCAATTTCAGAACTGGTAATACAAAGAATTAGACGAATTTGACATAATGTGTTGTCAAGCTACATTCACATTTTTTTAACAGATATCATTGTAAAATTAAAAACAAAGAATATTGTGATGGGCATTTGAAAATAATAGAGACATAACGAAGACAACGAAACATTTAAGAAGCAAAATTATTCTTTACTAGAAGAATGGTAGCTACTTGCACTTAAAAAAAACTTGAAACATTTCTTGTTTGATTTTTCTTTATCAACACAAGTTTTTTGCCTTCAATCAGGTTTATCTGATCAACAATCCGTTTCTAGTTAGTGCAAGTTCTAGTATAGATAAGGGACTTCCGTTAACTACAGGTGTTTAAAATTAGTTTTTTAACTGGGGCTGTCGATTGCTACATAGATGAAAAATATTAATGTGTTATCATTGGTGATTTATTGTTTACAACAAATAACTGCGATTATAAACTGAATAAATTATAACATTTGCAGTTATGAAGATATTAAAATGATGGCAATTTTGTTTTCTTCGTGCTAAATGCTGTCGGTTATTTTCAAGTATGTTTAAAATCAGATTGGAATGCTTAGTAATCTACAAGAATAGTTTGATAAAAAAAACTCTGTTCTATTGGATATGAACATAAATTAACTTCGTTAAAAAATGCATATATTCGATATTATCGAGTGTGTTTATATCGCAGCCAGCAATAACTAGTCATATAATTCTAGATCTTATATCAAGTATCTATCCCTAAAATTAAAACGATGACAAAACAAAATAACACATACATTGTAAGTTGTAAGGATACATGCTTTGGAAAACCAACGTATCAAAGATATATAATATATAAGGGTTTTAATATGTCATACCAGACAGTCAAACTCATAAATCGAAAATAAACTGACAACACTACGGCTAAAAATGAAAAAGACAAACAGACAAACAATAGTACACTTGACACAACATATACAATTAAAGAATAAGCAACACGAACCCCACAACAAGATAGGGGTGATATTAGGTGCTCCGGAATGGTAAGCAGATCCTGCTCCACATGTGGCACCCGTAGTGCTTACATCAAAACAATAATAACCAAACGGTTACCATTATTGTTAATTTCTGTATCATTTTTGTCCATTGTCGAAAGCTGTCTCATTTGCAATCATAACACATATTCATTTGAATTTGCCATTTGATTATGGAGTTTCCGGTTTGAATTTTTCTCGGGAGTTGAGTATTTTTGTGATTTTACTTTCCCTAATCGAATAGCAAAAGCAAAAAGCTCAAAATGGATTACAACTGTCATATTCATGACTTCGTGCAGGTGAGTTTACTAAAATTGAACATATCAATGGTATTCATATCATCAGGAGTCAAAAAAATTGCGAATGCTTTAAATATATTATTATGTAATTAGGCGAGCGATTTAGGCTCAACCGACCCTTTATCTATTTGTAAAATTGCAATTTTCTCATGGAATCTGTTTTCAAATTCAATTCTTTTAAATTAGTTTGCTGTATGAATTTAATTGTCATCGACTGTAATTCATAAGGATGATCCTTTATCCGAAACAGAATATTGTATTAGTTGTTTAAACAGAACAATATCATATATGTTAAGTACGATACGAAGTGTCGTTTTTATGTTTGCCTGTTTGTGATTTTAAATCATGTATCGTATTACAATAGGTAATATTTTATTAAGATTGTCTTATTATTCAAAAAAATGATTTATGTACAATTTCAGATAACTGTTAATGAAGCAAGGTATGCTGAATGCATGTGATGCAGATGCAAGGTCTACAAAGTACATGTAATGCAGTTTAAAATGAACAACAATAGTGCGGATGGTAACAAATCGGAGTATTTCAGTGACGATGAGAAACCTGCATTTTATGATTTTGTACATGGGCTTTATATTTACGTTATACCTATGATAGTTGTAATTGGAATGATCTGTAATGTTTTATCGTTTAAAGTGTTTGTGTTTACCAGCTTTAGTCGCCATCCATCTAGCATTTTCCTGGCATTACTGAGTGTGTCAGATACTTTCTTTCTCCTTGCATTAATATTTACATGGATGGGAACATTAAAGAAAGCAAGAATTGACACGGGTGGATTATGTTTAGTTACAATATACATAACGTACGTCACAAGTTTCCTCTCTGTTTGGTGTGTTGTTCTGATCATGCTGGACAGATTCATTATAATTTGTTTTCCGTTACGACGACCACGGGTATGCTCAAACAAAATGGCAAAGTGCACTGGCATTGCCATTACAGTATTTTCGATCTTGATTTATAGCCATTGTTTCTTGACCATCGAGGTTGTACCTGTGATTGGCTGTCGAGTTAAAAAGGAGTATTTCAGGTTCTTAGCAATGGTTACTTATATAGATACTGCCATCACGTTCATCATTCCTTTTATAGCCATTTTTGTTTTAAATATATATGTAATTGTGATAATACGCAAATTTAACTTCAAACACGCAAAACCACGGGTCGTCAAATATTATTCTCCAACATACAATGTGTTATCTGTTGCACAAATGAGATTGACAGTCATGTTGACAATTGTATCAATTGTATTTTTGGTTCTCAATTTACCAAGCCATGCTATCAGATTCTATATAATAGTTAATGATTTAATCGCAAACAACGATATGGCATTATTTTTAGCTCAACAGTTCTGTCAGATTTTGTATTATGTAAACTTTTCCATTAACTTTACAATTTACTTTGTGTCCAGTAATACATTCCGTAGATGCATAAAAGAAAGAGTAAGGTGTATGCGATATCAATAATAAATACGAAAAACTTGACCATCTTTTTTCCGACGTAGTCGGTATATTTTCGAGTTGTGCCCTTTGAACTTAAGGACGCTTAACTATGGCAACAGAATACGCATGTCCGAAAATCCTTTCTGTGATTGGACAAAATGCTGTCATGCTGGGTGATTTGGTTGTGTTTGAAAAAACGTCTCGTTAATTATATCGTGATGGAAAGCAATTGGAAAACTATAAATATTTGAACTAGATCTTACAAAGATTTATACTTTTATTAAAATAATTGTTTCTCTAATAGCTCTTTGCATCCGTGACAGCTGTTTATTCGGGACAATTATATAATTTTTAATGTAAACCTTGTTGTACGAACGTACATGACTTTTAGAACGTGCCTACGCATGTGAGATTTCCGCGGAGTTTTGATGAATGTAAACGGAAAGATACGAGGACCGAGAATACTGAACACAAACAGAGAAAACGTAATTTAAATGGTATTTTTGTGCTTCTGAAGGTTATCGAAATGATAGTTTTAAACATATACTCAAATTTAAATACGTCGGATATCTTTTTTTAAAGATAGTTCTTGTTTTAATATATTAACGATACAGTCGAGGCCAATATTTCAAACGTTTTTTAGAAAATTTCTTTAAATTCTCTGTAAAGTCAGTGGAAATTTCAATTTTACATATCATTAAATGTACAATAGTACAAATCAGAACGAAATTTTACAAAAAGGCGATTCTTATACTTCTTTTTACGAAACGCAACGAATTATGACAGTTCATAGGTAACATACGAGAAATGTTCAAATACAAACCTTTTTCATAAATGTTGATAAATTTTGTTCTAAGATTTTTAATTTATCTATGGATGTCAATACATTAATACTTAAAGAGTAATTAATATGTAGTTCAATTAATTGAAAAAGGGCTCTTGTGTTAAAGTTTCGTGAGTAATAATATTTGTGTCTTTAAATCATATATAGGAGAATCATAGGAAGCATGTATTTTCACCAAAGTTAAAATGTTATTTTTTTATGGGTAACTTTTTCTATTATTGGCCCAAAATTATGATATTCATAGTTCGAGTTCGTATTTATCATACATAAACATACATCAAGAAAAAAACTGTAAACATTTGTAAAAAAAAGATTAATAGAAGTAAAACTAGTTCCAACTGGATCTCAATCAGCCAATACATGCATTTTAATTGTATTCAACACATTTCATTTACCAACTACCATACTCTTGTTAAACTGCATCTGCTATGCTTCCTTAATATATATACACATGAATAAAATGAAAGTTCATGTTGTCAAAGCTTTTATGACAAAAATAATCAAAATGAAACTAAACCAAAGATAATCAGAAAGTCTGGTACAACAGGCACAAATACATCAAATTATATGCATTAAAGCATGCTTCTCCTCCTTTTTAAAGTGACACCAGATTAACATGCACATAAAATTCTAAATCGCACAATTTTTCAAAACATTATACCGCTCGCTCCACTTGTGGAGCACCCGCCCAACAAAACTCATTTTCGAGAGAAAAAAAAAATACAAATAAAAGAATTCGCTCGCTCGCTCCATATTTGTTTTAGCTTTTGTCCCAAGAAATAAAAATCAAATTGATGTGGCCATACCAGATGAAAAGCAAGTTTAAGAAAATGTATTTACATTTTTTTGAAGTTCAACAAGCATGCAATTAAAAGTGTGCATGGTAGCAAAATACAACGACTTGTCTCCTCAAACGCAAGCAACTGCTAAATTACTGGTCTTGGATTTAAACTTATAATATTTACCAAGTTTACATGATTGTGCGCCAGACATATGTTAGGTCTACAAAAGACTCATGAGTGACGCTAGTATCAAAAAATTTAAATAGCAAATACAGCATGGAAATAAATTTTCACATTCGGTGATTTTAATCCTCACAAGATAATGTACACTTATCCCATGGTAATTGGAGATACAAAAAAACATTTTGAAAATTACAGAAATTGAGTAACATTTCGAATCTTATTATTATGCAATCACTGGAGCTAAGAATTTGACGCGTATAAAACCACAGGTTAACATTCATAAAAAAGGAGAGGTACTACTAGTATTTGAGCTGACATAAATGTGATATGTGTTATTACAATAAAACCATAACAGGCTATAGAGAACTGTACGTTATTTAAACAATTATATTATATGTAAGATATATTTTTAACTAATCTTGAACACAACACATCGGTTGTTTATTAAGATTTCCACAATCTTCGCTAGCTCAGAGTTACGACCCACTACCCTCCTATCCACCCTTAGCAGATAAAGCCAACATGTGTGATAACGATGTTGCGCCATCTATCGGTTGATTAAAGTCACACCTATTCCGAATACATTATTCTTGACCAATGTTGGCTCTTTAACTGTCTTCAGTTGAGGTGACAACACCGTAGCGCCTGGAGTCTAGAAACGTGTTGAAGCAGGAAAAACAATATACGGTAATATTCCAACATTTGTGCAAGAAACATACACAGGAACTTCTATTAGTTGATAAAAGACAGTTAAATTGTCACTATATATCGTCGTATGTTTCTGGGAGTTAAGACCTGTTGCAAAGTCAGCGAAATGGCAATTCTTTACCTATTTTTTTTTTACATTTACACTTGATCATGTTATAGACGCTTTTTGATGAAATGCACCTAGTTAAGACTGCAACAAATGAAAATCATTACCTCGTGGATCCTAAATTCTCTCTTAATCCGCCACGGATGGAGAGGAGGGAAGTGAACCGTAACCCTTGGCTAGTGAATATGGTCTTTCAGGCGCATACAATTCCATCATATTGACAACGATGTGTGAACAAAACAAATATCAGTACATAAACAGTTGAAGAGCTAACAAAAATCTATCTACGGTCAACTACGGTGGCAGAATGAGGCCATGCAAGAAATATTTTTTAACTTGTTCCCACAACATAATATTTTGTTCCCACAACATAATATTTTGTTCCCACATGATAATATCTTGTGCCCACAAGAAAGTGTTCTTGTTTCCACAAGATAATATGTTGTTCCCACAAGATAATATGTTGTTCCCACAAGATAATATGTTGTTTCCACAAGATAATATGTTGTTCCCACAAGATAATATGTTGTTCCCACAAGATAATATATTGTACCCACAAGATAATATATTGTTCCCACAAGAGATTATCTTGTATACACACAAGATAATAGCTTGTACCCACAAGATAATTATACATTGTTCCCACAAGATAATTATACATTGTTCCCACAAGATAATATATTGATCTGTTATAATAAATCACCCATGCAACCACGCATCCCATATCGCATGATAGGACCCGGCCGACACTACTACTTTAGGGTTTCGGCAGTTAAGCTTGGGATGGTCATTTTAAGATGCATTATTTGAATATAATCAAATATGAAAATTATTCATGTTTATGCATGTTGATATGTTTATATTTTAATTCTTCAATAGATCTAGTTATTATGAACATCTGCCATCATCAGGGGTCCAACTGTCAACGATAAAATGGCGTTCTTGGATGTTGATGTAATTAAAGGTCAAAGATGTACAACATATGGCATTCTTGACCTCGAAATACATTTTAAAGAAACAAATTCTTATCTGTTTCTGCACAGAAATAGCTGTCACTCACAGCATGTATTCAGAGGATTTATTGAAGGTGAAGCAATACGCCAAATTAGAAATACAAGTGACCATTACAAATTAATTAACAATCTAATTAATTTCAAAGTGAAATTATTAGATAGCCTAAGGGGTTATGATTAAATTGAAATAGATGATAGTATTACTGATGCTTTATCAATTGACCGTTCTGATTTATTACAACAAAACAAATCTAAAGAGAGGCAAAGTATTCCGTTAGTTTTAATAACTAAATATAATGATATATAATAATATAATATAAGAAACATATAATGAAACACTGGCATTTATTACAGTTCGACGAAGACTGTGTACAACTATTCAATACAGCACCAATAGTTGCGTATAGCAAACATAAAAGTATTGAAGATAATTATGCTTAGTAGATCAAAGTTAAAGACTTTAACATTAAATTGACAGTTGGACCCCTGATGATGGCAAATTTGTGCATCTTAAAATGACCATTCAAAGCTTAACTACCGAAACACTAAAGTAGTAGTGTCGGGTCCTATCATGCAATATAGGATGCGTGGTTACATGGGTGTTTTATTATAAAAAAAATCAAATCTCAATTTGTTATTGTTCAAGGCTGTAACTGCAGAGGATTTCCTGTCCAAGTCCTTCTACAGGGATTTAAAAAAATCTATTCAAAACTTGAAATAAGACAAATATGTATCCATCAGTTCATAATTAAATATGCACGAAATAAGAACAACACCGACACATAGCAGTTCAAACTATAATATTTATTTAAAACAAAACCTAACATGAGTGACGCGGACCTTTGTATAAACCGGAGCAAACTTCTTACAATAATATATACGGATAACAAATATTTTCTGTCGTAAATCTCAGTTTTTCATTTTATATCAGAACTGTAACAAAAAACAAATGTCGTTGATGAAGGCAACTATATGGTTTACTGTACGGTCTTCAACACAGTGCTAGTCCACACCGTATAGACATGTATAAAAGGCCCCAAAAAATAACCAGCGTAAAACAATTCAAACGAGAAAACCATCGGCTTGTGATATGTAAATATATACATGAAAATGAAGAGAAAGACACGTCTGCGTTTTTATATACTAGGCAACTGTCGTCCATCTTTTGCGAAGAGGTCATAGTTTTTTTTCTTGGGACAAACCATTTCTTTCAACAGTTTTCAACTCGAAACTATCTTCTCAATTACTAACATGCACAAAACATTTTCAAAAACAAAAATTCAGATATTTCCTCCCTAGTTTTATTAGAGAAAATGAAATATTTTTCTCCTCCCTTTTTGAAATAATCTATTTTCAGCAGATTTAGAATCGACCAATTCATATTAAAAAAAAATCTTATGTTCTTTTACCGGTATCAATACACCCGTAGTATTATTGGTATAATGGTATAAATGATACAATCATGTGAAAGAAAAATAATTCCGAGTCTGTTCGCCCAAAATCACGTTAGCTCCCATTCTCGTTCGGCTCCTTTCACGTCCGTCTTTCCTGCTTCAGGTTAAAGTTTTTGTTCAAGGTAGTTTGATAAGATCTTTCTATTTTTAGACATGTCGGCCTTCTTGGTTGACAAGCGGGGTCATTGCACATCTATACTATTAAACGAGAAGACCTCATTTTGTGTGTCGCTTCTCTTCTTTCCACAATAAATTAATCATCATGCCTCTGTGTCCTATAGGTACAGTGCAAAGTCGCATTTGTTATTTATATGATTATTCAGATTGAGTTATTTTTGGAGAAAAACGAGAAAAAAGCATCCGGATATTGTTTGCGTCATTGGACATTACACAATCATATGAATAAAACACTTCTTGTGGGAACAATATATTAATTTGTGGGAACAATATATTATCTTGTAGGTACATGTACAAGATATTATCTTGTGGGTACAAGATATTATCTTGTGGGTACAAGATATTATCTTGTGGTAACAATATATTATCTTGTGGGAACAATATACTATCTTGTTGGAACAATTTATTATCTTGTGGGAACAACATATTATCTTGTGGGAACAACATTTTATCTTGTGGGAACAAGAACACTTTGTTGTGGGCACAAAATATGATCTTGTGGGAACAAAATATTATGTTGTGGAAACAACATATTATCTTGTGGGAACAACATATTATCTTGTGGGAACAAGAACACTTTCTTGTGGGCACAAGATATTATCTTGTGGGAACAAAATATTATGTTGTGGGAACAAGTTAAAAAATATTTCTTGCATGGCCTAATTCTGTCACCGTACCTGAGGGCGTTGAAACAATTTAAATTTTTTTTTTATAAATCACGTAAGAAGCGGTAATTTAAATTGTCATGATATAGTTGTTTAAATTTTTTGTTAAGATATTTAAAATGACAATTTGGCCCATATTAGTATGAGTATTCGAAACATATAAAAACACTTTCAAATTGACATTCCTTAATTTGCAGTAATGTTTATATATCCGAATATATTTTAGATATATAAATCTCAGTATCATGTACATATATTTAAAATGTATTTTTATGTGATAAGATTTGATTAAAATTGTTGAATTTATGAGTTTCTTTTCTAATTACATTGTATTGCATTTCAGTCCTTTCTTGTCCACATCCTATGAATTGTCTACAACTACGACTCTGACTTACAAGATAATTTTAGCTCTATGGTTTCCATTGCAAAATATATTTACGATGTATTTTTATGTGATAAGATTTGATTAACCTTGTTAAATTTATGAGTTAAGTGTTCTTTTCTAATTACACTGTAATGCATTTCAGGATTTTCCTATCTTGTCCTCGTCCTATTTATTGTCACTTTTATATCTGTTACCTGTCTTGTATCTTTGAAGCATTGAATAAAACTTGATAAGCAAGTCTTAAGACATTCATTGTGTCTCCTCCAACATACATGCAAATGATAGATCTAAATCTTATGAGTCGTTTCCTGTATGATATTAGGGTAACCTTGATGTTCAATAAAATTATAAATAAGTTTGTCTTGTAGACAGTAGGAAAATTAAATGAAATGAAATATACAGCTGCCATTCTTAAATTGTGCCTAAACCAGATTGCTGATTTTTATACGAAATAACCGTCCATATGTTTTTCTTTTTTTTTCTGACAGTGTCTAAATAATTTCCGATTTCTTGGAGAACTGTTTACAAAATAGTGTAAACTCAGAAATCATCGCGATTTTTATTATAGATAGCAATACATGCGACAGGGTTAACATCGCAGTAATTTAAAGTCGAATTTAGAATTTTGTTATAACTACACAGAATTTTTCTCAATATCGCAAAATTTAAAAACACAATTTAGCCTAAAATGACAAAATAGCAATAATAAATGCACGCAATAATTTCTAATTTTACAGTAAAAACAAAGTTCGTCCGATGATGTATGTTAATCAAACGTAATGAGACGTGGTGTTTGTACAAGTTGTACAAAGAACATTGTTTTATATTTCAAGTTAAGGAAAGATTGAAATAAAACAATCTCAAATCGTGAGGCATATTAATGAACAATTTTTATAAAGTTTGGAATTGTTTGGAAGACTAGCTTCTGGGGTTTCATTTAAAAATCAAGAATTTCCTCTATTCTCTAGGCTTATGTTAATAATGACAATGGTGCATGAGTATATGTTCCTATCAAACAATTTTCCTAGTTGCAAGTTTGACAGAGGATCAAATTCATATTGTAAGTTGGACATGTAACTATATTTTGCCTAATTCGCCAGAAAATAATCTTAATTGATCGAAAATTATGATTAAAGGCAACTATAGTGTTTGCTAGGTGAAAACGAAATGCAGTCAAGTTTTTTAGAGGCACACACTATTTTTGTTAATCTATGATTATGTTACCGAATGGTTCAACAAGTGGGTATCAATCAACCTTTTTTTATTAGGGACATTTAAAATCATAATACATTCTGATGACAATTTAAACCAGTGTTACGAAAATTATGGGCTAATAAGGTCGATGAAATATGCAAAGAATAAGACGGTATTATTAAAACAAAATTTTTTAAGTGACCACCTGGGATATACAAATGCATGTTTTCTCTTACCCTGATGTAAAACCCAAGGCTAATGTGGACTGTCAATGAGGCTAGGTGGAATTTATTAAACACATTAATATCTGATCGGAATGGAGACATTTATTACGATTTTTAGTGTAAGGGATCGGATAGAATGGCTGCTAACGGGCATTATTTCTGCCACATCAGATAGAAGACACTTATTTCATTTCGATTTATAATTTTACTTGTTAACGTCTTTTAAAGTATTCATTAACGATAAACAAACAAAAGACAAAGAAAATGACGGATTGCACATGTATGAATTTTTTCCGACATATCAACAAAAAAAAGTAGCGTTTTTTACATGAATCAATAGGCTGTCAATTTTTTTAATGGCACATTACGTGCGCCAAAATTGTCAGATTTGATTGGTTTCGTGTTGTTCAGTCTTTCTATGTTGTGTTTTGTGTACTATTGTTTGTCTGATTTTTTTTTTGTTTGAATTTTTTTAGACTGGCGTTGTCAGTTTATTTTCGTTCATTTATATTTACTGATTGCCGTTGCTACTTGTATGCTGAAAACCATTCATGAGGAACACTCGTGACTGAAAGCTAAAACTATAAATAGACGTGTGCATAAAAACAAAACAGAATAATCAATTAACTTTTCTAGTAGAATTATTTTGTAGTTATGAAATCACAATTTTTGTTTACGTCTTCGATTTCTTCTAATAGTATATCAATCTTTAAAAAAATAGTAAACAATTTACTTTTCCAATCATTTTAAATGTTATGATCACCATTCACTGTTCTAAAATGACCATTGTCATTTTAATTCATAAGATCTTAATGATTGTGTGGTATGCATATGATTTGCCAATGAGACAAATCTCTTATAAAAACCAAATTTGTAGAAGTGATCAAATAAAGGTCACCGTAAGAGCTTCAGAAATTAACAATACTGCAACGTAAGCTACAAGAAAAAGGCACCGACATGACAAATGTAATTCGATTTTAACATGAAACTGATGACTTGATTTATATAATAACTGACTTGGCAGATACATAATATGGTGCGGTTAAAATGTTTGCTCCTTCTACTCGGGGACAGTTGTATAACAGCACGACATAAGGACAAACTATAAACATCTGTAGTAAAGGGCCTAACTCATCAGATTAAAAAAAAAACCCATGAATACCCTTACACAAACACAAAGTACATATTTGAATGTATTCGCAATTACTGAGAGCTAGTTCAAAGCAAATTATAAGTAATACAATGCATGTGTCTAAGACTAACATACACACCAGTACACATCTAACAATCAATGGATGTAGCTTTATAAACAGTCTGCGAAAAACATGATATAATGAAATATCAAAAATATACACTGTTTTAACGAGAGAAATAACTAGTCAATTCATTTACTAAAGTTTATCATCGGTATAAGGACATCATTCGTAAATATAGCTCAACATGCAGACTTCTTATACATTCAGGTATGTCACATTAATTTTTTTATAGAAATATTCTTTATAAAGCACAAAAGTGTCAGTATTCACCTCAGAAGCTAATAAACCTTTAATTAGACTTATTAAGTAGGGATATAGTTACGATACTGTAGTTGTCAGTTCATTAAAGCTTGCATATTTTCGCGTTAATATTGATTCACTTATAGGGTCTTTGCATCGGAACTAAACAGTTTTTAAACAGTTGTTGTCATGACACGGGTTATGTTTTTCTCATATGTGTTATGATGGTATGATATTAACCCCTAACGGGAAGGATTGTGCCTGATATTCATATGATGAAGACATACTCTTTCAATCTGTTTAATTGAAGTCTGGAGCTGGCATGTCAGTTAACTGCTAGTAGTCTGTCTCATATGTGTTATGATGGTATGATACTAACCCATAACGGGAAGGATTGTACCTGATATTCATATAATGAAGACATAATCTTTCAATCAGTTTAATTGAAGTCTGGAGCTGTCATGTCAGTTAACTGCTAGTAGTCTGATGTTATTCATGTATTATTTTCATTTTGTTTATTTTCTTTGGTTACATCTTCTGACATCAGACTCGTGAACTGAATTTTAATGTGCGTATTGTTATGCGTTTACTTTTCTACATTGGCTAGATGTATAGGGAGAGGGTTGAGATCTCACAAACATGTTTAACCCCGCCGCATGTTTGCGCCTGTCCCAAGTCAGGAGCCTCTGGCCTTTGTTAGTCTTGTATTATTTTTAATTTTAGTTTCTTGTGTACAATTTGGAGTTTAGTATGGCGTTTATTATCACTGAACTAGTATATATATTTGTTTGGTGCCAGTTGAAGGACGCCTCCGAGTGCGGGAATTTCTCGCTGCATTGAAGACATGTTGTTTGTTCTATGGTCGAATTGTTGTCTCTTTGACACATTCCCCATTTCCTTTCCCAATTTTACTGTGTAGGTATCGATAAATTATAGAACCTTGACTGTAATACTTAGTCTGGTTTTAATTAACTGACTATTCGTTTGTTGATAATGTCTACTGTTTGTTGATAATGTCTACTGTTTGTTGATAATGTCTACTGTTTGTTGGTAATGTCTACTGTTTGTTGATAATATCTACTGTTTGTTAATAATGTCTACTGTTTGTTGGTAATGTCTACTGTTTGTTGCTAATGTCTACTGTTTGTTGGTAATGTCTACTGTTTGTTGATAATGTCTACTGTTTGTTGATAATGTCTACTGTTTGTTGATAATGTCTACTGTTTGTTGATAATGTCTACTGTTTATTGATAATGTCTACTGTTTGTTGATTATGTATACTGTTTGTTGATAATGTCAACTGTTTGTTGGTAATGTCTACTGTTTGTTGATTATGTCTACTGTTTGTTGGTAATGTCTACTGTTTGTTGATAATGTCTACTGTTTGTTGGTAATATCTACTGTTTGTTGATAATGTCTACTGTTTGTTGATTATGTCTACTGTTTGTTGATAATATCTACCGTTTGTTGATAATGTCTACTGTTTGTTGATAATGTCTACTGTTTGTTGGTAATGTCTACTGTTTGTTGATTATGTCTACTGTTTGCTGATTATGTCTACTGTTTGTTGGTAATATTTACTGTTTGTTGATAATATCTACCATTTGGTGACAATCAGATTGTATTTTTATTTATTTATCTTTAAGATTGTATTTCATTTATTCTTTTTCGTCTACAATAAAGGCAACACTAGTATACTGCTATTCAAGTGTCATCAATAGATTGAGAATAACCAAATATCGATTACAACCTTAACACTGAGGGAAACACATCAATAATTATAAGAGGTAAACAACGGAACAACAGAAAAACTGTTTTGCTACAAAAGAATCAACAATGTATTGGTCAAATCAGTTAGGAAGTTGAAGACAAACAATAACCCAAAATTGGAAAATGTTTGCCAAATAATAACCAATGAAGACAACAGTACATTGACAGTATACCGCTGTTCAAAAGTCATAGAATGATAAAGAGAAATCAAATCAGGGTTACAAATTAAACCTAGGAAACACATCAGCTACAGTTTCCTATTTATAGGGTAGTAAACCATTAGTATTTTGACCAATTCAACGGGTGTATAACTTCCTGTAGACAATGAATTTGATAAATATGGCTATATCAATGTTATTATATGTTAACACAAAAGTGCTTACTTCCATCACGACTGGTGCGTATATTAATTGAATTAAATATGTCCAAGTTTAACTTTCATATATATATTTTAATCAAAGAATTGTCTCAAATCATCCTTTCCTCGTAGAAAACGTGTTATACTTATCCAATGCTCATGATGGTTATAACTGGGATACACTAGAACAAAATAAAAAAATTAAACATGTTTAGCGAAACCAAGTATGGAAAACATGATATCTGACTATGCACGAATTTCATCTAGAAGGGTACTCTAGTAACTCTAATCGATTGGACTAAAATCGTTATCAAACGTTTATATCAATATGACCACTGGATAAAAACTCTACTATACGGTTTGTAGCTTAAAGGTAATAACAAAATATTTGTTTTACAAACAAATCTGCAACATTTTTTTGTCATCTTTAAGTTAATATTTAAAATAACTTCCTCAATATAGCCATTGAAGATTTATACGGAGTTTTTTCTCTCCTTTATTTGAATCAGTAGCTTGACTAACTATGCTTTTCAGGAAGTTTAATGATTTACCGGTTGAACTAAAATTAGTGTTCTATGGTCGACATTGATTAAGATATAACGGGAGAATACATTTCTTGTAAAAGGCAAATGAGCAGCCCAAGGATGCAGGCTTCGCAATTCGAAACAACATCTGATAAACAAATTTAATAATACTTTTAGATATTTGGATGATATTTTGGCTCTCAATAATGACGACTTCAGTATGTATATTAATGAAATTTATCCTGTTGAATTTACTTTAAATAAAGCTAATACTAACAATGACCACTGCCCTTTTCTCGATCTTGATATCTATATCACTAATGGAAAGCTGAATACTAAAATTTATGATAAAAGGGATGATTTTTCATTTCCTATCGTTAATTATCCGTTTTTAGATGGAGACGTTCCCTTGTCACCATCTTACGGTGTTTATATATCTCAACTTGTACGATTCGCTCGTGTATGTAACAATGTTTTAGATTTTAACGAGAGAAATTTATGTATTACTGAAAAATTATTACACCAGGGTTTTCTATATCACAAACTAGTCAAAACATTTACTAAATTTTATCATCGGTATAAAGACATCATTCGTAAATATAGCTCAACATGCAGACTTCTAATACGTTCAGGTATTTCACATCCAATTTTTTATGGAAATATTCTTTATAAAGCACAAAGGTGTCAGTTTTCACCTCAGAAACTTACAAAACCTTTGAATAGACTTATTAAGAAGGGATATAATTACGATACTGTTGTCAAGTCATTAAAGATTGCATATTTTGGCGTTAATATTGAGTCACTGATAAGGTCTTTGCATCGGAACTAAACACATTTATTCTAAAAACAGTTGTTGCCATGACACAGGTTATGTTCTTCTCATATATGTTATGATGGTATGATACTAAACCCCTAACGGGAAGGATTGTGCCTGATGTTCATATGATGAAATCATAATCTTTCAGTCAGTTTAATTGAAGTCTGGAGCTGGCATGTCAGTTAACTGCTAGTAGTCTGTTGTTATTTATGAATTATTGTCATTTTGTTTATTTTCTTTGGTTACATCTTCTGACATCAGACTCGGACTTCTCTTGAACTGAATTTTAATGTGCGTATTGTTATGCATTTACTTTTCTACATTGGTTAGAGGTATAGGGGGGGTTGAGATCTCACAAACATGTTTAACCCCGCCGCATTTTTGCGCCTGTCCCAAGTCAGGAGCCTCTGGCCTTTGTTAGTCTTGTATTATTTTAATTTTAGTTTCTTGTGTACAATTTGAAAATTAGTATGGCGTTCATTATCACTGGACTAGTATATGTTTGTTTAGGGCCAGCTGAAGGACGCCTCCGGGTGCGGGAATTTCTCGCTACATTGTAGACCTGTTGGTGACCCTCTGCTGTTGTTTTTTATTTGGTCGGGTTGTTGTCTCGTTGACACATTCCCCATTTCCATTCTCAATTTTATTATATAGATAGGTGAAATAAATAACATTACAAGTATTGGCTGTTGAATTAACGGTTTTAAACAATAAAATCAGTTAATCTCACTCATTTGTTATCATCCTTATGATTTCAAAGATGTTATGATTAAAATCCAATAAGTATAGATTATCGGGTTTTCTACACATTGATATCGTAAAATATCCACCGCTAGCCACAATTTGGACCTTTTTGGTGATTGAGCGCAGCGAACGAGATAAGAAGTTTCACATTGATTGTGTCGAGCGACTGATATTTAACGATATCTATACAAAGAAACCCCGATTATCTGTTTATCGTTCTATTACTGATCTTTCCACTATCCCTAAGACAGATTTATGCTGGACAAAGGTAAGCTTGATAACGTCTCCTCTCGCATTTTGGTATCGCTGATAACTTCTCCTCTCACATTGTGACGTCGCCTTTTTGGCGAGTGAGCGCAGCGAACGAGCTAAAAAGTTTCCACATTGTGTCGGTCGGCTGATATTCAACGATATCTTAACAAAGAAAACCCGATTATCTGTTCATCGTTCTGTTACTGATCTTTCCCCTCTCCCTAAGACAGATTTATGCTGGACGAATGAAAACTTGATAACGTCTCCTCTCGCATTGTGACGTCGCTGATAACTTCTCCTCGCACATTGTGACGTTGCTGATAATGCCTATTCTCGTTTTGGTGCCTTGATACGAGAATTACAGAGCGACAAAGCAGGGTGATACAGGCGAAGGGAATGACGATAAACACAAGTGTTAATGACAGAATGTCGAACTATTAACAGCGAGTTGATCAAACTATTATCAAACTCATAACTGCTTAAATATTACCACCTTGGCTTGGTTATATCAGGTTAACATTGAGTCGTTCTTACTTTATTTTTATGTCAGATCCCTAATAAGTGTTTATTTACTTTTCTACATTGGCTAGAGGTATAGGGGGAGGATTGAGATCTCACAAACATGTTTAACCCCGCCGCATTTTTGCGCCTGTCCCAAGTCAGGAGCCTCTGGCCTTTGTTAGTCTTGTATTATTTTAATTTTAGTTTCTTGTGTACAATTTGGAAATTAGTATGGCGTTCATTATCACTGAACTAGTATATATTTGTTTAGGGGCCAGTTGAAGGACGCCTCTGAGTGCGGGAATTTCTCGCTACATTGAAGACCTGTTGGTGACCTTCTGCTGTTGTTTTTTTCTATGGTCGGGTTGTTGTCTCTTTGGCACATTCCCCATTTCCATTCTCAATTTTATATATATATATATATAATAAAAACTATAACACAAATTCCCCTCCGTTTCGGCCATTACGGCCGGCTTCATTTGAATAAATTACAACATTGAAACAACAATTACATCGCTTGTATACATTATGTTATAAAAACTACTATGAAGTTCATTTGCCGCATTTTTCTCTTTTCTAATAAAAATATTTTTATTATCGTTCATACATTGTGTTGAGTTCTTCAGGTTCTAAAGTTTTTAATTTTTTTTTATCCAAAAGGCTTCTTTAGTTTTTCTGTAAATTTCTGTCCCAAATACTTTTTCTATGGCGGTAACTTTTAAATTTGTCATAGAATGATTGTGCTGAATGAAATGGTTGGCTACTGGATCTTCGGTTTTCTTTGTTCGTATTTTTGAAAGGTTCAATAGCATCCGTTGTATAGTGTATCACCCGTTTGTCCTACATATATAACTTTTTCACATTTTGTACAATTAATTGCATATACTACGCCTACGGATTTACAATTTATTTGTCCCTGAATGGTATATTCTTTGCCGGTGTTGTCACAAAATACCTTGGTTTCATTTACATGTGAGCATAATGCACAATGTTTACCACATGGTCCACATCCATTAGTTTGTTTATAGAATAGTAAATTATGCTTTTTGTGCACTAAGATGTCTTTTATGTTGTTATCACGTTTAAATGCTACGATAGGCGGATCGGGAAATATTTTCTTTAGTCTGTTGGATTGATGGAGATTTTTAAGATTATTTTCTAAGAACTGAATGTACATTTCGAAGCACTTTGGAAAAAGTCATTACTAAGGGTACCCTGTTGTTTTCTTTCTTCGGTTAGTACTGTAATAGATCTTCTCGGTTTAAATTGTCGACTTTTTTCAATTGAACTTTAGTGGACAAGTTATTGTATCCACGTTTTCTTAGGTGCGTTTTTATTTCTTACCTTCTTGTTTTGTAATTTTCTTCTGTTGAGCAAGTTCTTTTGACACAAATACCGAGTGCATATGGTATAGCATTTTTTACAGAATGTGAATGGCTTGACGAAACATGTAAGTATTGGTGCTCATCTGTTGATTTTGTATAAAGATCTGTTTTTAATTGTCCGTTTTCTATGTGTACAAACACATCAAGGATTTAATTTTTTCGTTTGAGTACCGCATTTCTGATTTAATTCGCGAAAACTGTTTGACATTTCATGATTTTTTTTTAATTCATCTAAACCATGTTCCCATATTCCCCAGATGTCATCAACATATCTCCAATATGAAAACAGGTGTAAATTGCTGTTTTGAAATAAACTTTCTTCCCATTGTCCATGGTAGGTGCACGCATAATTCATGCCTAGATGGAAACCAATAGCTGTTCCTTCGGTTTGTAAAAAGTGCTTTCCGTTGAAGCTAAAATTATTGAAATCGTGTTTTCAGGATTGTATTTAAAAAATTCAATTAAAAGAATTGAATGCCTCTTTAAGTAGTGTTATAGAGTGGAACTTGTAAAATGAAGCTAAACCAAAGTTAATCAGAATGGCGGGTATGGTAAAGGCTGTACTACAGGCACAAATACATCCAATTATATGCATTAAAGCATGTTTCTCCTCTTTTTTTCTTTGAAGTGACCCCGATTCAACATACACATAAAATTCTAAATCGCACAATTGTTCAAAAAGTTTACGCTCGCTCCACTTTTCAAGAAATTAATACATATAAAACAAATTCGCTCGCTCGCTTCATATGTTTTGGAGCTTTTGTGCTAAGAACTAAAAATCAAATTGATGTGGCCAAACCAGATGAAAAGCAAGATAAAGAAAATGTATTCCCATTGTTTCCTTCGTTTTTTGAAGTTCAACACGCATGAAATTAAAAGTTTCCAGAGTATCAACATACAATGACTTGTCTCCTCAAACGCAATCATGTGTAAATTACTTGTCTACAATTTAAACTCATAATATATACCAGGTTTAAATGTTTGTGCGCCAGAAACACGTTATGTCTACAAAAGACTCATTAGTGACGCTCGTATCAAAAATTTAAATAGCCCAAGCAAATACAGAATGGAAATATTTTTTTTTTTTTACATAAATAAGGCCGTTAGTCTTCTCGTTTGAATTGTTTTACAGTGTCTTATCGGGGCCTTTTATAGCTGACTATGCGGTATGGGCTTTGCTCATTGTTGAAGGCCGTACGGTGACCTATAGTTGTAAATGTCTGTGTCATTTTGGTCTTTTGTGGATAGTTGTCTCATTGGCAATCATACCACATCTTCTTTTTTATATTTGACATTCGGTGATTTTAGTCCTCACAAGATAATGTACACTTATCCCATGGTAATTGGAAATACAAAAAAAAAATGAAAATTACAGAAATTGAGAAACATTTCGAATCTTAATATAATAAAATCACTGGAGCTAAGAATTTGCCAGGTTTAAATTTGTCACTCTTTTATGTTTAGAATAAAACCACAGGTTAATATTTTAAAAAATAGGAGAGGTACTACTACTATTTGTGCTGACATAAATGGGATAAGTGTTATTACAATAAAACCAAAACAGACTAATAGAGAACTGCACCTTATTTTAACAATTATATATGTAAGATATATTTTTAACTAATCTTGAACACAGCACATCGGTTGTTTATCAAGACTTTTACCATCTTCGCTAGCCAAGGGTTACGATCTACTTCCCTCCTATCAACCCTTAGCAGATTAAGCCAACATGTGTGATAACTATGTTGTGCCATCTTTTGGTTGATTAACGTCACACCCATTCCGAGTACATTATTCTTGACCAATGTTGGCACTTTGACTCTCTTCAGTTGAAATGACAACGCGGTAGTGTCTTGAGTCTACAAACTTGTTGAAGCAGGAAAAAACAATATACGTTAATATTCCAACATTTGTACAAGAAACATACACAGGAACTTCTATTGGTTGATTGAAGACAGTTAAATTGTCATTATTGTCGTATGTTTATGGTGGTTAGGATTTGTTGCACAGTCAGCGAAATGGCAATTGTTTACCTACATTTTTTACATTTACACTTGATCATGTTATAGACGCTGTTTGATTGACTGCAACAAATGAACATCATTACCTCGTGGATCCGAAATTCTCTCTTAATCCGCCTCGGATGGAGAGGAGGGAAGTGAATCGTAACCCTTGGCTAGCGATGATGGACTTTCAGGCGCATACAATTCCATCATTATGACAACGAAGTGTGAACAAAACAAATATCAGTACATAAACAGTTGAAGAGCTAAATATCTTTGAAAAACGATCTTTCTTCGGTCAACTATCTAAGCCTGAGGGCGTTGAAATAATTTTAATTGATTTGTATAAATCACGTAAGAAGCAGTTATTTAAATAATCATGATATACATGTAGTTGGTTGAATTTTTCAGCAAAATAACATTCAACTTGCAGATATTTGAAATGACAATTTAGCCTAAATTAGTACGAGTATTCGAAACATATAAAAAAACACACTTTCAAATTGACATTCCTTAATTTGCAGTAAATTTATGCATATCTGAATGTATTTTAGATATATAAATATCAGTATCATGTATATATATATTTAAAATATATTTTTATGTGATAATATTTGATTAGAATTGTTGAATTTATGAGTTAAGTGTCGTTGTATTGCATTTCAGTCCTTTCTTGTCCACATTCTATGAATTGTCTACAACTTTGACTCTGACTTACAAGATAATTTTAGCTTTATGGTCTCCATTGCAAAATATATATACAATGTATTTTTATGTGATAAGATTTGATTAACCTTGTTAGATTTATGAGTTAAGTGTTCTTTTCTAATTACACTGTAATGCATTTCAGGATTTTCCTATCTTGTCCTCGTCCTATAAATTGTCACTTTTATATCTGTTGCCTGTCTTGTATCTGTGAAGCATTGAATAAAACTTGATAAGCAAGTCTTAAGATATTCATTGTGTCTCCTCCAACATACATGCAAATGTTGGATCTAAGTCTTATGAGTCGTTTCCTGTATGATATTAGGGTAACCATGATGTTCAATAAAATTATAAATGAGTTTTCTTGTAGACAGTAGGAAAATTAAATGAAATGAAATATACAGCTGCCATTCTTGAATTGTGTCTAAAACAGATTGCTGATTGTTTGTACTAAATAACCGTCCATATGTTTTTCTTTCTTTTCTGACATTGCCTAAATAATTTCCGTTTTTTTTGGAGAACTGTTTACAAAATAGTGTAAACTCAGAAATTATTTCGATGTTTTTTTTTATTATAGCGATAAATGCGACAATAATTTAAAGTCGAATTTTGATTTTTTTTTATAACTAAACAGAATTTTTCTCAATATCGCAAAATTTAAAATCGCAATTTAGGCTAAAATGACAAAATCGCAATAATAAATGCATGCAATAATTTCTAAATATACAGTACAAACAAAGTTTCGTCCGATCATGTATGTTAATCAAACGTAATGAGACGTGGTGTTTGTACAGGTCGTACAAACATCATTTTTTTATATTTCAAGTTAAGGAAAGATTGAAATAAAACAATTATTAAAAACATGAGGCATACTGATGAACAATTTTTATCAAGTTTGAAATTATTTGGAAGACTAGCTACAGGGATATCATTTAAAAATCAAGAATTTCCTCTAAGCTTATGTTAATAATGGCAATGGTGCAAGAGTATATGTTCCTATCAAATAATTTTCCTAATTGCAAGTTTGACAGAGGATCAAATTCATATTGTAAGTTGGACTTGTAACTCTCTTTTGCCTAATTCGTCAGAAAATAATCTTAATTAATCGAAAATTATGGTTTAAGGCAACTAAAGTGTTTGCTTGGTGAAAACGAAATACACTAAAGTTTTAAAGAGGCTCACACTTTTTTTGTTAATCTATGTTTATGTTACCGAATGGTTCAACAAGTGGCTATCAATCGATCTTTTTTTTATAAGGGACATTTAAAATCATAATACGTTCTGATGACAATTTAAAGCAGTGTTACGAGAATTATGGGCTGATAAGGTCGATGAAATATGCAAAGAATAAGACGGTATTAAAAAAAATCAAAATGGATATACAAATGCATGTTTTCTCTTATCCTGATGTAAAACCCAAAGCTAATGTGGACTGTCGGTGAGGCTAGGTGGAATTTATTAAACACATTAATATCTGATCGGAATGGAGACATTTAATACGATGTTTGTGTAAGGGACCGTATAGAATGGTTGCTAACGGGCAATATTTCTGCCACATCAGACAGAAGACACTTATTTCATTTGTATTTATATTTTTACTTGTTATCGTCTTTTAAAGTATTCATGAACAATAACACACTGACTTGAAATGGCATATAGATAATGTGGCGGGGTTTAAATGTTCGCTCTTTCAATCTCGGACAGTGGTATAACAGCACGACATAAGGACTAACTTTAAACATCTGTTGAAAGGGGCTTAACTTGTCAGATTAAAAAAAAACCATAAATACCGTAACACAAACACTGATTTGAAAGTAATCGTATTTACTTAGAGCTAGGTCAAAGCCAATTACAAGTAACACAATTCATGTGTCTAAGACTAACATACCAACCAGTACACATCTAGCAATCAATAGATGTAGCGGTTTTTTTTTAACAGTTATTGGCATGACACGGGTTATGTTCTTGTCATATATTTTATGATAGTATGATACTAAACCCCTAACTGGAGGAATTGTGCCTGATATTCATATGATGAAAACATAATCTTTCTATCAATTTAATTGAGGTCTGGAGCTGGCATAACTGCTAGTTGTCTGTTGTTATTTATGTATTATTGTCATTTTATTTATTTTCTTTTGTTACACCTTTTGACATCGGACTCGGACTTCTCTTGAACTGAATTTTAATGTGCGTATTTTTATGCGTTTACTTTTCTACATTGGCTAGAGGTATAGGAGGAGGGTTGAAATCTCATAAACATGTTTAACCCCGTCGCAATTTTGCACCTGTCCTAAGTCAAAAGCCTCTGGCCTTTGTTACTCTTGTATGATTTTTAATTTAGTTTCTTGTGTATAATTCAGAGTTTAGTATGACGTACATTTTCACTGTACTAGTATACATATTTTTAGGGGCCAGCTGAAGGACACCTACGGGTGCGGGACATTTTCGCTACATTGAAGACCCATTGGGGGCCTTCGGCTGTTGTCTGCTCTATGGTCGGGTTGTTGTCGCTTTGACACATTTTCCCCATTTTCTTTCTCAATTTCATTATAAACAGTGAGACAAACATGATATTATGCAATATCCCAAATATACACTGTGTAGGTATCGACAGATTATAGAACCGTGACTGTACACATGTGATTAACAATAATACTTAGTCTGGGTTTAATAAACTGTAAATTCGTTTGTTGATAATGTCTACCATTTGATTTTATCAGGTTCTATTGACTTACTTTTTATTAATTTATCTTGAAGTTTGTATTTCAGTTACTCTTTTTCGTCTACAATTACTATACCGCTGTTCAAATGTCATAAATATATTGAGAGGAACCAAGTATCGATTATAACCTAAAACCGAGAGAAACACATCATTTATAAGAGGAAAACAACGGAACAATAGACACACTGTTTTGATACAAAAGACTTCAAGGTCAAACCAATTAGTAAGTTGAAGACAAAAAATAACCCAAAATTAGAAAGTGTTTGCCAAGTATTGTTAATAAAGGCAACAGTACATTGTTAGTATACCGCTGTTCAAAAGTCATAGATTGATTAAGAGATATCAAATCCGGGTTACAAATTAATACTAGGAAACACATCAGCTACAGTGTTCTATTTCTAGGGTCGTACATTATGTAACTCTATAGTAATTTGACCAATATAACGTGTGTATATCTTTATGTAGACAGTGAATTTATTAAATATGACAATATCAATGATATTTCATGTTAACAAAAAGTGCTTGCCTTATTTATGGATGGTGGGTATAGTAATTGAATGAAATATATCAAAGTTACACTTTCATATGTATACTTCTAATCAAAGAGTTGTCTCAAATTATCTTTTCCTCGTAGAAAACATGTTATCTTGCTTCCATGCTCAGGTCGTTTGTCACTTGAATGACATTCTTTAGATACATTAGAAGCAAATAAAACAAATTAAACATGTATAGCGAAACCAAATTGGAGCACAGGATATCTGACTATGCACGATTAGTATGTAGGAGGGTACTCTAGGAGCTCTAATCGATTGGATTGTAATCGTTATCAAACGTTTATATCAATATGATCACTGGATAAAAAAAAAACTCTACCATAAGGTTCGTAGCTTAAAGGTAATAACAAAATATTTGTTTAACAAACAAAACTGCTACATTTTTTTGTCATCTTTAAGTTAATATATAATATTACTTCCTCAATATAGCCATTGAAGATTTATACGATGTTTTTTCCTCTCCTTTAATTGAATCAGTAGCTTGAATAACTAGGCTTTTCAGGAAGTTTAATGATTTACCAGTTTAGCTAAAATTAGTTTTCTATGGTTGACATTGATTAAGATATAACGGGGGAATAAATTTCTTGTAAAAAGCAAATGAGCAGCCCAAGGATGCAGTTTTCGCAGTTTAATATAGATAGGCGAATTAAATAACAATACAAGTATGAGCTGTTTACTAAAAAAATTTATACAAATACATCAGTTAATCTCATTCATCTGTTATTATCCTTATAATCTGTTAGTCTTTTTTTATTCTTAGCTATGGCGTTGTCAGTTTATTTTCATTCTACGAGTTTGATGTAACACTCCCAAACGTGTCCTTCCCCCCAAACGTGTCCGATTTCCCCAAACGTAAAATTGAGAATGGAAATGGGGAATGTGTCAAAGAGACAACAACCCGACCAAATAAAAAACAACAGCAGAGGGTCACCAACAGGTCTTCAATGTAGCGAGAAATTCCCGCACCCGGAGGTGTCCTTCAGCTGTCCCCTAAACAAATATATACTAGTCCAGTGATAATGAACGCCATACTAATTTCCAAATTGTACACAAGAAACTAAAATTAAAATAATACAAGACTAACAAAAGCCAGAGGCTCCTGACTTGCGCCTATGTGTCTATTCTCCCCAAACGTGTCCATAATATTCAATATTCCCCAAACGTGTCCGATTTTAGAACCCCCAAACGTGCCCGATACTATTGTTATTCGCCCAAACGTGTCCACTTTTAAACACCCGAACGTCTGGCGTCTTTTAGTGCTAATACATGTCCTAAACGCGACACCAATAACGTTCACGGCAGTTCTATGATGGGGGACACAGTTGATGGAGTGGTAATTTATTAGCATTAATGCTGAGTTCACACGTAATTTAAATTTGATTCGCATTTACTAATTCGAATTAGTTTAATTCGCATTCTAAACGTTTTACGTCCTAACGTCAATTCTAATTCGCATTACAATGCGCGTCCAATTCGCTTTGCTGTCCAAACGACGTTAACTTTTAATTCGTATCAACAAAAACGTATTTCTAATTCGAATTGGGTAATTCGAATTAGCGAATTCGAATTAAAAAAGAAGAGTGTGTGAACGCGATTAGCGAATTCATTTCGCATTCGATTCGAATTCAATTCGAATTAAATGTCCGTGTGAACGAGGCATTACTTGTTCAATGCCGGTTGTTAATGATTATCATTACTGAAAATTTAATATGTAACATATGCATTAACTTTTGCTTATTGTCCAGTTGCAAGTATTTCATGCTCATTTAAAGTGAACATACAAATAATTCTGGTACAGTTCAATTAATCGTTTACTATGTAAATTATTTTATACTAATAAACTCCGATGATGACTTTTATATTAATCAGAATATCGCACGGTGGGCTTTCAGTCGAATTGACCTCCCATCTTTTTTTAACAGTTCTAATTTTAAATAAATTTTAGGTTACGAGCGTCACTAAAGACACACGAACAAGAGAAATAACGTCCAGTGCCAAATATTTCATTCGTTATTTGAACGATATCATATTAACGATATATACTGTAGATAGGTTATATTATCAAACCGGGAATTTATTAGTGGGCATTAATTTTTACGATTATTTGGGATGACCACTGTTTTGAATTTAATCTAAAGAAAAATATATGTGAGTAAAGACCGATTTGTTTATGACTTCAGTAAGAAACTTCTTCAATGTCTGTTATGTAATATAGAGGCCGTTTCAAATAAAAGTTGCAGAAATTAAAAAGAATGATGCCTTCCAAAATACAACGTATGGCACATTATATAGAGTGAAATGCTACAAACATTTTAATGCGCAAAGAAAAAGATTTTTTTTTAATTTTTTTATCTTTTAATGAAATAGTAAAAGATCGTAAAATGAGTATACATTGATAATAATAAAAAAAAACACACACAAATAATCTACTTTTTTTTAATATGAACACGAATGATAGTTCCAGTAAAATAAAAAGCTTGGTATGGACACGTTTGAGGGGTTGGACACGATTGGGGGTTTATTAAAAAGTGTACACGTTTGAACGTTTATACAAATGACACGCTTTGGCGCCCTTTGACAACTAGACATATTTTTGCAGTTCAGTGACGTCGATGTGGACACGTTTGGGGGGGGGGGGGGGGGTCGGACACGTTTGGGGGGAAGGACACGTTTCTGAGTGTTACATAGTATTTTCTTTTATTCATGTCTGTCATATTTGTATTCTGCAATCAAATTGTCATAAGTTTTGGCAGTTGTTTTGCTCGTTTGGATTATTTCACATTGTTCATTTCGATTTATTTTAGCTAACTATACGGACGGGTTTTTTCTTATAGTTTATTCCGATATAAATGTGTTAAAAATTCAAAGCATTAATATCACGATGTATTTCTTTAAAGGATTAAAAAAGCAATATGAAAAGTAAAAGAAGCAGAAGCTACATGTAAGACATGACATTTAAAACTCAATAATTACATTACATGTATATTTCAGTACAATACATTATTTTGATTGGTTAACATCAATCTCGCGTCATTCTAAAATTGACATTCAATTCAAACTGGAATGTAACATTCAAGATGACACGAGATTCCATTATAACTTGCGCAGGTAAATAAAAGAAAAACGTTAAAGGAATCGTGTTTTCAGGATAATAGTAGAAAGAATGCAATTAAAATAATTGAATACCTCTTTTAGTAAAGTTGAAAAGGCGTCGATCGTGCGCCAATTTTTAGAATGAAGCGTTACATACAAAATTTAAAAAGAAAAGGGATCAACAACGCTATTGCAAAACATAAAATGTATAAGACGAAACAAATCCAGACGAGATTCATAGAAAAGTAATAACTACACAAAATGTGCTCCCCCCAAAAAAAATAATAAAAAATAAATAAACAAGGAGTGATCTCACCTTGCCTACAAGATGATATATTTAGGGCTGCAGCATCCTACTTAACTCTGAAATAATAGCTTGCTACAACAGTCAAATAGTCTTAATTGTCTTCAACTTCGTACTTTATTTGGCCTTTTAAACATTTTTTTATTCGAGCATCACTGATGAGTCTAATGTAGACGAAACGCGCGTCTGACGTAAATATAAAATTTTAATCCTTGTATCTATGATGAGTTTATTTAAAGATATTTGGAAATTAATTACCGTTTATTATATTATCTTTTTACTGATATATTTCTTTTAACTATCTATAATACATTTTCTTTAACTATATAGATTAAAAATTCACGTAAGAGTGTACTCTATCAAAACATTTAATACTGATTATATGCACATTGTATTAAAATATTACCTAAAAAAACCTTATCAAGTACATTTGACACCAAATATAAAAATCTGAACATATTGGTGGAAAATCAGGAGAACTGTAAATCTAGCATTTAAACGTACTGTCCGTAGACGAGTTCTCTCGAAACTTAATTATAACAAAATAATGGTTTTACAAACAAAACTCCTACTATTGTGTTTTTTTCGTCTTTAATTCAACATATGCAATGAAATTACTTCCTCAATCTTGTCTTTTAAGACATTAATGATTTATATGGAGTTGTTTTTCCTTTACTAAAATCGTTAACTCGAAAAACTTTACTTTTCAGGAAGTTTAATGTTTTTTACGAATTGATTTTAAATGAATTTTCACTGGTCGACATTGATTACGATATTACTTGTAAATTACTTCCTTGTAACAAACGACTAGCCACTACATAGCAAATAATCAGCAGTTTGCACAGTCCTGCATAGAAAGACGAAAACAATACATTAACAATTTTGAGATTCTATAAACTCATTAAACTTCTTCTTCAGTTGACATTATCATTTTGTGACTTCGAAGATGTTTACAAGAAAGGTCGAAAACAAGTGATTCAGACTTTTTGTACCCACAAATGCTTAGATATGAACAACCATTGATCCCTTGTGGTTATCCGTGGGGTTGATTAGATCAGATAAACGTTGATTAATTTCGCTCAATTGTTACTTTTCTTTGATGATGAAAATATTATCGCAAAGGGTGTCACCAACAGTTTCTCAGTGTTTAAAACAAATTCCTCAAAAATAGATACTCGAAAAGTAAAAATAAATCTGGTTCTTTGATTAATATTGAATACCTAATCATTATTTGGCCCCTTTATATTTTTACTAAAAGATCGTTCCCTTCAATTTAAAGAACTAAATTTCTTTTCTTCGGTTAACGTATATTTGTGTAAATACGTATACAAGAACTTATATCAGAGCAATCCTACGCATTATGTGTAAAGTTAACTTTGACAACATGTATACAATGTTTTAATTCTTTTAAAAACAATGTGTAGCTAGACTTGATGTTTAAAATGAAGGAAAACTTATTTACACTTAAAAGTTGAACAATCAACATTAAGTGTAAGAACATGCATGTATACCTTTCCAAAATATTATAAATATTAAGCAGTACATTATAATTCTATATGTACGACATAAATGTACCAAAACATTGCAGAAATGTTGAAGAAATGTTGAAAACGACAAGTCGTTCTTTTCCCGGATACCCATGAGACAATAAGTACAGTTATTAGATGCAAATATACACATTCAAAGTTCTGTAGCTCTTGTTTTATAGAATCTTTAAAACAGTTATGTATGCCTGAATCGTAAAGTAGTCAGTGTTAGTATGCAGTATTTCCATACATGTTAAAAGTAAAATAACCAAAATAAAAAAACAGCTCCTAAGAAAACTCAAAACGGAAAGTTCCATATGAAATGGCAAAATCAAAAGCTCAAACACATCAAACGAATGGATAACAACTGTTTTATTCCTGACTTTTGACAGGCATTTCCTAATGTAGATAATGTTGGTTCTAAAGCTAGATAGACCATTGATTTCTATGAAATAAGAGGAAAGGTTCAAAAGGGACAGTAAATCTCGTAGATAGAAAAAAAACAACAACGCCATGGCTAAAAACACGAACCCCACCAACACTGGGTTGATCACAGTTGCTCCGGAAGGGAAATAATGTCATGCTCTACATGTGAAACCCGTCGTGTTGCTCATGTTACTACGAAACCGTTAAAATATGCCTATTCGGTTGGTCACATGCATGAAACGGAAAGGGTAGTGTCGTTACGACATAAGGCACATATCCGATATCATCTGTGATACGGTAAAATAACTCGTGATGGCGTTCGTTAAAATTTACGACCGAATGATTTCATTTTCACCATTTGGAACTCTTGGTTTAATAGCTTACTTGTGAGCAGCAACCCTCTATCAAGGAAATCATGATAGGAAATACAACCCCGGAAATATTGTATCAACTGGGAGATATATACTCTGTATGCAGGCGCTGCTGGAATGTTGCTACATAGAAATGGACAGATCACAATTGGGAAGCTGTAATCATTTTTTTTCGTAAAGGTTTGTTTTCAACTGACCACCATCATCTGATTCTTGATGTTAGTAAAGATATAGGCCAGACTGTATTGTATCTGTTGTACTTGTGTCATTATCTCTAGTTTGATGGGATATATGCGTTCAACAGATCTAGATTCACCAAATTGTGAACTATTTAGTGCGAGAACATCATCTATATAGCGGAAATTATGACAGTAGCATATAATTCCATTATATTAACAACTACTAGAACACACCCGTGATATCGCAGGTCCGTGTCTGAATTTAAGTATATAACTATGCGTAAGCCTTATTTTAGAATTGGTATTGTCATCTGATAAGGTCATGCCGGTTATAAAATGCACAGTTTTTTCTGCTTTCAAAATCTTTCTGTTTCAACCTGTAGACCTGGAACTTATCACTTATTGGTAATATTAATTATTTGGGAAAAAAAAGGCATGGAATAGAGTATTTTTAATCAACAGCATTGTCCTATATTAGTTAAAAATAAAGTTGAATTCTTTGATTCGCTGTTTTACGTCATGCCAGCTAACAAATTGAAAACTGTACTCAGACGCCTTATGTCCAGATTTTTAGTATTCGTATTGTAATCTTAAAAAGTCATACTGATTAAAATACTACAATAGGGAACAATGACAATGATTGAATTTAGTAGTGTCAACCCTGTGATTAAGACCCGTGTATATAGCAAAATCCTAAATACATTCATCGGTTGGTGGTGCGCCTGTCAGATGCGGAACATACATGTACATATAAGGTAATAGGAAACAGGTGAATATACTATTGGTATCGGTATTGGATTCGACCCGGAACTTGTTAATTATTGGCAATATTAATTATGTGGAAAACAAAAGGGTCTTGAGTTGTGTAATTTTTAATCAACACCATTGTCCTATATTAGTTATATATAAAGTTGAATTCTCTGATCTGTCATTTTTACCCCCATGACGGCTGACAAATTGGACCTCGTTAATTAAGTATTATAGATGTGTGAGCACAACAAACACAGAGGTGGAGTAAAACAAGTGTTTGAGTAATGTAAATACTTATTCCTTGTCTGATAAAATTAAAAGGCGGAATAGGCTTGTTTACGCAACAGAATGTCCATGTAATTTTAAACAGAAGAGTACTTATTTAACTGGCATGGAAATATCCATCAATAAATGCTATGATATATGATTAAAGATATAAAAAAGAACCAAGCCACCAATGATCCTAAACTATATATTGGAGGAGAAGGACAACAACATGAACAACCAGAAAAAATAAACAAAATGTTACAGCGTGAGCAATTAGACGACTTAGAAAACTAATAACAGTAAACTGGGATGATCCAAAAGAGTCAGTAGTTTTTGTTCAACTAGTGGGAATCAGACTGGAATAGTCATGCTACTGTTTTTGGTATCAATCTTAAATATCTTTTAAAACAAATAAATGGTTTACTATATTTGTTTTAAAAAATACGTCCGTTTCACAGATTTCTTTGGTTGATTGTTGTTTCTGTTCCACCGACTTATACTATCTTAATACCTTTTGTTTGTTATATAAAGTTAATTCTTGTATAAATGCGATTCTGGTTCGAATGCGTTCAAAGCATCATCGCATCAAAATCAGTATTGATTTCTTCTAGGGTTTAAACAGCACCAAGGCAGAACATAAATATGGAACATTCGAATATTCATACGCCAAAGAGAAGCTGACGAAGGAAATACAAACAAGGTCATTACCACTACACCGAAAAGGAAAGACTGAGCATCTGAACCAAACTTAAACAAACAGTTGTGATCTCCCTACAACAGTATACTTTCTTGCATAATAACACTACCAACGCCGCTGTAATTGACTTGCTGGATATAGAAATTCCTGCATTTTTCATTTGATACAAACGTTTTCATTTGTGGCTAGATTGTTATTCAAATAATATTCAAGTCAATTCCTGTACCCCAATTAGTAGATAGTTTACAGAAAACTGTATCTTCAAGAAATTTGAGTGCTGCACGAATTTGGTAGAAATTATTATTTTTTCATCGTAATCGTCGAAGTCTTGTCTCGAAACATCATCGCAAATGCGTAACGGACCAAAGAGATAAGTTTAAGTATTCTTTAGAAAAAAAGTATCTTTATCTGCCAAATATAGTGATAAAGTATTTTTCGTGCAATGTCGATTTCAAATCGCGTCACCTTCCCTTACAGGTAACGTTTTAATAGTGTGTTAACAATTTTTTTACTTATTGCTGTGATTGGTCGATGTCAGACACATATTATTCTTTCGGACATGGTTCTAATTTCAATGTTTTACTTCTCCATTATAAAAAGTATAGGAATATTTAAAAAGGAACTTAAACTTTCTTGCATTATTAGACAAACATACAGTAACATTTTGAATTATAATGTGTTTTAAAAACTTAATAAAATGTTGAAATAATCTACAAAAACTACTTCCCTGCTATAATTAAGACTTAAGCTAGGTTCGTCTTGATATGAGAATTGTATCTGATCTACTGAGAAACTCATCAACTATGGTTTATTAAGAAAGATTATCATATATGCAATGTTGAGAGACAAGTTGGTCAAAATAGGAATACTTATTAATTACATGGCGCCTTAGTTTTACCCTTAACAGTTTGTAGCCTAGCAGACCCAATAAACAAGATTGGAATTTTTATTTCAATTTATAAATAAATTGTTCATTACATTATTAATATACTAGCTTACGTGTTAATGTTTAAACAAAACACATACCAACAAAGTTAAATCAATCCATAAAATCAGTTGACTTGTTTTCTTTAAGCGTATCTTTTTAAAGATAAGGATATATTATGAGTTTGCGATATTGAAAAGGTAATGGTAATATACTTGTAGATAGGACAATGATTATTTAAAAACAGGACATTATTTCCTGTTCAAAACTATATTTACAGTATTGTGTGGTGGATGCAAGTTGTATGTATCGTTTGATATCACTATAATATTTCATCAAGATGATACCAACGAGCAAACGAACAACAGTAAGAAAGACAACACCATTGTCAAAAAAGCAATACACCGACATTTTGTATTATCGGTGAAATAATTTGGATCTCTTTTGCTATTATTTGTCAACGTAGATATGACTACTTCCTAATAATTTGAAATGTGCATATGTTTTTTCAGACTGAGATGGTTTAAGAAGGAAGAATTTAGTATTAATATAAATTATTGGAGTACTACAGTCAAATACTCTAAACGTATACCAAGTACACAAAAACCAGTCCTAAAAAAGCTTTGTACATTTATTAACATTATTAGACTAATACTTGGGTTTGTCCTTGATAAACTTACCATAAGGTAACACAGTACAAAGATGATTTTATACCTCCAATTTCACAGTTTAAAAATGCTGTAACTTTTTTTATAATGCTGGAAAATTTATAATAATGGATAGGTAACAGATTACTCTTTCAAATTAATGCAATGTTAGTATTATACAACACTTATGTAATCAATTATCATGATAACTGTGCCCACAAAATTTTACAAGATATTTCCACTTTCAATTGAAATTTGCTTCTTCATGAATATCCCGAGATTTTATTATATGTTGTTCCAAGAGCCATTATCTACAAAAGAGTGTCTCAGATTATGGATGGATTGTAAAGATGAAATTTTACACCTAATCAAATATTATCTACTTTTATGTGGTAAGGATATTTACACCAATAAGAAATTTATGAGAGAATGGAATACAATAGCAATAATTCGAGACACTCTTTTGTAGCTTCTGCTCTGTTGATTCATATTTCGTTAACATATTTTCTTTATATAAAACACATTAAGTGAACTGACCAATATCTATATATACCTCTTTTATTAATTTATATGCAGCGTTAAGGAAGAAACAGTATTTTAAAGGTTGGAGATTTGAAATAAATACATCTTTGTATTGAGCTACCTGAACTTCATATTGCCGTTATAAAATGTTTTCTTTTCATGAAAATGTCTTGTCAGGTAAAAGATAGCATTTGATCGTGCAGCTGTCTTATGTTATTTGTTTTCCGTACTATCGACCACAGACCACAATTAATTCCTCTATCAGTTCTTTATAACCTTTTGCTTCATTAAAAAAATTGCACCATGCACTTTTGTCAAATTTTTTGTGTGTGTAATGTATAGTCCTAGTCCAAATATATATCCAAAATTCAGAAAAATCACTTTTACAAATTTAGCCAATACACATCAATACCCCTATTGACAAGTCGAGAGATGTTCCGTAAACTGTAAATATTACCTTTTTGCACTTGGCCTAATCACTAATTCCAAATCAAAATCAGTTAAAATACAACATCTAAAAAATCATTTCACCTCTCTTCATTCATTTCCACTAAAAAAATCTAAGAAATGAGTGAGGAAGAGAAAGAAAAAAAATTAAGGAAAAATACACTCTAATTAGAAGGAACTATATTCGTGGACAACAAAAAGTGGGGTCATTAATTGTGGTCTTGGGCCTATCGTGATACACACAGACGTGAAAAATTGGCATACATTTACGTGACATCTTATATGTTTACGTTATAGATAAACAGTTTTCAAGGTTTCAGCGTATAAATTCTCAATTGTCTTTGCTTGTTTTCTGTTCCGTAATACTTGTTATATATTTTAAAGAAATGGTTTTCTTTCATCTATTATAATTGAAAGAGATGGATGAATAGTAAACAAAAAATACTCCAAGACAAAAGCAATTTTGCATGTTTGATATTGTTAGGTTGGCGTGTCATGATATAGAAACTTTGATCCTGAATGAAGTCCGTTTGTTGAACAACATATCTTTTTCTTTCATATCCGTTTATTGACTGTTTTATTGACGTTTTCTCTCAAGGCAAAAAATAGGCATTTTAGGTGTGTATGACATCTTCTATGTCATATTGAAAAAAATATCATTTATGTAACATCTATACTTTTAACGATACAATCGTGTATCATATAAATATTTATGAAATAGGTCTGATATGTTGGGGTTCTTTTATGGGAAGCCTGGGTTTTTTTTGTTATGTACCCGTATCTTTTTGTTATGAACCTTATACACATATCAATGCTTAATTTGAAGTCTTGTCAGGATATACATGTAGCACTACAAAGGCAAAACGCAAAGATGAAGTTAAGCTGTCAAGTAGGCCTTATTGTAGGTCTTATTGTTACACTTAAGTTAAAGATCAATAATGACATCAAGTTTGCTAAGCATAAATTTTGTTATGAATTATTTTTAACACGCGTATTATAACATGTTTTTATCGGAACTAAACACATTTATTCAAAAACCAGTTGTTGGCATGACACGGGTTATGTTCTCATATATGTTATGATGGTATGATACTAAACCCCTAACAGGAAGGATTGTGCCTGATGTTCATATGATGAAATCATAATCTTTCAGTCTGTTTAATTGTTGTCTGGAGCTCGCATGTCAGTTAACTGCTAGTAGTCTGTTGTTATTTATGTATTATTGTCATTTTGTTTATTTTTTTTTGTTACATCTTCTGACATCAGACTCGGACTTCTCTTGAACTGAATTTTAATGTGCGTATTGTTATGCGTTTACTTTTCTACATTGGCTAGATGTATAGGGGGAGGATTGAGATCTCACAAACATGTTTAACCCCGCCGCATTATTGCGCCTGTCCCAAGTCAGGAGCCTCTTGCCTTTGTTAGTCTTGGGTTATTTTAATTTTAGTTTCTTGTGTACAATTTGGAAATTAATATGGCGTTCATTATCACTGAACTAGTATATATTTGTTTAGGGGCCAGCTGAAGGACGCCTCCGGGTGCGGGAATTACTCGCTACATTGTAGACCTGTTGGCGACCTTCTGCTGTTGTTTTTTTTTTGTTTTTTTTTTGTTGTTTTTTTCTATGGTCGGGTTGTTGTCTCTTTGGCACATTCCCCATTTCCATTCTCAATTTTATTTAAAATAATGCATCTATACTACCGAAGAACTGAGTCCAATTGGTAGCCGGCATGAAATATAATAGATGAATCAACAAATTCAACTATATATATAACTAATATAGTACAATGGTGTTGTTCTGAAGGAACACTATTCAAAAGTCTTTTTCCACATAACTAATATTACCTTTAATTATCCAGTTCCAAGTCGAATCCTATACCGATACTAATAGTAAACGTCACATGTAGTTTCCAATTGTTACCTGTTATCACCTGTAAATCTCTCCTCTCTCAGGAGAAGCTAGAAGTCTTTAAGAAGTTGCTTTATACCTTTGCTACACTGTAGTACAGTATTTCGGAAGTTCTTTTTTTCACATCAATACTTCTACTAGTTTTGGTAAATTAGTTAAATAAATAGTTTATAGTAAGTTCATTGCAGTACGAAAAAAAAGGACTGGTTTTAACATGAAGATTTTACAAGCAGAGAAAACTGCACTTTATAATCAGCATGACTTGGTCAGATCACAATACGAATACTTAAAACTCAGATTAAAAACAAAGCATAAGCACTTTAATTCAGCCATTGACTCGCGATGTTGCTGGTGTTTCAAGTTGAACTAATAGGAATAAAATCTGAGATTAATGATTTCTTTAAAATATGTATTTTTAAATTACACTATACAATTTAAAAACAAATATATAATTACTTTCTGACACATCATTAAATTAGTTGAAAAATAAACTCGTTTTATCTTTGCTGAGAAGCCAACACTCAGAGTGATACATACCAACATCCCATATTGGCATGATGATATATATGAAATTTCTAATAGAGCTTCGCAAAAAATTGTTCAACTTAAAGTCTTGTCACAATTTGCTGACGCCATTGTAAAAGAGGGACGAAAGATACCAAAGGGACAGTCAAAATCTTCATTATAAACAAAATCTTAGAAAATGAAAAAAAAATGATTTCCATTGGGCATTCTTATGACTGAAATCCTTTTTTTAATCTTTATTTTGTTTGTTATTTGATATTTTTTACCAGTAAGCAGATTATAGTACAAGACAACATGTAAATTAAAAAATGAAAATACCTGAACTCAAGACTATTAATCCTTGTAATAAAGTCACAGCCTAATGAGGATTATAGAAATAACCTTGAATATTCGAAAAACAAAACATTCCTTTTTTATTCCGTCACATGTCATTGTTAAATCTAAAAGATTGTATGCCTTAAAATCTACAAAGAAAATTGCAAAATAAAAGGATCGGAAAACTTATTTCAACTGAAATTCCAACGTGACAGTATCCCAATATATCGTAGAGAAATTGAGTGTTTATGATCAGAACAAAATCATATGTAAGCTGTTTTAATCATTATACAATTTAAGAAGAAATTATGAATCAAATATCTACAAGTCCCTGACGTAAATTTTAGGTCATTTGGGGTAAAAATTAAATTGACTGGAGGAACATTTTCATTTTGTACGATGAACTCCAAGTGTTTTCTATATATTTTTTTCCTTAATTTAAAGGTGGTTTGATGGATTCACCTGATTTAAATATGACAGAAGTAAAATAGCAAGGGACCTCAATTAATACTCAATTAATTATCAAATGTCTGATCATATATCAATTCATCAAACTCGACCAAATGTACCTTATCACATATTAAGACATGTAAATACATATTTCATTATTGACCTGATATATTTGCCTTTCTTACAGTAGAATACCAGGAACACTGGACGATCTTACAATTAGAAATGAAAATAAGAAGTGCAGATAGTTGAACAATACTAACAACGTCTTCAAACACTAATGATGACAAATATGGAAGGCAATTGGATAACTTTTTCATATTTTGTATTAGTAAATATAATAGTTCAAATGATACGTTATATGGCAGTTTTTTTTATATTAATGCCCTGATAGAAAGTGTGACTTGAACACATTTGATCGGTCAGCTAGATTGTCACACTAGTCGAATCGATGGTAAATGGGTATTTGTAAATTTAATTTTGAGTCGTCTGCAACGGTCAAATGATGGAAAATCTTCTAAATTTGAGTCGTCTGCTACTGTCAAATGTTCTACTTGGTCAAACGAATAATTCTTTTCTTTATTTGTTAATTTGTTAACTCTTTATGAACTACCATAAGTCTTTTGAGCATAGTTTATAGAACCTTGTAAAGGATTTAATCATAATTGCAAACGCAAACTTTGAAATATCATATCAATTGGGAGTTGTATAATCCATATGAAGGAATATAGAAAGTTCATTGTTAAGCTGAAATCAACACTTTTGTCGTAAAATTTACTTTTCATCTTACACTAGTTGTATTGAATTTAGATATAGAACAGACATATAAACATGTGTAGATTTGCACTCTCTTTGAGTGTCTCCCTGTAGGCAGCACTACGATACAAAGGTTTATGTTTGTTCAGCGTAGTCACAAATCCTCGAAATATGTAATGAAGGGACATTTAAAAGTTCTGTTATCACTTTGACTGCGATGTATTAAAGGATAAAATCAGTCAAAAGGAATCTATATTCCTCAACAGCGAATTGTACCAAATACAATTTGCCTCCGAAATTAGTCTCTTTAAACCATAATCAAACTCGTTTATATTTTTAGATAGTTGTTAGTAACGTTATATTAAATTGAAATGTAAAGGGGTACAAACATAACTTATTGCAGGTTATTCAAATGGTAAAGTAAGATGCCGATGTGAGTGTAAAGTTGTCTTCGTCTAATAAACTTTTGAGTCCAACGAGATTATATTTATTTTCCATATTCCATGATTTCAAGGCTGAAAGTGATCGTTAAGGACAAAAACACGTTCATCATGGCCTTCTCAAATAACAATAATATGTCAATGCGAACACAAAATCTAATTACTGTAGCAGGAATGTTATTTCTGTTTTATTAGTTGAATTACATGCATTTTGGAGAGTGTAAAGTTTTAATAATAATTATCTTTATACAAGATTCTTTGTAGTATCAACTGTAAAGCTCGATGACACGGAACATCAGTAAAATAAACACACAGTGGGTCAAAATAAATGTAAAAGACGAAATAAAAGTATATGATTATATGTATGTAATTCAAACCTTAAATATGTTTATCCCAGATGCTTGTTAAAACCCAACAACGAATTGGCAGTATTTGGCCACAGCCTTTAATATTATTTAGATTTATACATATTGTATATAAGTAATCTCAATATAAATGTATGTAGGTGCCGCAGATCGCTGGCAATTTAACTGTCACTTGTATATCTGAAAATATATGGTTACCGGCATATCGCTGATTATGGCAACCGTACTATCAAATATATATATAAATTACTACCACAGATTGTGGTAACTGCATATAATATTAGAACAATTTGGATCACCGTGGGAACACAGGTGAGGTAGGAAAACCCTTACATTGTTCATCTGCAGTGAATGATACTATTTATAAAAGGAAATGTTTTTTGATGCAGCGAATTCTGCCAGATTGACATTGAAACCAGACCTTGGTTACAATGTCAACCGCCATAAAATTGGGGTTCGCTGCCAAGCTGTGTGCCAAATACATTGACTTGGCGTAGAGGTTTAAACTTATTCGGATGTGTCTACTTTTGTGTTTCAAATGTCTGGTTATGTAAATGTATTTCAGTTGTTTCCTGTAATTAGTTAATACTTCAGTTTTATCATGTACATCTTTTGAATATTCATTTTATAAAATTTACTGTTTGCAAAAGTATAAATTATTCTAAATTATAGGGATTTTCTGGTACCTAACACAAAACCCTTGCCGTTTTTGGCACAACCTTTTTGATCTTTTGGTCCTCGATGCTGTTCAACTTTGTACTCGTTTCGGCTTTCAAACTTTTGTATCTGGGCGTCACACGTAGGTATTGTGTGGACAAAATACACTTCTGGCGTATTAAAATTTTGAACTTGTTGCCTTTTGTTGGCTGTTGTTCGTGTGATTCTTTGTCAATTGTGTTCTCCAATTTATTTATATTGTAGTCCTGTGTTGTCATTTAGATGTTATATTTCACATGGCCATAAAAGTGCGAGGTTTTGCATGCCACTAAACCAGGTTCTACCCACCATTTTTTCCTTTAAAATTGCCCTGTACCAAGTCAGAAATATGGCCATTGTTATATTATAGTTCGTTTCTGTGTGTATTACATTATAACGTCGTGTCGTTTGTTTTCTCTTATTTTTGAGTGTATATTCACATTGCGATAAGACGTGTCACGGTACTTGTCTATCCCAAATTCATGTATTTGGTTTTGATGTTATATATATATATGTTATATTTGTTGTTCTCGTGGGATTTTTTCTATGTGTGTTACATTTTAGTGTTATGTCGTTGTTCTCCTCTTATATTTAATTCGTTTCCCTCGGTTTTAATTTGTTACCCTGATTTTGTTTTTTGTCCATGGATTTATGAGTTTTGAACAGCGGTATACTACTGTTGCCTTTATTTATTAGCCAATAATCCAAATTTAAACTTACATATGTAAATAATCAAGTTACGCCAATAACAAAAACATTAAAATCATTTATGAACTACAACTATACAAGATATTCAAGCTAGATATAAACTAACGTAAATATATTTATATATCGAGCTGCTCTCCATTAGTTGAATATATACATGTACTTAGCAATTGCCTTATGCATGAGCCACAAAACCACTTGTGTCGATATGAATAAAAATCCAAGAGAATGTATAAAGTTTGTAAAGTTAGCAAAATTTAAGATGTCAAGGAACACTTTTCCAGCAAAATTTTAGATGTCAAGGAACACTTTTCCGGCTTAAAATTATTGTTCGACAACAATATACCAAAGTTACAAAATGTCATAATTGACCTTTTACAGCTCTTTCTCATATACATCCAGAAACATTAAAAGCTACATCAATATGCATGCTAACATTAGTTATTTGATAAGACTGAATGAGGTTACATTACCTAATTAACGATTTCGACTGGTTCCGGTGTTAAAAGGTAAAAGTATATATAGGATCATCTGAACTTGTATACTAGTGGTCTATACTCCTGTAGTTGTGTTTAACAGTTGGTTGTAAATGGCAATACATGTACCCTCAATTCTTACAGATGAAGTTGCCGTTTAACTTTGGTACAGGTACAAATATACATGTAGGGGAAGCCTTTGGTTGACTTCTTGCAGGGCTGCTACTGACAGTTATTGGTGTAGTTTGCTTTTTCTTGCTGACTGTACATGTCTCAACTAAACAGACATGATTGCTAAAAATAAACATAGAATTTAGTATATTAAAAAAAATATATTATCTCATTAAATATGTTGCAGCCACAGGCTTGTTTCCCCCTTTTAAAATACACGTTTAAATGTCCTATTAAAAATTAGCTCAGTAATGAATCTTAAAAACTGACCCTCACAAAATCAATTCATTGCAATAGTTACAACACGAACAGAAAAATTTAAACACATGTTGTCAGAATTATATTATAATAAAAATAGGCAGAACAAATTATTATTATTTAGGCTGTGACCGGTTGTTTGTTCACAATGAAGTTATGCAGACAAACTGGATCTGTTCTTTATCCTTTGATAGTCAATGTAACCCATATTTGAATGATCATTAATGAATAATTAAATGATGGTTGACATAACCCATATTTGAATGATTAAATGATGGTTGACATATCTAAGGGAAAAAAAATAAAAAAATAATTTGATAATAAAAAGCAAAATATTTTACAAGTGCCATAAATACGATATTAAAAACTGTAAAATTGAATGCTAAATTGAGTCCTTAAAAACTAATATGATATAGAAAACTGCAAAAAGAAGCTTAACAAGAATCCTTACACGCAAGTTTAATCTTAGAAATTCCAAAACTAAAATATAAAAAGAACAATGATGTTCAATTTCCACTAAAACCTTTTTCAAATGATGAAGTCGTACAAGTACTGGGCCATGAAAATCTTACTAGTACTATTGCACTTATATTCTATTAAATGGTTCATCTCATCTCGTTCGGATAATGCCAAATATTTATTAAAGAACCATTGCATCTGGTTATACACATGTTGAATACTTATGTAACCTTGAAATTCCACAACGTTTACACTTGCACTGTTATTATTCGTTGTCTATTTAGATTTTAAACCAAATAGTTCCTGGAATAATTTGTCAAAAATTTTTACGAAACATAACTTAAGATATACAAAATATTTAACAAAAGAAAGCTCAATTATGAACATAATCCTCAATAGCATTGATACAACAAAGAATAACATTCAAACAATCTACCGAAAATTAATACTACACAAGTACAAATATATCAAAATATTATGTGTTCCAAGGGGAGTAGCTCTGGTATAAAAAAAAATTAGTAAAATGTGACTAGCAAACAAAAAGTGTTCACACTTTTGTTCTAAGTATAAAAAAAAAAAAAAAAAAAAAAAAAAAACTATTTTAACCTTGCAAAATAAAAAAAACCGGTAGATCAATACCATATTTACGAGTTCCTTTCACCATAATCTGATCGTAACTAAAGCGAATAAATCCTTATGCTTCAAAATTTAGTATATGCCATAAGACAGGTTTGGCATTTAGCCTCATTTTTTAATTGAGGAAGCGGATTGACCGATTTAATTTATAATGCAATTAAGATATGTATAACAAGAATGTGTCCAAAGTACACGGATGACCCACTCGCACTATCCTTTTCCATGTTCCATGGACCGTGAAATTGGGTAATAATCTAATTTGGTATTAAAATTAAAAAGATTATACTATAGGGAACATATGTACTAAGTTTCAAGTTGATTGGACTTCAATTTTATCAAAACCTACCTTGACCAAAAACTTTAACCTGAAACTCCCACTTTCATTTTCTATGTTTAGTGGACCGTGAAATTGGGGTCAAAAGTCTAATTTGGCTTTAAAATTAGAAAGATCATATCATAAGAAACAAGTCTACTAAGTTTCAAGTTGATTGGACTTCAGCTTCATCAAAAACTACCTTGACCAAAAACTTTAACCTGAACGGACGGACGCACAGACGGACGCACAGACGAACGGAGCCACAGACCAGAACACATAATGCCCCTCTACTATCGTAGGTGGGGCATAAAAACACATCTCTGTGAGTAAAAACTAATCGTAAACTGAAGACCTTTCCATCAGATATTGGTGTTCGTCAAGGGGATAATTTAAGCCCTACATTGTTTAAACTTTTCAGAAATTGTTAATCTAACTGTTGGCCAGTTTGTTAAACAACAGTACCGTTAGTTTGTTAAACAACAGTACCGTTAACTGTTTAATATATGCGGATTACCTCCTTATGATTTCTGAAACTTCATCTGTATAACATATGATTGTTTAGACAATTTGATGGATTATTGTAGTAAATGGGCACTAGAAATTAACATAAAAAAACCACAAAAAAACAAAGTCTTAGTTTTTTTTTAATAACACAGGAAGGAGATCAAAGGTTAAAAATCACATGTATCAGCTTATCAATAATGAGAAAAATTAAATTTATCTGGCATTATATTTACTGTATATATTTTCTATATAATAAAGCATTACAAACCTTTTTTTTAAATAAAAAAAGATACTTTACTCATTTAAATTTAATATCAAAACACTTTTACATCTTTTTGACCACATACTGAAGCCAATTTTATCATATGGCTCAGAAATTTATTCTACAGGTACCTTGAAGATCAACTAACCTAACAGTGTTTAGAAAGTTAGGGCGCTTATCCCTACCTCTTGAGATTATTCTTAATATGACTAATAAATTTTTGAGTCAGACTTTCAGAACCAAAAAACTCCCTCGTTAATGAAGCATTTGAAGAGTCAAAATTTTATCAAATATGTGAAACCAAAATTAGATATAGGAAGATGTGGTCAAAGTACGGCTTTCAACACGTAGCCATGGCTCACACCGAACAAAAAGCTATAAAAGGTCCCAAAATTACTAGTGTAAAACCATTCAAACGGAAAAACCAACGGTCTAATCTATATATATAAAAAAAAACGAGAAACAAGAAACACGTATAAATTATATATATAACGTATAATTGGAAATATTTATTCATTATTTTAATATCTTATAAAACTTTTAATGAACTTCGTTGTACCATTGTTACTTTATGGTATTTGAGAAATAAAGAATCTTGAAAATCTTTGTTTAACCCCAGAATATTTGTTGAACTACAAATCCTATATATTAAAGACAGTTATCATTAAAATAAAAACTAAGGTCCTGTTACATTTAGATTTATCCTAAAAAAATTCACTAAATTAAATTTTTAAATGACCAATCAAAGTGTGTGTGGTTGATGTCAAATGAAGATCAATATGATAATAACATAATGATAAAGTAAATAGATAGTTTGATAAGGACTAGAAGAGCAAACTTAATAAAGGGATAAAAACATGAGTAGCCCGCTCTATTTTAATAAATTATCGGTACTGATTGATCACTCACTCATCATCTTTGAGAAAATACTATGGTTGAAGTCTCCCTTCTATAGTTTTATGGCATGCAATGTAATTTCAATTAGATAAATATTACAATTATTTCTACTTTAATTTAAACTGTAAATTACTGCTCCTCGGAGAATCTTGATTGACAACTAAAAATGTTTTTGTCGCTTGGAATCCATACCAGGAAATCTCGTGAAAAGATTATATATAAAAATAGAGCAAAAGATCAGTACGTTTCATTCAGTTAAAACAATAGACATTAATCAGTCTCTGCGATACTTTATGAATTACAAGTACCATCATTAGAAACTAGACAATAAATAAAAAATCTGAGTGTTTCATAAAGGACTTTCAAATTGAACAGACAAATCTAAGCGGGTACTCTGGTAATCATTTGGTTGGTTAACCAGTTAACGACAACACATTTCACACAAGTACAATTCGTAATGAGAGAGAAAAGGAAATGGGGGAAAGGGGGGCATCGGCGCTATACACCTTACGTGACCTGACAAGTAAGCGTTCGACTTTAGTGGACTTTCGTAAGTGTGTCAAATGTATCAGTAATATCCAATTGTCATATACATTAACTATAGGTAATAATCTTCGAAAAATTATATTTTTCCATGTGGTCGCCATGTGCTCCTATATTTCAGTTAACGTTAGCTCTTGACGTGAGAACCTTGAAAAATAATTCATAATATTAACGTCACTTTATGACGGAACTTCATTCGTGCGTTAGTAAAAACCACCAAGTATAAATACTTCCTGACAATATTTTTTGGTTTTATATTTGAGTTCAATTGTCTCCTGCCTTCCTCCTTTGATCCAAATTGAAAAAGGCTTGTTACGTCAAATTTAAAGTTCAGCAACCACCAATGAGATTATGGTATAGTAAGACAATACCTTAATATTTGCTTGTTTAATTAAATGAATTATTATTAGTATTTCTTCTGTCCGAGACTGAAATACTTAATAATTATAGCAACTAAGAAAGCATATCAAATTTAACTCTTCATATAGACCATGTCTGTTTGGTTTTTTTTTGTTATGCAATGTAATTTATAAATGTGATCTATCCAATAAAAGATATTTTGTTAAAAAAATATGATGAAACTTCCTTTTAGTTTCTCCAAATAGGTTGAAATCTAAGGAAGCTTATTTATTACATAACGGATAACGTTTGAAGATATACCTTTCTTGATAATATGTTCCTTTGAACAAGACTACCCAAACGAAATTTATATAAAGGGAATTGAAATACAAGTTTAAGAGAGTTCTGTTGAAATAAATTGAATAGTTTAATAGCTTCCTTGTGAGCAGGAACCCTCTATCAAGAAAATCATGATAGTAAATGCAAGCACGGTAATATCGTATCAATTGGGAGATATATACCCCGTATGCAGGTGCTGCTGGAATGTTGCTACTTAGAAATGGAAAGTTCACAATTGTAAAGCTGAAATCATCTCTTTTGTCGTGCAGTTTTGTCTCAACCGACCCTCATTGTCAATTTCTGTATGTAAGTCAAGATATGAGACTGACTTAACTGTATCTGTAGTATCCTTTATCTCTAGTTCGATTGGATAGATGCGTTCCACAAAGTCACCAAATTTTGAATTATTTAGTGAAAGTACATCATCCATATAGCGGAAAGTAAAGTGTAAACTATTACTTTATTAAGAAGTTTGTTTAGGGAAATGAGACTGTCGTATGCATATAACTACTAAAATGTGCACTTAGCTAATGCTGTTCTTAGTATAAACATCTATATTTTCCGCTGGATGTGTTAACTTATTGAAGTTACTCATTACTGCAAAGTTTTATTTTGAATGCGTTATCTTGCTTTATTGAACAATGCAGGTTTTTTTTATGTTATTATGGTTAGTTCTAAGGTTGTTGAATTAAAAGAAACTTTTATTCCAAATTCCCAAGCGAAAACCATTTGGACATGTTGGAAAGAGAGAGCAAAGGTCATTTTGTAAAGAAGAAGAAAATACCATAAGAGTGACAATATATGCGCTGCAGGTTATATTGACTGAAATATCTTTTAGCATTTATAGATAATCGGTACCTATAGAAATTGTAAGCTGTAAATAGTTATCAAAAGTACCAGGATTATAATTTTATACGCCAGACGCGCGTTTCGTCTACATAAGACTCATCAGTGACGCTCAGATCAAAATAGTTAAAAAGCCAAACAAATACAAAGTTGAAGAGCATTGAGGACCCAAAATTCCAAAAAGTTGTGCCAAATACGGCTAAGGTAATCTACTCCTGGGGTAAGAAAATCCTTAGTTTTTCGAATAATTCAAAGTTTTGTAAACAAAATTTATAAAAATGACCATATAATTGATATTCATGTCAACACCGAAGTGCTGACTACTGGGCTGGTGATACCCTCGGGGACGAAACGTCCACCAGCAGTGGCATCGACCCAGTGGTGTAAATAGTTATCAAAAGTACCAGGATTATAATTTTATACGCCAGACGCGCGTTTCGTCTACATAAGACTCATCAGTGACGCTCAGATCAAAATAGTTAAAAAGCCAAACAAATACAAAGTTGAAGAGCATTGAGGACCCAAAATTCCAAAAAGTTGTGCCAAATACGGCTAAGGTAATCTACTCCTGGGGTAAGAAAATCCTTAGTTTTTCGAATAATTCAAAGTTTTGTAAACAAAATTTATAAAAATGACCATATAATTGATATTCATGTCAACACCGAAGTGCTGACTACTGGGCTGGTGATACCCTCGGGGACGAAACGTCCACCAGCAGTGGCATCGACCCAGTGGTGTAAATAGTTATCAAAAGTACCAGGATTATAATTTTATACGCCAGACGCGCGTTTCGTCTACATAAGACTCATCAGTGACGCTCAGATCAAAATAGTTAAAAAGCCAAACAAATACAAAGTTGAAGAGCATTGAGGACCCAAAATTCCAAAAAGTTGTGCCAAATACGGCTAAGGTAATCTACTCCTGGGGTAAGAAAATCCTTAGTTTTTCGAATAATTCAAAGTTTTGTAAACAAAATTTATAAAAATGACCATATAATTGATATTCATGTCAACACCGAAGTGCTGACTACTGGGCTGGTGATACCCTCGGGGACGAAACGTCCACCAAACATTTTATAATCCTGGTACCTTTGATAACTATTAAGAATTATCAAATATGTACATACAGTATCTAATAGAATGCACAAGTATGTTTCTAATTATCCTTGCACGTTATATGGTGATAAAAACGTTAACATTTCATTCGATGCCCAAACAGTTTCAAACGGAAGATTGATGATGAAGGTATTATCACCAAATATTAAATTTTGGATGTTGTAGTTTGAATATAATGGTACTATAAAAAAAACTGTCATATAAGCGTGATGTTTAGCTTCATGTAGCTATCAAACCAGATTTTACCAATTCGTTAATAAGGTAGTTGTTTATTTACTTTTTCTGATGCTTGATAGCGGTTGATTTTTGTCAGTTTTCTATTGCATTTGCCTTTAAGTTCATTATTTCATGTTAAACTATTTTTTTCTTTTGTACATATAAAAATGAAGAGATATTTTAGTTATCAACATGTTTCATTTCAACTGGGTTTTCATGGAATGATTGAAAATAAAACAAAAAATCAAGTAGTGGCTGCAAATGGGCTCTTTATTCATAAGAATATATAGTAATTAGAATAAGACAACACAAAACAGATCAGATTCATCGTTTCTTAATTATTTATATGATTTACCATAAGTTCATTGTATTTACTTTTCTCATAACTTTACGTTGTAGGTCCGAGTACACAGTTATCGTCCTTTGATTTTCGTTGTCCACGAATATAGTCCTTAGTGTGGACAGTGTGTTACTTGCCAATTTTTGTTATACCCTTTCCAAATTTATTTCTCCATGTTTTATTCCTCATATAGCAAGTAGGGGGATGAAATGGCACTGTAAACAAAATTTGGGTCAGAAATATTAATGTAAAGTAGTGATTATGTCCAGCTGAAAAAGATAAAAAAATTAGCACTTCGGAAGCTGTCAAAAGATTTCAAGACCCCCTTAACATAAAATTGGCCATATTTTGAGTTAGAGCTGATGCAGTTTTCTATAATTTTGATATAATTTGTCCCAAAAGTAGTACAACACACTGTAAAAATATTATTGAGAAAGTGCCAGTGGGATTTTTTTTATTTTCATTTATTGTTTAAAAGAAATGCACTACGAAATAACTGTGTACACGTACCTTTACATCAAAAAATAAAACTGTTGGTCGTCATATCTTTAGTAATCATTTCGTACGGATAAATTGATCATGAAGTCGTATAAACTGTATGTAGATATATAGAATTTCAAACACGATACGGAAATGCTGTCAATAGAGAAAAAATACACTAGCTCTAGAATCAGTTCTAGAATAACTATAATCTATAATTTCAAAACTGAGGATAAAAGGGAGATATCTGCTTCTTGGGATTAGCTACATGAAAAAGAAATCTAAACTAAAATTAATCAAAATTTTAATGATTTTTACAAAGAATGTGAAAAAAAAATTCAAAAGTTTAATGAATAATCAAGGCCGTATATTAATAATGTTTCATAGCTATATGTCTTAGTGAACAGTTACAGTTTGTTGACCTAAAAACAAGCTCCTTACAGGTGTCAGACCACCAATTAAAAATCCCTATCTGTTCAACCAAATTTTGCAATTTTCACAGCTTTCTAAATATTTTACCTTAAGTTTAACTTCAAGGAAACCAGGTATATCCTGAATTGTACATGTATCACCTTCCTACATGCCAATTTTCAACCAATGTTTAAAGTCTTGTAACAAATTTCTGATTTTGAAAAGACAGGTACTACCAAAATAACTCCCGGTTTTCTGGAAATCTTAAATTAGTGTACTATGTAGCGCATTAATCCTGAATTTTTAATGCAAACTCATAGACAAGTGAATTTTGGCTCAAAATGGTCTAAATATATTTCCCTTTCACCAAAAGTTTCATTTCTGCAAATTTGTTGGTTAGTTTAAGTAAACAATGACATCAAAAGCACTATTTTGTGTCAAAGTAGGACTACTTTTACATACGTTCTAAATTGGAGGGAGTAATTGGTGGTCTGACACCTAAAGAGCCAAAAAAGTTGCGCAGAAATCTTTGCTTTGCTTTATTCTTAATCCTTAGTCAATTTGAAGTCAGAAACATCCTATCTGAGCATAATGTGACTTATATTACAAATTTCACAGCTCAATTTAAACTGACTGTAATGTATGACTTTGATTTAAAATACTTGAAAATTTCATTTTGGACTACAGGAACATAAACTTTCAATATCAAGATCAGTTTTGTTGATTTTTTTCTTGTTTGTTCTACTTCTTAAAAGACTTTCCACAATTTTTACAATGGGTTAAGTAAAAAATTCAAGGTATTGAAGAGTCAAGGAATATTGACCCCCCTTTTTTACACCTGGTGTAAGTAATGGGACTATTAAATGATCAAAAGTGCAGTCATGGTCATTTAACTGTTTTTATTTTCTATCAGTTGATACAACTTAATGCATAAAACTTTCATTTGAGATAATAAATGGGATTTTTGTGAGTTTTTGCAATGTTTACATCAGGCTATGTTATCTGCCAAATCTATTCTATGACGCAATGATATAAGGGATAAAAATCTAATAATTTCATTAAATTTTGATGACAAGAACTTTTTTTGGTGGTAAAATAACCATGTTTTAATGTTAATACCACAGACACATCTTGCTGTGCATTTATAACAATTTGGGACATTTTTTTATGTGAAAGCATATTGTCAGGGTGGGAAAAGCTAAAAATAGCACAAATTCAGGTCTAAGGCTCTAAATTTGCAATATGTGACTTTTTGCCCCCAAAAAGATTGAAATGTGACAACTATCACTTCATATGATCAGTTAAGTACAAAAAATTAATTGTTTTCTGAATTTGGGGTTTCACCGCATTTCCCTTAAAGGTGTCAGACCACCAATTAAAAATCCCTATCTGTTCAACCAAATTTTGCAATTTTCACAGCTTTCTAAATATTTTACCTTAAGTTTAACTTCAAGGAAACCAGGTATATCCTGAATTGTACATGTATCACCTTCCTACATGCCAATTTTCAACCAATGTTTAAAGTCTTGTAACAAATTTCTGATTTTGAAAAGACAGGTACTACCAAAATAACTCCCGGTTTTCTGGAAATCTTAAATTAGTGTACTATGTAGCGCATTAATCCTGAATTTTTAATGCAAACTCATAGACAAGTGAATTTTGGCTCAAAATGGTCTAAATATATTTCCCTTTCACCAAAAGTTTCATTTCTGCAAATTTGATGGTTAGTTTAAGTAAACAATGACATCAAAAGCACTATTTTGTGTCAAAGTAGGACTACTTTTACATACGTTCTAAATTGGAGGGAGTAATTGGTGGTCTGACACCTAAACCGATGGGGTTTGTTGTTTTTTTATTTGTAATTTTAGATTTTACTGTTTATATCTCTTCAAATAGATACTTATCCTTTTCAACGTTGTCCTGTTAACAAATTGCTCAGTTTCCCAGGATGTAGATTGAGAATCCTCGTTAACAATTAAACCCATTTCACTACAAGCAGTAAGATTGGCAAAAAGTCCATGTTGTCATTGAAAGAAAAAAGTGTATTTATCACATGTAAAAAAATAAGATATATTCTATAATATAACAATTAAGTTTTAAAAAAATCCAGTTTTCTAGATGGTAATACAAAATAAGATAACAATATAGAATAGTCGAGTACACTGCTGAGCAGTGAACTTCCCAAAACAAATTGAAGAATTTATAAAGGACAGACCATATAATATCTCTTCTGCATAGTCAATAAGTAGTAATTAAGTACCCTATAAAATAAATTAATGTGTTTAAATGTGTTTATTTTTTCTTTGTCCATTGTTTTATTCGATATTTGAAGTCTTAAGATTTCAGATTATTTATCGAGTTTGATTTAATACTTATTTTCCACAAGAATAATTTCGTCAAATAAAAAAGACATTTACGAGTAAATTTTAGTTCCGATTAAGCACTGTTTTTTCTGCTCCAATTATAATAATTATTATCTTAAAGTGGTTAATGATGGTTCTTCGAGGTAACTTATTTAAAGTAAAATATCATCACCTTAGTATGAAGTTTATTATTTAAGTATACTAAATATCTATCATATGATGGTACTGACAAACAATTAAATTTTCCGTTTATATATAAAAAAATAAACTAAGATGTCAAATTCCTCAGGCATAGTTGACCTTAGTTGGATTGGCTTTTTTTGTCCTTTTTCCCCCCTTTTTTTGTCCTTTTTATCATATAGCTCTTCAACTGTTTCGAATCTTATACATGTACATCCTAAGGTTTTTCTTCTTCATAAAAATGATTTCGATGCTCAAAATGTATAACGTGTTGTTTTCATTTTTTAAGAATTAATTATTTTCAACTTTACAAAATATATTGAATTTAATAAATCAAGTTCGTAAGGTTTCACTTTGATTTAAAGAGTCTTACCGCCGATGTCTTAAGGTTATAATACGTGATGACGTAAACTTACTTTTGATTCAAGACAAGAAAAGGATATTCAAATTGACAGTCATACGCTTTTATTTCCACAAAAAGATAAAAAAAAAAAAAAAAAGGTTAAATCACAAAAATACTGAACTTTCAAAACGGAAAGTCCCCAATCAAATGGCAAAATCAAATGAAAAACACATTAAACGAATGGCCAACAACTGTCATATTCCTGACTTGGTACAGCCATTTTCAAATGTTCAAATGGAGGATAAACCTGGTGTTATTGCGCTAAACCTCTCACTTGTATCACAGTCGCATCAAACTCCATTATATATTTACAACGATGCGTGACAAAGACACAACACATTGTTCATTATAATACCCAAAAGTCATGGGAGCGAATTAATAATCCATATATAGTCAATGGCGCAGTTTACCCTTCCTAAGCACCTGAGATCACCCCTAGTTTTTGGTGGGGTTCGTGTTGTTTATTCTTTAGTTTTCTATGTTGTGTCATGTGTACTATTGTTTTTCTGTTTGTCTTTTTCATTTTTCGCCATGGCGTTGTCAGTTTGTTTTAGATTTATGAGTTTGACTGTCCCTTTGGTATCTTTCGTCCCTCTTTTAAAAGACCAATTGACGATAAGTCATTCTTCTTCAGTTTAAACAAATTGCAAGTGTTTCCTTTAAAACAATCTTATATTCCAAACACAACTTGCTTTCACTTTGTTATATAAGCTTTATAGTAATATACCTAAATTGGAACTTAACTGCATGTCACATAAAAATCCTGAATAAATATAAGTAGATGACTTGTGCATTTTTCAAGCATTTTCTATTTTCCCTTTTCAGTCTAGTCTATTAATATTCCAGTACCGCCTGTGCAGTTTCACTTAACTATCTATTTTTCTCGTTGGTCGAATGTTTTTATTTTTTGGTCTACAGTGATAAATATTTTGTAAATGCTGAGTTTGTGAGTTCGACACTCGCTAGTGAAAAGGAGTATTCAACACCAATTTAATTGCTGAAAATTATCATTATACAAACGATTGTCGGTGGTTATCCCCAGTAATTCAAATTTCCTCAACATATAAAAAACACTGCCTTCCATGATATAGCCAAGTGAAATAAGAGTTGTGTGTTAAAACCGAAAATATTTTTTTTACTCTCTCTGTTGTGGAATGATTATTTAAAAACATGACATTATTTATCGTTCAAAATAATATTCCTAGTCTTGTGTGGTGAATGAGAGTTGTATGTATTGTTTGATATCACTTTAACATTTTATCAAGAGGATAGCAACGAGCCAACACACCACAGTAAGAATAACAACACCGTGGCCAAAAAAGCAATATTTTGTATTATTGGTGAAATAATTTGGATCTCTTTTACTATTAATTTTCAACGTAGATATAACTACTTCATAATCATTTAGATTTTGTATGTGCTTTCCAGATTAAGATGGTTTTAGATGGAAGACTTAATATAATTTATTTCAGTACTACAGTTAAATACTCGAAAACCAATCCTGAAAAAGTTGTGTACATTTATAAACATTATTAATACTTAGGAATGTCCTTGATCGACTTACTTTAACTTCATCTTGACGTAATAAATGTTTTCTTTTCATAAAAATGTCTTTGTCAGGTAAAAATTATATCGTGCAGTTCGCTTACATTGTGTGTTTAAATGTACTATCGTGATCAACACAGATGTAAAAAAAATGTAGCAAGTAATACATTGATGTGACATCTTATTTTTACGTTATAGATAATCAAATTAACAACAATTTCCAAGGTTTCGACATATGAATTCTCAATTGACAACTTTCGAGTTCGATGCATTTCCGTCAAAAACTCTGGTTTTAGTGAACGTCATTTGTGCGTTTAGTGGCGGCGTCACTTCCATTCCAATGTTGAGCGAGTTGTTGGAAAAATATAATTCTATATTGTACGAATTATTCGGCAAATTGAATTCTCACAATTGACAATCAGCATAACTGTAATTAGGGAATTGTCATTAAGTACCTACAGAACAACTATTATTTCTAGTTTTTCCTGCACAATGACGATCACTAAGACGATTGATGAACGTAAATAGTGCAGGGGCGATCCCCTCTATTTAGTAAATGACGTCATAAAGGCGCGTTTAAATGACGAGTTTTTTCCGGTGACGGATGAACTCGAAAGTGGTCTATTGTCTTTGCTTGTTTTATGTTCCAATATACTTGTTGTATCTTTTGAAGAAATGGTTTTCTTTCATCTACTATAACTGAAAGAGATAGATGAATAGTAAACAAAAATATGCCCCAAGACAAGTGTGATTTTGCATGTTGTATATCTTTAGGTTGGCGTGTCATGATATAGAAACTTTGTTCCTAAATGAAGTCCGTTTGTTGACAACATATCGTTTTCTTTTCATAGCCGTTGATTGACTGTCTCATTAACATTATCTCTCAAGGCAAAAAAATAGGCATTTCAGGTGTGTATGACATCTTCTATGTCTTATCGATTTTTTTTTATGAAATAGCTTTGGTATGTTTTTATTTGTTATTTCAAATTTGTTTATGCGAAGCCTGTTATTGTAACAGTTGTTATATATCCATATGTTTTTGTTTTAAACCTTCTACACATGTCAATGCTTAATTTTAAGTTTTGACAGCATATACATGTACACAAATGTAGTACTACAAAGGCAAAACATAAAATTTTAATTCAGTTTTACTGTGTTGTAGACCTTTTTGAGATATTTAAGTTAAAGAACCATTATGACACTAAGTTTGCAAAGACATCAATTTTGTAATGAACTACGTTATAGGTTGCACTTTGTAAATACAGCTGTTTCTGACAACACGCCTCTTTTGGGGAGAAATAGAATATTCATAGAAAAATAAGTTTGTTTACATACTGGTTCCCAGTTATGCTCTCTGTGTTCCATATCGCAGAGACAGAACTGGGGAATGTTACCAGTAAATAAACACGTGCATATTGTTTACATTGAAATCTGTGGTAAACTTTCATTCGAGGTAGGGGTAGTTAAGAAAATAAGTGTAAGTTTCAACTCTGAGAAGTTTGGGGCATATAAACGTTGAAAATATGCCGCACAGCCCTATATTTTGACCTTTGAAAAAAATTGTGGTGCAAATGAACTTTCAATTCTAGGATAAGATTTTTTTCAAAACTTCATAGTAAAAGTGGTACAGTTTTAGCCGTAAAAGGAGTTCCTATGGGAAATTGCATTGTCAATATTTACAGAAATGCAACCTATACACATTGTTAAATCACATGTTTTGAAAATTATGTATCTTTACTACTGAAAGACTAAGTCAAATTTGTTAACCGGCATGAGATATAATAGATGAATAAACGAATTCAACTTTATGTCTAACTCATATATGACAAAATTGTGTTTTGAATGTACCTCATTCAAAAGTCCTTTTTCCACATAATTAATATTACCATTAATTTTAACGTTTCAGGGTCGAATTCAATAACGATACAAATAATATACGTCACATGTAGTTTCTGGTTGTTACCTGTTACTTCCTGTAAATCTTTCCTCCCTCGGGAGAATCTAGAAGTCGTCAAGTATTTGCTTCATACCTTTGCTTCAATGTAGTACAGTATTGAGGAAGTCTTTTTTTCCACCTCAATACTTTTAGTAGTTTTGGTTAGTTAGTTAAAATAAAAAGTTTATAGTAAGTTTATGGTAGTAAGAATAAGAATGTGTTCACAGTACATGAATACCCCACTCGCACTACTTTTTTCTAAGTTCCGTGGACCGTGCAATTAAGGTCCGAACTCTATATATTTTGGCACCACATTAGAAAGATCATATAGTGAACATGTGTACTAAGTTTCAAGTTGATTGGACTTCAACTTCATCAAAAACTACCTTGACAAAAACTTTAACCTGAAGCGGGACAGATGTACGAACGAACGAACAAACACACGGACGAACGGACGCACAGCTGCAGACCAGAAAATATAATGCCCCTTTACTATCGAAGGTGGGGAATAAAAAGGACGGGTTTAAACAGAGATATTTTGAGAGAAGAGAAAACATCACTTTATTATCAGCATGACTTTGTCACATGACAATACGAATACTAAAAATCCAGACCAAAAACCAGGCATAAGTACATTAATTCAGCCATGGACTCGCAATGTCGCTGGTGTGTTTTAGTTGAACAAATAGGATTGACATCTATGATTAATGATTACTTTTAAATATGTATTTTTAAAAGTACACTATACTAAAATAATGACTTTCCGACACATTAGTAAACGAGTTGTAAAATAAACTCAATTCATTGCATTAATCGTCTTATCTTCGTTAAGAAGCCGCCACTTAGAATGAAACATAGTCAACACCCCATATTGGCAATTTGCATAAAGACATATATGTCATTTCTAATAGAACTTCGTGAAAAGTTGTTCAACTTAAAGTCTAATCACAATTTGCTGACGCCATTGTAATATTCATTTTAAAAAAAGTCTTAGAAAAGAAACAAAATGATTTCCATTGGGCATTCTAATGACTGAAATCGTTTTAAATGTTTGTTTTATTTGTCATATGTTATTTCTTACCAGTAAGCAGATTTTAGTACTAGACAACATGTAAATTAATGAATAAAACTACCTTCACTCAAGACTCTTACTAAGAACAATTATGTTGCATATTAATATGGACTATAGAAATAACCATGGGTATTTGAAAATAAAACGACATTCCTTTTTGATTCCGTCACATGTCATTTTTAAATCTAAAAGATTGTATACCTTAAATTCTTCAAAGAAATTGCCAAAAAAATTATCCGAAAACTTATTTCAGCTAAAATTCCAAAGAAATAGTATCATAATATGTCGTAAGAATTTGAGTGTTTATAATATAACAAAATCAGATGTAGGCCGTTTTAATCACTATACAATTTAAGAAGAAATCCTCAATCAAATAACTACAAGTACCTGTCGTTCAATTGTATGCCATGTGGGGTAAACATTATATTGACTGGACGAACATTTTCATTTTGTAGGATGAATTTAAAGTGTTTTCTAGACAATTTTTTCCCTTAATTTTAAGATGGTTTGATGGATCCACCTGATATAAATATAAAAGAAGAAGTCAAATAGCAAGGGATTTCAATTAATACTCTATAGATTACCAAATGTCTGATCAAATATAAATCCATCAAACTCGACCAAATGTATCTCTAATCACACATTCAGTCATTTTGATAAATATTACATTATTGACCTGATATATTCGCTTTTGTTATAGTAGAATATCAGGAACACTGTCTTGAAATCGATAAGAAGATTTTACAATTGATAATGAATAAAGAAGTGCAGAAAGAACAATACAACGTTTTAATATTGCTTCAACCACTGATTACCAATATGTCAGGCAATGGGATAATTTTTTAATATTTTGTATTTGTAGTCATCTCCTTTATGACCTACTATAAATCTTTTAAAACTTGTAAAGGATTTAACATAGCGGCAAACGCAAACTTTGGAATAGTATATTAATGGGGATTTATATACTCAAAATAAAGAAATATAAAGTCATTATGAAGCTGAAATAAACACTTTTGTCGTAAAGTTTAGTTTTCATCTTACACTATTTGTACTAAGTTTAGATATAAAACAGAAATTTTAACATGTTTAATTTTGCACTTTCCTTATGTGCCTGCCTTGAGGCAGGACCACGATACAAGGGTTTATGTTCGTTCTTTTTGGTCTTTTTATTCATAAATTGCTTTGTTTATTAATGGAGCTGTTAGTTTTCACGTTTGAATTGTTTTCTTTTTTCTTGTCGGTTACTTTTATAGCAGAATATACGATATGGGGTTTAACCATTGTCTTATGGTGGCCTTCAACTGCTGACTTTCGCTTCATTTTAACTCTGGTGGATACTTGTCTCATTGGAAATCGTACCATATTGACTAATTTTTATAAATTAAAAAAAATGTATATGTATGGAATCCTTCATTTGAGTTCGATTGATTTGTTCAGCTTAGTCACTAATCTTCGAAATTTGTAGTGAAAGGACAATTTTACAAATTCCGTTACCACTTTTACTGTATTAAAGGATGAAATCAGTCATGAATCTATATACCTTAACAGCAAACTGTACTAAATAAAATTTGCATCTGAAATTAGTTTCTTTTAGTCTGAATTAAACTCGTTTAAAGAAAATGATGTCAAGTTTGAAAGTAATCTTCAAGGACAAAAAACGTTCATCAAGGCGATCTCAAATAACAATAATTTGTCAATGCGAAAACAAAATCTAATAACTGTACTGTATTAGCAATGTTATTTCATTTTTATTAGTTGAATCACATGCTTTTGAATGTAAAGTTTTAATAATGATTATTTTTACATGAATTTGTGTAGTATTCAACCAAAATAAGCATTATCATTTGGTCTAATAGCATTCAATGTCCTGATCCATTTTAAATACTAGCAAAGAACTTTAATTTCATTCTTTCGAGAAATATTGTGCACAAAAGTATAACAACAATACCGAAATCCATAGTAAATGCCAAAAATGGAGTCTATAAAACTCATAAAATTCAAACGTCATCAATCAACAGAACGAGTGAAAAACAACTGTCATATTCCTGACTTGGTAAAGATATTTTCAGAAGAAAATGGTGAGTTTAATCTGGTTTTGTAGCTAGCTTACTCACACACTTGTATGGCAGTTTATTTTTTATAGTTTCGTTATATTGATGAACTGGGTGATTTTCTTGTCGTTATAATACTTCCAAAATGACTTTAAACATTCTTTTCGTACTTTGTGTTTTTGTCTTATTGTTTGCGTTTGAAAAAGAGAAAATCGATACCCGATTTGTTGTTATATCGTTGTTCTTCATTTAAGTTCATTAACCAAAAACCGTAATCGTATAATCATAAGTATTTAATGCAAGTACTCGTGTGCTTAGTAATAGTTGTGATATACTCAGAAGCTAAATTTCAACCAGCATTACACTTAATCTAGCTGCTTTACCATATCATCACAGATACATTGATAAACGCAAATGCCGTACACCTTAGAAAGATAGGGTTCTTATAGTGTCATACTATGTGCCATTCTAACTACTTTGGCATTTAACATCTTAATGCAAACTAACGAAGGTGGCTATATATATTAAATCCCATACATCGACCCGCAAACGTTCAATTTCTTTAATTGTGGGAGCTTTTGCCCCTTATAGCACTGCCCCTTCCGTTGCCTCTTGGATCTTCCATGAATATGCATACATCATTGTTTTCAATGCCCTTGTCTACCCGTACCCTCGATGCAATGCCGTATTTTATGGTTGCCTTGATAAATTCATTAAAAACTGTTATTGATCTGTTGTTATTGCTTGCTTTTAAGAATGTTACCATCCTACTGTAACCATCAATACCACCATGGATGACAATTTCCCACCTGTGAACATATAATTAAAATTCTAAAACATTGAATAAACATATTGACAGATGATTTCTTTCATCAGTTGTTTACGTCTCTATTTGAACCAGTTGGTTTGTGAATGAGATTTGTGAGGGAGTGAGCTTTTGAAGACCTTCGCCTTAGTTTTAATCAAGGACACTATAGTTCAAACCAAGGAGTGCTGCAAATTATAATATATATTTTTTGCATTTAAACTTGTTAGCGTATGGTTAAAATAGAAATGTGATTACTTATGATAATTGATATATCAGTATAAAGCGACAAATTTTTCATGAGTACATGTGAGTTTTTTTAATCTATCGCTAATTTACGAAATTTTCCTTTAATTTTACCAAGAACACACTGTTCCCAGATCTTACAGACTGATAAATCCCTATCTAAGCACAGTAGAGTGATGTGGAAAATTGTCTGTTGAAACTAACAGCACACATAATGTTTTAAATATAAACATAAACAACGACATAGGAAAATAGAGATTAACAGACTACCATTTGTCATTACAGGTAGCAACTCCTTAAAACCTGTTAAAAAGTAACTAGATTAAAGAAGATGTGGTATGAGTGTCAATGACAGAACTCTCGATCCAAGTCAAAATTTATAAAAGTAAACCAGTATAGGTCAAAATACGGTCTTCAACATGGAGCCTTGGCTCACTCATAACAACTATATATATTTATTTCATTATGTAACAACCGTAAAATCGGACCAATCCGAGTTCTATCTATATGCAAAAAATATGCTTTGTTGAGACAAGGATTCGTATATCCTTGATATAACTTTAACTTTAGTTATATCTACATTGTAGTGTTTCAGTTGAGACAACAAACCAGAAACGATACACGAAGGTTTCATATAATTATTTCATTTGAAAAGAGACATATAATACAATATATATGTCTCTGATCTGAATAAGAAATATTCAAACTTTAAAGATCCCGTTGGGATGAATAGCTTTTTGTAATAATTAGGAGTTATTGTTTACTCTTAAATCAAATATATAGCAATAGATACAAACATAGTAACTACTAAAAAGGTTTTGCTATGAAATCAATAAATTAAGTGTTAACAAAATACCAATCAAATAAGTTCGACAATATGAACTTTAGGAGAAATAAAGAATATCATTGTATGGTAGGCCTAAAAAAATTCTACACGAGACCCATCGTACAATATTTATTTATAAAATAGATGTTAGCTTTATATCAAAACTGCATATATACCTTATCAACTAGTGGCTTCCATCTAGATGCCACAGGGAATTTAGCCAAGCAACCTTGTAAGTACGACGTTTTATATTTTTTCTCTCTCACGATCGTAAGGAACATCCATCTGGATCTACACGTGCACATGCTGTCCTCACTCTCTCTCTGGAAACAAATATTTTCTTTTAAGCAAGACGAACTCTGACTGAATTCGGTCCAATAAGGCGATTAGTACCAATCACTTCAGTCATTGATTGATCTAACTCCATGTCGGTGATATGTGTTGTCTTTCTCAGGCTTAAACCAAATTCTCTGAAAATACAAGTATTACAATTTTATCATGATTTAAATGAACCAAAAAAATCTGTTCGAAAATGTCAGATGGAGCAACCGACACACAGACAGATAGATAAAGTCAATCAAGTACATAGCTCACTTCATTAAAGAAGGAGATATCTTTGATTTGTGTTTATTAAGCTAAAGGTCACACCATTTTATTTGTAAATTAATTGTAGCGTACCAAAACTAACAAAATGTTAATGCACATACGGCTACATGTATATGCATAATACCTAACTCGTATAAAACTATACTATTCAGATGTACTGCTACGTTTCGTACTCTACTTTACCCCTAACAGCTACTGAGCAAATGTGCACTTTCCTCGACTGAAGGATTATATGTGTCGCAAATTACATTACATTGATTATCCTTTACAAAATTGCAGCAGTCTTTTTGTTTTTAACTACTTCGAGGTGAATTAAAATTTTGTTTTAATAGGAACACAAGAGAATTAATACCTCAGTCTTCGACGGACAGTTGACTCTGATATACCAAGAACATTACTCATCATTGGTGCTGTAAACCCATATTTGACTAGGTATTCCAGTTGTTCTTTTGAAATGCTAAATTTAAAATGTCCATTCCCGTCAACTGCAACCCGTTCACTGCGGTAATGATCTTTTTCTATGGTTAAAAAAACATAAAATTTATGAGGTACTACAACTGAGACTGTTCCTTAAAAAGTCACAACATTTCACGAAATGAATCTTTTTTTGTAGATAGAAGTCATTATATTGCACAATAAATAAATATTAACAGGTATAGTTAAACAGACGAGACCTATGATAATGTAATGTTTAAATATGCTGCCGAATATTTCATGTTTTTTTTTTGTTTTTTGTTTTTTATTTTTGAACTGACGACTTTTACATATTAATATGCACAATCATCGGACAGTTTGTAACATAGCATACATACCCTTTTTTTTATAGAGATTCTTCTAACAATCGTTTTCATAAAGTGGCACATACTAATAATGAAAAAAGATACCACTTCACCGGGTTAGATACGTATTTAAGAAATGTGATCTAGTTTTCTTTAAATGATTAAATATTCATGGCTAGAAAAAAACATGTAAAACCACAACTAAAGTCATTAATTTCACAAAGTCTTGTGCAAGACTGAAAACACACTAGCATGAATGTGTCTTTCTATGCATTTCCACCAGTGCTAAATTTTATGAGCTTATATATTAAGATTCATTTTTGTTTCGTAGTGTATATTCATAAATTGAAAGTGGGTTAAACCCATTTATCTATCAAACTCAACTAATATATACCAGATCTACAAGCTGCAAACCTAGCTGAAACTTCTTTTTCCATGTCATCCAGTAATGGAATAAATTCAGCACATTCTTCATTTGTTATCAGTCCACCACTGGCTCTTTCAATATCTCGACACAACAACTGTAATCTGCAAAACATTTGTGTATAACAAGTTGAAATTCGAACTACACCGTCGTTGGTATGTTGTTGCATATTAACTTTAGTGATTTCATTATTATTTCAAATCAAGAGAGTTCAAGAAACTTCATGAAGCCTCTTGTGTTCTAAATATAACCATTGAGCATGTAGCTGACTAGAAATGGTGTATGTTATAAACATTTCTTATAAATTAAGATACTTCATTGGTGCAGCTTCCCGACATTTTTGGCTAGAGTAGTAGACATGGGGGGGGGGGGGGGGGGGGGGGTCATAGATTATTTTCCTCTGAATTCTAACTTCCCTTCCCAAACATTCAACTTCAACTTCAAGAATTCCGTTCCCCTGTTATTTCATTTAATTTTTCAAGTATAAATTAACCATATTTTTAGTCATCTTTCTCCCAGTTCCTGCCACTGATTCCCTCTGCTCTAGCCCTCGATGTTCATCCCTCATTCCCGGGTTCCAATAACATGAATAACCAGTTACCAATATATCATACTACTGTAAATTTAGTTTAAAAACTTTAAATTACTATATATAAATTGGATATATATTTTTTAACGAAAACCTGATAGCAACCTATCTGAACGTTATACCTTTGAAACTCAATTATTTTAACTTTCATGGGTGCAGTTCGTTTCGTCATCTGGTCGTTTCGTAGAAAGACGATTCGTTACAAATTAGGTCGTTTTGTAACTAAAACGTTGCGTAACCTTATCCCAATATATAATACTATGAACAGTAGGTTATGGGAAAAATGTTCAATAAATGTTTCTAAAAAACATTTGTTTTTTCTTTTACGGAAAAAGTTTTGAAGAAGTTTTCCACCTAATCAAATTTCTTTGTAGTGGGTACTGCTTGAATGTATGCTCTGACGAGAACACAGACTATCGAGAAATATATTTGGACTTAATATCATGTAGTTTTTGTTAACAATAAACATATATCAAACATGTGTACCTTCCTCGAAAAATAAAGGCAACAGTAGAATACCGCTGTTCAAACTCATAAATCAATGGACAAAAAACAAAATCGGGGTAACAAACTAAAATTGAGGGAAACGCATTAAATATAAGAGGAGAAAAACGACACAACACTACAATGTAACGGACCAGGCATCAGACAAAATCCCACGAGAATAACAAATATAACATCAAAACTAAATACATGAATTTAGGATAGACAAGTACCGTGACACGTCTTATCGCAATGTGAATTTACACTCAAAACTAAGAGAAAACAAACGATGCAACGTTAAAATGTAACACACACAGAAACGAACTATAATATAACAATGGCCATATTCCTGACTTGGTACAGGACATTTTTAAAGAAAAAAATGGTGGGTTGAACTTGGTTTTGTGGCATACCAAACCTCCCTCTCTTATAGCCATGTGAAATATAACATTAAAATGACAACTCAACACCACAGGACTGCAATATAAATAAATTGGAGAACACAATTGACAAAGAAACACACGAACAACAGCCAACAAAAGGCAACAAGCTCAAAATTTTAATAAGCTAGAAGTGCATTTTGTCCACACAAGATCTACTAGTGACGCCCAGATACAAAAGTTTGAAAACCGAAACAAGCACAAAGTTGAACAGCATCGAGGACCAAAAGATAAAAAAAGTTGTGCCAAAAAACGGCCAGGGTTTTCTGTTAGTTACCAGAACATCCCTATTATTTAGAATAATTTATACTTTTGCAAACAGTAAATTTATTAAATTATTATACAAAAGATGTACATGCATTATAAACTGAAGTATTAACTAATTACAGGAAACAACTGAAATACATTACATTACCAGACATTTGCAACACAAAATGTAGACACATCCGAATAAGTTTAAACCTCAACGCCAAGTGACGTCATATTTGAAATTGTAAAAAATTACAAAAAAATGACGTCATTTGAATTTGTTAAACAGATCGTCAAAAAAGGAAAAATGACGTCACATATGAATGAAGAAGATAGAATTAAGATTGATTTAAGATTATATTTGAACTAAATACTGATATTGTATTTAATAACAATGCACATTTTAATCTTATTAATAGCAAACTAAGGTAGAAATTAACTATACTATAAAGCTATGTCCGGTTTGTTTTGAATCTAACTTCAAACGTAAAATATCGTACTGATTACGTTGAACAAAATCAAATCTAATAAATGAATGCGGTGATTAATTTTCTTTACCATAACACATAAATATAATAGAAAAGGCGTCAACACATTTGACAAAATCCGATGAGAAGTACAAATATAACATTAAACAGTTAAACTAAATACATGAATTTGAGATAGACAAGTAGCGTTACACGGCTTATAGTAATGCGAATTCACACTCAGCAAAACAGTCACAATCGGGAATAAGTCACGTCTGGTAATTAAAAGATTAGACGACATAGTGACAAAGCACAATCTACCATGTGATAAAAATGTCCTTAGGTAGTTTGGTCAAAGACACATCGTATGGATCCACCAATTTGTGATGGTGTCCATAAAATTTACGGAGTGTCAATTTTAATCTGTCCTCCTCATAACTTTGTTGGAGCAGTTTCTGCGTAAGGAGCACACTCCTGTATATGAAGTCCGTATAGTGTGAACAAGCACGAGAATAACGTATCAATTGTGATATGTAAACACCATACGAAGGGGCAGAGGGTATGTTACTGCTGAGAAATGGGAAATTGATAATTGGGAAGTTGAAATCGTCCCGTTTATCATAGATTTATGTGTGAAGTCGTCCATCTATGTCAAAACTGATGAAAAGATCAAGGTATGAAGCAGTCCTTCTAGTATCAGTATTATCCTTAATTTCAAGTTCACTGGGATATATGAGATGTAGGTATTGGCTGAAATATGGGTTATTCAATGATAGAACATCATCAATATATCGGAAAGTAAAATTAAAGAATTTCGCAAGGTGCTTTTTCTTTTTGTCTTTTAGAAGATTCTGAATGAATTCTGCGACAAACGAGTACAAAAATAAATCAGCCACCAGGGATTCACAATTAGTGCCCATTGGAATACCGACTGTCTGTTGAAATGTAAATCCTCCTAACTCAACAAATATATTGTCGATCAAAAAGTCCAGCATTTTGATAATATCATCTTCAGTATATTTTCTGGTAGATTCAGTGTGATTTCTAATGTATCATCGTCAATGGTGAATTATTGCAGCAGGATGAGCACTTCGGATACAATGGACGATGATACATTAGAAAATGTTCGAGCAGATAAAGTCTCCAATAATATTGTCTTCATATGTAAAAAACATTATTTGCAATGTCTCACTACAGAGCTTGGAATTGATAAAACTACTGGTAATCCTACATATTCTTTAACATCATTTACCAAGGACGAAATTTTACAAAATCATAAATCTGTCCTTCTTTCTTTTGGTATCAACATCAAAGAAAACGAAGAAAACTTGCCTTTATTATACTGGATACCTAAATTACACAAAACTCCATATAAAGAACGATACATAGCTGTGTCTTCAAAATGTTCGACTAAACATCTTTCTAAAGTACTGACTACTATTCTTTCTGCAGTTAAAGATGGGCTTCAAAAATATTGTGAGGAGATATATTCTACCATTGGTGTTAACCAGATGTGGATTCTCACAAATTCGAAAGATCTACTGCTTAATCTTCGACCACAATCTTTGCAATTTTGCAGCAACATAAAAACTTTTGATTTTTCTACGCTATATACTACTATTCCTCATGCACAGTTGGAAGATCGACTTCACCATCTCATAAAACAGAGCTTTTGCTATAAAAATGTGAATCGTAGATACAAATTTCTTGTTTTGGGTTACAATATTTCATATTTTGTGAAGAATCACACTGAATCTTCCAAAAAATATACTGACAATGATATTTTCAAAATGCTGGACTTTTTGATCGACAATATATTTCTGTTATATTTCAACAGACAGTCGGTATTCCAATGGACACTAATTGTGAACCCCTGCTGGCTGATTTGTTTTTGTACTCGTATGAAGCAGAATTCATTCAGAACCTTCTAAAAGACAAAAAGAAAAAGCACCTTGCGAAATTCTTTAATTTTACTTTCCGATATATGATGATGTTCTATCATTGAATAACCCATATTTCAGCCAATACCTACATCTCATATATCCCAGTGAACTTGAAATTAAGGATACTACTGATACTAGAAGGACTGCTTCATACCTTGATCTTTTCATCAGTATTGACATAGATGGACGACTTCACACATAAATCTATGATAAACGGGACGATTTCAACTTCCCAATTATCAATTTCCCATTTCTCAGCAGTAACATACCCTCTGCCCCTTCGTATGGTGTTTACATATCACAATTGATACGTTATTCTCGTGCTTGTTCACACTATACGGACTTCATATACAGGAGTGTGCTCCTTACGCAGAAACTGCTCCAACAAAGTTATGAGGAGGACAGATTAAAATTGACACTCCGTAAATTTTATGGACACCATCACAAATTGGTGGATCCATACGATGTGTTTTTGACCAAACTGGCTAAGGACATTTTTATCACATGGTAGATTGTGGTTTGTCATTATGTCGTCTAATCTTTTAATTACCAGACGTGACTTATTCCCGATTGTGACTGTTTTGCTGAGTGTGAATTCGCATTACTATAAGCCGTGTAACGCTACTTGTCTATCTCAAATTCATGTATTTAGTTTAACTGTTTAATGTTATATTTGTAATTCTCATCGGATTTTGTCAAATGTGTTGACGTCTTTTCTATTATATTTATGTGTTATGGTAAAGAAAATTAATCACCGCATTCATTTATTAGATTTGATTTTGTTCAACGTAATCAGTACGATATTTTACGTTTGAAGTTAGATTCAAAACAAACCGGACATAGCTTTATAATATAGTTAATTGCAACCTTAGTTTGCTATTAATAAGTATTAAAATGTGCATTGTTATTAAATGCAATATCAGTATTTAGTTCAAATATAATCTTGAATAAATCTTAATTCTATCTTATTCATTCATATGTGACGTAATTTTTCATTTTTTTATGATCTGTTTTTCACAAATTCAAATGACGTCATTTTTTTGTAATTTTTTACAATTTCAAATATGACGTCACTTGGCGTTGAGGTTTAAACTTATTCGGATGTGTCTACATTTTGTGTTGCAAATGTCTGGTAATGTAATGTATTTCAGTTGTTTCCTGTAATTAGTTAATACTTCAGTTTATAATGCATGTACATCTTTTGTATAATAATTTAATAAATTTACTGTTTGCAAAAGTATAAATTATTCTAAATAATAGGGATGTTCTGGTAACTAACAGAAAGCCCTGGCCGTTTTTTGGCACAACTTTTTTATCTTTTGGTCCTCGATGCTGTTCGACTTTGTGCTTGTTTCGGCTTTCAAACTTTTGTATCTGGGCGTCACTAGTAGATCTTGTGTGGACAAAATGCACTTCTGGCGTATTAAAATTTTGAACTTGTTGCCTTTTGTTGGCTGTTGTTCGTGTGTTTCTTTGTCAATTGTGTTCTCCAATTTATTTATATTGCAGTCCTGTGGTGTTGAGTTGTCATTTTAATGTTATATTTCATATGGCTATTAAAGAGGTTAGGCATGCCACAAAACCAGGTTCAACCCACCATTTTTTCCTTTAAAAATGTCCTGTACCAAGTCAGGAATATGGCCATTGCTATATTATAGTTCGTTTCTGTGTGTGTTACATTTTAACGTTGCATCGTTTGTTTTCTCTTAGTTTTGAGTGTAAATTCACATTGCGATAAGACGTGTCACGGTACTTGTCTATCCCAAATTCATGTATTTTGTTTTGATTTTATATTTGTTATTCTCGTGGGATTTTGTCTGATGCTTGGTCCGTTTCTGTGTGTGTTACATTGTAGTGTTGTGTCGTTGTTCTCCTCTTATATTTAATGCATTTCTCTCAGTTTTAGTTTGTTACCCCGATTTTGTTTTTTGTCCTTGGATTTATGAGTTTGAACAGCGGTATTCTACAGTTGCCTTTATTTTTCGAGGAAGGTACACATGTTTGATATATATTTTTATGATTAACAAAATCTACATGATTTTAAGTCCAAATATATTTCTCGATAGTCTGTTCTCGTCAGAGCATACATTCAAGCAGTACCCACTACAAAGAAATTTGATTAGGTGGAAAACTTCTTCAAAACTTTTTCCGTAAAAGAAATAACAAATGTTTTTTGGAAACATTTATTGAACATTTTTCCCATAACCTACAGTTCATAGTATTATATATTGGGATAAGGTTACGAAACGTTTTAGTTACAAAACGACCTTATTTGTACCGAATCGTCTTTCTACGAAACGACCAGATGACGAAACGAACTGCACCCATGAAAGTTAAAATAATTGCGTTTCAAATGTATACCGTTCAGATAGGTTGCTATCAGGTTTTAGTCAGCTACAAGCTCAATGGTTATATTTAGAACACAAGAGGCTTCATGAAGTTTCTTGAACTCTCTTAATTTGAAATAATAATGAAATCACTAAAGTTCATATGCAACAAAATACCTACGACGGTGTAGTTCGAATTTCAACTTGTTATACACAAATATTTTGCAGATTATAGTTGTTGTGTCGAGATATTGAAAGAGCCAGTGGTGGACTGATAACAAAAGAAGAATGTGCTGAATTTATTCCATTTCTGGATGACATGGAAAAAGAAGTTTCAGCTAGGTTTGCAGCTTGTAGATCTGGTATATATTAGTTGAGTTTGATAGATAAATGGGTTGATCCCACTTTCAATTTATGAATATACGCTACGAAACAAAAATGAATTTTAATATATAAGCTCATAAAATTTAGCACTGGTGGAAGTGCATAGAAAGACACATTCATGCTAGTGTGTTTTCAGTCTTACACAAGACTTTGTGAAATTAATGACTTTAGTTGTGATTTTACATGTATTTTCTAGCCATGAATATTTAATCATTTAAAGAAAACTAGATCACATTTCTTAAATCCGTATCTAACTCAGTGAAGTGGTATCTTTTTTCATTATTAGTATGTGCCACTTGATGAAAATGATTGTTAGAAGAATCTCTATAAAAAATGGGTATGTATTCTAGGTTATAAACTGTCCGATGATTGTGCATATTAATATGTAAAAGTCGTCAGTTCAAAAATTTAAAAAAAAAATTAAAAAAACATGAAATATTCGGCAGCATATTTAAACATTACATTATGATAGGTCTCGTCTGTTTAACTATACCTGTTAATATTAATTTATTGTGCAATATCATGACTTCTATTTACAAAAAAGATACATTTCGTGAAATGTTGAAACTTTTTAAGGAACAGTCTCAGTTGTAGTACCTCATAGATTTTATGTTTTTTTAACCATAGAAAAAGATCATTACCGCAGTCAACGGGTTGCAGTTGACGGGAATGGACATTTTAAATTTAGCATTTCAAAAGAACAACTCGAATACCTAGTCAAATATGGGTTTACAGCACCAATAATGAGTAATGTTCTTCGTATATCAGAGTCAACTGTCCGTCGAAGACTGAGGTATTAATTATCTTGTGTTCCTATTAAAACAAAATTTAAATTCACCTCGAAGTAGTTAAAAACAAAAAGACTGCTGCAATTTTGTAAAGGATAATCAATGTAATGTGCAAGAAGAGGGACGAAAGATACCAAAGGCACAGTCAAACTCATAAATCTAATACAAACTGACAACGCCATGGCTAAAACTGAAAAAAACAAACAGAAAAACAATAGTACACATGACACAACATAGAAAACTAAAGAATAAACAACACGAACCCCACCAAAAACTAGGGGTGATCTCAGGTGCTCCGGAAGGGTAAGCAGATCCTGCTCCACATGTGGCACCCGTCGTGTTGCTTATGTGATTACAAATCCGGTAAATAGTCTAATTCGGTAGGTCACATTCATGAAAGGGAAGGGGATTGTAGTTACGACGTAAGGAACATATCCGATATAATTTGCGACACATATAATCCTTCAGTCGAGGAAAGTGCACATTTGCTCAGTAGCTGTTAGGATTAAGTAGAGTACGAAACGTAGCAGTAGATTTGAATAGTTTTATCCGAGTTAGATATTATGCATATACATGTAGCCGTAGATGCATTTAAATTATGTTAGTTTTGGTACGCTACAATTAATTTACAAATAAAATGGTGTGACCTTTAGCTTAATACACACAAATCAAAGATATCTCCTTTTTTAATGAAGTGGGCTATGTACTTGATTGACTTTATCTATCCGTCTGTGGGTCGGTTGCTCCATCTGACATTTTCGAAAAGATTTCTTTAGTTCATTTAAATCATGATAAAATTGTAATACTTGTATTTTCAGAGAATTAGGTTTAAGCCTGAGAAAGGCAACACATATCACCGACATGGGGTTAGATCAATCAATCACTGAAGTGATTGGTACTAATCGCCTTGTTGGACCGAATTCAGTCAGAGTTCGTCTTGCTCAAAAGAAAATATTTGTTTCCAGAGAGAGAGTGAGGACAGCATGTGCACGTGTAGATCCAGATGGATGTTCCTTACGATCGTGAGAGAGAAAAAATATAAAACGTCGTACTTACAAGGTTGCTGGGCCAAATTCCCTGTGGCATCTGGATGGAAACCACAAGTTGAACGGTATATATGCAGTTTTGATATAAAGCTAACATCTATTTTATAAATAAATATTGTACGATGGGTCTAGTGTAGAATCTTTTTAGGCCTACCATACAATGATATTCTTTATTTCTCCTAAAGTTCATATTGTCGAACTTAATTGATTGGCATTTTGTTAACACTTAATTTATTGATTTCATAGCAAAACCTTCTTAGTAGTTACTATGTTTGTATCTATTACTATATATTTGATTTAAGAGTAAACAATAACTCCTAATTATTACAAAAAGCTATTCATCCCAACGGGACCATTAAAGTTTGAATATTTCTTATTCAGATCAGAGACATATATATTGTATTATATGTCTCTTTTCAAATGAAATAATTATATGTCACCTTCGTGTATCGTCTCTGGTTTGTTTTCTCAACTGAAACACTACAATGTAGATATAACTAAAGTTAAAGTTATATCAAGGATATACGAATCCTTGTCTCAACAAAGAATGATTTTGATATTTTTACTTTATAAATATCTGAAGATATCAAAATGTTATCAATGTCGAAGTCAAATCTCGAGTTGACATTGAAAGCATATGTTTTTGCATATAGATAGAACTCGGATTGGTCCGATTTTACGGTTGTTACATAATAAAATAAATATATAGTTGTTATGAGTGAGCCAAGGCTCGATGTTGAAGACCGTACTTTGACCTATAATGGTTTACTTTTATAAAATTTGACTTGGATCGAGAGTTCAGTCATTGACACTTATACCACATCTTCTTAAATCTAGTTACTTTTTAACAAGTTTTAAGGAGTTGCTACCTGTAATGACAAATGGTAGTCTGTTAATCTCTATTTTCCTATATCGTTGTTTATGTTTATATTTAAAACATTATGTGTGCTGTTAGTTTCAACAGACAATTTTCCACATCACTCTACTGTGCTTAGATAGGGATTTATCAGTCTGTAAGATCTGGGAACAGTGTGTTCCTGGTAAGATGAAATGAAAATTTCGTAAATTAGCGATAGATTAAAACTAAACACACATGTACTCATGAAAACTTTGTCGTTTTATACTGATATATCAATTTCCATAAGTAATCATATTTCTATTTTAACCATACGCTAACGAGTTTAAATGCAAAAAATATATATTATAATTTGCAGCACTCCTTGGTTTGAACTATAGTGTCCTTGGTTAAAACTAAGGCGAAGGTCTTCAAAAGCTCAATCCCTCACAAATCTCATTCACAAACCAACTTGTTCAAATAGAGACGTAAACAACTGATGAAACAAATCAGATGTCAATATGTTTATTCAATGTTTTAGAATTTTAATTATATGTTCACAGGTGGGAAATTGTCATCCATGGTGGTATTGATGGTTACAGTAGGATTGTAACATTCTTAAAAGCAAGCAATAACAACAGATCAATAACAGCTTTTAATGAATGTATCAAGGCAACCATAAAATACGGCATTGCATCGAGGGTACGGGTAGACAAGGGCATTGAAAACAATGATGTATGCATATTCATGGAAGATCTAAGATGCAACGGAAGGGGCAGTGCTATAAGGGGCAAAAGCTCTCACAATCAGAGAATTGAACGTTTGCGGGTCGATGTATGGGATTTAATATATATATAGCCACCTTCGTTAGTTTGCATTGGGATGTTAAAGACCGATGTAGTTAGAATGGCACAGTATATGACACTGTAAGAACCCTATCACTCTAAGGTGTACGGCATTTGCCTATATCAATGTATCTGTGATGATATGGTAAAGCAGCTAGATTAAGTGTAATGCTGGTTGAAGTTTAGCTTCTGAGTATATCACAACAATTACTAAGCACACGAGTACTTGCATTAAATACTTATGATTATACGATTACGGTTTTTTGGTCAATGAACTTAAATGAAGAACATTGATATAACAACAAATCGGATATCGATTTTCTCTTTTTCAAACGCAAACAATAAGACAAAAACACAAAGTACGAAAAGAATGTTTTAAGTCATTTTTGAAGTATTATAACGACAAGAAAATCACCCAGTTCATCAATATGACGGAACTATAAACAACTGCCATACAATTGTGTGGTTCAGCTAGCTACAAAACCAGATTAAACTCACAATTTTCTTCTGCAAATGTCTTTACCAAGTCAGGAATATGACAGTTGTTTTTCACTCGTTCTGTTGATTGATGACGTTTGAATTTTATGAGTTTTATAGACTCCTTTGGTGGCATTTACTATGGTATTGTTGTTATACTTTTGTGCACAATATTTCTCGAAAGAATGAAATTAAAGTTCTTTGCTAGTATTTAAAATGGATCAGGACATTGAATGCTATTAGACCAAATGATAATGCTAATTTTAATTGAATTATTGTGTTGTAACAGTGACATCCATAGAATTTAAATTGTGTTTAGAATTTATGATTTCTAAGTACATGAAGTACTTATTTTTAAATAAAATTCTAATATTTTTTTTAATTATGCATGCAATTCAATTTATATCAACAGAACTGTCTTGAGCTTGTCATTGTAGCTAGATTTGTTATCATTGCATTTCAATTCCCTTCAAATAATTTCGTTTGAGTAGTCTTGTTCAAAAGAACATATTTAACCAAGAAAGGTTTATTTTCAAAAGAAATCCGTTATGTAATAAATAAGCTTTCTCAGATTTCAACTTGTTAGGAGAAATTAAAAGAAAGTATCATCATATTGTTTGAACAAAGCAAGTTTTACTAGATAGATCACATTAATAAATTACATTGCATAACAAAACAAAATAGTTCAGACATGGTCTGTATGAAAAGTAAAATTTGATATGCTTTCTGCGATGCTATTATAATTAAGTATTTCAGTCCCAGACAGAAGAAATACTATTATTAAGTATTTTAATTAGACAAGCATTTATTATGGTTTTGTCTAAAACGATGATATTATGTCACGTTGAGGAACATGTAATAACAGAATACCTACATCACACATTTTAATTTCAGAGAATTTATTGTAAAACGTGTGTCTATAGATGAGAAAAGTTTATTATTAGAATTTTATTTAATATTTTATTGTTTTTAAAAAAAATTTCAGGTTTGACATAACATTGTACATATATATTTTAATAATCAGATACTTTATTTCGTTTTTTCCATGTATTTTGGTCCACTGTGTTTTCATTTGATTCATGTTAAGTGGCATCGAGCTTTACAGTTGATACTACATAAATTCATGTAAAATAATCATTATTAAAACTTTACAGTGATTCAACTAATAAAAATGAAATAACATTGCTATTACAGTACAGTTATTAAATTTTGTTTTCGCATTGACAAATTATTGTTTTTTGAGAATGCCTTGATGAACGTTTTTTTGTCCTTGAAGATTACTTTCAAACTTGACATCATTTTCTTTTAAAGAAATTTGGAAAATAAATATTTCTCTCATGGGACTAACTCAAATTTTTTGCGGTGTAAACAACCTTACACTCACATCGGAATCTACTTTGACATGTGAATTACCTGCATTAAGTTATGTTTGTACCTTTAAATGTCAATTTGATATAACATGACTCACAACTATATACAAATGTAAACGAGTTTAATTCAGACTAAAAGAAACTTATTTCAGATGCAAATTTTATTTAGTACATACAGTTTGCTGTTAAGGTATATAGATTCATGACTGATTTCATCCTTTAATACAGTGTAATTGATAACGGAATTTGTAAAATTGTCCTTTCACCACAAATTTCGAAGATTAGTGACTACGCTGAACAAATCAATCGAACTCAAATGAAGGATGCCATACATATAGATTTTTTTTTATTTATAAAAATGAGTCAATATGGTACGATTTCCAATGAGACAAGTATCCACCAGAGTTAAAATGAAGCGAAAGTCAGCAGTTGAAGGCCACCATAAGGCAGTTGGAAAGCCCCATATCGTATATTCTGCTACAAAAGTAACCGACAAGAAAAAAGAAAACAATTCAAACAACCCCATTTATAAACAAAGCAATTGATGAATAAAAAGACCAAAAAGAACGAACATAAACCCTTGTATCGTGGTCCTGCCTCAAGGCAGGCACATAAAGAAAGTGCAAAATTAAACATGTTAAAATTTCTGTTTTATATCTAAACTTAGTACAAATAGGGTAAGATGAAAACTAAACTTTACGACAAAAGTGTTTATTTCAGCTTCATAATGACTTTATATTTTTTTATTTTGAGTATATAAATCCCAATCAATATACTATTCCAAAGTTTGCGTTTGCAGTTATGTTAAATCCTTTACAAGTTTCAAAAGACTTATAGTAGGTCATAAAGGAGATGACTACAAATACAAAATATTAAACAAATATAAAGCAATTGTTTCAAAAACAATTGTTAGGCAGTCTTTCCCCTATGATGAATGGATAATTGATTTTTTTTATTGATTGATTTGGAAAAAAGGGGGGGGGGGGTATTTGTTTATTTGTTTGTTTGTTTGCTTTTGTATGGGGTCTATATTATTATGTTACCGGAGAAGTTTCATGTTTAGTTTGGAAAGTTTTTCTTTTATTTTAGATACAGCGCGCGCGCAAGATTGAGGAGACATCACGTGACGCGGGTTTATATTAAGAAAAACTTAGTCTTTTAATTTCTTTTTAGGTCGGGACCTTGGACAGACAACATGTATAGAGATGGAATGTACACAATGTAATTTCTTTTGTCATTGTAGGAAATTGACATTTTGATCACAGTTCACCAGCAGTGCATGTTTTGGATTTAATCGATCCGGTTTAACTTTAAAACACATTTAATGATTATTTTTTGATAATGTCCATTTTTCAGCACCTGTTTGTAACACAGATTAGTATTTCAATCTCGGAGCGGACATTTTATTGTAGGTTTTTACTGAGATTGACGGACCTAGCAAGCGATTTTTACTGCATTGCCATTTCTTTTTTCTAGGAAAAGTCTTGAGAGATATCTGCAAAAAGTTTTTTTATGAACCTTCAGTACATGTATGCCCTGCTGACTGCAAATTTTCAGGTCGATTGGACTTGTAGTTTCAGAGAATATGTGGATTTTTTTTCAGAAGAGACGTAAGAACAATAATAAAATAAAAATGTTCTTGAATAATTGAGAGTTTGTTCCTTCAATATACTGTCATAAATAAACAGTCATACATATTGATTGATTGATTAGTTGGTTGATTGATTGGTTGGTTGGTTGGTTTGTTGGTTGGTTGGTTGGTTGATTAAACACGTTTGATAGGGTCACTTAGAACAAGAGAAAAAAACCTCAAGAGACCTTGCATCCCGTATTAAACGCATGACACGCAAACATACATTAAGTGATTGATTGGTTGGTTGGTTGGTTGGTTGGTTGGTTAAACACAACACGTTAGTTAAACATGTTGGTTGAACACGTTGGTTAAACACGTTGGCTGGTTAAACACGTTGGAAAGGCTCAATTTAAACAAGCGAAAAAAAACATCTTGGATCCCGTATTTAACAAATGAAACGGAAACATGCATTGGTTGGTTGGTTGGTTGGTTGGTTGGTTGGTTGGTTGGTTGGTTGGTTGGTTAAACACGTTGGTTAAACACGTTGGTTAAACACGTTGGCTGGTTAAACACGTTGGAAAGGCTCAATTTAAACAAGCGAAAAAAAACATCTTGGATCCCGTATTTAACAAATGAAACGGAAACATGCATTGATTGGTTGATTGGTTGGTTGGTTGGTTGGTTGGTTGGTTGGTTGGTTGGTTGGTTGGTTGGTTGGTTAAACACGTTGGTTAAACACGTTGGCTGGTTAAACACGTTTGATAGGCTCAATTTAAACAAGCGAAAAAAAACCATCTTGGATCCCGTATTTAACAAATGAAACGGAAACATGCATTGATTTATTGGTTGGTTGGTTGGTTCATTGGTTGGTTGGTTGGTTGGTTGGTTGGTTAAACATGTTGGTTAAACACGTTGGTTAAACACGTTGGCTGGTTAAACACGTTAGATAGGCTCAATTTAAACAAGCAAAAAAAAAAACATCTTGGATCCCGTATTTAACAAATGAAACGGAAACATGCATTGATTGGTTGATTGGTTGGTTGGTTCATTGGTTGGTTGGTTGGTTGGTTGGTTGGTTGGTTGGTTAAACATGTTGGTTAAACACGTTGGTTAAACACGTTGGCTGGTTAAACACGTTAGATAGGCTCAATTTAAACAAGCAAAAAAAAAAACATCTTGGATCCCGTATTTAACAAATGAAACGGAAACATGCATTGATTGGTTGATTGGTTGGTTGGTTGGTTGGTTAAACACGTTGGTTAAACATGTTGGTTAAACACGTTGGTTAAACATGTTGGTTAAACACGTTAGATAGGCTCAATTTAAACGAGCGAAAAAAAACATCTAGGATCCCGTATTTAACACATGAAACGGAAACATGCATTGATTGATTGATTGGTTGGTTGGTTGGTTGGTTGGTTGGTTGGTTAAACACGTTGGTTAAACACGTTGGTTAAACATGTTGGTTAAACACGTTTGATAGGCTCAATTAAAACAAGCGGAAAAAAAGAAACCTTGAATCCCGTATCAAACACATGAAACGGAAACATTGATTGATTGATTGATTGATTGATTGATTGATTGATTATTTGATTGGTTGGTTGGTTAAACACGTTGGTTAAACACGTTGGTTAAACATGTTGGTTAAACACGTTTGATAGGCTCAATTAAAACAAGCGGAAAAAAAGAAACCTTGAATCCCGTATCAAACACATGAAACGGAAACATTGATTGATTGATTGATTGATTGATTGATTGATTGATTGATTGATTGATTGATTGGTTGGTTGGTTGGTTGGTTGGTTGGTTGGTTGGTTGAAATTCAAACACTCATAAAACTGTTTAAATAGTGCCAAAACCACATAATTTGATGACCTTGACCTTTGACCTTGTGACCTTCGTCAAGGTCATTGCTCCACAAGGTCATTGCAAAAGACCCTTTGGGTCAAGGACCTTTTGTTTAAGAGTTTTGCCTAAAAATGGCTTTTTAAAAACCATCGATGGGAGTTATGTCCCTTATATGATGGTAAAATCAATATAGTCATAATGTAAAAAAGTTGCCCCTTAAAGTACCAAGCATTTTTCATTGCTTATTTTTTTTGTATCTATAACCGTTCAAGAATTATAGGGAAATGAAAAACTTATAAAAATCTAAAATATGACCTTGACCTTTGACCTTGACCTAATTTTCTAAGTTAGGACCCAGGGGACTTAAATAAAAACATTCCAGGGTTATACGGTTAACGGTTTAGGAGTTTAAAAAACATACCGACAAATTTATTCCGTAAAGGTAGATAACTCCTATAAAATTTCATCAAATCGCTTCGATCCAAATACGCCAAAAATTACTGAAGATGTAACGAACAGTTTGTAAAAAGAATTTTGTCGCTTTCTTATTTTGTTACGAAGAAGATGCACACAGAGGATAAACAGTGAAAAGGGAGATAACTCTTACATAGAAAATGGTTCGCCTTAGCAGGGTGAAATTTAAAAGCGCATAAACTATACGATACCATATGGGAAATATCTAAGCGACATATTGCGAAACAAACATTTTGCGCAAGAACAAAATTTGGCGGAAGAAAAAAAAAAAAATAATAATAATAATAATAATAATAATAATAATAATCAGAACAAAAACAATAAGTCTTTCCACAGAAAAGTGGAAAGACTTAATTATCCCATTGCCTTACATATTGGTAATCATAAGTGTTTGAAGCAATATTAAAACGTTGTATTGTTCTTTCTGCACTTCTTTATTCATTATCAATTGTAAAATCGTCTTATCGTTTTCAAGACAGTGTACCTGATATTCTACCACAAGAAAAGCGAATATATCAGGTCAATAATGTAATATTTATCAACATGACTGAATGTGTGATTAGAGATACATTTGGTCGAGTTTAATGGATTTATATTTGATCAGACATTTGGTAATCTATTGAGTATTAATTGAAATCCCTTGCTTTTTGACTTCTTCTTTTATATTTATATCAGGTGGATCCATCAAACCACCTTAAAGTTAAGGGAAAAAAATATCACAAAACACTTTAAATTCATCCTACAAAATGAAAATGTTCGTCCAGTCAATATAATGTTTACCCCACATGACATAAAATTGAACGACAGATACTTGTAGATATTTGATTCAGGATTTCTTCTTAAATTGTATAGTGATTTAAACAGCCTACATCTGATTTTGTTATATTTTACAAACCTGCTCGTGCATTTTTCATTGTTATTCAACGCAAAATAATTATCTAAGATACCAGGGACGATCTCATTTCACAAAGGATTTCTATTGTTTACTTATTGTACCTCGAACTTATTTACCCGGTGTAGGTCTTTAAGTTGAGGTTCAATTTACTTAAAGTTAATCGGGCATGACTAATTAGATACGCCCTCTTAAAATCAGGGGGTCCGAAATAGGATCGGGAAAAAACACCCAACAAAATACTATAATTTAGAATTTAAGAAATGTTTTGATTCAAAGTGCTTTTGGTTGCTTGAAATATCTCCGATCAATAATCAAACGGTATTTTATGAAAATAATAACCTGTCCCGAACCGGGAGATGTTGGCTGCAAAAAGAATTTATTTATAAAAAAAAGTCCATATCTCATTTATTGATTGTAAATTCATGACGTTTTGTCATTCGTCTACCGTGGAGAAAAAAAGAGGGAAGAAGGGCTTATAGCTTAACTTCATGATTCAAATATATTCTATTACGGCATACGTTTTACCTCTAGCAAACGCTCTGCATTATTGTAAAAAGTGCCAGTCTAAATTTGAAAGCATTTGCTTCAGATTGATCCACTTTGCATCTAGTCGTGAATATGAATGACATATTTGCCACTGGACACAAAGGAGCAATAAATTAACCAGCTTCAGTTAGTGATGTTTTATAATTTGTCCTTAGTTGATTCTTGTCTCAAACAGTTTTTCCAGTTTTTATATATTTCATTTTCATTTACATTTGAATTTTTAAGCGTAAATCTAAGCATTTCTTCCATCATTTTTCTTTTAGCATTTTTTTTTTTTTTTTAAATTAAAAAAACGTTGTCGTAGTACACATCAGCGGTTACATTGTATCCTTTTCAGCAGAATTAATAGGGGAGGGGATTTGAACAGAAAAAACAATCTTCATTGAGTGGCAATAACTCATATATTGAAGCGTACAATGACATTTGCTCTTTCAAGTTTATTTATATCTCAGACTGGTTTAATAGTTGTCATACAGCAAAAAAAAATGATAAAAATAATGTTGACAACAATTTATAAAAGGATTCAACTTATTATGAGCGTTTCGTTTTTTTTTTTATATTGTCTTTCTTATCGGTTTTGTTATATTATTTTCATCTACAATTGTCCTAGCAAAAGTCACAAAAAATGTTGTTAAAATTAGCCATGCGACTTATTTGAAAAGATTTAGCTGACCTTTCTTGTTGTTGACGCATTTCAATCATTCAACTCGTGCGTAGATCGTATTTTACTCTAATGTTTTTTAAAGTATAGATAGCGTGGAATTTTCACTACACCAGGCCACCGATATACATTCCTTTTATATTTCGATCGGACAAAGCTTCGTATTTATATATCCAGTAAGCCAAACGAACGCACCCATTTAGCAAGGGTATACTGTGGGACGGGAGAGGTCCAGACATGTCAATATCTCTATATCTAAGTGAATCATTTGGTTTTGAATAAAAGGAGAAAAAGGTATACATTAATGCGACAGCAACCCAAAGACAGATAAATCAAAATATTTAGTCAACATTAATTTCAGCATTTTTTTTATAGAAAGATGCGTATACAGAATAATAAGCTCAAAACCGACACATGACTATATAATAGTTATACGAAGTTAATTCAATATAACGTTTACCGTCAAACATTATATATCCGAAAAGGCACATTTGATTAAATATTATATACCGTCAAAGATATTCCAACAATCACAAGTGTTTGGTTGAAAAATTTCGCCTGCATTATTATAATTTTGATCGGTGAAAATTTAAGAAGTTGTTATATAAACCAGTAAAACAAAAACACTTTACTGTATAATATAACGGTAAAATAAATGATGATAATGGATGACGACCAGCGGCAATTAAAATTAATATTGAGGACGATTACATGTATATAGAGTATTAACCCCGTTTTTTTTTTACTAGACTGGCACCGGGAGTAGGTTTTTTTTTTAATGTGCGAGTTCACAAGATATGTCATCGCAGAAAGAAAAGTCACCTGACCCGGACACATTTCCGACTCTAAATCGACCAGTATGTGCTCTTACTCTATGATGCCACGTGTTTAGCGTTGAAATATAATTCAAATTTTAATTAACGTCTTTGTTTGACCCGTTCAGGATTCGAACAAATAACCTCCCGCTCTCGAGGCGTACACCCCCACACGAGACCAACCAGGAGAGCGGTAGTGCAGAATATCATACCAAAAACTAGTACAATACACAATTCTCACAGTTACTATAGCGAGCTTAAAGTATCTAACCTAAATTGGATGCGTGAAATGATATTGTAAACTACACGTAAACATGATGATCGACTTTAGAGTAGAATTTATAGATCAACGTTCGCTGCAAACTAAAAACTCTTGTACCAATTATTTGAGTGGTCCGAATGTTGCCAGTTGTTGCAAGTCTAAATTTCTGTCCTTATTCAATAAACCCTCATTTTCCAGTGGTATTTTAAAGTTTCACGTCCAACCTCACTGTCGACCTCCTATTGCATGACCTATCTCTTGTATTTAAATTTTATTTGTTATACTCACGAACATGCATGAAATATTTGCTACTGGACGTACAGCTAACAACAATCAATCAATTTAATTGATTTCTCTGTACTAGTGCTTAGCACACAAAGACAAGATCTTGTAAAATGCTATAATTTACAATTTCCATTTAAATTTTTTGGTTTTTTTTTCTCTCTTAAATTTATTACGACTGCTTATTAAAAAGAAGTTTAAAATATTTTTTTACTATGGTTCTTATCTTCTGTTTTAATACGATTTATAACATATGATATTTTTTTTAGGCAAGGATAAAACTAAGAAAGAGAGTTTTTTTTCAGATGTTTTTGCTTCATTTAGACATGAAAAGCGAATAACGGACGACTAAATTAAAGAATTTATTTTCATATAATACATTGAACATGCGAATATATTTCACCTAACACGTTTTGATCGGGCCAGTGAAATTTAGTTTAATACGGTTTTATTCATAGAAGTTTGCATGCATAATTTTTATATTTATTTATATAACAAAAACTAAATAAAGCAAGATCTACATGTGCAATGAATTTGACTGAATAGACAATACTTATTATATTGCATTCGCATGTAACGTTATGTAGGCACATTACCGAATCAGAAACAAAATGAATATTGGGAAGAACCTTATGCATCTAGGTCTGTCCGATTAGAAGTTCTGAAGCATGCTGTTTAGAAAGCTAATTGTTGGGAGAGTTTACTTACTGTTATCTAAGGTCTGATTTTTACGAATCTATTTCATGATTACTGACAGATAAAAAACATTAAGTATATATAGCAAGAAGTTGTTGGGTAAAATATTCATTGGTCAGTTATAAATGAGGTTTGTATGGGGTTTTGATGGCCTCATTTATTAAATAAGAAATCGTTATTTTGAAAAGTTGGCTAATACAAATTAATTTAACTACCTAATTTTGTAAAACTATCATTTGGTGTTATTTTAATGCTAAAAAATAATGATAAATAAATAATTATAAGATGTAAAGACATTAAATCGGTCCGTTTTCATTGCAATTTGGTAACTGTTAATTGTATTATATATCAGTCTGAGTACTGTTTAACTATCATTTAAGTTGAACATATTTAGACTCGTCCAATTCAGGGGAATTAGGTTTCTGCAAGTGCTTTTTATGTACCTTTATTATATTTTTGACGGTTTGTAAGTTAGTAAAAGTTCAATGATTAAGTTAATATTGACAATAAAAGACCTCCTTACAAAAAGGGCCGTTAAAATCTAAACACCTCTTTTTGTTTGGAGGTCTTTTAATATCAATATTAACTTATCATTGAACTTTTACTATTACATAAACACTCAAATTCTTTACGACATATTATGATACTGTTTCTTTGGATTTCAGTTGAAATAAATTTACGAATAATTGTTTTGGCAATTTCTTTGTAGAATTTATGTTATACAATCTTTTAGATTTAAAAATGACAAGTGACGGAATCAAAAAGGAATGTCGTTTTTTTTCAAATATTCAGGTTATTTCTATAGTCCATATTAATATGCAACATAATTGTTCTTAGTAAGTCTTGAGTGAAGGTAGTTTTATTCATTAATTTACATGTTGTCTAGTACTAAAATCTGCTTACTGGTAAGAAATAACAAATAAAATAAACATTTAAAACGATTTCAGTCATTAGAATGCCCAATGGAAATCATTTTATTTCTTTTCTAAGACTTTTTTAAAATGAAGGTTACAATGGCGTCGGAATTGTGACAAGACTTTAAGTTGAACAACTTTTCACGAAGTTCTATTAGAATGACATATATATCATCATGCAAATTGCCAATATGGGGTGTTGGCTATGTGTCACTCTAAGTGGCGGCTTCTTAGCAAAGATAAGACGATAAATGCAATGAATTGAGTTTATTTTACAACTCGTTTATTAATGTGTCGGAAAGCTATTATTTTAGTATAGTGTACTTTTAAAAATACATATTTAAAAGAAATCATTAATCATAGAAGTCATTCCTATTTGTTCAACTAGAACACACCAGCGACATTGCGAGTCCATGACTGAATTAATATACTTATGCCTGGTTTTTGGTCTGGATGTTTAGTATTCGTATTGTCATCAGACAAAGTCATGCTGATAATAAAGTGATGATTTCTTTGCTCTCAAAATATCTCTGTTTAAACCCGTCCTTTTTTATGTCTCACCTACGGTAATAAACGGGCATTATATTTGCTAGTCTGCAGCTGTGCGTCCGTTAGTCCGTTTGTTTGTTCGTTCGTTCATCCATCTGTCCCGCTTCAGGTTAAAGTTTTTGTCAAGGTAGTTTTTGATGAAGTTGAAGTCCAATCAACTTAAAACTTAGTACACATGTTTACTATGATATGATATTTCTAATGTGGTACCAACTTAGAGTTCTGACCCAAATTTCACGGTCCACGGAACTTAGAAAATGATAGTGCGAGTGGGGCATTCGTGTACTGTGGACACATTCTGGTTCTTACTACCATAAACTTACTATGAACTATTTTTTTTAACTAATTAACCAAAACTACTAGAAGTATTGAGGTGGAAAATACAGAATTCCTCAATACTGTACTACAGTGAAGCAAAGGTATAAAGCAAATACTTGACGACTTATAGATTCTCCCGACGGAGGAGAGATTTACTTGAAGTAACAGGTAACAACCGGAAACTACATGTGACGTATATTATTTGTATCGTTATTGAATTCGACCCGGAAACGTTAAAATTAATGGTAATATTAATTATGTGAAAAAAAGGACTTTTGAATGGGGTACATTCAAAACACAACCATTGTCCTATATGAGTTAGACATAAAGTTGAATTCCTTTATTCGTCTATTATATCTCATGCCGGTTAACAAATTGGACTTAGTTTTTCAATAGTATAGATACATAATTTTTAAAACATGTGATTTTACGATGTGTTAAACGTAATTTATTACAAAATTGATGTCTTTGCAAACTTAGTGTCATACTGGTTCTTTAACTTAAATGTCACAATAAGGCCTACAATTTTTTATGTTTTGCCTTTGTAGTACTACATTTGTGCATGTATATTCTGCAAAAACTTCAAATTAAGCATGGATATGTGGAGAAGGTTTAAAACAAAAACATACGGATATATATCAGATGTTCCAGAAACAGGCTTACCATAAACAAATTTGAAATAACAAATAAAAACATACCAAAGCTATTTCATAAAAAAAAATCGATAAGACACGGAAGATTAATAATGTTTATAAATGTACAACACTTTTTCAGGACTAGTTTTCGAATATTTAACTGTAGTACTGAAATAATTTATATTAATTCCTCCATCTAAAACCATCTTAATCTGGAAAGCACATGCAAAATTAAAATTATTATATCTACGTTGAAAATTATAGTAAAAGAGATCCAAATTATTTCACCGATAATACAAAATGTCGGTGTATTGCTTTTTTGGCCACGGTGTTGTTATTTGTACTGTGGTGTGTTTGCTCGTTGCTATCCTCTTGATAAAATGTTAAAGTGATATCAAACAATACATACAACTCTCATTCACCACATAAGACTGGGAATATTATTTTGAACGAGAAATAATGTCATTTTTTAAAATATAATCATTCCACAACAGTGAGAGTGTAACATTATTTTCGGTTTTTACACACAACTCTTATTTCACTTTGCTATACAATTGAAGGCAGTGTTTTTATACTTGAATATGATAATTTTCAGCAATTAAATTGGTGTTGAATACTCGTTTTCACTAGCGAGTGTTGAACTCACAATATCGGATATTCTCTGTTGTTGAAGATACCTACTGACTTGCTACATGAATACACGTAGAGGAGACCGGGAGCGATTTTTAGATCGATTCAAGGAAATGGTGAATTATTGCAGCAGGATTAGCACTTCGGATACAATGGACGCAAGGTGCTTTTTCTTTTTGTCTTTTAGAAGGTTCTGAATGAATTCTGCTTCATACGAGTACAAAAACAAATCAGCCAGCAGGGGTTCACAATTAGTACCCATTGGAATACCGACTGTCTGTTGAAATATAAATCCTCCAAACTCAACAAATATATTGTCGATCAAAAAGTTCAGCATTTTGATAATATCATCTTCAGTATTATTTTTTGGAAGATTCAGTGTGATTCTTCACAAAATATGAATTATTGTAACCCAAAACAAGAAATTTGTATCTACGATTCACATTTTAATAGAAAAAGCTCTGTTTTATGAGATGGTGAAGTCGATCTTTCAACTGAGCATGTGGAATAGTAGTATATAGCGTAGAAAAATCAAAAGTTTTTATGTTGCTGCAAAATTGCAAAGATTGTGATCGAAGATTAAGCAGTAGATCTTTCGAATGTTTTAGAATCCACATCTGGTTAACACCACTGGTAGAATATATCTCCTCACAATATTTATGAAGCCCATCTTTAACTGCAGAAAGAATAGTAGTCAGTTCTTAAGAAAGATGTTTATTCGATCATTATGAAGACCCAGCTATGTATCGTTCTTTATATGGAATTTTGTGTAATTTAGGTATCCAGTATAATGAAGGCAAGTTTTCTTCGTTTTTTTTATGTTGATACCAAAAGAAAGAAGGACAGATTTATGATTTTGTAAAATTTCGTCCTTGGTAAATGATGTTAAAGAACATATAGGATTACCAGTAGTTTTATCAATTCCAAGCTCTGTACTGAGACATTGCAAATAATGTTTTTTACATAAGAAGACAATATTATTGGAGGCTTTATCTGCTCGAACATTTTCTAATGTATCATCGTCCATTGTATTCGAAGTGCTAATCCTGCTGCAATAATTCACCATTTCCTTGAATCGATCTAAAAATCGCTCCCGGTCTCCTCTACGTGTATCCATGTAGCAAGTCAGTAGGTATCTTCAACAACAGAGAATATCCCCGCCAAACTTAACAACAATCTGGAGTTCGTCCGAACGGTTTATAAGATTTTACTTTGTTACAAAGATGTTGATTGGTAGACATTAGTGGAAAACTTACGGTATCGAATTGAAAACCAACGCGTTGGTTTTTCATACCGTATGAATTACGAACTATCGCGTTGAAAAGGAAGACCAACGCGTTGATAGTGAAAACCAACGCGTTGAAAGTAAAAACCAACGCGTTGAAAGTAAAAATCAACGCGTTAAAAATTCCATACGGTATGTTGATACCGCCAATGACACGAACGGCTCCTCATACAATTATCGCATATATGCATCTGTAGAGCTTAAGAAAGCATTACTTCCACTTTACAATGTATGATCTCATACTTAAACAGCTTCCGTATAGTCAGGAATACTTTATGTGGATATCAAAAATTTAGGTGAAAGTCATGATATAACATCATGATCATATAAACTAGGATATGTATACTCCTTGCAGAATAACTTTTGGATTGATGCTACACAGGAATCAATTTAAAAGTTGAAAAATGGATTCTTTTTCATATATTAGTTCTCAACCAACTAACTGTGTACATGTAGTTCGCAATAAAACATTTTTTTAGAAAAACTTGAAATATATATTTAGGACGGCCAGCCAAATGTTTAATTGACTAATATATATTTTCATTTGAAAAATTTGTATGAACGTCAGAAGTTTATGTCCCATTGAACTGTTCTATTATCATCTTGAAATTGATAAATAGGTAAATATGTATATCATATCTTAACCTGTGTTTACTATAAACTATGACTTTATTTAGAAGTTTGTTTAGGGAAATAAGACTGTCGTACGAACATAACTACTAAAGTGTGCACTTAGCTAATGCTGTTCTTAGTATAAATATCTATATTTTCCGCTGGATGTGTTAACTAATTGAAGTTACTCATTACTGCAAAGTTTTATTTTGAATGCGTTATCTTGCTTTATTGAACAATGCAGGTTTTTTTTATGTTATTATGGTTAGTTCTAAGGTTGTTGTGTTTGAATATAAAGAAACTTTTATTCCAAATTCCCAAGCGAAAACCATTTGGACATGTTGGACAGAGAGAGCAAAGGTCATTTTGTAATGAAGAAGAAAATACAATAACAGTGACAATATATGCGCTGCAGGTTATATTGACTGAAATATCTTTCAGCATTTATAGATAATCGGTACCTATAGAAATTGTAAGCTGTAAAACATTTTAAGAATTATCAAATATGTACATACAGTATCTAATAGAATGCACAAGTATGTTTTTAATTATCCTTGCACGTTATATGGTGATAAAAACGTTAACATTCATACGATGCCCAAACATTTTCAAGCGGAAGTTTAATAATGAACGTATTATCACTAAATACTAATTTTTGGATGTTGTAATTTAAATATTTAGCTTCATCTAGCTATCAAACCAGATTTTACCAATTCGTTAATATGGCAGTTGTTTATTTACTTTTTCTGATGCTTGATAGCGAATGATTTTTGTCAGTTTTCTATCGCATTTGCCTTTAACATGTTTATGTTCATATTTTCATGTTAAACTATTTTTTCTTTTGTACATATAAAAATGAAGAGATATTTTAGTTATCAACATGTTTCATTTCAACTGGGTTTTCATGGAATGATTGAAAATATAACAAAAAATCAAGTAGTGGCTGCAAATGGGCTCTTTATTCGTAAGAATATATAGTAATTAGAATAAGACAACACAAAACAGATCAGATTCATCGTTTCTTAATTATTTATATGATTTACCATAAGTTCATTGTATTTACTTTTCTCGTGACTTTACGTTGTACATCAAAAAATAAAACTGTTGGCCTTCATATCTTTTGTAATCATTTCGTACGGATAAGTTGATTATGAACTGATGTAGAAAACCAGTCCTGAAAAAGTTTTCTACATTTATAAACATTATTAATACTTAGAAATGTCCTTGATAGACTTACCTTAACTTCATCTTGACGTTATACAATGTTTTCTTTTCATAAAAATGTCTTTGGCAGGTAAAAATTATATCGTGCAGTTCGCTTACATTGTTTGTTTTTATGTACTATCGTGATACACACAGACGTTAAAAAAAAATTGTTTTTATGTACTATCGTGATACACACAGACGTTAAAAAAAATTGGCAAGTTATACATGTATGTGACATCTTATTTTTACGTTATAGATAATCAAATTAACAACAATTTCCAAGGTTTCGACATATGAATTCTCAATTGTCTTTGCTTGTTTCATGTTCCAAAATACTTGTTGTATCTTTTGAAGAAATGGTGTTCTTTCATCTACTATAATTGAAAGAGATGGATGAATAGTAAACAAAACTATGCCCCAAAAAAAAGCAATTTTGCATATATCGTTAGGTTGGCGTGTCATGATAAAGAAACTTTGTTCCTTAATGAAGTCCGTTTGTTGACAACATATCTTTTTCTTTTCATATCCGTTGATTGACTGTCTCATTGACATTATCTCTCAAGGCACAAAATAGGCATTTCAGGTGTGTATGACATCTTCTATGTCTTATCGATTTTTTTTATGAAATAGCTTTGGTATGTTTTTATTTGTTATTTCAAATTTGTTTATGCGAAGCCTGTTTCTTGTAACAGTTGTTATATATCCGTATGTTTTTGTTTTAAACCTTCTACACATATCCATGCTTAATTTTAAGCCTCAGTCACACCTTACCGCATAGCACGAACGGACGCCTAACGGATGCAAATAAAAGTTGTCTGTTGGCAAAATTGATATCCATTGAGAGTCCATTGATGTAAAACGGACGCGTAACGAATGCATAACGGACACACACCGGATATGCAACGTACGAGTAACGGAGACTTTCCGGACAGAACGGATGTCGAACGTACACCTAACGGACGAGTACCGCATAAAACGGACACCTAACGGAAGCGTACCGGATAAAACGGATAAACAAGATACACGGAAAAATTAAAGGCGACAATAATAATACATGTAAATTGCATAAATATTCAAAATGTTTCTGTGTAACTGGTTTTGGTTTGTTCTTCAAAATGCCGCTAAAGAGCCGTGTCTGGCGTGAATAAGAGCTGCTTGATTGCGAAGACGTGGCCTTACTCTAAGATCGATTATTAATAATAAGAATTCACGAACCCTAAGAAATCTGACATATACCAATAAATGGCTTTTCTGACGCGAAATTTTCAATTGACATTTATCCGTTTCAGATCCGTTCATCATCCGTTTTATCCGTTATACGTCCGGTAGAAGTCCGTTTCACATTCGTTCAACATCCGTTTTATCCGTTACACGTCCAGTAGACGTCCGTTGGTGAATTTATCTGCCAGACTTCCAACGGATGTATAACGGACACGTAACGGATACAAAACGGAAACGAAACGGACGAGTACCGTACAAAACGGACGCCCACCGGACGTGGAACGGACATTTCATCCGTTGGACGTCCGTTCAAAGTTTTGAACATGCTCAAAATTTTCCACCGGACAGAACGGACGTCGACGGATAAAACGTACGCTAAACGGACATGCAACGGATATGGACGGACGTCTAACGGATAAGAACGGACGTCTAACGGACATGAACGGATTGAAAAAAGTTATCCGTTAGGCGTACGTTCGAGCTATCCGTTTAGGTATGACCGAGGCATTAAGTTTTGATAGAATATACATGTACAAATGTAGTACTACAAAGACAGAACATAAAAATTAAGTTTTGCTGTGTTGTAGGCCTGATTGTGACATTTAAGTTAAAGAACCATTATGACACTAAGTTTGCAAAGACATCAATTTTGTAATGAATTACGTTTAACACATTGTAAAATCACATGTTTTAAAAATTATGTATCTATACTACTGAAAAACTAAGTCAAATTTGTTAACCGGCATGAGATATAATAGATGAATAAACGAATTCAACTTTATGTCTAACTCATATAGGACAATGTGTTTTGAATGTACCCCATTCAAAAGTCCTTTTTTTCACATAATTAATATTACCATTAATGTTAACGTTTCCGGGTCGAATTCAATAACGATACAAATAATATACGTGACATGTAGTTTCCGGTTGTTACCTGTTACTTCCTGTAAATCTCTCCTCCCTCGGGAGAATCTAGAAGTCGTCAAGTATTTGCTTCATACCTTTGCTTCACTGTAGTACAGTATTGAGGAAGTCTGTTTTTCCACCTCAATACTTCTAGTAGTTTTGGTTAATTAGTTAAAAAAAAAAGTTTATAGTAAGTTTATAGTAGTAAAAACAGGAATGTGTCCACAGTACACGAATGCCCCACTCGCAATATCATTTTTTACTTTCCGTGGACCTTGAAATTTGGGGTCATAACTCTAATTTTGCACCACATTAGAAAGATCATACCATAGTGAACAAGTGTACTAAGTTTCAAGTTGATTGGACTTCAACTTCATCAAAAACTACCTTGACAAAAACTTTAACCTGAAGCGGGACGGATGAACGAACGAACGAACAAACAAACGGACGAACGGACGCACAGCTGCAGACCAGAAAATATAATGCCCCTTTACTATCGTACGTGGGGCATAAAAAAGGACGGGTTTAAACAGAGATATTTTGAGAGAAGAGAAAACATCACTTTATCATCAGCATGACTTTGTCAGATGACAATACGAATACTAAAAATCCAGACCAAAAACCAGGCATAAGTACATTCATTCAGCCATGGACTCGCAATGTCGCTGGTGTGTTCTGGTTTAACAAATAGGAATGACATCTATGATTAATGATTTCTTTTAAATATGTATTTTTAAAAGTACACTATACTAAAATAATAACTTTCCGACACATTAATAAACGAGTTGTAAAATACACTAAATTCATTGCATTAATCATCTTATCTTCGCTAAGAAGCCGCCACTTAGAGTGATACATAGCCAACACCCTATATGGGCAATTTTCATAAAGACATATATATGTCATTTCTAATAGAACTTCGTGAAAAGTTGTTCAACTTAAAGTCTAGTCACAATTTGCTGAAGCCATTGTAATCTTCATTTTAAAAAAGTCTTAGAAAAGAAATAAAATGATTTCCATTGGGCATTTTAATGACTGAAATCGTTTTAAATGTTTATTTTATTTGTTATTTCTTACCAGTAAGCAGATTTTAGTACTAGACAACATGTAAATTAATGAATAAAACTACCTTCACTCAAGACTTTTACTACGAACAATTATGTCGCATATTAATATGGACTATAGAAATAACCGTGGGTATTTGAAAATAAAACGACATTACTTTTTGATTCCGTCACGTGTCATTTTTAAATCTAAAAGATTGTAAACTTTAAAATTCTACAAAATAAATTGCCAAAAAAATTATCCGTAAACTTATTTCAACTGAAATTCCAAAGAAACAGTATCATAATATGTCGTAAGAATTTGAGTGTTTATAATATAACAAAATCAGATGTAGGCCGTTTTAATCACTATACAATTGAAGAAGAAATCCCGAATCAAATATCTACAAGTACCTGTCGTTCAATTTTATGCCATGTGGGGTAAACATTATATTGACTGGACGAACTTTTTCATTTTGTAGGATGAATTTAAAGTGTTTTCTAGATAATGTTTTACCTTAACTTTAAGGTGGTTTGATGGATCCACCTGATAAAAATATTAAAGAAGAAGTCAAATAGCAAGGGATTTCAATTAATACTCAATAGTTTACCAAATTTCTGATTAAATATCAATCCATCAAACTCGACCAAATGTATCTCTAATCACACATTCAGTCATTTTGATAAATATTACATTATTGACCTGATATATTCGCTTTTCTTATAGTATAATATCAGGAACACTGTCTTGAAATCGATAAGAAGATTTTACAATTGAGAATGAATAAAGAAGTGCAGAAAGAACAATACAAGGTTTTAATATTGCTTCAAACACTTATGATTACCAATATGTAAGGCAATGGGATAATTGTTTAATATTTTGTATTTGTAGTCATCTCCTTTATGACCTACTATAAGTCTTTTGAAACTTGTAAAGGATTTAACATAACTGCAAACGCAAACTTTGGAATAGTATATTAAGGGGCTCCTGGGTATAAATCAATTTTTTTTTCTAATATAGGATTTCTCTATATTTTTTTATATATGAACTTTATCATATACTTAAAAGAAAAATGAAATAAAAAAATGTGGTCACCGTTCATTTAAGCTCACAATCTGCCTCTAGAAGAAGCATACATTTTTTTTAATGTCCATTTATTCTGTTGAGCTAATAGGAGAAATACAGGTAATATCGAAATAAAAAAATAACCTAATTACAGAAATCGCTTAAATTTTACAATTATTTAGTTAATGTACAGCTTGTTTGAAAACAATAATAAAAAATATAGGTCACCGATGAGTTAAAAAAACATATTTCAAGTTGAATGCCAAAAAAATGGCATTTTTGCACCAAAGGGAGATACTTTGGAGCTTTTTCAATGATATAAACATTGTTAAAGTCATCTGGGCCAAACCGAATCGTTTTTTGGGGTTTATTTTTGTACCATATCATAAAGTAATAACTAATAGTGTAATAAATAAGATTTGTAATGAAAAAATAACGGTTTAATTTTTTGCTGAAATTTTTGTACCCACGAGCCACCTTAATTGGGATTTATATACTCAAAATAAAGAAATATAAAGTCATTATGAAGCTGAAATAAACACTTTTGTCGTAAAGTTTAGTTTTCATCTTACACTATTTGTACTAAGTTTAGATATAAAACAGAAATTTTAACATGTTTAATTTTGCACTTTCTTTATGTGCCTGCCTTGAGGCAGGACCACGATACAAGGGTTAATGTTCGTTCTTTTTAGTCTTTTTATTCATAAATTGCTTTGTTTATAAATGGAGCTGTTAGTTTTCACGTTTGAATTATTTTCTTTTTTCTTGTCGGTTACTTTTATAGCAGAATATACGATATGGGGTTTTCCAACTGCCTTATGGTGGCCTTCAACTGCTGACTTTCGCTTCATTTTAACTCTGGTGGATACTTGTCTCATTGGAAATCGTACCATATTGACTCATTTTTATAAATAAAAAAAATCTATATGTATGGCATCCTTCATTTGAGTTCGATTGATTTGTTCAGCGTAGTCACTAATCTTCGAAATTTGTAGTGAAAGGACAATTTTAATATCCTGTATTAAAGGATGAAATCAGTCATGAATCTATATATCTTAATAGCAAACTGTACTAAATAAAATTTGCATCTGAAATAAGTTTCTTTTAGTCTGAATTAAACTCGTTTAAAGAAAATGATGTCAAGTTTGAAAGTAATCCTCAAGGACAAAAAACGTTCATCAAGGCGATCTTAAATAACAATAATATGTCAATGCGAAAACAAAATCTAATAACTGTACTATATTAGTAATGTTATTTCATTTTTATTTGTTGAATCACATGCTTTTTGGAGAGTGTAAAATTTTAATAATGATTATTTTTACATGAATTTGTGTAGTATAAACTGTAAAGCTCGATGCCACTGAACATGAATCGAGTGAAAACACAGTGGATCAAAATACATGGAAAAAACGAAATAAAGTATCTGATTATTAAAATATATATGTAATGTCAAACCTGAAATTTGTTTTAGAAACAATAAAATATTAAATAAAATTCTAATAATAAACTTTTCTCATCTATAGACACACGTTTTACAATAAATTCTCTGACATTAAAATGTGTGATGTAGGTATTCTGTTATTACATGTTCCTCAACCTGACATAATATCATCGTTTTAGACAATACCATAATAAATGCTTGTCTAATTAAAATACTTAATAATAGTATTTCTTCTGTCTGGGACTGAAATACTTAATTATCATAGCATCGAAGAAAGCATATCAAATTTTACTTTTCATACAGACCATGTCTGAACTATTTTGTTTTGTTATGCAATGTAATTTATTAATGTGATCTATCTAGTAAAACTTGTTTTGTTCAAACAGTATGATGATACTTTCTTTTAATTTCTCCTAACAAGTTGAAATCTGAGAAAGCTTATTTATTACATAACGGATTACTTTTGAAAATAAACCTTTCTTGGTTAAATATGTTCCTTTGAAAAAGACTACTCAAACGAAATTATTTAAATTGAATTGAAATGCAATGATAACAAATCTAGTGACAATGACAAGCTCAAGACAGTTCTGTTGAAAGAAATTGAATTTCATGCATAATTAAAAAAAAAAAAAAAAAAAAAAAATTATTTAAAAATAAGTACTTCATGTACTTAGAAATCACAAATTCTAAACACAATTTAAATTCTATGGATGTCACTGTTACAACACAATAATTCAACTAAAATTAGCATTCAATGTCCTGATCCATTTTAAATACTAGCAAAGAACTTTAATTTCATTCTTTCGAGAAATATTATGCACAAAAGTATAACAACAATACCGAAATCCATAGTAAATGCCACCAAAAGAGTCTATAAAACTCATAAAATTCAAACGTTATCAATCAACAGAACGAGTGAAAAACAGCTGTCATATTCCTGACTTGGTAAAGATATTTTCAGAAGAAAATGGTGAGTTTAATCTGGTCTTGTAGCTAGCTGAACCACACAATTGTATGGCAGTTGTTTATTGTTCCGTTATATTGATGAACTGGGTGATTTTCTTGTCGTTATAATACTTCCAAAATGACTTAAACATTCTTTTCGTACTTTGAGTTTTTGTCTTATTGTTTGCGTTTGAAAAAGAGAAAATCGATACCTGATTCGTTGTTAAATTGTTGTTCTTCAATTTAGTTCATTTATCACAAAAAACAACCGTATCGGTGTTCTTGTGATAAGTATTTGATGCAAGTACTCGTGTGTTTAGTAATACTTCAACCAGCAGTAGAGTTAATCCAGCTGCTTAACCATATCATCACAGATACCTCGATCAAGGCCATTGCCGTACCCTTTCAGGGCTAGGCTTCTTATATTGGCATATAAAATCCATTCCACCTACTCCTGCATTTAACGTCCCCATTCCAACCAAAAAACCAAACGAACGAACGTGGCTATACATTTAAAATTCACCAAGCCGAACAGTTGATTCATTTTAACTTAAGCATTACTTCTTGATAGGAGCAGACCATTGACTAAATGTATATACCCTAGTCGCCTTATTGTATCAACCTTTATATTGCCACATTGGTTTGCAAGGAGGATTTACTGAGAAAACCATCATTTCGTATTTATTTTTTCAATTAACACTATCAGACCCTATTATTGTCTGAAAAGTGTGTATTTTTTCCACTTCTTCATAACTTATTATTAATTCTAAAGTAACTAAATGTTTTGGGTGTTTGCCTGTACAAAACAATAAACAAGTTTAACAGAAACAATATTGCAGCTTCAAATTCATGTTCTTAGTCAAGTTGGTTGCTGTCACTTTAACATATTCCCGTATTTCCATTCTCAATTTTATTGAAGTGATTTGTTCGAACATGAAAGTTTAACTGACGTCTCCTTCTTGACAAGTTCTTGAAAATCAGGGTAAAAAATTACTTTGGGTATGTAAGTTTTAGCAACAATTCCAAAATAGAACAGATGAAACCGTAATATTTATATCAGCGGAACAATTTTTGTCATATATTTCGAGACAAAAATCGCATCTGTGCATCTGTAGAACTTTCGTAGGCATTACTTTACAGTTTAGGATCTCATGGTAAAACGGCTTCCATATAATCAGGATTACTTTGTGTGAATATCAGAAAATAAAGTGAAAGTCATGAAATATATAAACTTGAAGATATATATTCCATACACAATCACTGTTGGATTGATGCTACAAAGGAATGAATTTGAAAATTGAATAATGGATTTTTTTTCAGTGATTAGTTCTCCACCAACTAACTGTGTACGCGTAGTTCGCAATAAAGTATATTATTTAGACATGAACATATTTGGGACGTACAACGAAATGTGTAAAAGACTCGTAAACATGTATTTTTCATTTCAAAAATTTGTATAATCGTAAGAATTGTATGTCCCATTGGATTTTTTTTTATTTTTATCTGAAAATAGGAATATGGGCCAGTATGCATACAATAGCTTAACCGAAGTGTCCCGGAAACTTTGATTTTATAAAAAAAAAAGTCCTGTTGTTCAGTGAAATGAAAAACTCGTATGAACTACTAATGTGTGCACTTAACCAATGCTGTTCTAGATATAATTATCAATATTTTCCGTTTGATGTGTAAACTTATTGGATTTTCTCATGACTGCACAAGTTTTATTTTGAATGCAATATCATGCGTGATTGAACGATACAGGTTGTTTTCAAGTGATGAGAGTTAACTCTAGGGTTGATGTGTTTGAAATTGTAGAAATTTTACATATACTTAAAATATTCAAGCAAACATCCATTTGGACATGTTGGACAGAGAGAATAAAATGTAATTTTGTTGGACGATTGAAAAGGGCAAACACTTAATAATATATTTTAACAAGAAAAGTGAAAAGTAGTAAATACAATAATTATGGTCATTACTGCGAGAATAGGTACAAAGGATTTAAAATAAAAGAGTGACAATATATGCGTTGCAAGTGATATAGCCTGAATTATCTTTTATTATTTTATGCATAATATTTAGTTGGTAGCTATAGAAATTGTAAGCTGTAAAACATTTTAATAAGCGTCAAACCTGTTAATACAATATCAAATAGAATACATATATAGGTTTCAAAAGGCCCTTGCACGATCAAAAGGGATAATAACTTTAGCATTTCACTCGAAGCCCAAGCAGTTTCAAACGGAATATTAATAGACTTTTTATCACCAAATATTATTTTTTGCTTCAAAAAAGAGTTTCACTGTAATGCCATTTCCCAAATAGAAAATGTATTTTTAATATGTTGTCATATTCATGTGTTGTATAATCGTTTCAATTTGTTTAATCTGAAGAATTGTTTTTAGGCTGAAAGAAATACCATCCATTTAAAAAACAAATACCTAGGATATTCTCAGTAAGGATTTCCTTGTAAATGTTTTAATTGAACAAGTTGAAGACTTTAATGAAATTTGAAAAACATGCAATAGAAACTTTTTTGTGTGCAGAAGGCAAATAGAAATATTGCCTGACAGTTGACAAATTGTTCGAGTGTTTATAGTCAGTAGTGTTGTGCGTGCCTGTGGTGTATCTTTACACAATTTTGACTGCTGGTTCCAAATTATTGTCACATTAATCTATTATGTATGTTTTGGTTGCTTATTTGATGTTGTCAATATAATTATACAGTACTATAAACAACAGTCCTATGAGCGTGACGTTTAGCTAGCTATCAAACCAGATTGATGATTGATAGCGGTTGATTTTTGTAAGTTTTGATGGCATTCTCCATAGTATTTGACGTTAAGTTCATTATTGGATGTTAAACTTATTATTTTCGTACATCAGAATGAAGAGATATTTTACATATTAACATGTTTCATTTCAAATGGTTTTAATGGAATCATTGAAAATGAAACGAAAAATCAAAAAGTAGCTGCAAAGGGGCTCTTTATTCAGAAGTACATGTATATACATTAATTAAAATAAGTCAACACACAAAAAATCCGATTCATCTTTTCTTAATTATCAATATGATTTACCATAGGTTCATTGGATTCATTTTTCTCATGATTTGACGTTGTACATCAAACAATAAATCTGTTGCCCGTCATATCCTTTGTAAGCATTTAAAACTGATAAGTTGATCAGGAATAAGGATAAACTGATGTAGAAATAGACAAACTCAAACACGATACGGAAATGCTGTAAATGGAGAAAAAATATGGTAGCTCTTGAAGCAGTTGGATGAAAGAGAGATATCTGCTTCTTGGAATTAGCTACATGAAAGAGAAATCACAACTAAATGAAATTAAATTTGGGATGAATTTACAAAGAATATGAAAAACATTGCAAAAGCTGACGGAAGAATCATCAAGGCCGTATATTATGTTTCACTAGCTATATGTATTGGTGAACAGTTACAGTATGTTGACTTAATAACAAGCTCTCAACAAGAGGGGGTTGTAGGATTTTTTTAGGGTGATTTTAGATTTTAATAGTTTCATCTCTTCAAGTAGATCTTTTCAAATAGATACTAATTTTTTCAAAGATGTCCTGTTAAATATTTCCTCAGTTTGTTTACATTTAAACCAACTTCTCCAAAAGCCGTAAACTAAACAAAAAAAAAATCAAGAAGTAGTTTACCATGAAAAATTAATTTAATGAAAATAGTAAAATAAATCTATTATTTGACAATAAATAGAAAAAAACCCAGTTGTTTATGTAGTAATATCAAATAAGATTACAGTATACCATTATCGAGTACATTGCTGAGCAATGAACTACCAAATGAAAATTAAAGACTTCATATAAAACAAAACAGGCCATATAATATCATGACTGCTCTTCTTTACAGTTAATATGTACCATACATAATAAATTAATGTGTTAAACTTTTCTGTATCTATCGTTTTTTTTATATATTTTAAGTCTAACGACCTCTGATTACTTCTCGAGTATGATTTCCAAAGAATCTAAATATTTCATCATATTTGATTTTGTTTCTTCTTTTTTCTCTCAAGAATAACTTCTTCAAATAAAAAAAGTCTTTAACGAGTAAATTTTGAATAAGGATTAACATTTGATTTTTTTATTTTTTTTTATTTTTTTATTATTATTATTATTATTATTATTATTATTATTATTATTATTATTATTATTATTATTATTATTATTATTATTTTTATTATTAATGTTATTATTATCTTAAAGGGGTTAATGATAATTATTTTAAGTAAATTGTGATCACATTAACATTTCAATCATAATTTGGTACTAACAAACAATCCTTTTTAAAATTGTCTGTTTATAAGTTTGTCTAACCATTAAGAAAAATGTAAACTCACAAAAATACTGAAAACCGAGGAAAATTCTAAATGAAAAGTCCTAATCCAATGGCAAAACAAAAGTTCAAACACATCAAACAAATGGATAACAACAGTCATATTCCTGACTTGGTACAGGCATTTTTTTATGAAGAAAATGGTGGATTGAACCTGGATTGACAATATAATGGAATTATTTTTTAGGTGACAATATAATGGAATTTGATGTGACTGTCATACAAGTGAGAGGTTTAGCTAGCTATAAAACCAGGTTCAATCCACCATTTTCTACATTTGAAAATGCCTGTACCAAGTCAGGAATATGACAGTTCTTGTCCATTCGTTTTTGATGCGTTTTGTTATTTGATCTTGCCATGTGATTATGGACTTTCCGAATTGATTTTCCTCTGAGTTCAGTATTTTTGTGATTTTACTTTTTATAGCTCAGGTTTCAAATCCATCCGGCGAAATTAACCTTAGATGGATTGGGGTTTTTGTTTTGTACTTTTTTTTTATCGTATAAATCTTCAACTGTTCTTATATATCCTTAGGTTTTTTTTACAAAAGTGCTTTCCACGCATACAATGTACAACGTGTTGTTTTAATTTTTTAAGATGAAATTATTTTGAGCAATACAAAATATATTGATTTAATAAATCAAGGTTGTAAGGTTTCACTTTGATTTAAATAGTCTAGACTTACCGCCGTTGCCTTAATGTTTTAATATTTGGTGACGTAAATTTACTTATTTTGTTTCAAATCAAGAAAAGGAAAAACAAATTGACAGGCTTACTAATTTTATTTTCACACAAAGATAAAACTACATACAAACTTTAATATATTCAAAATCAATATGTAGATACTTATTATTTAGCATCCAGAGCTTCTTTATTGTTATACATGTTCGTTCAATATATATTCTCAATTTGATTATCCATTCAAGATCTAAAATGTAATATGCGTGTTGAATAATTCGTAATTTTTAAATGATAATAAAATGTTAATTTTGAAATATCATATTCATAGATGTAAAAATTCTCGAGAGAAACTTTCTGTAAAAAGTAGTACTGAATATTCGAAATATTTTAATTCAGCATACCGTTAATTAATAATCCCGTACACGTATAAAAAAAAGAATATCTATAAAACAAAATTGACCATAAAGAATCCATCCTAAGTGATTTACATTCTACATATTGCTTAACTGGTTAAAAAAAAAGGAAACATTTTTTTTTTTTTTTATTGAAAGCTGATGTGATAGAAAAGACTTTTTTTGAAACTATACATGAAAGTGTACACGTGTACTAAAGGTTGATGTATTCTGTGTTTATGTCAAATATAAACAAATTCACAGTTCAAAATACACTTCTATGTGTATAGTAATTTAGTCATGAGATAAAAAGGGAAAAAATGGACTTTCATACCAGCGAGAGGTTAAGCTGACTATAAAACTAGGTTTAACCCACCATTTATTACATAAGAAAATGCCTGTACCAAGTCAGGAATATGACAGTTGTTATCTTTTCGTTTGATGTATTTGTGCTTTTTATTTAGCCATTTGAGTAGGGACTTTCCGTTTTGAATTTTACTCGGAGTTCGGTGTTTTTGTTATTTTAATTGTTTTGAGTGACCTACAGTTATACGACAAGTTTACTTGCAGTCTCCAAAATAGATAGAGGTAATGAAAAGAAAATCTGTATGATTGTGACATTTAATTGAACACTTTTCAATAATAATGGTGGTAACATTTATGATTCTCTCATATTCTTGTTATAATTTTGTTTACTCCACCTAGTAAAAAACATATTCCTTAATACGAAAACCAACAAAAGTATGTAAAATAGCGATTCAAAGTTACAATTAATTGAATAAATTTATCAAACAAACAAACAACATCTGTCATGGAATGTCAACAATTTGGGGACGCTGTACAAAATGATTCTGATATCTATCTATCAGCTATCGACAAAATGAGATGGTTTTGGATAAAAGGTCACGATTTGTCATGATTAATAAAGTTACATAAACGTACAATGGAAAACCTTCACACAGTGTTTAAATAACAAAACAATAGGGGTGGCCTTGAATGTTGTGATCAATAAACAATCTCGTTGTTTTACGGCTTCTGTTTTTCCTGTAGATATAATTCTACTTTGTTTATTTTGTGTCTTTATGAAAGCATACTGAAAAGAAATTGCAAATATTTAAAACAATAATTGCTTTAAAATATGTTAACCTGTTATAGACCTATGTATGCTAATTACAGTAGTTAATGAATTTCAATTTGAAAGGGTCATTTTGATTTTAATATTATCAGAACAAGTCAGAACAATAGATTATTCAGTCATGTTCAAAATTTCAGTCAAATTTCAGACTTTTTCATTGCTGAAAGTTCAGTATTATTTAGACTCAATCACTGTGGTAAATTCAGTACTATTCCGACAAATCGATTGCATGCAATTCGGTACTTTTCAGTAACTCAAAGACAATTATATGCATATAGTTAAATATCAATTTCCTCTTAACAGTCTGAATAAATATTAATGAACTGCAAGCAAATTGTTACGTCAGTACTGATTTCACTGCAATTGGAATGTCTGGAAATTAACTAAATGACTGTGATATTTACATGTTTGAAAGATTATATCTTTATCATATAAAAATACACCACAATCTCTTCCGCTAGCGCGTATTATGCCATGATAAATCATAAGTAAAGAACAAAACCCGTATCATAACACCAACTGATTTTATAGCACAAGTGTTGTTTATTTCTGATTCAAAGACCTCTTTGCAATCTTTAATGCCTAGACAACAATATAGCAAAAAAAAAAAACCTGATGTTATATTTTTAGCTCACCTGGTCAAAAGGGGTAAAATATAAATTTTGGCTTATATCTCTGAAACAAAAGCATTTAGAGCATATCTGACCAGGGTAAAAATGATTATCAGGTCAAGATCTATCTGCTCTGAAATTTTCAGATGAATCGGATAAAAAAATTGAAAAAATTCAAAGTTTTGTAGACAAAAAATTTATAAAAATGACCACATTATTGATATTCATGTCAGCACCGAAGTGATTATAATTTAGTACGCCAGACGCGCGTTTCGTCTACATAAGACTCATCAGTGACGCTCATATCAAAATATTTATAAAGCCAAACAAGTACAAAGTTGTAGACCATTGAGGATACCCAAATTTCAAAAATTTTGCCAAATACGTCTTAGGTAATCTTTGCCTGGGATAAGAAAATCCTTAGTTTTCGAACAATTTCAAAGTTTTGTAAATAGAAAGTTATAAACATGACCACATTATTGATATTCATGTCAGCACCAAAGTGTTGACTACTGGGCTGGTGATACCCTCGGGGACAAAACGTCCACTAGAAGTTACATCGACCTAGTGGTTTAAATAGTTATCAAAGGTACCATGATTAAAATTTAGTACGCCAATCGCGCGTTTCGTCTACATAAGACTCATCAAAGACGCTCATATCAAAATATTTATAAAGCCAAACAAGTACAAAGTTGTAGAGCATTGAGGATCCTAAATTCCAAAAAGTTGTGCCAAATACGTCTTAGGTAATCTGTGACTGGGATAAGAAAATCCTAAGTTTTCGAAAAGTTTTAAAGTTTTGTAAATAGAAATTTATAAAAATAACCACATTATTGATATTCATGTCAACACCGAAGTGTTGGCTACTGGACAAACACGTGCAAATCGAAAAGGGTGAGATATACAAATACCATATTAGGGTGTCATAGGGACGTAAACGCATATTACAAAATAGGAAATGTATAATCATCTATTTATTAGTAAACTACTGTTGCCTTTATTTATCGTAAATTATTTTAGTATTAATCTTCCTGTGAGATATGAAAATATTATGATCAAGGAAAAGGATCGCGTTCATTGATAGTATATAAACTTTATTTAAGTAAGGTCTACATGATAAATCGCTTTAGTGTATATACTGAAGCCGTAATTTTTAAGTGTAAAAATATCATCCAAATATCTATCACTTGTTCCGTTGATAGCATATGGTAATTGTTCGAAATGTTTTACCTACATGTCAGCAAAAACTCATTTCCAAAAGAAAACGGTAATGTATGTAGAAAACAAAACAAAATCGAAAGTGTTGGCATTTCAATTGCATTATCATATACTTAAAATAAATAACTAACAATTTTCAAAGAATTAAAAAACATTAATCTACGTAAATTACCTATTTTCTTAAATCAGGAAAATACATTACGAACACCCAAAAATAATATTCATTGTTTTCAAAGTGTTCAGACAAGTAGTATATGTTTGTCCATCTGATAAGTTAAGCCTTTTTCAACTGATTTTTATAGTTCGTTCTTATGTTGTACTGTTACACCACTGTCCCAGGTTAGGGGAGGGTTGGGATCCCGCTAACATGTTTAATCCCGCCACATTATTTATGTATGTGCCTGTCCCAAGTCATGAGCCTGTAATTCAGTGGTTGTCGTTTGTTTATGTGTTACATATATGTTTTTCGTTCATTTTTTTTTTACATAAATAAGGCCGTTTGTTTTCTCGTTTGAATTGTTTTACATTTTTTTATCTGGGTCTATTATAGCTGACTATGCGGTGTGGCCTTTGCTCATTGACGAAGGCCGTACGGTGACCTATAGTTGTTAATGTCCGTTTCATTTTGGTCTTTTGTGGATAGTTGGCATTGGTCTCATTGGCAATCATACCACATTTTCTTTTTTATATGATCGAATAATATACAAAGTTCAAACTGTTCCACCATAAAAAGGGTGCCTGTACTGGTTGTTTTTTTAATTAGTTTGTGTGCAACAGTTTACACCTGAGAAATATATAACAACGGTTAAGTATTCTTCACTTTTTACTTGAATTTTTACTTGATAACATTTTTGTTCGCTTTGGAGATTCCGTATATCGTCAAGTTATTGGAATTCCAATGGGGACTAACTGTGCACCACTTATTGCGGACCTGTTTTTGTATTGTTATGAGTTACAATTTATGACTAAAATTAGCAAAGACCCATCAAAACAACATTTGATACAAAAATTTAACAATACTTTTAGATATTTGGATGATATATTGGCTCTAAATAATGACGACTTCAGTATGTATACTAAAGAAATTTATCCTGTAGAACTTACTTTAAATAAAGCTAATGATAACAATGACCACTGCCCTTTCCTCGATCTTGATATCTATATCATAAACGGGAAGCTTAATACAAAAATTTATGATAAAAGAGATGATTTTTCATTTCCTATTGTTAATTATCCATTTTTAGATGGTGACGTTCCCTTGTCACCATCTTATGGTGTTTATATATCTCAACTTGTACGATTCGCTCGTGTATGTAACAATGTATTAGATTTTAGCGAGAGAAATTTATGTATTACTGAAAAATTATTACACCAGGGTTTTCGATATCACAAACTGGTCAAAACATTTACTAAATTTTATCACCGGTATAAGGAAATAATTCGTAAATATAACTCAACATGCAGACATCTTATACGTTCAGGTATTTCACATCCAAAATTTTATGGAAATATTCTTTATAAAGCACAAAAATGTCAGTATTCTCCTCAGAAACTAACAAAACCTTTAAATAGACTTATTAAAAGGGGATATAGTTACGATACTGTTGTCAGGTCATTAAAGATTGCATATTTTGGCTTTAACATTGATTCACTGATAGGGTCTTTGCATCGGAACTAAACACATTTATTTCTAAAAAAAACAGTTGTTGGCATGACACGGGTTATGTTCTTCTCATATATTTTATGATAGTATGATACTAAACCCCTAACGGGAGGGATTGTACCTGATATTCATATGATGAAGACATAATCTTTCAATCAGTTTAATTGAGGTCTGGAGCTGGCATGTCAGTTAACTGCTAGTAGTCTGTTGTTATTTATGTATTATTGTCATTTTATTTATTTTCTTTTGTTACATCTTTTGACATCAGACTCGGACTTCTCTTGAACTGAATTTTAATGTGCGTATTGTTATTCTTTTACTTTTCTACATTGGCTAGAGGTATAGGGGGAGGGTTGAGATCTCATAAACATGTTTAACCCCGCCGCAATTTTGCGCCTGTCCCAAGTCAGGAGCCTCTGGCCTTTGTTAGTCTTGTATGATTTTAAATTTTAGTTTCTTGTGTATAATTCGGAGTTTAGTATGACGTCCATTATCACTGTACTATTATGCATATTTTAGGGGCCAGCTGAAGGACACCTACGGGTGCGGGAATTCTCGCTACATTGAAGACCCATTGGTTGCCTTCGGCTGTTGTTTGCTCTATGGTCGGGTGGTTGTCGCTTTGACATATTCACCATTTCCTTTCTCAATTTTATTCAATCAACATCTCTTCAAAACATTAAAATCTATTAAATTGTATGATTTTCTAACTAGCAGTAGAAGATGGGATTTATACTTTTAAACTAAAAATAGGAATGCAGTAATGTTTCTCAGACGAAGTAGATAACAAAACGACCTTTATCTCAAGTTGAATAGATGCACTCAACATAGCCATCAAATGTTGAATTATCATGTCAGAGAACATAATCTATATAGCAGAAAGTAAAGTTAAAGGATATTGATAACTTCTTTTATGTCTTCCTAAGAAGTTTCTGTATGAAGTCATTTTTCCCTACGTGTAATTTATGTTATCTTCCTATTTGCAATACTATATCCAACGCAGTCATGGAAGTCTTAGTATGTTAACATTGCCAATACGGAAAAGTCACGTTGTAATATATAACTATTATTTGACCTGCAGCTAAACATACAGTGCATGGTGACATATAAAACTAAAAACATATTCAAAAGCATTCTACTGAATTTTCTGAAAAATATCTTGATGGAATAACATTTTCAAAAGTTAACATGTAAACATGTTATCATATTGACAATAGAATAAAAAAAATCCCATGAGGTAAAGTACATTTGTTTTAATCGTATTCAAGTAGAGCATTTATATATCATTTAAGAAATATGATCACCAGGAATCGTCTCAATCGACAGTCAAAAGACACTCTGATGCATCAAGTTGTCCGTGTGGGATGTATTTATAAGCATCCACGTCAAGTCAGCGTATATAATATATTTGATGATTCTTTGTTTTTTTTAAATGTTTTCAAAAGTAAACATGTTATCGTTTTGACATTATACTAAACAAAAATGATATATAGTACATTTGTTCTAATCGTATTAAATCACGAGGTTATGTATTATCACATTTGCCAGTTAAAATGAATAACGTACTATGAACAAATAAAATTATTTATTTTGTAAAACATACTTCCGTATTCCGTTATTGTATACCTTACAACAAAATTATTTTCATTTACCTGTGTACATTATTTTAAATATTTACGGCATTTGTTAATGGTTATGGTTTTCTTTCTGGTATTATTTTAACATTTCACCCATTATCTTATTGATTTTATTTTACTTCTACCATAGATCAACTTTATTCGTTCAGTGTATGTTCACTTGTTTGTGTTAATATGTCTTTTGGTTGTGATATTGTACTATGGTAAATTTGTGTATTCTTGTCTTAGATTTTTGCTAATATGCTTGGTCTACATGCCATTTTGTGTTTCTTTGTTTCTCATTTGTTTGTTTTTAGTGATGATTGAGATTATAACACAATGTCGACTGCTGTATTTTTTAGATTTTTACCTATTATGTTTGTTTATTTTATTCACACATCGTTGTCAATATAATGGAATTTGATGCGACTAACTTACAAGTTAGAGGTTTGATTAGCTTTAAACCCAGGTTCAATCCACCACTTTCTATATAAAAAAATGCCTGTACCATGTCAGGAATATGACAGTTGTTATCCATTCGTTTTTTGTTTTTTTTTGTGTTTGAGCTTTTGATTTTGCCATTTGATTATAGACTTTCCGTTTTGAATTTTCCGCCGAGTTCAATATTGTTTGTGTTTTTTTACCTTTTTGATACTTATTTAAACGTGTAAACCCGCTGCATTTGTTTGCACGTGTTCTAAGTTAGGAACCTGATGTTCATCGGTTGTCATTTGCTGATGTGGGTCATAAATGTTTGTCGTTTTTAGTTATGATTAGACCGTTGGTTTTCCTGTTTGAATGGTTTTACATTTGTAATTTTTCGGACCTTTTACAGCTTGCTGTATGGTGTGAGACAAGGCATCGTATTGAAAATGTTCTTTGACCTATAATGGTTTACTTTTACAAATTGTTACTTGGATGGAGAGTTGTCTTATTGGCACTCATAACACCTCTTCTAACATGTACGTCCCGGTCAGCGTTCATGACAAATTTGATTATTCTTGTGTGTTATGGTGTCGTTTGTTTCTGTAGGTTTAATAATAATTAACCAAACAATTATTCAGGAACCCCTAGGCAAAATGTGTTTGCTCTCATTTATCAAGTACCATATTCGTTTTCTATTATTTTTTTTTTTAATCTTAACTTGGGAATAACAATATGTCAACATTAACTCCTTTGCAGTTAAACCCATTGTATATTGCGATTTGCTTTAGCTCTGCGTAGCGGGATGTATAATTACGTTGTCACATGTCGGACTAGAATAGTAGCTCCATCCAATAAAAATATACAACAGTAAGATTTCCTCCCTTAACAAGATTAACGACCCGACAAAGAATCAATGGGTTGTTCTTTGCTAACACAATTGTGTCGTTGGGTAAATGACTCACCTTGACACACATTCCCACAAATTAAATCTTTGTGAAATTACGACTATACATACTTAAATTGTATTTTGATGTCTCCTTATCTCCTTCTTATAGACAAATGAAGTTATTTGTAATATTCGGTAGTTCGGCAATTCAACTTGATAGTATTGGAATTAAGGAAACTATGTCATCAGCTTTGTTTTTATTCTTTTTTTATCACAATCGCTTTAATAATAAAAAGACAGGTGAAGACAATCATTTAACGTCTCCTGCAAGATGATTTTAATTATGTAAGGAATTAAAATATGTAGTGGTTTCACAAACAAATCTCTTTAATACTTAGGATTAATCTGCTGTGTTAACTATTTTTTTTTAATTGATCTAAACAAAAATTAGTAATGCCTCCGACCGAGCAAAACGTTATACTCCTGCACTGCCTTAACCACCAAAACGACCAATACAGTGTTACAAACAACCTTTAAAAAAAAGTAAAATCACAAAAATACTGAAATCAGAGTAAATTCATAACGGAAAGTTTCCTAATTAAATGACAAAATCAAATGATAAAAAAACATCAAACGAACGCACAACAATTGTCATATACAGGCATTATCAAATGTAGAAAACGGTGGTTTGAACCTGGGTTTATAGCGCTAAACATCTCAATTGTATGACAGTTGCATGAAATTCAATTATATTCACAATGATGTATGAATAAAACAGACATAATAGGTAGAATTGTTAAAATAGGGGTACAGCAGTCATCACCGTGTAACTATCTCAATCAGAACAAAAAACAAACAAATATTTCACAAAGAAGCACAAAATAGCATATATAAAATATGTCAGAATGTAAACGTCACACAGGCTTTAGAGATATAAAATAATTGTGTCGTTCAAAGTATTTTCAAAATTATAATAGAACAATAACATAATAACATTATAATAGATCAATAACATAGTGGCGGGATGTTTATAGATTCACTTCATATGTACCAAAGAAAATCAAAAAGTCACACATACAAAGCACACCAGCAAAAATGAAGGACAATACAAACAACACATTGACAGGATGTGTAAGTACCGAGCCACGTCAAATGGATATATCTAAACAACAGATTGAACTGTAACAGTAATATCAACAAAGACAATTAAAAGAACAATATAACACGTTATTAAGAAGATTGACAACGTCAGTTCGCCGAAGCTAAACACCAAGACCATCACGTATTATTTGTGAGATTTATACGGAATATTTATCAATAAGGTCTTTGTACCTTCCCATGTATGAATTTCAGGGGATTATATATTCGTTATAAAAATACGTCATCGTGTGTGATGTCATGTGCTGTCGTTAAGGGAAGATTTTCGTTGTTATTCTAAGGTTTACATGTTGGAACGACTATTATATTATTTATTGTGCGTTTCTTTGCTCATTGTTCTTGCGTTTTTCTGTGCTGTATTTCTGTCATGTAGTCATATTATTTTAGTGATATTTTTTAAAATTGCTATATAAGCGGAAGGTTTAGATAGCCATAAAACTAGGTTCAACCCACCATGTGTATCTTTAAATTTCCTGTTTCAAGTCTGGAATATGGCAGTTGTTATCAATTCTAATATGACGTGCTTTTTTCGCTTTGTAAACAACACCGTGTTAAAATTCTCGATATATCTATACTTAGCGGAGACTCAGAGATATACATAAGAATGGATGTTAAAATATACCTCCCACGTAAATCCACATGTATTTGAACCTATTTGAAAACGCTTTGCCGATTTTATTGTATTAGAAATTGTAATTAAAACAAAAGACAAGAGAACTTTTATTCTTATTTGGATGCATAATAAAAAGAATTAATATACTGCAACTAGTTGTGTTTATTTCCTAAAGATATAGTTACACAGCTATATTTTGTGCAATGTCAATTTCATCATGGAACACTTTCTCCACAATCAGGGGTTCATTAAGGGGTGAAAATAAGCTTGATATTTATGTTACGATTTTATGTCACAAAAATATAAACTATTTTGTAACCATCGAAGTTCGTATAATATTGTATTAAAATGAAATTTTGCGATAGGTTTTATTTTCTTTTCTATTGCATTATTCGCATATTAACTGATTTCAGCGAGTCAACTCGAGTCAACAGTGAGACAGCTCCTTCGTTACGAAATGTCAATTTTGGATTTGACGGTAGCTTACGAGAAAACATTTAAATTGAAAATCGCAAATATTGGGTTTGAGAATTTTAACATATTTTTTCTAGCGGTTATTAACGAAATAACCAATGTTCTAAAGATTTATGAGAATATTTGAGCTTTATCTAACCAGGAGTGAAAAAGAACAGCTACACACATGGCATACCCACCCTCGCTTCAGTATTTGAATGAACTTATTTGTCCTTTTAGAATCGAAATAGTTCATGGAAGCCATAGATTTGTTGTAAATTTACACATGGCCTGTGTAAATTTCCAACAAATCTATGGCTGCCATGAATTATTTCTTAAATAGTTTGTGTCTGTGTATGTTGCATTGTTTTTGTTGCACTTCAGTTTTTCTGTTCCGTTGTTTTCCTCTTACAGTTGATGCGTTTCTGTCGGATTTGTTTTGTCACTCGGATTTCTTTTCTCAATCGATTTATGATTTTTGAACAGTGCTATATACTACAGATGCATCCAATGATGTATGAATAGGACAATAACATTTAGACGCTTATAAAGGATTGTCAGTTATTATGTTTACTGATATTTGACCAACTTATGTCTTGTTAACATATGAAAGATATTAATTGATGATAGATTTAAAATTAAAATAGATTTTTTTTTAATGATTTTCGAAATTAAGGGACCTTAATAATGGCAATACCATCTCTTTCTTACTTCAACAAAAACAAACATCAAATATACCAGTCTTATCGTTGTGTACACAAGAAGTGCGTTTTATCTACAACTGACTCTTCGATATAGGTGACGGTTTAATAAAAAAAAAAAAAAAACGGACAAATGAATACGAAGTGGAATAGCATTGTGGGCTAATATTTTCGAAAGATTTCACTAACTACAGCTTAGGTTATCTTTTTCCTGAGTTTCATAAATAGATACAACGTAACCAATAAATATGGCATTATGATAATTCATGTCAACGCTAGCATGCTGAGTAATGTGCTGATTAAACCCTCGAGTAGCGTCACATTCAACTTTATATGCATGTCAAAAAATTATAATATGGATAAACAAGCAAGCATTTAATGAATTCCGTATTGGTTTTTTATTCAAAATTGTTTCATTGTCCTGCAAGGTGAATGATGATATATATTACGTAAAGAACTTTTTTTTTTTCATTTAAACAAAATAATTACTTTTTTTAGTTTTATGGTCATTAAATTTGGTTTTGGTTTGGTCATTAAGTTAACTCATACTCTCCAAGTTAAGATTGTTCACTAGCTTTTGGAAAGCAGAATGGAATGACAAGTATATATTTTTTTCACAGTCAACTCCTGTCATAATTTGAGTTCAGGCCAATAAACGGAAAAATGTAATTAATTTTGTAATACCAGTTTGTCATTTCTGCAATCAAAATTCAATCAGCTGTAATCATATTTAAGTATGTCCTAGATGAAATACTTCAACCGATAACCTAAAAGACGCTTTTTGCATTAAGCATGATTAATATCATGTTTTGTTGAGATCTAAACATAAAAATCTTAATTCGGTTTTTTTAATATATTTTTTTAAAGGTTCTATGTTATTAATCAACGATCTACTCGTCTATAAGTTATCCTTTTTTCAAGACACAGTACGTTTTCACCGTTAATGCGTTTGTTTAAAATCTTGAATTACCTATTGGAAAATATATATATATATATACCGAGTCATTAGGAAGTTTTCTTAAAGTATTGACGTTCTATTGTCATACTGATCTTCCTACTGATGCACGGCCTAATTGATATAGATCGTGTCGACATATTGTTATGGATGTTGAACGTGGTTATTATCTACCAAACTTCCAACTGATACTGATAGTTTGTTAGTCTCCTTCCGTAGCTTTTACAGTTCTAAATTCCTAAGTTCAATCTGTTTTATGGATTTTATTGCAGATAAAAGATGCCGTTTTAATTTACTGGAGGATGAGGCTTAAAGTTTGCTTAGTTGATTTTGTGTATGTATATTATAGTATATTCATTTATTTCTACTGAACAATTAAACCTCTATCTTGATATTTTGTTTTCCACATTCCATAATGCAACTAATTTATTTTTTAATAATCATTTTAATTTTCAGAAAATGATGTAATAATGACTTATTTTGAAACTAATCATATTTCACTGCAAATGATAACATTTATTTTTACAGTGAATCACAGTAACCGAATTTGAACTCAAAATCTTAAATTGTGACTTATATTTTATTTCAATCTTGGTGTGTTCGGTGAACTAATAAAAAAGATTCAGGAAACCTTGAATCTAAAAAAATTAATTCTGGCTATATATCATGTGTATATACATGAGAAGATCTTTTTTTTTATCTTCTATGTCGTATTTGTTAACCGGTACATGCCCTTTTTTATCTTTCCCTGGAGAGGCATTTTCATCTGCACTTTATTAAATGGAACTGAATTTGAAACATTTAGATAGGTATAGAATTCAGGCATTGAAATTCATAAAAATATCTTGACTTTTTTAATGAATATTCATTAAATGCAAATATATCATGTTCCAGAAGGGTATTTCGAAAACTTTGAATCTTACATATCACTAGCCCAGTAGTCAGCACTTCTGTGTTTACATGAATTATCATTGATATGGTCATAATTATAAATGAACTTTTTACAAAACTTAGAATTTTAAAAATACCTCAAGAATATATTACCTTAGCTGTATTTGGAAATTTTTTTGGAGTTTTTGGTTCTATGCTTATCAATTTCGAGCGTCACTGATGAATCTTTTGTAAACGAAACGCGCGTTTGGTGCATTCAAAATTTTGATCCTAGTATCTTTGGTGAGTTTATATACCCCTCATGAGATTTGTTTTAATCATAAAATTTTTTTAAAGACCATCTGAATTGATATTCGATATATACATATACAATGTATACAATGTTCAGGCGGGTCTATTCGAAAAGTGAGTGAATACCTCTCCTGGACATATTAATATACATGTTAAACATTTTACATTTTTAAATTAACAAATGTAACAGCGTATTCAAACTCAAAAAAGGGAAATTCTACTTAAAGACGTGCCTACGTTACCGTGAATTTATATATCAGGGATCATGTAGGGTGATTGTGTAGAATCCTTTATTGTTCCGTGATTTTGCATGATCACTAAAATCAATAATGATTATACCTTATCCCTGAAAATGACCAGTACAGTGTTTAGTGGTCTATAAAGAATCTGTGTCAAAAAACTGAAAATCAATTACGAAGCGTAAAAAAATCGACAAATATTTATTAGGTTAGATAATACTTGTTTTCTGAATGTTTAAAGCCCGAGGCGTAGCCGGGGTTTTTATATGTTCATAAAAGATTACCAATTTAGAACATATTCACACCTTCGAGTGACATAACAAAACTAGCCACTCCCATGTAAATAATCAAGCCTTAATATCAGCTCTTTTTTAGTGTTTACATGGAGAGTAAAAGAATCAAAATCATAGGTAATGATTATTTCAAAAGATTGGATGAAACAGCAATGATATAGTTATGTGATAACAAAAAAGGATACATTATTAAGAGGAAAATTTCTGCTGCTTCCGGGTAGAATTCAATATTTATATGTTTAAAAGTCCTTCACTCTTAAGAGCACGCAATGTTATATAAATCAGGTTTACTTGTGTTATTGATGAATGTATTAGTTTTTTTTACTTTCTTTGAATTTTATAATCATTGTTTCTTGAAACGATTAATATAAGTTTACCAAAACCTTTTCCCTTTTTTCATTTTTTTGAAGGGTTCTATTTATACACCATAAAATAACATTTGCAATGTTGAAATCTCAACTTAAGCTATGTTCTCTTGTTTTCATTTATAATAATAAGACAACCAACAGTACTCATGATTTATTTTTATCCTTTTCTATAGAAATAACTTAAAGGGATTGTACATTCCATTTGTGCTACTTTCATAATTAATCTACAATTAAAAGTCGTTCATGTATAGCATTTTATATCGCATGTACTATGAGAAATAGAAGGTAAAATACTGATGTTTCATAAGACAAAAACTGATGAATATGTTCTAAGTATGTTCTTTTTGGCAGAAAGTAAGCATACATATGAGTTTTATCATGAATTCCACTTTATTTTTTTTAATTTCAAAGGACTTTTTCGACGACGACAATTAGTTTGCGTTGGTTTACACCAAAAACACGTGTGCATATACCTCAAAGAGTACATGTATTACTTGCGTAACTTTCTTATTGAAAAGATCAATTTCATTCGTAAGTCAGCAATTTATATTATTATAAAAGAGGGACGAAAGATACCAGGGGGACAGTCAAACTCATAAATCGAAAATAAACAAACTTATATGGTTATTAAATGAAGAGAATGAAATAAAATTTCTCTTATTTATATAGAACCGAGTGTATATTTCAATGAAATAAAGAAACAAAGAGTTTTAAAAATATAACAATAAATAGATGTACGGTTTATGAGGAGATAAGTATCCAGCCGGGTTCATGTGACGTCAATTTTAGAAACTAAGGTTATTTTATATCGCATGTACCACGAGCATCACTGAAGAGACATGTATTGTCGAAATGGGCATCTGGTGCAAGAAAATTGGTACCGTTAATTTTATTAAAGCCATCAACAATGAGCAAAATCTTTACTACCATGCTATACATATTTAGCCTTGTGTCACTTCTTTTTGTTTGATATCATCTTTTATATTTTATGAGAATGTCTCAACTCAAATATCTGCGTTGTTTGTGTGAACCTTAATCAATCCACAGCACGCAATGAATTGTTAAGGTTAGAATATCAAATTTCTATTTAAGGATTTCGATTGGTCAGTCCACTCGATAAAAATGAATGTTGTAAAACATAAAAAAAAAAAGGAATTTTAATAATTCACGAATAGTAAAACATGAACTTTAAAGTTATTGTTATCGCTCTAAACCTAGATATCTGTTCTCAAAGATGGCATCAATTTTGGATTTAAACCATTACTTTGCTGGATTTATACACACTTAACTGATATCCCTTTTCTTGAAATATGGATTTCTATTCAATTGAACCAGTAAGATGATTTACTACATTCCACGACATACATATAATATAACGTTTTAAATCCCATATATAATTTTTAATAGCCTAAAACAAAAATACATTTGAGATCTTTTCATTTTCTTTGTGATATTTAAACATTTTATTGCACCACTAAGAGTTAACTCCCCTAAATGTATTTCAACCAAGGAACCTCAATTAGTATTTTTATTTTCCAATTTAAAATTTCTTAAAATTACGACAATTGATGGCGATTTTTGATAAAAGGGCCAGAAAATAAGTTTAGTTTAAACATATTTTATTTGCTGAATTAAAGCAAAATGGATTAGACACAAGTAAATCATACTTATGAAGTCTTCTCCATAATACAATATAAAGTTACAATAATAGTATAATATAATGGACATGCATATAAAACAAACAGTTTATACAATATAATACTAGCTTTCATAGGTGAACAAAGAGGAGACAAAGTAAAAAAGGAAAAAGAAAGTTTGAAAAATCGTATACTTCTGTGACGATGACTTGTGGATTGATGGCAACGATGACGTCCTGTGTCAGCAATAATAACGCTCTATCAAGGCATAAGAAATCTGTTTGACCTTTTTATGTAATTCTGAACATGTTTGAAAATTTGAATATTTTGTTCATTCGAAAGTTCCAAGTGTCCGCAAATTAATAGTTTTGTATCTAAAACAAAGTTTTCAGATAGCCAGTTAAGGTTATCGAATAAGTTTTTCCTACATAATGTGTATTTTGGGCAAACGAAAAGGTAATGGTAGACATCCTCAATATCGGACCCACAATGACAAGAGGGATCATTTATAATGTTAGCTCTAAATAGGTCATTGCTTAAGGATGAAGCAGAACATCGCAATTGCGTTAAGATAATATTTAATTTCCTTGGGCCGTACAAATAAAACGTTTCAATTTTACATACTAGACTATCGTTTTTTAATTCTTTCTTAAATTTAGAAATAGAGTCGACACTGCGAATTTTTGGATCAAGTTTATTCCATTCACGTATAGTAGAGGGAATAAACGATTCAGTAGTAAGGGAAAGTCTACAAAATGGAACAATAATATCTTGACCATTTCGCAACGGGTAGTTGGTTGTACTTTGTACACAAGGAGGTACAAGATTACATAGATATTCTGGTGCATGCTTTTGGTTCATGTTATAAAACATCTGTAATTAAGAAAATAAGTAGTATTTTACTCGACTTGCTCTTTAAAACCTTTTCCATACGGTTGTGAAATGAAATAATTACATTTACATAAACTGCCCTGAACTTTTCAAATAACTTTTAAGCCGAATTGGAATTATTTTATTTGTTGCTCAATTTGCATGAAAGAAGGAGAAAACAATTTTTGTTTCTGTATTCTAGCGAGACTTTTGTAGATTAAACGCGCGCCTGGCGCAAATACAATTATCATTCCTGGTATCTATGATGAGTTCATTTACATTTCGCATTAGGTCTTTAAACCTCAATCATTTAGTGCGAACAATTAAAAACTGCAAAATAGACCATTTCGATATCTTGGAAATAATCTTTAGAAAAGATCAGGAACCTTTTTAGTAACTTAAAAATGCATTTCGCAACAACGTGTATTTTAAAGACATTTGAATAAATGCGCGTTAAGTACTTTTTGGGGGTAAAACTCTGAATGATAATTATTTTGACGTAAAATTTCGTGTAGCATACACACGATAAAATATTGCCTTATATGAAACTGGTTGTTATAAAAGCTCCCCAGAAAAAAACGATTATTAATTATAGGCTGTGGAATGTGATTTTCACATAATATTTAAACCAAAAACAGTGGTATTGTCAATCAATTATAAACAATATGAGCCTTTTCATTAGAGATTTTTGGAAAAAATAAATTACAAATTGAACAAAATAATAAATCATTCATGGATAATTATGTAGTTTTATGGTAAATTAAAAGACATTTAAAAAAAATAATGATTAAACATTTGTTCTGACTGCAAAATCTTTATTTGAGTATTCATTCATAAAAAAAAGCCATGGCCGTAAATCGATTTCTGAAAGAGAATTTACGTCAAACCACATGTTAAGCTTCACAATAAAATCCATCCTTCAATTCTCTATAGTTTGTACGATTTATAATATTATAACATGATAAGAACATAACATGTTTGTTTAATGTGAACCCTTACTTTTGATTTGCTGTCAAGAATCGAGGGGTATTTCGATATTAAGATTTTATTTCCCACTGTAATGCAACTGACATTCATGACATATCGTGCTTTCCGCGACGTCAAAATGATGCGTAGGAAAAGAAATAACTCGTCGTTGCATAAAGATGTACTTCATGGATTTAATGATACTTTTTTCAAAAGCATAGATCATGCACACATTTTTTTTGTAGAAAGCGCGGGGGGAAATTGTCCTTCGATCTACGCTTTCTACATCCAAATGAAGTAACATAAGAAGCAATCAATTCTTAAACAAATGTTATAAAAACATGAACTTAATACTCGATGCAATTACTATGTTCAGTTTTGTTTTGATTTGTCTATATAACATTGCAACTTTATAAATAATTTAGTATTTGTCGTCCGTTTTTTAGTTTAAACGGACGTGATTGAAAACACGTTGCGAAATCTCCCCCCATATTTTTTAACTGTACAATATACATATATAATTCGCTAAAGTCTATTGATTTAGATTTTAATACCAGAGTGTGATTTCATACTATAATAGACTTGAATGAGATGAGCTTGCAAAGTACATATCAATTACACAGAACCTTTTTAAAACAAGGAAATGTAACTTTAAAAATCATTTAAATATAAATGCTGTTTTGATATGAAATTTGATGTAGATAATGCAGTCAAATATAAAAAGAAAGACGTGTCTTTTTTGTGTAGGAAGTCGTGGGTGGTAATAGACATGAATTAAGTGCAGATACATTTTTGTAATGCATATGATTTATCCGTTATTCCATTTGATTCAGACATTGAAACAGGAGAACGTTATGTCAAAAAGGATGGATATTTGCTTTAGCGAACTTTTTATTAAAAATTAACAGAAATTGCAGCTATACAGAACACATGAAGCTGCTACTCATACCGTGTAGACTTTGTAGAATGCCCTGGGTGTCTTGGAAAAATATTAATGAACCAGGGTTATGCCGAGGAGCGTCTCGTTCCTTGTCTCAAAAGTGCGTCGGAAAGTTCAAAGACCTAAATAAATTAATATAAAGTCTGTGTATATTTAAGAGGCCGTGCCAATAATCATAGAGCTTCATACTGTACAAACATGGAATGTGCAAAAATTTAGATTTAGTTTAAAGTGCTCTTAATTGATTTGTTATATCATAAAAAAACATGTTAGAGACAATTTTTTTTTCTCGATCAGATCAGTACATCTCGTATCTAAGGAAAATCTAGTTACGAATCCAGAGAGCGTACCAAAATTAGACAAAAATCGACACATTTGCAGACTACCTAGTGCAAAAGTGTGACTAGGAGTGTGTTTGTTGTTACAAGTACAAAGTAAGGTTACCACTGCAAATCATATAAAACATTTTTATCAGTGATGATGTTTTTGGGACTTTCCTTTTTGAATTTTCCTCGGAGTTCAGTATTTTTGTATTTTTACTCTTTTTTTTTTGTAATACGTTGCTATGGCAACGAGAAAATGCAAAGGAATTTAAATTTGAAATATTTAGGAATACGACCCAATTTGTATGATGTGAATACAAAATCCGGACTAACAGTGATATGATGTATTATGTAATTCTAATATTAAATATCTATACTGTTAATCAAAAAAATAAAATTGGGTTGACTCTTAAGATCATTTTTTTGCTGACGGTTTGAAAAATGCCTTTTTTCCCTTTTTTTTTCTAAGAATTACTGGAGTGTGCCAGATATGGGGTGTAGACTGAGATGACCTGGTGCCATCCTACTGCTAAACTTCTAACATTATTACACTGTTTTGTTTCATGGTATAATCGTTTATAGATGGAATATGCCAATAATCAAGTATTTGGGACTAATACAGGTGGATCCAGGGTTTGAAAAAAACGGGAGGCATATTTTTTTTTTTTTTTTTGGAAATTGGATAACAATGTCTTAAGTTTTTACCATAATGGGCATTTATGATTCACAATTTTTAACCCTCTTTTATTTCACCAACCCTGGTTATGCCCCTCTAATGTAATACTAAGTCCTAAATTTCATAAATGATTTTGATTTTTTTTAAATATTAAGTTCATTCATTCCAACCTTTCCAATTAGATAAATGAGATTTTTTTATATGTTGAACGGTTGATAATTTTACAGAGTTGATCTGATTTAAATTCACTATAATTATTGTTCTAACTTCCTTTACAAGCAAAGCACCCACAACATCCTATTAGAATAACCTAAATATTAATTATTTGCTTTATTTCAAATATGGTCAAGCATATTTAATTCAAAATCTGCTGATTTTAAAAATCAGTCAATTTACATGGTATTTGCTGGATGTCTATGAACCAGTTTTGTTGCGAAATTTTACACTATTGTTCGAGACTAGTAGGGTTAAGCTTGTAAACAAATTACCCCTCACATCACACATAAGTGTAAGTGCCTGTCCCAATTCAGGAGCATGTGATTCAGTGGTAGTCATTTGGTTGAGTTAATGTCTCTTTGACATATACCCCATTTTCATTCTCAATTTAAAACTCTGCCATAATTATTTCTTAGTTTATAGTTTAAGCCTAAATCATGCATGGGTTTTCTAATTTTTTTGCTTTAAATATTTGTTCATGCTGTTGGTTTTTATCATTGTTTATAGCTTGCTATAGAGCATGGGGTTTGCTCAATGTAGAAGGTTGTAAGAAGACAAATAGTAGATACATCTTTTTTGGTATTTTTTGTGTATTTGTTTTATTGGCATTTATACCACAACTCCTTATTTGAGTTCATCTGATATCAAAAATATCTGTCATTCTACTGAATCTTCTCTCAATTTTAACTGATATATATCCAATGAAGGAATATACCTAAAACTTAAACTCAAACTGCATTAATGTTGTATCTATTGTATAAGTATAAAGAGGGAGGGGTAGAAAGGGTCCTCATCTCGAAATTCCTGGCTTAAAAACACGAAATAAATTTAAATCCTGACATCGCAAAATTAGAAAAAAAAGATTCTGGGATCCCGAAAGGGTCACTCCCGGAATATCGTGCTTAATCACACCCGATCTCAGACTAGACCCCGAGTTCCGATAAAGGTCCTATCCCCTCGGTTTTCCCCCATCATGGACGGTTTTGAATACAAATATTGTTTGGTCAAATTTATTCCAATATCATACATTTTTTTCTATACATGTGATGTTCCTTATTACTTATGATTGAGTTAAAAAAAAACTCTGATAAAATTTATTTGCGAAGAATACAAACTTTTCATTGCAGTTGTATCCCTTTCAACAATGCCAACTTGAAAGAACATTGATTAATTTTGCGGGACAAGGTAATGCAGAGATTGATAAAACAAACAAATTACAAATATGAAGAGATAATCAAACATTTATGGAGTTCCTTAAGTGCCATGTAAATAAAATATATATTTTCTTTTGCCAGAGATTTAATGTGATGCGGACCAGTTTGAAAAATCGTGCCGAATTTATACTCGTGCACAACTTTAAATAAAATGCTTCGCCGAGTGCAGCCTGATAGGACCGCTGAGGTCAAACACACTGAACAGTTGGTGCATTTTTTGACACAATATTGAAGTTTGATAAATTTTGAATGGATTGTGACCAAGTTTTTGACATAATATAGGTTTCTGACACATGATAAACGTGGCGAAAGATCTTAAAAATTTTAAATGGGCAAAATCCCGCTAACGTGTTTAACCCCGCCACATTATTATGCATGTGCCTGTTCCAAGTTAGGAGCCGGTAATTCAGTGGTTGTCGTTTATTAATGTGTTATATACTTATATTTTATTATTTATTTTTTTACTTAAAATAGGCGTTAGTTTTCTCTTTTGGATTGTTTTACATTGTCATTTCAGGGCCTTTTATAACTGACTATGCGGTATGGGCTTTGCTCATTGTTGAAGGCCGTACAGTGACCTGTAGTTGGTAATTTCTGTATCAGTTTATTCTCTTGTGGAGTTCATACCACATCTTCTTTATTTTTACTTTGATACCAACTATTTTGTTTAATTTGCAAAATACTTTGCGATCTGATATTTTTTGCTTATTGCGCAATACTGTGGAATTGAACAGTTCTTGCTATTGCGACAACCTGTGCAATTGAAGATCAACTATACTATAACGCAATTATTTGCAATTGAAAATTTATTGGTATTGTGCAGTACGGTAAAATTGAAAATTTCTTGCTATTGCGCAAACCTGCGATTGAAGATTTCTTGCTTTTGCGCAATACTGTGTAATAAAAGATTTCTTGATATTATGCATCATTGTGATATTGCGCAATACTGTGCAATTGAATTATTTCTCCATATTGCGCATTTGTATGCAATTGAAGATTTATGACTGTTGCGCAAAACTTAATATATATAAAATATTTTTATGTAAATTAATCAGAAATTATCAATGGAAAAAAATCATTTTTTGAACCCTTCTTGGAGTTACTACACCAAAGATAAAAAGATCTAACCTTTAATATTCACTTTGATTTCTATTTCATCTGACACCCCTATCATAAAGGCAATTGAGTATTTTTGTTGACAATCTTATCTGACAAAGAGGGAGGTATGATACAAGCCATTATTTGAACCCTGAAATTGCAGAAAAAAACAAAAAAGTAAAATTATTCAAGTCTTAGCTTTATTGATAAATTATCAGGCTATTAGACATTGAATAATTTTAGACCAAGTTTAGTTTTGTTTGGCCCAGTTGTTTTGCAGGAGCTAAATTTGTAAAAAAATTACAAAATTTACTAAAACTGTTGAAGAGCTTTCTGCAAAGGCCAATAACTCTTTATGGGTCAATGGCAATTTTTGACTATGTTGACTTATTTGTAGATACTACCTTGCTACACATTTTGCCATTTTTGTTTTTTATTTATCAATAATAATATCAGCAATTGAGCGGTAGTAAGTCAACATCAGTTTGTCTAATGTTCAGGACAGATATAACTTGACTTAATGAAAATTTTTACCAGTCAGATTTGCTTTTAATGCTTTATTTTCAGAGATATAAGCAAAGAAATGAATTTCACCCGTATGTTTTTTATGTTTTGGTTATGGTGGCCATATTGGTTGATGAGAAGTGTCATCGAATATATTTTTAAAGCTAAATACTCTAAGGAGGATTAAAGCCAAGCTCGCTGGTTTTTTTTTTCTTGTTACAATAGTTGCAGAGGAGAAGATTTGTGTAAAAGATAACGAAATATTTACGAAAAAATTGTGTAAAATTACATCGTAATTTGAAAATCCATATCTCCTTGGTAAATTTTGGTCATGTTGACTTATTTTTAAATCTTACTAGTATTATGAGTTTATTTTCGAATGCAGAGGGCCGAAAATATTTATAGTCCTTTAGTATTGAAAAATCAAAAAGTAGTGATTTTAGGGCATACGATACAGTTTTGATCCCATATTGAAATTTTGATGAAAATTTGCATATAAGGTATTTATTAATACCAGTCCTGATTAAATCAAATATGAAATAAAATGTATACCTTCATGTGCTACTTTTTGAGTAAAATGAGGTCGAAATTTCAGTTATTTGCACAAAATTCGGATATGTGGAAGTTATTTTCTATTCAAAGAAATACACTTTTTTTATTCTAAAAGATAAACACAAGCTGTTTTCATTAAATTGTCTGTAATTTCTGTTTTAAAAAAAATATATTCATTTTTTTAAATTACTCATACTTGGCTGTTTATTTATTGAATTAAAAAATGCATTATGACAGTTTCTTGATAATAGGTACAAATAATCTTCATACATAATCAAACCAAATGTTATTTAAAACTGGAGGCTCTCAAGAGCCTGTATCGCTCACCTGATTCTACTTGGGTTTTTGAAATCATATAAAAAAATATAAAATTTGGCTAAAAGTGACAACACAACCTCATTTATAAGGAAAGGAACATGTTTAATTTCATTCAAAATTCCCCAACTGGCGGCCATCTTGGATGACGGATCGGCTACAAAGTAACAACACTTGGTCAGCACCTCATAAGGAACATTCATGCCATGTTTGGTTTTATTCCATTCAGTTGTTCTCTAAAAGAAGTCATTTGTATGCATTTCCCATAGGGTCCTATGTTAAACTAAGTCCCCTGCTGGCGGCCATCTTGGATGATGGATCGGCTACAAAGTAACAACACTTGGTCAGCACCTCATAAGGAACATTCATGCAATGTTTGGTTTTATTCCATTCAGTGGTTCTCTAAAAGAAGTCATTTGTATGCATTTCCCATAGGGTCCTATGTTAAACTAAGTCCCCCGCTGGCGGCAATCTTGGATAATGGATCGGCTACAAAGTAACAACACTTGGTCAGCACCACATTAGGAACATTCATGCCATGTTTGATTTCATTCCATTCAGTGGTTCTCTAAAAGAAGTCATTTGTATGCATTTCCCATAGGGTCCTATGTTAAACTAAGTCCCACGCTGGCGGCCATCTTGGATGATGGATCGGCTACAAAGTAACAACACTTGGTCAGCACCACATAAGGAACATTCATGCCATGTTTGGTTTCATTCCATTCAGTGGTTCACTGGAAGAAGTGATTTGTATGCATTTCCAATAGGGTCCTATGTTAAACTAAGTCCCCCGCTGGCGGCCATCTTGGATAATGGATCAGCTACAAAGTAACAACACTTGGTCAGCACTCCATAAGGAACATTCATGCTATGTTTGGTTTAATTCCATTTAGTGGTTCTCTAGAAGAAGTCATTTGTATGCATTTCCCATAGAGTCCTATGTTAAACTAAGTCCCCCGCTGGCGGCCATCTTGGATGATGGATCGGCTACAAAGTAACAACACTTGGTCAGCACCCCATAAGGAACATTCATGCTATGTTTGGTTTTATTCCATTCAGTGGTTCTCTAAAAGAAGTCATTTGTATGCATTTCCCGTAGGGTCCTATGTTAAACTAAGTCCCCGGCTGCTGGCCATCTTGGATGATGGATCAGCAACAAAGTAACAACACTTGGTCAGCACCTCATAAGGAACATTCATGCCATGTTTGGTTTCATTCCATTCAGTGGTTCTCTAAAAGAAGTCATTTGTATGCATTTCCCGTAGGGTCCTATGTTAAACTAAGTCCCCCGCTGACGGCCATCTTGGATGATGGATCGGCTACAAAGTAACAACACTTGGTCAGCACCCCATAAGGAACATTCATGCTATGTTTGGTTTTATTCCATTCAGTGGTTTTCTAAAAGAAGTCATTTGTATGCATTTCCCGTAGGGTCCTATGTTAAACTAAGTCCCCTGCTGGGGGCCATCTTTGATGATGGATCGGCTACAAAGTAACAACACTTGGTCAGCACCACATAAGGAACATTCATGCCATGTTTGGTTTCATTCCATTCAGTGGTTCACTAGAAGAAGTCATTTGTATGCATTTCCAATAGGGTCCTATGTTAAACTAAGTCCCCGCTGGCGGCCATCTTGGATAATGGATCGGCTACAAAGTAACAACAATTGGTCAGCACGCCATAAGGAACATTCATGCAATGTTTGGTTTCATTCCATTTAGTGGTTCTCTAGAAGAAGTCATTTGTATGCATTTCCCATAGGGTCCTATGTTAAACTAAGTCCCCCGCTGGCGGCCATCTTGGATGATGGATCGGCTACAAAGTAACAACACTTGGTCAGCACCCCATAAGGATAATTCATGCTATGTTTGGTTTTATTCCATTCAGTGGTTCTCTAAAAGAAGTCATTTGTATGCATTTCCAATAGGATCCTATGTTAAACTAAGTCCCCCGCTGGCGGCCATCTTGGATGATGGATCGGCAAAAAAGTAACAACACTTGGTCAGCACCTCATAAGGAACATTCATGCCATGTTTGGTTTCATTCCATTCAGTGGTTCTCTAAAAGAAGTCATTTGTATGCATTTTCCATAGCGTCCTATGTTAAACTAAGTCCCCCGCTGGCGGCCATCTTGGATGATGGATCGGCTACAAAGTAACAACACTTGGTCAGCACCTCATAAGGAACATTCATGCCATGTTTGGTTCCATTTTATTCAGTGGTTCTCTAGAAGAAGTTCAAAATGTAAATTGTTAACGACGACGACGACGACGGACGACGACGACGGACGACGGACGCCAAGTGGTGAGAAAAGCTCACTTGGCCCTTCGGGCCAGGTGAGCTAAAAATGTGTTCATGAACTTGTTTTCAAATTAAATCAGTTAGAATGATAAACAAAGTTCATTCGTTTTGAATTATCATGAAATAATATAATTTAATTACGGGTGCCACATGTGTAGCAGGATCAGCATTCCAATCTGGAGCACCTATGATGAACCCTAAGTATTTTTGTGGGGTTGCGGTTGCCTAAAACCTTTAGTTTTCTGTATTTAGTTTTGTAAACTATTGCATGTTTGTCATGTTCTTTTAAAGCCATGGCATCGTTAGTTTATTTTTGATTATGAGTTTGAATGTCCTTCTGGTGTCTTTTGTCCTTCTTTTACACCACATATGCTTGTTGCTAAACATTAAGAAGTGTTACATTAGATATTTTTGAATAAAAGATCATTATGCACACGATGCATAATTGATGTTTTTATGATAGTTTGATTTTTATCTGGTTATTATATTTTAAAATTTTGCTTGTTATCCATGAATTGAGCGTGGTTCTTTTCCAGTATCAGTAGGTTACTAGGCATTCTTGTCATGAAGAAGTGTTGCTAAGGAGAGTTTCGCATATCTTAACGCCAAAATTTGACTGCTATTGTGTTTTATTTTAATACTCGCAGGCTTCAAATGCCATATTGTTTGCATTTTGTTAAAAATCAACATTGAATATTTTCAGCCTCAGTAGGTTGCTATGCAAAACAGATGGTTGCCATGAAGATTTTATGCATATTTTTTCTACTCAAATGAATACACTTTTATGTGACACTTATTTTGTCAGTACAAATTAAATCGTATGTGTATTTTTGTATGATATTGCCCCCTATTATGTGACAAAATTTGTAGTTTTTGTACAAAATTGCGTCCAAAACAGCATAATGTTGGGTAGCTGCCTCCAATAAAAATTCAAAAGTATACCCAATTTTATTTTTTCTTTGAATTATATGACAGTCACTCATTTTTGTCCGTACCATATTTTATATTATATACATCTGGATTTTTTACAATTTTGACCCAAAAATTGCTTATATATGTGTAAAATTTATAAACTTGAACCCTTTGATTTTCCTGTTACCATAGCAACCATAATTAAACATTCTTTTAGATACGATTTTTTTAGCTTATGATTAGAAGGTTATATAATTAAAATATTAACTTGCTATGACCACTATTCTTTATTCTGATATTATATTTCATGTAGGAATATCTTGTTTTTTTAACACAAATAGTGTCTCAGATTCACTAGTTTCTATGGTAACCATTATTTAACTGCCAAACAAGGGTTTTTCCCTTTCAATTGATCGTTATAATTGTCTTATAAGACTTAGATGTTTATTTAAAGCAAGGTTTTATTTTTTTCACTTTCCACCTGAAGCTCTATTCTTATTGGCACATCCTCTTAACACAAAACACAAGATGATCTCTAGATATAGATTCTAGGTGCTGATGTTGTGTATTTTATAATTATAGTTAGATTTTCGTGAATTATGATTACCCTTTATTTGACGCCGTGATATTGTGTTCCTGTCAGTCGACTGACTCTTGATGCGACTCGATATTTTTTTAGGTTCCATGTGCGGATAGGTCCAGATGAGTAATGAATTGTATGGACACAAGATGTTTTACAGTTTTCGTTGCATTTTTTTTGCCCTTGTCTTTATATTTTACTTAATATATTCTTTTAAGCGAAAATGTACTGTTAGTTCTATCGACACTTTTTTGTTGGCGTCTATGTTGATTTGTGTGAATGTATGTGTTTAAGTGTTTTTGTATGTGATGTATGTTGACATAGTTTTGTCTGCTGTTCCCAAATATTGTCACATTAGTTTCGTATGGTTTTTTTAGTTCCTCTCCTAATCTAGTAAATATTTTACTTTTTAGATTTTATGAACTTCTCCTTTTTGAAATTAGATATGTATGAATAAAGAAGAGTACCACGAAATCGTAGCTACTGTAACGGGATGTATGGTTGTCGTGGACATTTTGTTAATTTTTAATTTCTAAATTCAAACATGAATGAATTTATCAGTTATGGGTTAAACGACCACTGCTGGTTCTTATCAAATTTGGATTTGGTCGTATTTAGGAGGACTTTCCGTTGTGAATTTTCCTTTAAGATGTGCATTTTTTATAGTAAGGATGCGGGATGTATGTCAGGTAGTCAGCAGACCAACCTTTTTAAAAACATTTTAAATAACCTCATGTTAGAAAACAAAACTTAACAGAGTGTACATGCTAGTACAAATACATTTGTAAAAAGGGAAATGAACAAGTTCTACAGTCTAGCTTCATTGGTAATTAATTTTATAAAAGTTTCTATTACGGCAAATTGATCAATAAATCGAATATTAAAATTTCAGAAAATGCTTACTTGAAAAGAAATTTTACAATTTAATCTCTTTCAGTTTGAACCATTGGTTTCATGAAAATTTGTCAAATCGTTTCTTTTTTTGTATTATAGTATGAAATTCAAAACAGTGTAGCTGTGGCCATTGATTGAATATTAAAATCATTCATTGACTGGGACAATTTAGGTGAACGTTTGTATGTAACGACCAATGCTCACTATGTACTTTTTAAAGACACTTAAACTATGGGGTCACCAAAGGTTCTCAACACCTAAATAAAGTAATTCGAAAAATTAATCAGAAATAACACGATATTTTGATTTATATCAATTATATAAATCAAAACACAAAGATTATTTCTGATTAATTTTTCGAATTATTTTATAATTAAAGGCGTTAAGAAACCTTTGTTGACCCCACAGTTTAAATGTCTATCGTAGGTACGTCATGAACAGTGGTTGTTACAGACAAACGTTCACGTAAATTGTCCCAGTCAATGGATGATTTTGATGGGTCAATCAATGGCCACAGCTACACTGTTTTGAATTTCATACTAAATTAAAAACACCAGTATTGCGTACATATTGAGTATCTGTCTATTGTGTTAGTGTTGTCCCTTTGTATACCATTCTATGTTACAGACACTTTTCTTTTTCAATGCTCTTTCACTACATATCTTGTATATTTTCAGATTACAATATTAGATAATCATAGCATTTCCGTATCGATATGAACAGAAACAGTACAGATGGCAACAAGTCTGATTTTTTCAGTGACGATGAAAAACCTGCATTTTATGAATTTGTACATGGGCTTTATATTTACGTTATACCTATGATAGTGGTAGTTGGGATGACCTGCAATGTTTTATCGTTTAAAGTGTTTGTATTTACCAGCTTTAGTCGCCATCCATCCAGCATTTTCCTGGCATTGCTAAGCGTTTCGGATACTTTCTTTCTCCTTGCATTAATTTTTACATGGATGGGAACCTTAAAGAAAGCAAAAATTGACACGGGTGGGTTATGTTTAGTTACAATATACATTACGTATGTCACAAGTTTCCTATCTGTTTGGTGTGTTTTTCTGATCATGCTTGACAGATTCATTTTAATTTGTTTTCCGTTACGACGACCACGGGTATGCTCAAACAAAATGGCGAAAGGGACTGGAATTGCAGCTACTGTATTTGCTATCATAATTTATAGTCATTGTTTCCTGACCAACGAAGTTGTACCCGGACATGGCTGCAGAGTTAAACAGCAATATTTCGGCTTCCTAGCAATGGTTACTTATATAGATACTGCTATCACATTTATCATCCCCTTCATAGCCATTTTTGTTTTAAATATATATGTAATTGTCATAATAAGGAAGTTTAATTTCAAACACGCTCAACCACGGATCATTAAATACTATTCACCGGCGTATAATGTTTTATCTGTTGCACAAATGAGATTGACGGTAATGTTGACTATTGTATCAATTGTATTTTTGGTTCTTAACTTACCAAGCCATGCTATTAGATTCTATATAATCGTTAATGATTTAATTGCAAACAACGATATGGCATTATTCCTAGCTCAACAGTTCTGTCAGATTTTGTATTATGCAAACTTTTCCATTAACTTTACAATTTACTTTGTGTCCAGTAAATCATTCCGCAGATGCATAACAGAAAGAGTACGGTGTATGAAATATCAATAACAACAAAAAAGAACAGACTTTACTCTTCAAATTGTTAAATCGTGCACTGTTAAATTATATAAAAGAGACGAATAGAATTGAATATTAGCAGTTCATTGATCATGCCTTTTACTTTTTGAATTGTTGCATTTGTTTAGAAAGAAAAAAAAAACATTTAGATAATGTATCTTCTTGTCAGGAAAAATGTATGATGCTTATAGATCTGTGATAGTTCAAATAAAAACATGGACAATTAAAATACGGGATGTATCTTGGTTTTATTATGCTGATGTTAAAATTTTACTGTCACACACACGAGTTGTACAATTATATCGATCATAAATGATAAAGTTTATCCGAAATCAGGGATCGGAAGCACACTGAATTCGGTAAAGTATGTTTGTTGTTGGTCCCCTTTTTGAATAGTTAATTAAATAAAACGCGTTTTAACATTTATATACAACAATACGTATTGACAGGAGTATGGAATCGTGAATTATACTGCATGCTGGAGAAGGATGTTCCTTTCTTAAATCGTCGAAACACAATTTAACTATTTCCATCACGAATTAGTTTTTTAACGATGTTACTGTTTCTCGATTTGCAAAAGACATGTTTTTTTCGGTTTTGGATATCAAATAACAGTATAGTTGTTTAACCTCTTATTTGCACAACTATCTCATCTTGTCGATCGTAAAATTCTGACTAAGTGTGGATTTGCAAAGGTGTTTATGAGACACTGTCGAGGCTCCTGCTAATTTTGGAGTTCCCCAGATTCCATCAAATTTTGTATGGTGTCTTGATTGGTCTCCTTTATCGATTTGCGAGGGAACTTCGGTAAACTACTGTCGTCTGATGTGCAGAATATTATTATACTCAGATACGTGGAATCGAAATAGAAACGTAATTTACGAGAGCCTCACATTACCAAAGAATTGACAAATCTTTAACAATAATGTCATCGGATAAACTGCCGGTCTCTTTCAACAAATCAATTCTACATTGTAGCCGCCAGCATTTATTACTTATTGTTTTTGTATGTAATTTGATCTCGTCCTGGACTATATGATAATCATATTTGCAACAATTGGTAACACGAAAAACACACATGCACGGAGCATTAATCAGGTACGATTACCTCACTCATGCATTTATATTTTTAGAAGGTCTGTTTAACCGTGAACATTTTGCGGTAGTTTAGAAGGCAGTATGTCCATGATGGCGTTTAAACATTGAATTCCTTGGATGTGATTTTATTAATCTTAGTTTTTTGATACATGATGTTTTTTAGTGTTAAAGTAGCTTTCAAAAACTGCAAGTGCTCTCAAATCGTACTTTTGTTTTTAATTCGACCTGGTAACACAATTTGTAATGCATTTCTATAATTCAACGTTTACTAATTTAGTTATATATCTCGTCTCACATTTTTTTTTTATATTTACGTACTTTATCTGGTACTCATTTAGTATGACGATACATTTTTACTATGTGCTCGTATTCTGATCAAAACATTTATTTTTTTGTCAAAAATGTTTACTTTCGTACTCCCAACAACATGTGATTATGGACTTCCGATTAGATTTTCCTCTGAGTTCAGTATTTTTGTGATTTTACTTTTTATCAATACAAATTGGAATGTGTACGATGTTTGATTTAACGCCATTTTAATATTGTATTGATGTTGTGTCATAGATCAAACTTTTTCGTTCAATGTATGTTTACTTGTTTTGAAATTTATATACATGTCATTGTGATCGAGTTAAACTATATCAATTGATATTTATAGTGTACCTTTTATGTTGTTATGTTTCACTACTATCTCAGGCTAGTATGAAGGTTGACCCATGTTAAAACATTTAAACCAGCTGCATTTGTATGCACCTGTCCTACTTCAGGAGCCTACCAATGGTCGTCGCTTGTTAGTGTGGTTCATACAGACAAACTTATTTAAGCTTCATCCATGGGTCCTTCCAATTTTGATTTATAAATTATAAATTCGGTAGATCCAGAAGATTCATTGAGACCCTCTTATAAAGTGTGTCTAAATATACCAGAAGTAAATTTTATATCATGGAAAGTCGAAAACAATCTGACAATGCCATTGCAAGAACTGAACAAAAAACAAACAACAGTACAGAAAACATAACAGAGAACTTTACTTTAATATGGTCATAATTACAGTCGTCATCATTATTTTGTAAGACCGTTTGCGATACCAATACTAATTAATATAGAATGAAAATGTTTTGTCGTTTAAATTTTTCATTTGTTGTAAAAGAGATGCGATAGTTACCAATGGGACATTCAAACTGAACTGACAACGACATGAATAAAACATAAAAAGACAAACTAACAACTGCAAACAAAACACAACATAGAAAACTAAATCTGAGCAACAGGAACCCCACAAAACTTCGGATGATGTCAGGTGTTCCGGAAGGGTAATCAAATCCTGATTCACATGTGGCACCCGTCATGTTGCTCATGTAAGTAAATGCCCGGGGTTAAGTCTAGTTTGGTAGGTTTTATTCGGGGAAAAGGGGACGGCATTGTAGTAACGATAATCGGAACATATCTGCTGTCATCTGTAAAACAGATATCACAACTTATTCACATGGAAGTCATGATTTGTTTCATAGTTTCCATGACAGCGGCAACTCTTTCAAAGAAATATAAGCCCTATATATCATATCAGACAACATCCAAATAATAGACTTTAGACTTGGGACAGAATTATTCGTAATGAGGCGAAGTTAAATGTGATTGTAACCGTTCAACCATCTTCTATTAGTTTTGTTTGATGTGTTTGAACTTTTGATTTTGTCACTCGATAAGAGACATTCTATTTTGAATTTTCCTTGGACTTTTCCAATAATATAGGACAGTGATGTCAAAAGGCTCAACAAAATAAAACTGTAAAAATTAGTTTTAAAAACACTAGCTTGTCTGATCAGCACAAAGCAAGACAAAACGGAGGGGGATAGGACACATTTTCGTACCTCAATTAAACCTATGTTTTTATTTGGTGAAAAGGATTAGTTCTATGTTCCGAAAAACAAGTCTCCAGATATTTTAACATCAGTAACTTACAAAAACAAGGTTTTGAACAATAACAATGATGTTTCAGAAAAAAAACAAGTAAAAACTATGTTCGTAATATAAATAGAAAGAAAATGATACACCGGAATTAAAAGCAATATAATGATTAGTACATCTAGGTAATCCAGAAAACAAATATCTGTTGTCAAGAACATTAATATTCAAACTAGGTGATAAGAAGTCTAAAACAGGGTCAAATAGATAATTGTACAAAAAATGTCATGAATGTGTATATTTTATGTCAATCGAAATTTTGTAATAAAATAAAGATAAAATACATTTGTTTAGGGGCCAGCTGAAGGACGCCTCCGGGTGCGGGAATTTCTCGCTACATTGAAGACCTGTTGGTGACCCTCTGTTGTTGTTTTTTATTTGGGCGGGTTGTTGTCTCTTTGACACATTCCCCATTTCCATTCTCAATTTTATTTTTTACAGAGTTTGTCTTTAGTGCCGTGTGGAGGCAGTAGAGTGCCTCCCCGTGCTTCAGGTTTATGCTCTTATAATATACTAGATTATGGAGTGTGTGTCCGAGCGAGAACTGCTCTAATTCATTACTTTAGGAATATTTATCAAAAAGTAGTATTTCAATATTCAGCCCCATTCTACTATTTAATACTGATAGCGTTTGACATTTTTAGCCGAACAAATTTATCCATTTTATATACTTCAATTATTGTATGCTGGTTCATATTCTGGACGCCAATCTTTGCTCCTTTATTATATAATGCACTAACAAAACAATTATGAAGCTTAGAAATGGAAAATTACTAAATACTAAACTTGTTCAAAGGGTATCCACACGTCTCAATCTTCAAAATCGGTTATCTAAAAATACTACCATCGCTAACATTTTTAACAATAAAAAACGTGGTTACCCTTCTATCGATAAGTGTCATGCCAAAAAATGACTTACATGTCCCCGTCTTTCCACCAACAATACGGTAAGGTCCACGTTTAATGGTCGCACATTTTCTTTAAATTTTGAAACTGATATAACTTGAAAAACAAACAGTATTATTTATTTACTCACATGAAACAAACCGGGGTGTGGTATTCAGTACGTAGGAGAAACTGGACGATATTTATCTAAACGCACTCAAGAACATCTGTATCGTTTTAAAAGACCCAATAAATTCAAAAGTATCATTTACCAACACCTTAAGAAGCACAACCATTCTTTTAAATATTTAGCAGTTCAACCTTTAGAAGTAGTAAATAAGCAGCCTGGTGAATCGCATTCAAAGTTTGTACGATCACGGAAAATAATTGAATTAAATTGGATTAAAAAATTACAGACAGTTTACCCTCTCGGTCTAAATGATAATATCATGGGAATTGGTAATATATCTAGAACCAATTCCGTTAACATTTTGGATATAGTTTCTAAAACTGTTCGTAAAAAACGTTCTCACGGTCGTAGAACAAATCGCATTCAAAGAAAATTTCGGGCCAATCATACCAATATTTCGGACCTAATTTCTATTTCAAAAAATAACGGCAGACATTATCTGTTAACAAAACTCTGTTCGTTACCGGTTAATAAGTTAAATAAAATTTTGGAGGATTGCAACACAATTTCATATAGCAGTCCTAAGTATGAAATTGTTCAAGTTATTATGGCATATTGTTATTCTAAATTATTTCCCAAAATTGATCGCCCTGAAGATCATAAAAAACATTTTATTAAAATTAAGTATGTCAATAAAGGCTTTGATTTTGTAAATATTGCCGGTATATTTAACGACCATTCTGTTAAAGAACAAATTCCTGGATATTTTGACAATACTGAGCTACCTCTTATTTGTTATATTTACAAGAAATCTACCCGGAAATTTGTGTTTAATTATAGTCAATTGTGTAAAGATGTTAATATCAGTGAAAATACACCTACTTCATGTAATTGCAGTAATTCCGAATATATTTATGGACCCATTTCCCATGTTATAACAGGAAATCTTAACATCGTTCAAGACCGAGAGTTAAAATCATTCCTCAGTAAAGGACCTAAATATCGTCCCCCGTCAATTATTAATTGGAATGAGTGTCGTAATATCATCCACGACTCACTCCATACTTACTGTATGAAATGGATAAAACGGGAAAAAGCTGACAAAAAATCTTTGGACTCTTTTTTTAATTCAGTAATGAAGATAGTTGATATACGTATTCAACATTTTAAAGAACATTTTACTATAAACCATAACGACAATAAACCTATTTCTCGTATCAAACATAAACAGTCTTGCAACTAAGCCCTAGAAATCACATCAAAATGATGTTGGGCTTATCATCTGCACCACTTAAAAAAACACCATAATTTCAAATTAAACTGTCACTCCAATTAAAATTTGTTAGATGACAGGAAGCACATGTTATTTTATCCTGATCCACAAGTGGTAATTGTTGCATAAATGGATTACTAGTAAATACACAGCACTGCCTCCCCCTTTTTGAGAGGTTTTATATAAAAATGACCCTCCTTTTTATAACATACTATATAAAAATGCATTTATGTTTGATAACTAACTATATATTGATTTTGGGTATGTATGATCTTCATTTATATGAATATGCTATTCAGCATCTTAGATTATAAATAGTCAATGTTATTATACTAAATTAAAACTAATATAGGAATAAATATGAAAGTTCACCTTCAAAATAAGTTCCTAATGCCTCCCCCACTTTTTTCATGGGAAAAATTTGGTTGATTATTTAGGGAATCACTGATGACTAGAGCGGCCCCTATTAGGTCAGTCAGCCCCCCCCCCCCTTTTACAAAAAGTTCTGGTTCTGCTCCTGACTATAGGTGCTGAGCGTTATATTACATGTATATTAAAATTGGTACATTTTTATAGGCCAGAATGGCACACCCCTACCATAAAAATATTGAGGTATCATTTAGTATCAATGGGATCTATTCTCTAGATGAGAAAAGACATATTTGTTCTTCTTATATTCTTTTCTTTTTTTCTCTTCTTAACATCTTATGACAATCTATCAATACATGCAATAAGAGGGTGTGGTTGAGCTCTCGTAGTATTTTAGTAACAACAAATTAATGTATATGTAATGAACTTAATTAATCTGTTGAAATTTACCGAAATTTACCATATTTAAGATTCAAAGCTTAAATATAGCATATAAAACTATGAAAAATAATACATTATTCAAAACTCGTGCTTCTTCTTTTTAATATCTGATGAGGTAATGTGTAGATGTAAAACTAAATCAGAATATTTACTTTTTACTTTTGTAATTTTTTAACTTGAGGGTTTATCAAAAATTTACACACTCAGTTTTTGTTTTTAACATCTGTTTTATGTAATATCATCTGTCCCCTAATCAGTAGTGGATGACATATTTATATCTCTACTTAACCATTTTATAATTGAGAGAAGATATGAAATTTTCACTCTGAAGGGCTTAGTTGGAAGACTGTAAACTAAAAGAACTAGCCAAGGAATTTGTTTTGTCCCGGCAGATAAAGCTGCTAATAATATTATTATTGTTTGACGTAAATTTTACATTGAGGTTCTGAAAAAGGAAATAACCAATTCACCAACATTCCAACTGACTCCATTTTCAGAAAACGAAATCTGTAACAAACATAAACTTTTAGGCACCGCTTTACAAGCAGAGCCAAATACAATGAAAGTCCCAACTATGTATTGGCTTCCGAAGCTACACAAAACCCCTTACAAATATAGATTTATTTCGTCTTCAAGCCATTGTTCAACTACTAAATTGTCTATTCTTCTTACCAGCACACTTGGTACAATTAAAAACCTGATAATAAATTGTTCAAATAAGGCCTTCGAAAATAGTGGAATAAATTACTTTTGGAGTGTCAAGAACTCGTTGGAAGTACTTGATAAATTGCATGCTTATATTGGTGATTTTGAATCTGTTCAAAGTTTTGATTTTTCTACCCTGTATACCACATTGCCTCACATTCTCATTAAGAAAAAATTCACACACCTAATTAAATGGGCATTCAAAAAATCAGAATGTGAATATATATGTTCAAACTCTTTTAGGTCATTTTTTAGTAGCAATAAACAAAACAACTGTGTTAATTGGACATGCTTTGATACTATATATGCCCTTGAATTTTTACTAGATAACATTTTTGTTCGCTTTGGGGATTCCGTATATCGTCAGATTATCGGAATTCCAATGGGGACTAACTGTGCACCACTTATTGCGGACCTGTTTTTGTATTGTTATGAGTTACAATTTATGACAAAAATAAGCAAAGACCCATCGAAACAACATCTGATAAACAAATTTAATAATACTTTTAGATATTTGGATGATATTTTGGCTCTCAATAATGACGACTTCAGTATGTATATTAATGAAATTTATCCTGTTGAACTCACTTTAAATAAAGCTAATACTAACAATGACCACTGCCCTTTTCTCGATCTTGATATCTATATCACTAATGGAAAGCTGAATACTAAAATTTATGATAAAAGGGATGATTTTTCATTTCCTATCGTTAATTATCCGTTTTTAGATGGTGACGTTCCCTTGTCACCATCTTACGGTGTTTATATATCTCAACTTGTACGATTCGCTCGTGTATGTAACAATGTTTTAGATTTTAACGAGAGAAATTTATGTATTACTGAAAAATTATTACACCAGGGTTTTCGATATCACAAACTAGTCAAAACATTTACCAAATTTTATCATCGGTTTAAAGACATCATTCGTAAATATGGTTCAACATGCAGACTTCTAATACGTTCAGGTATTTCACATCCAATTTTTTATGGTAATATTCTTTATAAAGCACAAAGGTGTCAGTATTCACCTCAGAAACTTACAAAACCTTTGAATAGACTTATTAAGAAGGGATATAATTACGATACTGTTGTCAAGTCATTAAAGATTGCATATTTTGGCGTTAATATTGAGTCACTGATAAGGTCTTTGCATCGGAACTAAACACATTTATTCTAAAAACAGTTGTTGGCATGTCACGGGTTATGTTCTTCTCGTATATGTTATGATGGTATAATACTAAACCCCTAACGGGAAGGATTGTGCCTGATGTTCATATGATGAAATCATAATCTTTCAGTCAGTTTAGTTGAAGTCTGGAGCTGGCATGTCAGTTAACTGCTAGTAGTCTGTTGTTATTTATGTATTATTGTCATTTTGTTTATTTTCTTTGGTTACATCTTCTGACATCAGACTCGGATTTCTCTTGAACTGAATTTTAATGTGCGTATTGTTATGCGTTTACTTTACTACATTTTTTAGAGGTATAGGGGGAGGGTTGAGATCTCACAAACATGTTTAACCCCGCCGCATTTTTGCGCCTGTCCCAAGTCAGGAGCCTCTGGCCTTTGTTAGTCTTGTATTATTTTAATTTTAGTTTCTTGTGTACAATTTGGAAATTAGTATGGCGTTCATTATCACTGGACTAGTATATATTTGTTTAGGGGCCAGCTGAAGGACGCCTCCGGGTGCGGGAATTTCTCGCTACATTGAAAACCTGTTGGTGACCCTCTGCTGTTGTTTTTTATTTGGGCGGGTTGTTGTCTCTTTGACACATTCCCCATTTCCATTCTCAATTTTATCTATCGATTTTGATACATTCAGGTTGATATAATGAACGACTTAAGCTATAATCCAGATAATAAATCGGTCAGTGAAAAAGGTTCACTTTATTTTGCTTTTAACGTTTACTTGTGGAATCTATTTATCATTTTGTTTTTGTATTGTAACTGTCATTTTCTACCAATAAAAAGTAAAATTAGAAAATTATTTTGTAGACAATAGATTGTTATGTGATCGAGAGAAAAATATTTATCTCACAATATAATTTGATTTGAATCAGGATATATCCTTGATAGACAGAAATGAATGGAAAATACCATGCTGTTATTACACTTGGTTGCGGCTAACCAATCCTACGTAAATGATAATTTTTAGTTTTAGTTTAAACATATTTTATTTGTTTAAGTACAAATTTGGATAAGACACAAGTCAAACAGACTTATGAAATCTTCTCCATTTAACATTTATAGCAATATAATACAAAAATATATGAATGAGCATGCATGTATAGAATGGTATATCTATTTAGTATATATATATTAAATGACTGAATAAATAGTCAACAATAAATCTTACGGGGCGATGGATCATATAATTATGATTCAGTACACTACAAAATATAATATATAACAAGTCTAAAAGGGTACAACATCACCAAAAACAATAAAACGAACAATATGTTAGATATTTCGGATAACAGATATCCTTCCTCGGTAATAGCGCGATGACAAATGAATCATGTCAATTCAAATTAAGACTCTATCAAAATCTTGAAATTAATACAATTTAAGCGAACGCTGGAACAATGTTAAAATTTCCAAACACGGCGCAAAGACTACGGAGATATAAAATTAGTTATTTACGATGTGTACTGACACACCTCTGAATTCCCAAAGGTGGTGATAGTTGAGATGTTAAACAACTGAGTGGGAATACAACATTCTGGGTTTTGCAAGTTACATTATCAAATATTTTTAACACAGACCCAGTGGAGTGACAAGTAAATGTTTGAGTATTCAGTATTTGTTGGCAAGTCAGACATCGTTTGTTACCACATGACTTGCACCATCCTGTAGTTGAACAGCTTTTATTAGAGGAGACGGTAGCTTTCACAAAAAAGTCTTTTAGACTTGCTGGTCTCCGAAAAGCTAAGACAGGAGGATCGGGAAAGATTTTGGATAATTTTGGGTGATTGGCAATACTTTGTCAATTGGCACGGATCAAACGTGAAAGGTTAGTAAAGGCGGGATTGTATGTTAAAACATATATATATATAAGTACGTCTAAGTCATTGACAACTCTACAACAGATGTATAAGCAAATTTACAGATCTAACATTGTTGGGTTGATGTTTAGACGAGTTGTATATATTTTTTTAGATAATTTAGCTGATCTGTAACAATAACATCTTCATGCCTAATATATCATGTACTGCAGTACGCCGCTAGATTAAAACTGACGTGGAAAGGTAACACACGGCCAGCGAAAGCTCTTTATTTTGAGAGCCCAGGTGGTCGTGTGGTCTAGCGGGACGGCTGCAGTGCAGGCGATTTGGTGTCACGATATCACAGTAGCATGGGTTCGAATCCCGGCGAGGGAAGAACCAAAAATTGGCGAAGCAAATTTACAGATCTAACATTGTTGGGTTGATGTTTAGACGAGTTGTATATACATTATGTACACAGCCATGTATCACCATCATTGATGGAGATCCGATGGATACATCTGTTGTAGGGTTGTCACTGACTCAGACGTACTTATAAATATAATTATTTTCTGTGACTGTATCTTACATTTATTTGTAGGATCCTTTACTATAGATAATTTAGCTGATCTGTAACAATAACATCTTCATGCCTAATATATCATGTACTGCAGTACGCCGCTAGATTAAAACTGACGTGGAAAGGTAACACACGGCCAGCGAAAGCTCTTTATTTTGAGAGCCCAGGTGCGAAAGCAAATTTACAGATCTAACATTGTTGGGTTGATGTTTAGACGAGTTGTATATATATATATATATATATGGATCAAAAGACGGAAAATTGAAGAAAAAAGAAAATAATAATAATACAGAAAAAAAAATATAAAAATAAACAAAGGAATATTAAGAAAACAGAAACACAAAAAAATAAAATACAAATTTAAAAAACGAAAAATAAAAAAGACAAAAAAGGGGAAGAATTTTTCTTGGATGATGATGTGTGTGCGATCATGGTTTGCTATCTAGACAATCTGAAATCTTTCCGAACTTTTAATTAACTCGAAGACATTTTTGAAAATGGTTTGTTTTTGCTCTTGAGAAAGAAGACAACTACCCAAGGTAAGTAGTTCTATGTTAAATTTACAATCATTTGGAAGCCAGCGCAGACTTTCAAACATGTTATTTCGTATGTCTGAATATAATATATATTTAAAAAAGAAATGATAGGAATCTTCACGATTAACACCACAGCGGCAAGAAGGGTCAGAAATAATATTGATCCTACATAGATCATAATTTAAGGATGATGCAAAAAATCGAAGTTATGTGAGAATTATATTCAATTTTCGATTTCCAAATTCATATTGCTTCGGTACAAATATATTACTCTGAGGATAACGGTTTTTTAGTTTAGTTTTAAATTTATTAATTGATTCCACATCACGAGTTGAATCATCATGATTATTTCAAAGACGTTTTGTTGATGGAATAAAAGAATCATTAGTTAATGCTAGTCTGCAGAATGGAATACTGATATCATTTCCATTGCGTAGAGGATAGACCGTCATACTTTGTATTTTTTGGGTGAATTAAATTTGACAAATATTCTGGAACATTTTTATTTTGAATATTATGAAACATTTAGATTATTCTTCTCTCTCTTCTTTCAGCTAATGTTTCCCATCCAAGTTCTTCATAAATAACCCTTGAGCTTGTGAATATAGGTAACCCCGTAACTATCCTAGCAGCTTGGAGCTGTAATTGCTCCAGTTTATTGACATGATCTACCCCAATATTATCCCAAACCTCACTTGCATACTCAAATAAAGGTCTTATAAAAACTAAATAAAGTTTTTCTGAATTGTTCCTGCTCAGTTAATAATTCAACTTCCTTATCATATTTATATGTTTAGACGTGCTTAAGATAATATTATCAACGTGAGCATTCCATTTAACATCATTGCTAAATGTAACCCCTAAATGTTAATGAATATTTGTAATAGTTATATTTTTATCATTGAATATAGAGTTCATTTTTTGAGTTTCAACATTAGAAAATAGCATAATTTCTGATTTAAAAGACATTAACCACTTTTTGGACCATTCGTTCAGCTTTTCCAGATCATGGTTTATCACAGTTTCTATCTGAAAAGCATCACGATCCGCACAGCTCAACGATGTGTCATCTGCGAAGAGTCTGCACAGAGAAATAAGTATTTCTGCAACAAAGGCAACAGTAGTATACCGCTGTTCAAAACTCATAAATCCATGAACAAAAAACAAAATCGGGGTAACAAACTAAAACTGAGGGAAACGCATTAAATATAAGAGGAGAACAACGACACAACATTAAAATGTAACACACACAGAAACGGACTAAGCATTAGACAAAATCCTATGAGAATAACAAATATGACATCAAACCAAATACATGAATTTGGGATAGATAAGTACCGTGACACGTATTATATTATATTACACGTGCAATATCAATAATATATATTATAAAAAGTAACGGTCCAAGGACCGACCCTTGAGGAATTATAGTTCAGACTATCAACGATAGGTCATGGCTAAGATTAAAACTAACTACCGTTACACCTAAACACAAACGAAACTGTTTTATTTATTATTATTTTAAGCTTCAAATATAGTTTGATACTAGTAACATCCGTGACTAGAGAAACAAGATGATCTGCTGCAATGCGTAGCTAAAAGCAGATGTTTTAAATGCCCTCGATTGTTCTCCGTTTTTCAGGATCAAAGTAACGATATTAAAAACGATGAAAAATACAAATTTGGACATATAGCTGAAATTTGTAATGTGTTTTATTTACAAACTTGTATTTCAAAAGGAATGAAAACAATGAACTTTGTTGTTAGGTGTATTTTTTCTCCTTCATTTATAAAAGTCACAAACCTCATCAACGGAAAGTTTATTAAAAGTATATTGATAAACTCATCATAGATACCAGGTTTGAAATTTGTTACATGCACAAGACGGACTTTTTGTCTGCAAAAGACTCATCAGTGACGCTCGAATAATAAAAGTTGAAAAGGCTAAATGTAGTACGAAATTGAAGATTATTGAGGTCCAAATATTCCTATAAGAATATGCATGACATGCCACATATAAGAAACATTTCTCTTGGACTAACACACATACGTTAAACCCGACAAGCATGGTTTCAAAATGCATTTGCAATAAATTTATCAACAGGCCAAACTCAGTAAAGACCTGTATACATCCATTTGTTTGATGTGTTTGAGCTTTTGATTTTGCCATTTGAATAGGGAATTTCTGTTTTGAATTTTCTTCGGAGTTCGGTATTTTGTTATTTAGGGGATTATTTTTTTGGCATTGCAGTGTTCCTTTGGCACCGTTTTACGGTATTTGTTTATCCAAACGCTATGCACGTATTGGATTTCAATGTGAATAATCACTGTATAACTGGTAGAGTATTAAGCCAGGAAACTATTTACCACAAATAAATTAAAGCCTTGAATAAATTCTTCCATAAATACAAATATTTATGTTGTTGGTATTGTATGATTGATGTGTACTGATTGATATTTTAGTCCTAGATACAATTTCTTTATTTAGCTGGCAATGGCCATTTATAACTGATTTAATAGTTGTTCTTACATTGTACTATTCCCAAAGCATACATTGTGGTTTAACCCCGCCACAGTATATATGTGCCTGTCCAGAGTGATAAGCCTTTAATTGGTACAGTGGATATCGTTGGTTCATGTCTGTCATGTTTGATGTTATTAATGAGGCCGCTAGTTTTCGCAATTATTATTTTAACGTATTTTATATGTGGGGACCTTTTAAAGCCGACTAGAGGGTATTTGTTTTTATCATCGTTGAAAGCCGTTATGTGTCCTTTAATTGCTTAAATCCACTTTATAACTGTCGTTGATATTTTACTCAGCTTAGACTTTGAGATGAAGAACAGATCTAGAGATAAAAGCATTGTTCCTTACATTTTGTCAACTTTGAAGTTATTAGTGACTTCCTCTCGGAAATACACACAAAGAATTTGATTTAATCCACTATTTTCTTTGGGAAATTCCTATACCAATTTAGGAACATAAACATGATTGTATATTATCCGTTGGTTGATATAGTTAATTGAACAAGTAAAATAATACTTATCCACACTGTATCAGAATCCTTCCGGAATACAATTAGAAAATTCAAAGTACTTACTCTGCTGATACATATGTATGCTTTTTGACACTGAAATTTCTAAATTAAAATACGTTTCGCTACTAACTTTTTTTTATGTATGTTGCAAACGATTTCAAATAAACAATTTATTTTGCCTGCTACCAGAAACCAAGTCTATAATCGGAATTTGACAGCAAGAGTTAGTAGAAATACATCTGATAAAATTGTACAATAGGGTATGAAAAGTTCTATTTTTGATGAAATCTAATTTTTTTTCTTTTAGTTTTATGACTTTTTTTTAGTGCTTGTGCATAAATATCCGTTAAATGAAAAATTTAAAACGTTATCATCTTAATTTTCTTTCTTTTTTTCGCCTGATATAAGGAGTGTGTTGGTTGTTGTATGTCATATAATTAATGAAATTGAGAACATTTTTTTTTAATACAGTCGGTCATTATCAGACTGAATACGTTAGTTTAAAATCAGAATACGTGACTAATGGCTATGTAGTTAGTGCATTGATTGCTTCTAATCTAATGGAAAAGCAACAAAATAAAGAAAGAACGGACCTTAGGGAATGCAGGAAGAAATCTATCAATAGAGTAAATGAAAATAAACAGTTTTAACAGATTAGTTCTTAAAGAGGGGAAATAATTTTCTGCTGATATTCTGAAGTACAACATGTAATTGGCACAAATGGGTACCAAACGGTCAGACACATACAATTTCTTAGAACATATTCAAATGTTAAATGAATACATTTCGCTGGAATCATTTTCATAACAGCATGGACAACCGCAATATTTTTGTTGGTAAGAATTCCGAATGATTTACCTTGTACTTGTTTGAAATCAGATATCGATATCAGTGATTTTACGTTCACTTAGTCTGTCACAGGCCTTTCAATGGGAATCAAACCTAATAAAATAGTAAAGTACAGACAGGTTTTTACCCGTAAAGTATTGTTTAACAAAAATTTAGTTTAAAAGTCCCAAAGTTAATCTTTAAATCTGAATTACTAGGAAAGGAATGATTTTATTAGGTTTTGTTTTAGAAAAGAAATTTCAAGGGGGGACGGTAAAAATCCAGTTCGTCTTCAAACTACTATAAGATATGGCAAAAAGAAAAGACAAACAGGATAACAGTTCTCAAATACGACAGTGAAAACTAAAGAATCAGATTCAGACACTTTATTAAGAAAAAATAGAAGATTTCGAGAGGGAACAGCAACCAAATTCAAAAACACGAACAGATTACAACTTGACGAAAATAAAGACTCGCAGACAATACACAGTCCACAGAAAATCCATGGGTTAGCAACAGCAATAACTAAACTGAAAACTGAAAAACTAGTTTGAGTTTTTAAAACGATAAGCAGATTAGTTGCTCCCGTCCTAAAGTTATTGAGAAATATAAATACCTTGTTTCGAAATGGTTTTGTAAGTAGTAACTATATATGAAGAGTATCACTAAAACCCACCACCAAGGATTAGTTTAATCCTTAACAGGGGCATTTGTACACACCTTGACTAATTCTTATCAATGAAAATAAGTTTTAATAATTCTGTTAATTGTCCTGGAAAATTTGCTTTAGAAACAGTTGTGTAAAAGCTAGATGAATCAAATGTGCCTAAAACCAGGACTTTTATTGCTTGTACGTAACATAGCACATATTTTGGGTCATGAATCCTCTTCAACTTTGAAATTGTTTGGCTTTATAACTAATTTTGATCTGAGTGTCACTGATGAGTCTTATGAAGACGAAACGAGTGTCTGGCGTACTAAATTATAGGCTTGGTACTTTTGATAACTATTGAACAGCTGTTTACTACTGTTGCCTTTATTTGTTAAAGGGTTATTATTTTGAATTGCAAATGTTTAATATTGAATTGAAAATAGTAGTGAGGAAAATAAATAATCAAAACGACGCAAAACAAAGTTCAAGTCTTTGGCTGAGGCCTAGCTGGTCAATAGTTAACCTATAAAAAAAAAACTGAATGGAGGTATTTAATTGTGGATTTCGAAATCAGTTCCCAAATCATGACGTACAAAATGTATTATAAGCATGAAGGTTTATATTTAAATGGAGAAGCCTGTCCTGGTAGAAAGAACTATGAGGTTGTATACGCAAAAAGCGTTACTTTGATTGAAAATAGTATGTAAACATTAAATTTTGAAATTCTACTTATACTTCTACAGCACTCGTGAAAGAGAATATTTCATAAATACAAATATACGACCATGCTAATTTTTTGGATAGTATAAATGTAAACAGGATTAAAATCTCCCTTCTTTTTTTATATCAGATTCCCTTTCAAAATCTGGTCTTAAATGCAGATAAGACAAACACTAACCTCTGTTTTGATTGTTTTGGAAATATATTTTTTAGACAACAGGCAATTTTGATGATAAAAGTTTGCTTGTAATGTTACTTGTCATTTTGGTATCTAGTAGAGGTAACATGTCAAGGTGATTAGAAAGTGCATCATTTAGACTTGCAGATGCACGAGTGTAAATAAATGATTTTTTATTTTTACCGTGCACTTTATGGAATAACCGTTTCACAAATGATATCGGATATGTTCCTTACGTCGTAACTACAATCCCCTTCCCTTTCATGAATATGACCTACCGAATTAGACTATTTACCGGATTTGTAATCACTTAAGCAACACGACGGGTGCCACATGTGGAGCAGGATCTGCTTACCCTTCCGGAGCACCTGAGATCACCCCTAGTTTTTGGTGGGGTTCGTGTTGTTTATTCTTTAGTTTTCTATGTTGTGTCGTGTGTACTATTGTTTTTCTGTTTGTCTTTTTTATTTTTAGCCATGGCGTTGTCAGTTTGTTTTAGATTTATGAGTTTGACTGTCCCTTTGGTATCTTTCGTCCCTCTTTTAAGTACTTTATAGTGGAGCGGCGGAGAGGACAATTTCAGAAATTTAAATTACCTAAATACCTCATGGATTTTTAATAGCTCATTGGAAAGCTGAAATCGTGTACTTTTTGAAAATATGTGTCGTCAATATGAAAGCTGGTACCATTATGCCGAAAATCAAGGTCAAAGGTCATCACTTAAAATATTCATATTTTCTTCTCGAGAAACAATACCATTGATACTTTTCAAAATTAATAATCTAGTCAATAAATTAAATGAGTATTAATATGTATTAATATGTATCAATGTGTTAGTTCATACAAATTTGTTTTTTTTATTTGGACGTCAAAACAACGTTATATTTAACTTTTTGGAAGGTAGTCCGTGGTATACAAATTTTAAAGCCTAATAAAAACCAGTAGCATAATAACCTTGATATTTCACCTCGACAAATAGCATTTCTTGAACACTTTATGATAAAAGTTTTTAAAAGAGTATCCGAAATGCATAGTTTATAAATCAAACAATAAAAATTTGCAGCCGTGCTAAATTTTCAGTTTTCAAGGATTAGACATGTCACTGAGTTTTCCTTAAATGAACTTTCTCAATACAAGATAACTTTTGATATAATATAGTTATTGGAGTGGTAAACTACACAATGAGAGCAAGCATTTTGAAGAAATTATTCAAATATTAAGACATGAACGTTTTGATACTAGTATCTATGATGAGTTTAATTTCATAAAAAAATGAAACGTGGAAAAAAATATAGCAAACCAAAATAAAGCTATCAAATATTGTAACAAGAACTATTCTCATGATATTTTATCTGTATCATCAGCTTTGTCAGCGGATACTGACTGTACATTATTACAACTTCCTAAATTTTGGCAGAAACATAAATCAGTGCAGGGAAGACCCTGCTCCTTGCAAACACATGCTTCCTGGCATGCTTGCCCCTTACACGAACAAATAAGATCTTGTAGAAAGTCTGATGCCATTTGTCCCTCAAAGAAAACTGGCTCTAACTTGTCATTTTGTGCAGTTTTCCAACCAAAAGCACATGGGGAGCCATTATTCGGGTTGGCCAAATTTGCCGACACCCAAACTTTGCTTTGCCACATTGCACGCAGTACGTGTTGCTTAAGTACGGATTCACATGGCGGAAGCTTTACAAGACTTTTATCTTTATTGATAGCCAACTGATGTCTCAGCAAATTTAAATCGTTGTGATATTTCTTAAATTTGTACTTTGAGTCGTATAAAGCAGCAACAAACTCCCTAGCAGCAACTACCGCACTATCAACATCATCGTGTGTTAAGGCTACAAGATTACTGAAACGGCGTGGTTTTGTTCTCAGGAGGTTGAATACCGACTTTTTACCGATTCCAAAAAAAACTTGAAGTGGAATCACACCCACTCAGAGCATGAACGACCGGCAGAATACCGGTGACAACTGGGTCAATAGACGAAACAATGTCGTGAACTGGTATAAAACGTCTATTATCCTTCGAGCTACCTATTGAACCAGTTTGAATTCATAATTCTTTTGTATTTTTAAGCATTGGGTAGAAATGTACAGCCAGAACAAGAACATCAGTATCATCTGATTTTATAACAATTCTACCCTTGACGTCTTTCCCAACAAACATTCGATCCGCGTGAAAAGCATGAAAAATCATTCTGGTATGTGCTTCTTCATGGTTACACCGCAATGTCGGACAACTTATAACACTACTGTGTGTCATTTGTTCATTGGTTTTGGTGGAGCTACATGTACTCAAGTCGGCTTTTATCTCAAGCAATTCTAATTCTGCTTTGATGCTATTAGCTGCCTTAACAGCGTCACCAATGGAAATGTCGCTAGCAAATACAATACTAGATTTACCTTGTCCTTGTTGAGCAAAAAATACAATGGCATCCTTGTAGTGCTTCTCAAGTTTAGCCTTAAGCTTGGAGGAATTACAGTAGGTCTTACTTATTTTATCAGGTAAAAAAGACTGGTACATTGTCAAGAGTGATGACAATAGAAGAGACCTTTTGTCACAAATGAGGTCTCTGTCTATAATTTCAACCACTCTTTCAAATGCCAAATCATACGCTGATTTATCAGTTGATTTTGGTCTATATGCCAAGTATGAAATCTCGATAAAAAGCAGATATTTAGCCAAATATTTATCTTATAAGAAATTAACTGCAAAAAGTAAATCGAGTCGATTGTAGTATTATACGGCGGCTTTATTGTTGTGCCTTTAAAATACACATATACTGCACGTGCAAATAATGCTAGGTGAAAAACAATGATTTTCAGTGTTATTTCAACCATTTTCAGATGCATTGTGCTTTCCATATAGGACTTTTTGAAAATGCTCTTAAATTGTATGACGTTCAAGAATAACTATATTTACCAATTTCGTTCACAAATTATTTTTTAGAACGTGTTTGATATGAAATATGAGTACAGAATCAGCAGTGGGGTATACGATGCAAGTTGGGTACCGTCAGTTAAGGCTATTTTTAACGTCATTTGTACCACATTTGATTTTGACGACAAACATTTTTCAGAAGTTGAATAATCGATAGACATTTTAAGCCATTAAAATCCCATGAGATATTTAGGTAATTTAAACTCGTTAACTAAACGACTTTTTTAACATTCGCCGCTCCACTATTAGTAGTTAATCATAATTAAAATAATACATTTTTTTTAAACTGACAATTATAGTTATTTTATGTACTATGTATTCGTGCTCGAATGAACACCATTGTACACAGTAACATAAAAAAATATGATGTATGCGCGTATTGCTGTGTTTATATATTCAATATTCAGATGGATTGGTGATGTCCTGTCACTTTACATTTTCCAGAGAATGTTTCATCTTATAATTGAATAAAATTTGAAACTAATGATACTACTGAAACAAACACAAATAAAACCTTTGCTAGTCTATGTTTCGGACTTTAGTATGACGATCATTATCACTGAGCTAGTACACATTTTTTAGGTCAAGCTGAAGCACACCTCCGAGTCGAGATTTTCTCGCTGTATTGAAGGCCCTTGGTGGCCGTCTGCTGTGGGTTTTTTTCTTCGGTCGGGTTGTTGTCTCTTTGACACATTCCCAATTTCCATTCTCAATTCCAATAACTGATTGTTCAGGTCACCAAAGGTTGAGAAACGAACTGCAACGAGCAGAGTTGTCAAAATTATGTAAAAGTTCCGCCTTTTATTGAACTGATTCATATGACATTTGTTATCCATTCGTTTGATGTGTTAGAGCTTTTGGTTTTGCCATTTGGTTACGGACTTTCCGTTTCGAATTTTCCTCGGTGTTCGGTATTTTTGTTATTTTACTTTTACTCTATGGTAAAATGTTGATAGGAACCTATGAAAATAATAACATGTGACGAAAGCATTCGTAGAAATAGCAAATATTCTATTGTATGGAAAATATATTTTTTTACATCTTGTATGACATTGACATGTTTATTAAAAAAGGTCATTGACATTGATCATTAGATTTAACCATATTTTTTATTTTCTAACATTTGCTTAACAATTCAATTAAAGGAAACCAAAATCTGACATTCCGTTTGTTTTTTTGACAAGACTTTGAAACAATAATAGAATCTTACAAGCTTATTGCAATATCTACTACATATTCATTCACAAGTATTTGTCTCGAAACAACGAGTATCAGTCGTTTTGTTAAAAACTATCTCACTTATCTGTGAGAAAATCTAATTTGCTATAAATAATCTATTTCATCGAAATCATTTTTCAACTCAAAAGTTTCAAGGTAAAATCTGATTATTGGGAAAAATACAGTGTAGGGATCTTTTTAAAGGTACATCAGATGTAAAGTTTGTACTTCTATTTTCATTTCCTGGGATTGAAGAAAAAATAGAGACATATAATATAGCTGCCTATTTAATTTACAATATTCGCTTTTGTTATGTCAACCTAAGAATGGGCAAATTATTATTATTATTATTTACAGTGCTTATATAGCGCTTATCTAAATACACATTTACTCTAAGCGCTTTACAATGCATAAAAAACAATGAAACAAGTACATATAAACAAATTTAAAAATCAAATAAAAATAGAAAAATATATGAAAATTAAAACTTTATTCATCAAAAATGATTTAAAAAATATAAGCTAATTTTGAAAAAAAAGTATTAAAAGCAAATCAACAGGATTGCTTCAATTTAAAAAATTGACTAATAGATTTATGTCTAAAAATAAAAAGAGTAAAGGAAATAAAAAGGAAAAAGTAGGTATGAGAAATCTCTTAAAAAATAAATAAATTAAAAGGTGTTAAGGTAATAAAAATGCTATAAAAAGTTAGTATGATACATAAAAATATAAACTGAGATCGAATAAAAGTCTAAAACTGTCAGAGTATTAATTATGTGGAAAAGCCTGTCTGAATAAATAAGTTTTTATGTTTTTCTTGAAAGCATTCACAGATTCAGTGTTTCGCAATTCTTTCGGCAAGTCATTCCATAAAACGGCTGCCGCTCTATCAAACCGTCTCTCTCCGTATGTTTTTGTTCTTACTATTGGTTTGACTAGAAGCATGTTGTTTTCTGACCGAAGAGTTTTTGTTGGCTTGTAAATGTTAACTAGATCTTGAAGGTACACGGGCGCTTCTTGTTTCAGAGCTTTAAACACATAAAGCAACACTTTGTATTTGCATCGATATGCTACCGGCAGCCAATGAAGAGATTTTAAAATTGGACTAATGTAAATGAAAGTTAAATCAGTCAAAATCACCAAACATATCTAAAATAATCCGGCGAGTTTTCACGGAAATTATCATTTGACTTAAGATTGAGAAAGGAAATGGGGAATGTGTCAAAGCGACAACACCCTGATCATTGAGCAGACAACAGCCGAAGGCCACCAATGGGTCTTCAATGTAGCGAGAAACTCCCGCACCATAGGCTTCCTTCAGCTGGCCCCTTAAAAAATATGTATAATAGTACAGTGATAATGGACGTCATACTAAACTCCGAATTATACACAAGAAACTAAAATTAAAAATTATACAAGACTAACAATGGCCAGAGGCTTCTGACTTGGGACAGGCGCAAAACTGCGGCGGGGTTAAACATGTTTATGAGATCTCAACCCTCCCCCGATACCTCTAGCCAATGTAAAAAAGTAAACGCATAACGATACGCACATTAAAATTCAGTTCAAGAGAAGTCCGACTCCGATGTCAGAAGATGTAACAAAAGAAAATAAATAAAATGACAATAATACATAAATAACAACAGACTACTAGCAGTTAACTGACATGCCAGCTCCAGACCTCAATTAAACTGACTGAAAGATTATGTCTTCATCATATGAATATCAAGCACAATCCCTCCCGTCAGGGGTTTAGTATCATACTGTCATAAAATATATGAGAAGAACATAACCCGTGTCAGGCCAACAACTGTTTTTAAATGTATTTAGTTCCGATGCAAAGACCCTATAAGTGAATCAATATTTAAGCCAAAATATGCAGTCATCAATGACCTGACAACAGTATCGTAACTATATCCCTTCTTAAAAAGTCTGTTTAAAGGTTTTGTACGCTTTTGAGGTGAATAATGACACTTTTGCGCCTTGTAAAGAATATTACCATAAAATATTGGATGTGAAATACCTGAACGTATAAGATGTCTGCATTTTGAGTTTTAAAACGAATTATTTCCTTATAACGATGATAAAATTTAGTAAATGTTTTGACTAGTTTGTGATATCTAAAACCCTGGTGTAATAATTTTTCAGTAATACATAAATTTATCTCGATAAAATCTAATACGTTGTTACATACACGAGCGAATCGTACAAGTTGAGATATATAAACACCATAAGATGGTGACAAGGGAACGTCACCATCTAAAAATGGATAATTAACGATAGGAAATGAAAAATCATCTCTTTCATCATAAATTTTTGTATAAAGCTTCCCGTTAATGATATAGATATCAAGATCAAGGAAAGGGCAGTGGTAATTGTTAGTATTAGATTTATTTAAAGTTCAACAGGATAAATTTCTTTAGTATACATTCTGAAGTCGTCATTATTGAGAGCCAATATATCATCCAAATATCTTAAAAAATTGTTAAATTTTTGTATCAAATGTTGTTTCGATGGGTCTTTGCTAATTTTAGTCATAAATTGTAACTCATAACAATACAAAAACAGGTCCGCAATAAGTGGTGCACAGTTATTTCCCATTGGAATTCCAATAACTTGACGATAGACGGAATCTCCAAAGCGAACAAAAATGTTATCAAGTAAAAATGCAAGCGCATATATAGTATCAAAGCATGTCCAATTGACAGTTCTTGTTTATTGCTACTAAAAAATTACCCAAAAGAGTTTGAACATATTGTGTAGCTTCGGAAGCCAGTACATAGTTGAGCTTTCATTATATTTGGTTCTGCTTGTAAAGAAGTAGCTAAAAGTTTGTGTTTGTTACAGATATCATGCATGTAATTCTTATGAAAATGAAAAAATCAATGGGCTTTTAAAGTTCGAAAATCAAGGAGAAACTGCTAATTCCATGCATGGCAAAATTAAAGACGATGAAAAAACAAACAAGTATATTAAACACTACATACAACATATAATGACTGGAACATGAACCCTACCAAAACTTCAGTTGATCTCGAGTGATCCAGAAGGGTACAAAGATCATGCACACCTAGCAGTACCTTTCCATTTGAAGTAAGAACAAAATTGAAGATAAGTCTCTTTCGGTGATATCTAAATCGAGGAAGAAAAGGATCGGAATGTTATAGTAATAGCCTGAAACCATTTTAGCTTCTTGTGTACAATTTGGAAATTAGTATGGCGTTCATTATCACTAAACTAGTATATATTTGTTTAGGGGCCAGTTGAAGGACGCCTCCGGGTGCGGGAATTTCTCGCTACATTGTAGACCTGTTGGTGACCTTCTGCTGTTGTTTTTTTTCTATGGTCGGGTTGTTTTCTCTTGGGCACATTCCCCATTTCCATTCTCAATTTTATAAAATATTAATCGAATGATGCAATTTTGACATCAGTAAGCTACTGCCGCCTTAATTTATCTCAAATCAATCAAAATGTATATGTTGGATCGGTCTTCAATAAGGCCTAATCTCTTATTCCTCCCCTGAGAGTATATTCACGAACCGTTGATTAGATAATCTTGTTGTATGACTTCTTGTCTAGGACAGTTAGCTTAATGTTGTGTCTTTTGTACAACACAATTATTGAACAGTCATTAACCTTCTCATTGTAAGACTTGTCTTTTATATGGATGATGTATTGTTACATCAATTTGTTAATTATCTTCAAGTCAACACTTGGAAAAGTATTAAACCTTGAAGTCAGATCGATTTAACTTTGACAAACGTTAAAAGATTTCTTATGGTATTGTAAAGTTGACGTTATAAGAGAAGCACAGATATAAATAAATATAAATAAATAAAACATTGAATTGAAAAGTAAAATGTTCTTTTTTAGCGTTTGAAAACGTTTCATGATTAACGTATCAAGAATGTTTAATCTAAATGTTTTTGCAGTCAAAAATGTAAAACAAAAACTTTATACTAGTTACGAACCACTACTGGTCGACATGTTTGTGTACTTACATGAAGCAAAATTTAATCAGAACCTTTGTATTTATGATTCGGATAATAAACACCAAAAGTTTTCTATTTCAACACATAGATTTGCTTAACCAGATGTGGGACAATATTTTGATTTTATTAAAAATGATATTCAACTTCGAAACTTATTTTGATATTTGCATTCCAACTGTTTTGATTCAAACGCCCTTTGTGAATCTTCTGTGAGCAAAACGCATGAAATGGCGAATTTAACTACAGGACTTATATAACTGATGCCTTTGTCCTTCCTGTGCCATTCCTGGCAACCTTTTGCAGTGTCTAAATACAAATAGCATGTTTTATTCGGTGTCACCTTATTAGAAAATAAAGGCACTTGGATGTCAAAATTTGCACCTGATTCAGTTTCATTGGTATATTAATATAAAGATGTGGTATAATAAGAAAACTCTCCACCAGACCTGACATGATTTAACATACTTCTCAAAAATTGTCCGTTTATAAATTTATAAATTATTAATAAACTAAGGTTTCTACTCCCTCAGGCAAATTTGACTTTAGATGAATTTGGCTATTCATTTTAGATATTTTTGACATATAGCTCTTCAACGGTTTCTGTACTTATACATCGTCTGATTTCAAATGTTTGGCTTTGAGCGTTCCAGAAAAGCGCTTCAGACGCATGAAATTATTAAACGTGTTGTTTTCAATTATTAACCAATTAACACAATATACAGCGATTTAAATTATTGCAGGTGTCAACTGGAAAATAGTATTGGTCTGTAGTGTTATTCTTAACGAAGTATACCATCATCAGGATTTTTTTGTAAAAAATGCGGCAATATAATCTGAGTAATTGTTTTTAACTTACCAACATTAATATTGCAAAGGCTTTAAGTCTCTATGGACTCACATCATCCTTTATTTGACGCAATGGTTCGAGGGTTGTCTAAGATCAATAGAAATTCATAATTGCTAGTACAAAAATCCAAAATAGTACGTAATGCGGTGTCATATATGATTGTCTGGAAACATAACTACACTTGAATAAGCACAGGGATATTTATCAAATAGGCAAAATAAATCATGTTTAAAATGACATTGATCATTCCTACTAATGTTTAGTAAAACTTTACATAGTAGCTTTTTTTTTACAATATAATTCATTCACTTATTTTATTCACGCGTTACTGATGTTATTTACACAAAACGTGAGTCTGATTTGCATATTTTTAATCCTAGTATGTATGATGATTTTATTCACTACTGGTAAGACAAAATATATCAACTATTCCTTCAATACATAATGCAATTGTATCGTTAAAACAGTGAAAAAATAGACAACAGTGCCTGTATTTGGAATATAAATATAAAAAGATGTTGTATGAATGCCAATTAGACAACTCTCCATCAAAGTCAAAATTGATACATTATTCCTGCGCTTGTGTTTTGTCTATCATAATATCCTTGATAGAAGTCGCTGCTAACGAGAAATCTTAGGACACAAAGGCTTTCGAATGTTAAAATTAAAGTCATTAATGCCAGCGTGTTACGGTCATTATCACGAGTTGTTTGATTGTAATAAGATATATTAATCACATATGACATGTCTATCATGGAACTGCTAAAAAGAATTATAGTCGCTTAAGGGTTAAAAATGGTAAAGTTCAAGTCATCTTCTACAGCATTTTATGGAAGCCATCACAAATTGACTGCTATGGAATAATTGTACCACATATGACCACAGAAAAGTTATGATTTTCATATTTGCTATCCTTTCCTCTTTTCCTCAATTTTGACAGTATCGAAGACATTTTATTACAGTATGTGTACTTGCAATTGATAACATTACGGGTCTCATAAGTTGAGAAGGATCTACTTACACTTCCGAAACACATATAATAGACAACTTTACTTTTGTTGTGGCTTCATTATTTTCACTCTTGAGTTTTCATGTAGTATGTTGTTAACTGGCTTTTTTGTTTTTTGTCTTTCGTATTCTGCCCGAGCGTCGTCATAATCCATTCGACTTTTGATTCTACAATGTCTACACAATATTTTACACATCTTTTTTTTTTGTTAAAACTGATTGCAAAGAAAATAACTGAATTGAAATTGTGCTAAAAACAGTAACAAAAAAGTGCGACAGTCGACATTTTTAATGTTTGTCGATTTAAAAATGTCTGTCGATGTAATATATCCTATAGGATCGGATTAACAAACAGTCAGCTGAAATTTTCTCAAAATTCGCGATAGCATATTTGGGTATTCAATAAAACAATTTGCACCTATTTTTTACGAATGAAGTTTCATACTTTTAATTATCGTCATTATCAAAAAAAAGAGTTGAAACCTTAAATGATTGACACAATTTGTGTGATTTGGTGAATGAAAGATATCCTCAGACAAATAAAATGACTAGCTAATGTCATTAAAATCTAAAAGTAGCTTGTCCCAATTAAATCTGGTATTGTAAAAACAAATGAAGGCTTCTAAACAACCTGAATTATAAGATAATATGGTATTGTATAACATAATATAAAAGGTAGTTTCATAATCGTTTTAATGGAAAAGAAGTTATCAAATAATGCATTGCGGGCAATAAAAGAAAACGACAAATTATACCATCATCCCTCATTAACTATTACAGTGCTATGTTATAGATATTTCATATCTTTTGATAGTTTGTGGTGTTTCGTAAATTATACTTTAGCTTCTTTTTTTAAAGCCCCGGCTTTAACCTCACGAGACCCAAGGTCGAGTGAGGTTGCCGGGGACCTTCAACAAACACTTTGGTATAATTTAAGAAACACCACAAAACTATCCAAAAGATATGAATTATATGTTTACAAATTAGTGTTTTACAAGGATTTATTGTATTCCCTCTAGTATCATTTTACGATAATGATTTGTATGCAAATATAACATCCTTAATCGGTAAGTCCTAGAACTAGGTTTTTGCTTCGAGCATCTTAAGAACTCCCGAGTCCTACAATCAGGTTAGTACTGCATGTGATAAGATATGTAAATCCCCGATGGACTGAAATATAGACCGCGTGTTTTGTGGTATCAGTGTTATTTAAATGATACATTCTGATTTAAAGTTTCATCAACTATTGTAATAGCGGGAAAAGGAAGTAACAATTTCAACAATAACTAAACATCTGTTTTTGTCAAACGGTTGAATATATAAATGAAACGAATTACAAAAAACTACACTATTGATTTATTGAGACAAACAAAATAGATGCATTGGGTCATTAAATACATCAGATCTCAAGGTATTGGTTAAACAAATTCCCTGTATAACCGAAGTAATAACAGTTGATCCGGATAGATAAGTATATCGTTCTTTGTATGCAACACTTGTGATATTTCCAAGTGGTCAAAGATTTGGAAGAGCAACCTCAATTCTTAGATTTATTATGACACCGTCACTTGATAGCGATGAAACAAAGAGTAATACATTATAAATGCAATTTGATATTACTCTAGTTATATCATAATATCTCCTGGGCAATCTTTGAGACAGTGATTGTGCTTAAGTTTCTCCATTTTTTAAAGTCTTTGTTCTTTCAATAATTTGAAACTATATATTAATAATGTCTGTAAAACTGTGATGTTTTTAAACATTCATTTGTATTAATTGATAGATGTACGGAGCTGCGTGTTCATTTCGGAATTGATAGAGGCCCTGTGATGGCATATCAGGTCAAAGATACATAATTGGTCTCGCAGGTATTGAAGAAATTGTACTGTTAGTTATATTATGTTTTTAACCAAATTTAGTTTAAGCGTTGAAATATTTTCAATCATGACAGTATTCTCGACTTTATCACGAATGGGACTCCTTTGAAATATACCTATGTGTGTAGTAAAACAGACAAATTTGTCAAATAAAACAAAATTTATATTAAGAAACACGTCTGGGACATTAACTTTGAAAAAAAATATTCCAAGTACATTCTCAATGTTTATTTGTCACGAAACAATTTCCAGACTTATGTAATTGCATGGTATGGAGAAATTGTAGTGTCTGTTGTTTAAAGCTTTTCCTTATAAACAAATGTATCAATGTATTGATTACATCTTTCTTTTTTCTCAAGATTAATAATTATTAGTGTTCGTCAATTACAAGACATCCTGTTTTGTCAAACAGTTGAAAATTGAATTTGTATATCACACTTCAAATGAACTGTACTTAATCAGATGGAAGCAATGAAAGCTTAAAGGTCCTATCAAGTCATAGAACTATACAATTCAGTGACACAGGCGTCCTGTAAATTTAATTTTAACTTTAATTTGTAATTTATTTTTAACCAAATACTCAAAAAAACATTTCTCAGCAGCCAAATTGTACGTCTAATTATATTTACAAATTGCAAAAATGTAAAGGCAAAGACTACATGTATATGTATTGGAAAGATAACATGGATAAGATGTCTTGGAAGTCTCAAGATGAATTTTATACAAGTAAATGTAAGAAGAACTTTACACCTAAATGTAGACAATATTTAATCAACATATTTTTCCTTGTTAAAGCTTTTATCCTATTGCTAGCAAGTTTTTGGTATGATTGTCCTGTTTGTTTTATTTTAAAAAAAAACGTTTACTTATAAATGTAGATCATAGGTATATGTTTCCCGAGATAATTTTCTTTTATACTTTTCCAAAATGAAGATTTTCCTAATATGCTCTCCTAAAAAATATAATAAAAAGGATGGGTCACCGTACTATTTTTCAAGCTATGAGTCGTTGGAAATTGCATACAATTGCTTAGAATGATCATGAAAAAACACAGTTTTTTTGCATAAAAACAAATCTATGAGATAGAATTTTAAAGGATTTTGAAATAAATTGTGATAAGATAGGTTTTATAATATGTTTTAAGAAAATAAAGGAAGAAAAAAAGGTGTCACCGAACTTGTTTTTTTCTCCAAGTAAAGATAAAAAAGGAATCCTTATCAGTCCAGTATAACTTTTTTACCAAAAGAGTTATCTCCCGTTAAAAAGCCTAGTTGAAAAAAAATGATCCTTAGACACTAATGTTTGGTATTTGTTTAAACGTTTTGAATAATACAATAAATCAGCAAGTTTTCTTCATATAAATAAACAGTCTAATAAATAAAATTGCAAATCTATTTACACATTTACAGATTTGGGCAAATAACTAGACTGATTATGTACTGCGATAGTACAATCCAAGATGGCGGTAAACCATGAATCTACCTTAGGTATTTTTATTAAGATTGGTATATGATATCAATAGAAAGGCGGGGCACCGGCTTGTATACATTATACTTATAAATGTTATTTGAAGTTAAGCAATGTATGACTTATCCATGAGTGCTTGCAAATACATGTGAAGGTGCTGTCGACATATTTGTTCGCAAAAAAAGTATATATTCAGGAAAGGCGTTTAAAGATGACACGGGCTGCTATCAATAATTCATTGAATTGGCGTATGCAAAACTCGGATTCCATTCCAAGATTTGGCTATATTTTATCCTGTGAAACTTTTCATATTAAATAGATTAAAGATGTCCAATATTTTGACTTAGAGCATCACTGAAGACACATTTATTGTCAAATATGCGTCGTGTGCAGTAAAATTGGTGCTGTTCCTGTTAGATTTATTAAATTCATCTTTTAAAATAACTCTATCGTTTATAAAAGTCAAAATTGTAAGTGTTTTATCACAAACTGTTCCAATCTAGATAACATTATCCGGTTTTAGTTTTGTTGCAAACTTATGTATTATGAGAATTCAAACATATTGAAGTCATTGCCTTCAAAAGAGCATTTGCTGTCAAATTCAGCTTTGTCGATTTTAATCAAATTCTCATATTTGATTTATAACATACTAAATCGTATATCCAAATTATTACAATCAGTCTGAAATAAACAGTTAACAATGCTTGTACTTGATAACATATCAGAATTTCGTGCGTATTTATGTCTCGACGCCATCTAATTAACTATTGGAATGACCTTTGAAAATTGCCGACGGTCACATAACCCGATATAAACATAAAAATTAATATTAATTGATGTCATGGTATTGGTTAAAAAAACTATGTTCATTATCGTTTTACCTGCATAAGTATAGTTTTTTTGTGGATCGAATTAGTCAATGAAGTGGTTAACCTTTGTTTTACTTTCAATGTTAGCATTCATTTCCTTTTAATGTCTGGACACGACTGATTCGTGTACAACCAATCTCTTGCTAAAACGTTTAATAATAAAAAACTGAAATCCGAGGAAAACTTAAAAAGGAAAGGTTCGAATCAAATTGCACAATCAAAAGCCCAAAGACATCAAACGAATTGATTACAACGGTCCTGACTTGGTACATGCATTTTCTTATGTAGAAAATGGTGGAATATAATAGGTTATATTGAATGTAACATGCATACGGGGTACTAGTCAAGGAGGTCGAATTATTCACTTGCAAGTTAATAACTAATCAGTGATGTTTTGGGCTTATTTTGACAAAATTGAACCAAATTGTCTGATAAAAGCGAATTTTTATTTCATTATTTTACTATTATTAATGATTGAACAAACAAAAAATCATATTCTTTTTTTTCACATCTCTTGGCCAATGCCCAATTAAAATGAAAGTTTGTTTTTAAATGGAGAACTTTAAATGTCCGGAAAATAGAAGTGCAAAAATATAGAGTACAAGTAAGTAAACGTTATGCATTGTTAACTATTGATAATTATTCATTGGACTCATGATCTTATAATTTCTTATAAACTGTATGTAATGGTAACTAAAATTTCCGTTTTATTAATATTAAATTTATAGGGTGTCACACATAGACAATTCTGTGCAGCTTGCTAAATGTGCTGATAAAATTACAAATCATAGTGACATCGTGAATGGATTTGTGCATCTAATTACTATGAACTCGACGTTTAAATATACAACAGATACCTTTGAATGATGTGTACTACTAAAACGAATTCGCTTAAATTTGTTGCAAGCTCAACCGTAAACATTGTGCATTACAACAGTTTAAATCTCTTTAAGGATTTTTGTGGCCAAAACCTTTGACACTCTCAAACCTAAATTTTAATGTGATAGTTCTCTATTTTTGTGTACAAATATTTGCTTTATGAAACTTATATTCATTGTGGTCATTATCTACATGTATATAATTAAAGAATTGAAAAGTTAGAAAGAACTTTAAAAAAAAATATAAAGTTCATTAGCACGTAAGTTCAGAAAAAAATAGGATTCCTTAAAAAAAAAAGAGTTCTACTTTTAAATCTTAACTGTTATGTGTTTGTTGTATTCCAAGGAAAATTTCATGTTTTAAATGAAGTAACGAACAAAAGCATCAAAACCAATTCCTTTGTCTTGCTACAATATCCCTGACTGAGAGATTACCTTTATAAGTAAGGTATTGAAAATTAAGGAAGAACTTAAAACAAATAAAGATCATTAAATGAGGATAGTTACCTTAAAAAAGAGTTACTTTTAAATTTTAACTTTTGATGTGTGTTTGTTGTATACCAAGGTAAACATGTTTTGTAAAATTAAGTAACCAACGAAAGCATCAAAACTATTTCCTTATGTCTTGCTACAATACCCCTGAAGGATATAATGATTTCCTGTGATAGGGTGACAAGCATAGTTTGAAGCTGTTACAAAATTTAAGGTAATAGTTGCATTAAGGGGTAATATCACTGAATTTATAAAAATGTGCATGCTACCAGAGCATAAGGAACTGAAGCTATATTTGAAGAACAAAAAAACTCAGGGAAAGGAATGTAATTTTAAAATGTAACATACTCTTTTAAAATGAATTGCTTTGATATTTGCTAAGGGAAATCGAAGAATCAACTATCAAGACTACATAGTCATCTAAGGTGGAAGTTACGTGGTGAAATTTAGATACAAAACATTTTTAAAGACAAAACAAATACTCAGATTGGTTAAGATGAAAATAAATAGTAACCTATACCATAAAATCATTGTTTTGAATGTATCATAAAGCATAATTTCAGTGTGACTCCTAACGTATGACTAAGGTTTCAGGGAACATACATTTGTTGTTGCAGATTCCTTCTGCTCTACACAAATTGACTCATCATAGATACCAGGATTAAAATTTTATATTACCCCAGACACGCATTTCGTCTACAAAAGACTTATCCGTGACGCTCGAATCAAAAAATGTTTAAAAGGCCAAATAAAGTACGAAGTTGAACAGCAGTGAGGACCACAAATTCCTAAAATATTTAGCCAAATATAGCTAACATATTTTGCAATTATTTTAGTAAAATTTATAACAACACGATACAGGTTTTTGTCAGTATATCCTATTTGATATAAAATTTGAAAATTGTTCTTATTGCGTTTAATATCCATATATCTATCTAAAACAAAGTGCGATTTGTCTTTAATATTGTGTGCAACCTTTGTTTATTACTAAGACTTTGTGCACTCTGCATTATACCAAAGGCAAGATAATATTTTCCCTTAGCCCTAGCGGAACTTGGAATAATTTACTACGCTAGGATGACAAGCGCGTGTGTAAGTGTAGAAGATAAGTAAGAATAAAGCTATGAAACGCCATGTAAATCTATATTTTTTTAATCAAAAATACTGTCCTTATATTTTTTTTCTTTAATTCTGTAAAGGTTTGTAAAAAAAGTCGACTATTCAAAGTCTATATCTAGAAAAAGGCCAATCTATTTAAAAAAAACCTCTAATTTCGATATCGTCATATATATATTCAAGCATGCGAGTCAATATGGATCAAAACTTTAATTAGATTGGAAAAAAGCTATCATTTTGCAAAATTTAGTTTAAATTCGAACGCCATTGATGAGTCTTTTTTTTTTAAGAAAAGATTGTATAATACGTACTGACCTAGTTTTTACGTCATTATCTTCTCCCTAAATTTTCTAACTACGTAGAAACAAAAGAGTAATAATGAAATAAGGTGATGTATGTTTACCGTTCATTGCATTAAATCTTCTTTATACAGTTTAATCCATTCGTATAGATTTTTAATAAACTAAAACGCTAGCCGTTCCTACAGAATGTTATAATTATTACCTCCACATTATTAATGACCACGACACTTCGGCTAATGACGCAATACATAAATTGTTCATTTAATTTTACTGATTTTACTCTATGTCTATTCCTTTCGGGATTTTAAGTTGAAAGGTGATAATTTCATCGTGGAAAGTTGATGGAGCAGGCTATTAAGTACGTTTGTTATTATTGTCAGTAGCTACATTAATGTAAATGAAAATAACACTTAGAATGTTTTGGCGTTTGACGCGCTTGTCATGTTTTATCTTCATCAGAAAAGCTAACACCCAACACAAAAAAGCAAGATGTATAAATGCCTAAATGCGTGAGTAGCAAAGTGGGCCAACAGGTAGTTGAAACCTAAATTTGTAATAAATCATAATTTAGGAATTTAAGAAAAGTGAGCCATAAATCATGTCGGGACCAAAACACTTTACCCTCAACCTTAACGTTTAATCCATAGCATATTATTCCATTATGTATAAACAACTTGTTACAAAAGAAGCTAGATGATCAAAACAGGTCCTTCAAAAAAAAATGATTCTAAGGCCAACTTTACATGATTGATTCTGAACCTTTGTTCCTTAATAACTTCTTAATTTATCTTCGGAGAATTTGAGACAAAATATGATATCAGTCATGCCTGAAACGACACACTGAGCTTATGATATCCTCGGGGAGAGTCAATAGCAGAGATATCGAAACAGTGTAAGTAAGTGAAAAGAAAACTATAAATTTCGCTATTTCTGTCATAAATGGAGCTTGCTGTTTTTACAGAGCTTTTTATATTGGTAATCATACTATGAACCTTTATTACTTTGCATTCATTTAGGTTTGACATTTGTCAAGAACATAGATTTCACTTTCTGTCACCACTCGCTTCGAATGCAAACCAATGCATTAAGTTAATCCTTTACTTTCCATAGCAACCCGATGTCTTCTACGGCTTCATCCACAAATCGACAACGCAGATTCTAAAGGAAAGTAGGAATGTCTTGTATGGAGAGGAAACAGAAATACCTGCTGTTCTAAATAACGTATTGACACTATTAAACAGAATGGATACAAGACTATCCTCGATCGAAAAAAATACAGGAAAAAACACAACAACCTTAAGTCAAATGAACGATAAATTTAATTCCCTTTCCGCAAGAGTAATCGACGCAGAAAAGGATATAGTAGATGTCAAATCGAGAGTGACTCAACTAGAAGCAACTTCACATGGTACAGGAAATCTTTTCGATGAAATTAAGACAAAGACAGACAAATTAGCCTCAGATGTTGAACAGTTACAGAGGGAGAGGACTGATTTTGAAAACGGACAAGAGAACATGAAAGAGAAAATAGACAATTTAGAGGAAGATAAGTGTATGTTGAACGACAAACTGATTGATATGCAATGCCGTTCGATGAAGTACAATCTTATATTCTCCGGGATTGAGGAACATCGAGATGAAGACTGTGAAGACAAACTCCGCCGATTCATATATCAGGACATGAGAATTGAACATAGACTAGAATTTGGCAATGTTCATCGTTTTGGGAAGAGTTACCGGAACAAACCGAGACCAATCATAGCACGATTTTTGTACTTTTTCGATTTAGAAATGGTAAAACGTGCCGGGAAAAACCTTAAAGGTACACACTATGGAGTGAACCAGCAATTTCCAGCTGAAATTGAAGAAAAAAGACGGAAACTTTATCCGATTATGAAGGCCGAACGAAAAAACAACTCAAAAGTTGTTCTCATCCGTGACAAACTATATGTTAATGATGAGTTAGTGACAGTTTCCAACGACGAAGCGCCTCGTGAAGAGCCCCACCAGACACCTATCAGACCGAAGAAACGATCGAGAGTGAGTTCTACTCCAGACAGAGATGGACATAGTTAGGTCAACCTTGGAAGAGAAAATAACATTCCAGCTCAATCAACTTTTAACAATACAAATAATCATGTGATTAATAAAACTATTTTAAAAATACTTACATTAAATGTGTGTGGTTTAAGTAGACGTGTTCAATATCCTGAGTTTTTAGATCTTATTAATAATTATGATATTCTTTGTTTTGTAGAGTCAAAAACAGATGATTTAGACGAAATTGATATACCAAATTTTGAAATTAAGATGAAAAATAGATTTACTTTACGAAGGGTAAAATCTGGGGGAATAGTATTATGTTTTAGGACACATTTAGCAGATAAGATAAATATGATTGATACAGATAGTAAATATATCATGTGGTTCACAGTTGATAAAGAAATATTTCGTCTAAATCAAAATGTCTTGTTTGGAATTGTCTACATTCCTCCTGAAAACTCAGCGTATTGTATTGGGGACCCCTATAACGAAATGGAAAATGAGTTTTTGAACTTTTGTTCACATTATAATTACATTTGTCTTATGGGAGATTTCAATTCTAGAACTAGTAGAGATCCAGATTTTATTGATCTTGAATACGATGAATTCTCGGGGATGTTAGACATTGAAAATACCTGTATTAATACATTACATAATTTATGTTTACCCATCCAGAGAAAAAGTATGGATGTTAAAAAGAACAATTTCGGTAACTATTTATTAGATTTTTGTAAATACAACAATATGCTTATAGTTAATGGAAGAATTGGTGACAACAGTGGACACTTTACTTGTAAAAATGCTAGCGTTGTTGATTATAATATATGTTCCCCATGTTTTCTCAAACTTATAGAAAATTTCTCTATATTAGAAACGAATACTTTATTTTCGGATATACATAATCCGTTATCATTAACTGTTAAAGCCGAAGTAGTTATAAATAAAGTGGTTGTAGATGAACCATCGCATGAAAAGATTAAAGACTGGGAGAGTACTAAAACTGTAGACTTTATTGATAATATAGACGGAGAAAAAGTAAACGAAATACTGACTCAACTAGTAAATATGGTTGACAATGCAACAATAAATGAAACAACCATAAATACCGCAGTTGAGAGTATAAGTAATTTACTAACCGATGCAGCTAAGAGTACTTTTGGCACATATACCCAGCAAAAACTTAATCCAAATTTACAAAAATATAAGAAGGCATCAAAACCGTGGTTTGATGATGATTGTAAAGAAGCCAGGAAAAAATATAAATCATCAAAAAGAAAGTTGAGAAGAAATCGATCTCAACTTCAGGAGGCCGAAACTAAATCTTTAGAGAAAAAATATAAGAGGACTATGGATAAAAGTATGAGAAAACATAGGAAAAAAATTAGAAATAAAATAAATAATTTGAAATCCACTAACCCAAAAGAATATTGGAAAATTTTGAATAGTGGAAAAAAACAGAAAAGCCCTAATATACCTATGAACATATTGTTAGATTATTTTAAAACATTAAATGCTGGTAGCGCAAATGAAGATGGTGAAAATGTAAACAACCAAAACGATATAGATAAATTAAACATGTCATTAAATGTACCCATAACTGTAGATGAAATTGAAAAAGCAGTTAAAACTTTGAAAAATAATAAAGCCTCTGGTGACGATATTATTATAAATGAGTATTTAAAGCATTCATTTCATATTTTATCTAGTATATTAGTAAAGCTGTTTAATATTATATTTGACAGTGGCATTATTCCCGAGATTTGGTTATTGGGAAATATTATACCAGTATATAAAAACAAGGGTGACAAATTGGATCCCAAAAACTTTAGGCCTATCACTATTATTAGCTGCTTTGGCAAATTATTTACCTCTGTTTTGAACACAAGATTAAACAAATTTTCTGATGATTATCAGATTATTTGTGAAAATCAGTCAGGGTTTAGGAATGGATACAGTACTACAGATAACTTATTTGTTATTTACATGTTATTTAGTTTAATGAAAAGTAAAAAGAAAAACATGTATTGTGCCTTTATAGACTTTGCTAAAGCATTTGATAGTGTATGGAGAAATGGATTGTTTCAGAAATTGCTTGAAAACGAAATTAACGGTAAAATTTATAACGTTATATTCAATATGTATAGTAGTATTAAATCAAGAATTGTATATAATGGACAATCATCAGATTATTTCCCTTGTAATATTGGTGTAAGACAAGGAGAAAATCTCTCGCCTTTTTTATTCTCCTTATATTTGAATGATTTGGAATCTTTTTTACAAATACATGATGTTATGGGACTTAGTAGTATATCTGAAGAAATTGAGAATGAGATGAATACTTATATTAAACTGTTTGCTTTATTATATGCAGATGATACAGTTCTATTTGCTGAATCAGCTGAATCTCTTCAATCTCAACTTAATACATTTAGTGAATATTGTAAACTTTGGAAACTTAGTGTAAATCCTAGTAAAACGAAAATTATTATTTTTTCTGGTGGACGTTTATCTCACAATCCTCTTTTTTATTTTGATAATATCGAATTAGATGTTGTCAAAGAAATACCATATTTGGGATTGACTTTTTCAAGGACAGGTAGCTTTGCGAATACTAAAAAGATATTAGTTACTAAGGCATACCGTGCCATGTACGATGTACTTAAGAAGGGGAGAGTTCATAACCTTTCGGTGAGATGTCAGTATGATTTGTTCGATAAGATAGTGAAGCCGATCTTACTTTATGGGTGTGAAATTTGGGGGTTCAGTAATATGGATATTATAGAGAGAGTACATTTGAAATTTTGCAAGATACTACTGAACTTGAAAAAGTCAACTCCAAACTTTATGGTATATGGTGAACTTGGTGTGTATCCCATGGTAGTCTATGTTAAACTACGTATGGTAAATTATTGGTGTAGAATTGTCCACGGCAAAGAAAATAAGTTGTCACACATTTTGTATAACTTTATGTTTTTAAAATATTCACAGAATAATTGTAAGTCTGAATGGGTTATGTTTATAAAAAATATTCTCGATACATGTGGTTATAGTAATATCTGGTTAGCACAAACTGGCTTTAGCACAAAATGGCTAAGTAATAGTTTAAAACAGAAACTATTTGATCAATTTCAACAGAACTGGCGTTCAGATATATGTAATTCGTCAAAAGGTTTATCATATCGATTATATAAGGATAAGTTTGAATTCGAAAAATATTTAGATATATTACCAGATAGAGATAGGGTCACATTTTGTAGATTTAGAACTGGTAATCATAGATTACCAATTGAAACTGGAAGATGGATAGGTTTAGATAGAGAAATGAGATATTGTAATGTATGTCAATGTCAAGAATTAGGTGATGAATTTCACTTTCTTTTGAATTGTAGATCCTTAGACGACTCAAGAAAACTGTTTTTGGATAACTGTTATTGTAACAGAGTAAATATAATTAAATTTTGTAAATTATTCCAAACAACACATAGAAATAAGTTAAAAAATATATGCAAATTTATAAAGGTTATAAATTCAGTAGCAGGTCTTCTTGGTTAGCCTTTGTCTATTTGTTTTTCTATTATAATAACTTCTTGTATATATATATATATTTATATAAATAGTAATTGTAACATTCCTATCTTGTCATGTGCACAATTTATTTTGTATACTATGTATTATTATTTCATTCTTTGTACCAATGTGTATACAGTGGTTTTAAAGAATAAAATTGTCTTGTCTTGTCTCCAAACTTCATTGATGTCTTTTAAAAACATAAGCATCTAGCATCTTATTTGAATAGCATCATATGTTTCGATAAAGAAGAGTGCATCATTAATTAGAAAGTGTACTACTTGGCCCTTGCACTGTCTTCTTCATTAAGATCTTAACATGAAGCATGCAAAAAAATTTCTAAATGTTGTCCATTTTCTGGTAACTATGAATTTGTTCAAAAAGGGGTACATTAAAACAAACGGAATATAAAGATAGCAAACCAACTTTCTTTCAAAATCCAAAAGGTCCGGGTATACAACATGACATTTTAAAGGGGAAATAATCGACCAGTGTAAAGTGAGGAGTATCGACAAGATCTTTGCATTACCCGCCACTCGGTTACAAAGTCACAAGCAGTTGCTAGTAAAACACCACACATTTACCCTCCTACTTTTGCTTAATTTCATTACAAATGATGACAGATTGTATAAAAAGATAAATCGAATCGATAATATAAATGCATTATATAAACAGGTTTGTAGGTATAATGGATTAACAAAATGTCCATGCAATAACATAAATAAAAAATAGGTATTTGGAAAGCACATAATAGATTAAACAAAATCACCAGTACAAACAAGCATAATAATAATACTAGCAATAGAACTATCATATGAAAACAAATGTCCACAGTTATTTATAGCAAATTAGTAGCACTTAATCGGCTGATATCAAATCATGACATCCTACACTCATAAGATTTCATATAGCCACGTCATAAATAGTAGAGGAACACTTAATCTTTTACAGTGCTTAGAGAAAACCTATACGGAATTTCGTTAATAAACATTAATCGGAACCTTTTAGTCTTGCTTCAAAATAAAATTAGAGAATTAAAAACAAATATCAGAAGCAATGATGAACATGCAGAAAAGACGTAACATAATACAGTTAAAAATAGTATGTGTCAATTTCCATTACCCAGAAAAAAACAAATATAAAGAGATAACACGCATAACGCTACGATTAAGGTAAGCGGAAGAATAACTCATAATTAAACCGGTTGTGACCAGTCACCAAAGTGTTTGTTATACTACTCCGTTAGTGGATCCCAAAAGGGATACAAATAAACAGTTTAATCAAATTTTGATTTAACAAAATAATTGAAAAGTGCATATGCTTATAACCAATAGAAGCAATTTTAGTACGCGACTTTTTCCTGAAGTTCCTAAATTGATCTCTATATAGCATTCCGGTCGTATCAAGAACGATTTCTAACCAAATGTTGTTGCTATTAATGAAATCAATAGCAACAAAATGGTATATCAAATAAAAATAAGATGAGGTATGTTTCCAAATTCGGTAATTTTCCGTCAGAGATAACATGATGTAGAAATTACCAACTATAGGTCACCGTATCGTATTTAACCACTATAGGGCTACTTGTTCTGATCTGTTACATTTATAAAAAGCTAAGTAATCAACAGGACGCAAGTACAAATAATTAGGTATGTGACTCTATAACTGATATTTGTGTTAGTTTCACGTAGAAAATTATTCAAGAATTGGTTTTATAATGATGACAATTAGAAACAGTGTAAATATCACCCAGATGTTTCGTGTATCGAAGTCTGGTTAATTACGCCAAAATAGATCACACAGTAGCACTTAAGTTAATGAAATGAACGACTGTTCTTTTACTGGGAAATAATCAACCGAGCTTCTAAAATTTATCAGTTTACTTTCTAAAATTCAAATATATATGTTAGACTCAGATCAACGTCCGACCTCTAATCGACCTCCATTCCTCAAATCGACGTCCGTTCCTCAAATCGAAAAATGAAACGTAAACGCAAAAAATTGGCATTATATTTTATGTTGTGCTGTTACACCGCTGTTTTAGATTAAATGCGGTGCTCACTCACATGTTTAACCCTGACATATTCTGTTCGGGGCTGTAGAGCAGTGGTTTTCGATGGTTTATGTCTGTCATATTTGTATTTCAGATTTTTTTTAAATAAAGAAGACCGTGTATTTTTTAGTTTGAATTGTTTACATTATTTATGTCCTTTTTTGTAGCCTTTGTGGAATGGATTTTTTTTTATCATTGTTGAAAGCCGTTTGGTGTATAATTGCTCGTGTCCATTTTGTTTGAACTCTAGTGTATCGTTGTCCCTCTGGAAATCATACCAATCTCTAAAATTAAAAAATTGATATCACCACCTGTTTACCTACTTAGTCTATGTAATTATGTTTTTAAAAAAATACCCTTTTAAAATGAATTGCTTTGATATTTACTAAGGGAAATCAACGAATCAATTATCAAAACTACAAAGACATCTTAGATGGAAGTTACGTGGTGAAATTTAGATACAAAACAAATTTTTTTAAGACAAAACAAATACCTAGATTGGTTAAGATGAAAATAAATAGTAACCTATACCATAAAATCATTGTTTTGTATGTATCATAAAGCATAATTTCAGTGTGACTCCTAACGTATGACTTTCCTTTTTTTGGTTACTGAAAAAAATACTAACAAATTATTCATTACCCTATGTAATGTTATTGTGCATTATATTTTAGCCTTCTCACACCAACATATATGTTTTTATATAATATACTGTTATATGTTGTTTATTGTTTATTGTCTTTTGTTCTTGTTTTGTGCCTAAAATGCATATACATTCTCTAATATCTGTTTTGTGTTTGTATGAATTATTTACAATGGAAAACCAACTTTGCCAAATTTATTTAATGTTGTATCTTAAGAAAAATTCCAAATTTCAAGAACTTTCTATTTTTTATTTTTAGTTTTTTTTTCTCTCGTTTTTTTTTTTTTTTTGTTGTTTTGCATTTGTGTTTTAATTATTTATTATTTTCTCTTCTCTTCTCACATTCTCTCTGAAATAAAATTCTCACTTTATTGATCAATATTGAAAAAATGGATACACAATAATATACTGTATATATATTTTATAATTTTGAGTACTAACAATTACTAACAATTTTTCTAAATATACAATCTGTTTAACGAGGCCGGGATAAGGTACCGGTACTTTCTGTATCAAACTAACAAATGTGAAAGTTTTCAATAAAGTATGTATAATTTTTAAAAAAAAACAAAAAAAAACAAACATTACTCATGGCACATACTGCTAAGGTATATATTGAAAATGTGTCTATTGCAGCTTTTATGACAGGCAATAACAATGATACGGTCGTTTAACGGTGGATAACATTTTGCATTTAAGAACCTTTTATGACCAAGCTTATATACCCTATGCCATAGCTTTTAATTATATTTTATTCGTAAGATATGATTCTTTTAGGTTATAATTTCAATTATTATAGTAACCTGTGTAACTACAATTAGTTAAGGTTTCAGGGAACATACACTTGTTGTTGCAGATTCCTTCTGCTCTACACAAGTTGTCTCATCATAGATACCAGGATTAAAATTTTATATTACCCCAGACACGCATTTCGTCTACAAATGAATCATCAGTGACGCTCGAATCAAACAATGTTTAAAAGGTCAAATAAAGTACGAAGTTAAAGAGCATTGAGGATCAAAAATTCCTAAAATGTTTTGCCAAATACAGCTAACATATTTTGCAATTATTTTAGTAAAATTTATTACAACACGATACAGGTTTTTGTCAGTATATCCTATTTGATGTAAAATTTGAAAATTGTTCTTATTGCGTTTAATATCCAAATATCTATCTAAACCAAAGTGCGATTTGTCTTTAATATTGTGTGCAACCTTTGTTTATTACTAAGACTGTGTGCACTCTGCATTATACCAAAGGCAAGATAATATTGTCCCTTAGTCCTAGCGGAACTTGGAAGAATATCCTACGCTAGGATGAGACACATGTGTGTATGTGGAGAATATAAGTAAAATTTAAGCTATGAAAAGCCACGTAAATCTGTATTTTTGTAATCAAAAATACTGTCCTTATATTTTTTTATAAGTTTGTAAAAAAAGTCGACTTTCCAAAGTCTGTATCTAGAAAAAGGCCAATCTATTTTTTTAAAAAAGACCTCTAATTTCGTAATCGTCATATATATATTCAAGCATGCTAGTCGATATGGATCAAAATTTTAATTAGATTGGAAAAAAAGATATCATTTTCCCCTCATGAGGAATTAATTGTTTTTTGCAAAATTTAGATTAAATTCGAACGCCATTGATGAGTCTTTTTTTAAAGAAACGCACATTTCCGTACTCTTATACTTATGTCGTTGTAAAGATTGTATAATACGTACTGACCTAGTTCTTACGTCATTATCTTCTCCCTAAATTATGTAGAAACAAAAGAGTATCAATTAAATAAGGTGATGTATGTTTACCGTTCATTGCATTGAATCTTCTTCATACAGTTTAATCCATTCGTATAGATTTTCAATAAACTGAAAAGTTAGCCGTTCCTACAGAATGTTATAATTATAACCTTCACATTATCAATGACCACGACACTTCGGCTAATGACACAATACATAAATTATTCATTTAAAGTTACTGATTTTACTCTATGTCTATTCCTTTCGGGTATTTAAGTTGAAAGGTGATAATTTCATCGTGGAAAGTTTATGGTGCAGGCTAGTAGGTACGTTTGTTATTATTGTCAGTAGCTACATTAATGTGAATGAAAATAACACTTAGAATTTGTTGGCGTTTGACGCGCTTGTCATGTTTTATCTTCATCAGAAAAGCTAACACCCAACACAAAAAAAGCAAGATGTATAAATGCCTAAATGCGTGAGTAGCAAAGTGGACCAACAGGTAGTTGTAACCTAAATTTGTAATAAATAATAATTGAGGAATTCAAGAAAAATGAGCCATAAATCATGTCGGGACCAAAACACTTTACCTTCAACCTAAACGTTTAATCCATAACATATTATTCCATCATGCATGTATAAACAATTAGTTACAAAAGAAGCTAGATGACCAAAACATGTCCTTCAAAGAATAACAAAACTGATCTAAGGCCAACTTTACATGATTGAATTTGAACCTTTGTTCCTTAATAACTTCTTAATTTATCTCTGGAGAATTTTTTAAAAAAGTATGACATGAGTCATGCCTGAACCGAAACACTGAGCTTATGATATCCTCGGGGAGAGTCAATCAGCAGAGATATCGAACCATTGCAAGTAAATGAAAAGAAAACTATAAATTTAGCTATTTCTTTTATAAATGGAGCTTGATGTTTTTACAGAGCTTCTTATAATGTAAATCGTAAAACGAACCTTTATTACTTTGCATTTATTTAGGTTGAGCATTTGTCAAGAAAATAGGTTTTACTTTCTGTCACCACTCGCTTCGAATGCAACGCAGTGCATGAAGTGAATCCTATGCTTTCCATGACAACCTGATGTCTTCTACGGCTTCATCCAAACTTCATTTAATTGCTGAAAACATAAGCATATAACATCTTATTTGGATATCATCAAATGCTTCGATAAAGGTATATACAAGAAGAGTGCATCATTAATTTGAAAGTGTACTACTTGGGTTATGTGCCGACTTCTACAATAATATCTTGACATAAACATGCAAAAACATTATCTAAATGTTGTCTAATTTCAGGTAGCTATGAATTGGTTCAAAAAGGGATACATGAAAACACACGGAATATGAAGATAGCAAACCAACTTTCTTTCATAATCCAAAAGGTCCGGATGTGACATATAAAATTTTGAAGGGAAAATAATCGACCAGTGTAAAATTAGGTGTGCCGACAAGATCATGCATCACCCGTCACTCGGTTACAAAGTCACAAGCAGGTTTTAGTAAAACACCACACATTTACCTTCCTACTTTTGCTTGATATCATTACAAATGATGACAGACTGTATAACGAGATAAGTCGAATCGATAATATAAATGCATTTAACAGAAATTGAAAGTCCACAATCATTTAAAATCTCACGCATTTTTCTTTAGTTTTAATAAAAAATTTCCAAACAAAAATATATGTTAAAATAAATTTATTTAAGACAAATGCAGTGATGAATTTAAGGATGTTTAATAAATCCTTTCATAGACATAGGAATATGTGGTATGATTGCCAATGAGACAACTCTCCATCCAAATAACAATTTATAAAAGTAAACCATGCCATTATAGGTCAAGGTTCGGCCTTCAACACGGAGCCTTGGCTCACACCGAACAAGCTTTAAAGGGCCCCTAAAATCACTAGTGTAAAACCATTCAAACGGGACATATATCTTGATGAATGAAATACAACCCTGTGGCAAAAATGAAACATTGGATTTTTTATAATTTACTCAAATGCAATGCGCACACCAGGCCCGTGTAAAACCATTCAAACGGGAAAACATACGGTCTATTCTATTAAAAAAAATAAAAAACGAGAAACACGTATAAATTACATAAACAAACGACAACTACTGTACATCAGATTCATGATTTAGGACATTTGCAGTGGGATTAAACAAGTTCCTATTGAAATTAATTAAGCAATGCTTCTAAAAACACCAACATCTCAATAGAACTCTTCATGTCGCTTTGACTTGAAAATATGCTGTACAAGTTAATCAAATAGACCCCTTTTTTCTCTCTTATATTTGTTCGTTCTGAGGCACCAGGTCCCATATGCGAAATTGAGAAACAAGTCCAGAAAATAGTCTCAAATAAAAGGGAAAGGGGAGGAGGGTTGGTTATAGAAACATTAAACCTGTAATTTGAGTTTTGAAAATGCATTATAATATTAATATTAATACACGAAATGCGCCAGTTCGGGTTATGCAACTTTTAATTAATCATTACTATGATAAAATCACACTATTTGTAGAGAAATTTACAATAAGTAATATCACATTTATAATTTGTTATATAAAAAATTTATAATTTGTTATATAAAATTAATAATCTGTTATATCAAATAAATAATTTGTTATATCAAAATCGGAAATCTGTTTAACAAATTAATCATTTGTAATATCAATCAAATTAATAATTTGTTATATCAAATTTATAATTTGTTATATCAAATTTATAATTTGTTATATCAAATTTATAATTTGTTAAATCACATTGTAAAAAGTAGACTAGCATGGCCCTAAAAGGCTTCGGTATATTGTGAACGATGAAGTTTGTACAGGGTTTTTATACGAGTATAAGTCTTCTAAATTATATCCGTTTAATTTCTTAAATTCAAATTTATATACTCCAACCTAACATATCGTGCTATTATCCTTGTCCTCAAACTTAACTAAGGACACCTGAATGGTTTTAATTTTATTTTTGTTTTGTCATATACCAAAATCATATCCATAAAACAGAATTGTGTTCTTATAAAGTGGTATGTACCAATGCTCCGTATAAGACTGGGTATGGAATGATCACAGAAAAATGCACACAAAAGACTGTGAACTTGCATCATCCATTTGTCTTAAACAGTTCATAAAACACTGGTAACTTGTACGAAAAATCGAACACAACATCTATACTATTAAACGAGAATACCTCATTTTGTGTGTCGCTTCTTTTCCTTCCTCAATAAATCAATCATCATGCCTCTGTGTCCTATATGTAACATGCATAAGCGCATTTGTCATCCATTCTTATGATTATTCAGATTGAGTTATTTTGGGAGAAAAACGACAAAAAAGGAGTCCGGATATGATTCCATAATTAGACTCACTTTTAGTCATAATTATGATTTCCGGTTTGAAACGTGCACAAATACAACCAATCGTATGATAGATAACAAAATAGAAAAATAAATAAGCCAATCAGAGCGTTCTCCGTAAAATGATGTTTAGATCGCAAGAACCACAACTATTATACCTTATTTTTTGCTTTTATCTACATGTTAACCACGATTATACTACTTTAATGTATAGAAACTCTCTGTATTCTGTCTACTGTTTACTTTGACATGTTTACTATTTAAGGGGTCATACCAGTTGCATATGTATCAAAATAAGTAAAACATGTGACACAAGTACAACCAATCGTATGATAGATAAAAAAAATGAAAAATAAATAAGCCATTTAGAGCGTTCTCCATATCATTGTGTTTAGATCGCAAGAATCATAACTATTCTACCTCCTTAGAGATGACAATTATCTTTCGCGTTTCATATATATCATGGTGTTTGCATTGCAGAAACCTCAATTATTATACCTCATTAGAGAGGACAATTATTTTTCGCGTTTATCTAAATGTAAACTACGATTATACTACTTTAAGATATAGAGACTCTCTGTATTCTGTCAGGGACTTTCTATGTTAGTTATTTTCATATGAATCGGAGTTCCTTCAGACACTTGTAAAAAACAAGAGAATCAAAGAAGCCAGATAATTTAATTTCACTTTTAGATATATTGATGATGTTCTTTCCATAAACAATCCGAACTTTTCTGATTGGGTTCCATTAATATATCCCCCAGAACTAGAGATTAAAGAAACAACAGACACGGCTTCCTCCGCCTCATTTTTAGACTTATATCTCGAATTTGACTTACACAGTCATCTCAGTACCAGAATCTATGACAAACGAGACGATTTTAATTTTGAAATCATAAATTTCCCCCACCTTAGTAGCAATATACCAACTTCACCTGCATATGGGATATATATTTCCCAACTTATTCGATATTCAAGAGCTTGCAGCTCCTACTCAGACTTTCTAACACGTCATCAGTGTCTGAGTAGAAAGTTGATGAAACAGGGGTATGTCAAAGAACGTCTCGTTCTTTTTCTAAAAAAGTTCATCGGAAGGTACCAAGACCTTGTTGATACATACTAGTATTCCGTATCAACTTCTCAAATAATACACGATGGTCTTGATGTATAGATTCTTCGTACTGATGTTGTTTATCATCTTAACAACGTGTTTTATAGTTCTTTCATTTGTCTTTGTTCTATTATTAATATTACTTTTACTGTTGAATGGTTTCATGTGATATCCGTTTCACGTGGCTCGGTACTTATACATCTGGTCAATGTGTTTGTATTGGCTTTCATTTTTTTTGTGGTTTGTTTTGTATTTGCGACTTTTTGTATTTCTTTTGTTCTTATAACGTGACTCTGTACTTTAAAAGATCCCGTCAGTATGATAGTGTTCTATTATATGTCATTATGATATATTTCTATTATGAATTACAATATACGTTGAACCACAAACGTCAAAATCATTCAATCGCGTAATGGAATTAACTATTTTTGGATTCTTATAAATTCTATTTATAACTTTTGGACTAGTTTTTATCTCGGTCTATTTCTTAAATTTATTCTTGCATACTTTTTATTTTTTAACCCTGTATGCTAACATTCCCATGAAAATTTCAAAATTGTTTGTACGCACATTGAACGACAAATTTATGTGACGTATAAAATTTTCTGACGTCAGACACTCAATAAATGTTTTCGTAGATAGTAGATGTTTTTGTGTTCTATTAAATTGTTCCTTTTAGAATTGTTAAACGATGATGACTGATGTACCCATATTTTGACTATTATATTTATTGTGTCTGTTTATTTAACGCATCAATGTAAAAATACCGGAAATTGATGAGACTGTCATTAAAGTGAGAGGGTTAGCGCTATAGAACCAGGTTTAATCCACCATTTGATCTTCCTCTAAGCTCAGTAATTTTGTGATTTTACTTTTTAGTATAGAAAGTCCCTGATTCTGTCTACTGTTTTCTTTGAAATGTTTACTATTTAAGGGGTCATACCACTTGCATATATATATATATATATATTAAAATAAGTAAAACATGCTCAACTTCATGTAAAACTACCTCGACCAAAAACTTTAACCTGAAGCGGGACAGACGGACGGACGGACAACCCGAACGCATGGATGCACAGGCTAGAACACCTAATGCCCATAAATGGGACAAAAAAAATTATTGTTGAAAGGGAAAATAGTGATTTGGCAAAAATGAAAGTAAGGTAGAGATTAGACGGAGGCAGGACATTTTTTGGGGGCGTCGGGATCTGGTGTTTTTAAGCTCGGGATTTGGGGGATTGATCCTTACGGGATCAGGGAATATATTTTTGATTTCGGGATATGAATTTCTTTAATTTCTGCATCTCGGGATTTCATGGTTATAAGCCCGGGATTTTGGGATCAGGACCCCTCCGACCACCCCTCAAATTAGCCTTAGTCGGTCTTAGTCATTTATACATGATTCATATCCTACCAATGGCATGTTAATAAGGCTCTTAAAAGAAAAAGCACTGATGGATTGTCCTAGAAGCATATTTTGTTAGACTCATAATGGTCTATATATAAGCAGTTACATTTATTACGTGTTTGAAACGGTGCAAATTTTTAATTTGATTTAACTTTTACCAAACGAAGCAGTGTAGCAAAGGAGAAGAATAATTGCGGTCTGAGGCCAGAAACACGAAATTAATTGAATTTAACAGAAAGGAAACAAATATCGGACTTTGGAAAAAGGGAGAGGGCTATTGGTACCTTTTATGAACGGTTTTCCGAATGAGTTTCATGCTAAATGTGTCCGTTTAAGAATCATTTCTTGCAGACAAAGTGAAAAAGACATAAGAGAAAATGTTTATGTCGGATATCAGCTATCATTCATTAAGATACCAAATATGTTTTCGTCTGCAAAATTTTGTGGAAAAAAGTCTTTAAATAATATATAAAGAATTGATACATAGCACATATCATAAATATACACTGTTACTTTAGTCTGGGAGAACGTTATTTATGTATTATTTGTAATTGACTTTGAACTAGCTTTCTGTAGCTGAGAGCACTTTAATATCGGTGCTTTGAGAATTTTGTTTTTATGTTGTTTATAATTGTATTGTAAATAATCTTTTGAGTTAAGCTAATTGCAAACGATTCTTTACATTTTGTTCTAATGCTGTGCTGTTACATCACTGTCCCAATTTAAGTGTAGAGTTGACTGCTCACAAATGTGTATCATGAATCCGCCATCTTCTTTAAGTGCCTGTCCAAAGTCTGGAGTCTGGAGTTAAATGATTGTCGTTGGTTCGAGTATTTAGTTTTTGTTAATGACATTGCTTTGTTATAAATTAGGTCATTAGTTTTCTCGTTTCAATTGTTTCACATTTGATCATGTCGGTGCCTTTCATAGTCGACAGTATGGGTTTTTATCCCCATTTATGGGCATTATGTTTCTGGTCTGTGCGTCCGTCCGTCCGTTTGTCCGTCTGTCTCGCTCAGGTTAAAGTTTTTGGTCGAGGTAGTTTTTGATAAAGTTGAAGTCCAATCAACTTGAAACTTAGTACACATGTTCTCTATGACATGATCTTTCTGATTTTAATGCCAAATTAGAGATTTTACCCCATTTTCATGGTCCACTGAAAATGATAGTGCGGATAGTGCACCCGTGTACTATGGACACATTCTTGTTCTAATTGTTAAAAGTCGTACGATGATCTTTAATTGAGTAGAAGCACGTTATTGATGTCGCAACGGTAATCAAACAATTAACATAATTTTGAAAAAATATATATATATAACTGTTGCATATTGTGTTGAAATGAAATATTTTATTAAAGAACCATTTTATATTAGGATATTTAAAGAAGTTTGGAACCCCCATGTATGTATGCATAGCAGGAATTCCTAACCCTATCGAACACTTGATTCGCTCCTTTTGGAATTCATGTGATTTCTTTAGTTTTTGCTGTTTTACCTTGATGTGTTTTTTCTTTTAAAATGATTTACATCATTCATTTGTTTATAACTATTTTTTTTATAAAGTTGAAGTGCACTTTTTCGGTATTTTTGTTAATACTTTTTTGAACTCACGTACCTAAAACATATGGATCATGATTCGAAAATGTTACAATTGTCCTGGCTTTAAACAATAAATCCCTAGTCTGTGTATGTCATGTTTCTTGGCATTTTGCACTTTTTATGTAATATCAAATAACAATTATTCCTAAAAGAAGAAATATTCAGGAAGGAATTGCGTCAAAAATCTGCGTCTTCGTTTATCTGCAATTTACGATTAAATTGGGTTGAACGCGTGCTTTCACATAACCTTTTTTTTTAAATGTCATTGATAAGGAAGTTGTTGCTTGATATGGGATGATCCTTCAGAAACTTATTAAAAAGACACAGAGATACAGTATTACGACCAGTCAAAAGCTATATCACTTGTTCAAAAACATTCAACAGCGCCTTGTGTATATATTTATGATGAGTCTTATGTAGACGAAACACGCGTCTGGCGTATAAAATTATAATCCTGGTACTTTTGATAACTATTTAAGGCGAAGAATTGCACAAAAAAACAATGCTTTTGTTATAGGGTATAACATATATCAAAATATCATTATGTTGCACGATGTAGATTTCTTAAATTTCTTTTAGCGGTATTCATTTATCAATTTCATTCATGTAAACTGTATGTGTGTAATGACAGGTCAAAAGCTTTTTCTTCCGTATTCTTTTATAAATTGAGGTTTAGTTTAAACAGTTTTTTATTCAAGTAAATTGAATAGGATTGGGCAACAGGCATAGCCTATGTAAGCCCTCTCTCTCTACGACCGCCTTTTCTGTACAGGGACAAATATTTATCAACAAAAAGTTATTTGTCATCCTTAGTGATTACATGACATTAGCAGCACGACAGGTGTCACCTGTTTGGAATGAACTTAATGCACCTGAGTTCACCATCGGTTTGAAGCTGGGTTTATGTTGCTGAATCTTAAACTTGTATTTTTCTTACACTGTTGTTAGTCTATTTGGCAGTAATTTTTTGTGTCTGTCTCTCATTTCGATTAACAGTTATTGATTGTAAGTAAATGTCATTGTTAATAGCTATAATCAAATTACAGAATTAAGGTTCATCGAAAACGTTTCATATCCAGAAATCAACACCACTTTGCTTATTTGAATATTATACTAAAGAAATCGGATAAGGGTCACGGAAATTACATTAAAATAATAGGGAATTTTTAAAAAATGTCTGTTTTAGTTTTAATTTAAGTTATAGACAGGTTGCCGGGGCAGAAAATGAATATACACAACAATATACACCATTTAAACGAAACATAATGACTGTTGTTGCAAAAATACAGGTTCCTGAGCTATTTTAAAAATCGAAGCGAGAGGCTTTTAACATTGCAGTGTAAAATACAGGCTAAAATGGCTGAAACGTCAAATTTGCAAACTTCGTGTTCAAAATTGGCCTACAAGGTCATTACAAAAACAGGTTGCCGGGGTGAATTATGAAACTTGAATTTCCAAAGAATAAGCAAGTCCAAACCTTGTATGTGTAGTCGTTGAACTCTAGGTTCCCACGTAAAATTAAAATGTCACTATTTCAAGAAGAATAAACTCACGAAAGCACGAAATATTCACTAAATTCGCGTTCATTGTTTTGATTTTGACCGCCTGACAACTTTACGGAAATATCAAAGTGATTGTAAATGAAGACTCTGTGACGGGCAACTTATAATATCCGTGTTTTAAAGATTTTAATGATATCAAGCCTATCAAGCCAGTGGTACAATTCTAATTTACATATTATGAATATTAATTAGCAAAACCACTACTAATTTCTGGCTATGTTACAAAAATGGTCGTGTTTAAAAAAATATATATTCTTTGTAGTTAGTCTACTCGTTTGAAGCAAAATGGTGCAAAAATATTGTGTTTATAAAAAAGAATGCTCTTTTAAGGCTTTTTTTAGCACTGGATTATCACACGTGAACAGTAAATGTAGTTGTTTTTTTAAATCAACATTTACCTCTTCCTTTAATACGTATATGGTCGATACACATACATGTTAAATAGATATAGATGTTTTATTTACTTTTACATATTTGGGTATACTTTCATTACCTTAGTAGAAATATACCAACTTCATATTATATAAACATTTCCCAACTAATTTGATATTCAAGAGCTTGCAGCTGCAAACGTCAGAAAGTTAATGAACCAGGAGTGGGTTATTAAGATTATAATACAACGTTCACTGACGATCCTTATTTTTGGACATTATACGTTTCATTGGTGTTTGTTTTGTTCACACATCGTTGTCAATATAATGGAATGTTATGCCACTGTCATACAAGTGATTGGTGTAGCTAGCTATAAAACAAGGTTAATTCCAGCGTATTTTACTTACGAAAATGGCTGTACAAGTCAGGATATGGCAGTTGTTTTGAACTCGTTTGATATGTTTGATATTTTGAGTTTGCCATTTGATTATGGACTTTTCGTGTAGAATTTCCCTCGGAATTCGGGATTTTTTTATTATTTCATTTTTTGGTAATATCCATTTGACGTGGATTCTTGTCTTTTGTGTTTGCTAATGTGGTTTGTCTATATATATGGCTCATTGTTTTACTTTGTTGACATATTTGTTTATATTTACAGCAATTAAGGTTATAACACAAAGTTGACTGTCTTTACCTATTATGTCTGTGTGTTTTGTTCAAATATCGATTTCAATATAATTGAAATGTGTGCGACTGTCATACAATCGAGGGAGTAAGCTAGATATAGATATAACAAAATGCCTGTACTAAGTCAGACAGAAATATGTCAGTTTTTATCAACTCGTTTGAACTGTTTGAGATTTTGATTTTGCCGTTTGCTTAGGGAATTTCCGTGTACAATTTTCTCGGAGTTCGGTATTTTTGTTAGTTTACTCTTACCAAATTCGATAAAACAATATCCCTAAAATATTCTGACAGGTTACATGTATGCAAACATTCTGAAAAAAAAGTACTTTCTTGGAAATTTATAAAACATGTATTAGAAATCTAGACTGAATTAACCTCGAAAATAATAGATTTCTTAAAATTGAAATTCTCTCTCTCTCTCATTTTGTAAGCAAGTTATTACAATGTAAATCCTGACAATATTAACATTATTAATGTGTGTACATGTATTCTACGAAATTAAAACGCGAAAGAGTGGAGTGCACTATCCTTTCAAGTTTGACAAATCAAACTTGACGTTTCTGCAATTTCTAATATTTCAAGACAATTATATTTTGATTTGAGCGTCACTGATGAGTCTTATGTAGACGAAACGCGCGTCTGGCGTACTGAATTATAATCCTGGTACCTTTGATAACTATATATAAACCTGATTATGTGTATATTGTCATTAATATTTGCACACATATTCCAACAAATAAAACCTACTGTACCTTCAAATCTGCGAGAGGATCTTATCAATTAAACGTACATGTGTTTGCATAATTTATACAATTCAATATTTTATCAAATAAAGCACAATATAGGCGTGCTCCAAGTACATATAGTAAACAATATCATCTACAACAAATAAGCGTTTTAGTTGCTTTCGAAACTTTGCTTTGCCTTTTATTAGAAATATGGTCATTATTTTCATACGGATATTTAAAAAATCAAATCAGATTTAGGAAGTGCGAAGCTAACTGCAAGTAAAACTCAAGCGTTATCAAGTCTCTTGGACCGACTGACAAAACATCTTGCAGATCTTATTAAACTTCTTGTTACGTGACAACTACTGGAGGACATAATATTTCGATTGAATTCTGCCAAGGTAAAAAACAATTTCGTCAGCTAGATATCAAGAACGCATTTCTGGCAAATGATTTATATTGCATTTTATATAGTCGTTGTCTAGACCGATGGCACGCAGTGCATTGATCAGTCAATTTCCTATAAGCGGATTATAATTTGAGTGCTGGATGATTATGATTTTAGTACCGTGTATCAAACGGTTTCATATTTCAATTAGCAGATAAAATGAATGCACAAATTGCTTCACAATAACATACTAGCCAAAGTACATTTTTATAGCTTGTAATTTTTGTAGAATCATGTGAAATGATCAATACATAATAAGGACTACATTTTTACAGTTTAAGTGTGATTGATTACAGAAATTATAAGTCCATAAAAGACAATTAAGGCTAAGTTTATATATTGTTCCATTGAAAATTGAACTAGTAACAAGAGTTATCTAATTACTTTGCTTAAGCAGATTTTTAAAACCACATCAATAACTCACTCGAAGAATTTCGAAAGAAAAGACATCGATATATCAAAAAAATAATCAAAAACTACAATAATGCAGAATCGTATAAAGTTCTATAATTAAATATATCTGATCTATGTTTATTCACTAGATATTTCAAGTATAACACAATCAATATAAACTAAACCAAATCATATGTATGTATACTTTGAACTATATGTATAATAGTTTACTTTTATTTTTTTTTACTTTGATGGAGAGTTGTCTCAGTGGCACTTATACCACATCTTCTTATATCTATGCCCATATATAACGGCCACTTTTATAAAAAAAAAATGTCTCCGAATGGACATGAAATGAACATTATCATAGCCTTTCCTTGTGACAGACACTTTGTGGATTGACTAAGATTTTATAATGTGCAGTATGATAGTTAAACACAGAAATAATTGATATTTACCACAACATTTCGGTTTTTGAAGCATATCGAACAACAAGCTAAACATAGTCTCTAATTATCAAAGTTGGTACGTGGTCATTCATGCACGGCGCACCTCCACACTACAAAAAGTATTGATGCTCTTGATATTATACAACTCGAAATAAAATCATTGGCAACCAGATCGTTGAAATATTGATTTATGGACTCAATAAAGAAATGTCAGCTTCCAGCTGCTTTATATGATTGACTTATATTTCTTTTAAATCATGTTCTCTTTGGTTTGGGGCATTTTCTCACTTCCTTGTACCATAATTGTAAGTTCATTCTCCTAAAATGACAATACGCACTGGTGGGTAAACTTTTATTTGTGACATTTTTACCTATTGCGTCTGGTTTTTTTTGTTCACGCATCATTTATATCAATATTATTAAATTTGATGCGACTGTCGTATAAGTGAGAGGCTTAGCGCTATAAAACCAGGTTCAATCCACCATTTTCTACATTTAAAAATGCCTGTACCAAATCAGGAATATGACAGTTGCTATCCATTTGTTTGATGTGTTTTATCCTTTGATTTTGCCATTTGATTATGATATTTCCATTTGGAATTTTTCTCGGAGTTCAGTATTTTTGTGATTTTACTTTTTTTTCGGTTCATGCGAATCGTACATAGATTAATAAAATGGGAAGATAGCTTTGATAGCAGATTTAGACATCGCTTATGTTTAAATATATTTTCAAGGTCTTTTTCCCTCTGAAAAACATTGCAATACCCTGCGACTAAAATAAATGTAGCTCTTTCTCAGGGAAAACCATAACAGAATATTTCGTTCCCGAGTGTTCTTGAGTTAATTTGTACTGTTTTCCTGTCACATAATATTTGCTAGCCATAAAACCTGGGTTCAACCCACCATTGTTTTTTTCTTCAAATGTCTTTTACCAAGTCTGGAATATGGCGGTTGTTATCAAACAAACCAGTTTTTTTTTGTATGTAGGCGTCTGATGTTGTAATAGTTCAGTGTTTCTGTTGTTCCGATGTTGTTCTCTAAAACTTGATGTGTTTCTCTCGGTTTTGGTTTAAGACCCGGATTTGTTTCTGAATCAGTTTAATCGAATAACGACTATTAAACAGCTGTATACTACTGTTGCTTTTATTTAATGTGTATAAGAGTAACAAATTCTACCTGGTATAAAGACGTGTTAACATTTGTGAATGAAAATCTGCAAAACAAATATGATTCATCCTAAGTGTTTTGGTTTTTAGTTGAGATGGAGTCTCCAGCATGATAGGATCTAAATTTGAGCAACAGTAGTTAACCAATGTTGAAATCTCATAAATTGATTGTTTATAAAAATTAAGACAACAACATAAAAGTACAATAGGAACCAAACCGGGTGCATGCAACACCAGCAACGCCAATCGACACTAAATAACAATGTCATCTGAAACAAAACCTTAATCAAAATGACTCCGTATTGAGTTATTCTTCACTAGAGTGCAAAATAATGGCAGCATGATGACATCATTAACAGTTCCATGTTTCTATGCTGGTCGAAGATTTCGATATATCTGCAAATTTGTCGCTAACTGGCTTTAATGATAAGTGATCGTAAATGTCATTGAATACTAGTCAAGAGTAAATCTTTTGTAGACAGCTAGATTTTGAATGGATTAATCTTTTTCATTGATTTGTTATTCAAAAATAAAATGTCCCACATCTTCTTATATTATACTTACATCTCATTTATGTCATTTTAAAATTACATTTAATGCTTTAATCAAAGTACAAATAAGCTAACTGTCCTCTTACAATTTAAATTAGCCGTTTGACTTATGTTACTGGTGTATCACTAATGATATTTGCGATCAACAGTTAATTTAAAATAAACTGCTTTCTTTGCATTTCCGTTCATGTAATGAATCAATTGCCGTCGCGGGAAACCCTTAATTATACATCTCCCGAAGATAAATCTCTGAATATGTCAGATGCGTGTAATGTACAATCTATTAAAACTCATGTGCTATTGAAGAAGTTAATTCCCGTTAATGCCGGCGTAAAACATTGGCGTATAGACCGGCGTGCAACAAACGTACAGAGAAAATTGACAATGTCGGCATACATTTACGTTAGTTGCACGCCACAGGAACGATAAGCAATCGTTACACGCGCGTTGCATAAGTTGGAAGTACGTCGAAATACAAAGGTAAACGCTTGGTGAACGCTACAACTCGAGGAATTTATTATGCAGCATAAAAAAATTCATCCAGCTCAAGCGTGTGTACCCGAACGCTACACGCACGTTATACATACGCTACAAGCGCGTTGAAAACGCTACAGATAAGTTTGAGACACGTTTAGGGAACGTTGCATACGCTTCAAGATCGCTCGACTTTAACTAAAACGTATGCGTGTGTGTGTGTAACAAACACCCCATAATAGAACGTCCAAGATACGACCGACTACGTTCAAGAAACTCTTTTCCTTCGTAGCGTGCATTTCATCTATCTTAGACAAACGCCAGTCATACGCCTACATACGTTTTTTGAACGCCCGATAAACTCTTAGGTACGCTTCTCGTACGCGCACTACACGCTTAAAGCTTGTTGTGCACAGTTACAGATATGATTGACAGGTTTAATGCATCCAAATTTACTAGCGTATTGGTATCGTACATGATTTTTTACCACGCCCGCAGTACGTTGGAGCTATACGCTGATGTGTGACGCCGGTATAATCAATTTTAGCGACATCGTATACTTCATTTTCAGAGTGGTTCGTATTTCCTGGCTACATTATTTCAATTGTAGGTTGAAGTTATAATTTTATTTCTGAACACGTTAACAATTATGTACTATCGTTTTGGCTATTTTCAATGATTGTGAATGTAAATGAATGCATAAATAGTAAAACAATGTGGCAGAACAAAATTACTTACCCTTAGTCCATGATGTCATCTATAGCTTGCCTAACCGATTGTATTTATTGTTGATTAGTTTCCGTCCAAAACAAAAATGAATAATCTACAATAGGGCATTTAGTAAATATCAATCATTCAAATCAATTTCAATATATATCAGTTCAATTTCTCATAAAATACACTTAGGTGTGTAAGTCAAATTCAATGTTAATTAAAAGATGGAGCACCTGCGTGGATGACGTCAGGAAAATACGAGCTCTAAAAGAGTGCAAGTTATACCACCACTACAGATTGGTTTCAGAGGGTCCAATGCCTTGCATCTTTAGCAGACACACATCTATTCCATGGAAAGCAGTCAGAAGCAACACAGGCTATTATTGACGTCATTACAACAGCAACCACATACAGAAAATGACGCAACGTCATTTTACGGCTGGGTGAGTATGTGATAGCCTGTTATTTTATGTATTTTGTATATTTTTGTATTCTTAGTAATTGATATTAGTACATATTTGAATAAAGTTATATTGTTAGCTTATTAATTACATTTTGTAATTAGAATTAAGGATTAGTATTATGTGTTGTTCTATTTTAACTTATTATGTAGACGAAACGCGCGTTTGGCGTACTAAATTATAATACGGTAACTATTTACACCAATGGGTCGATGCCACTGCTGGTGGACGTTTCGTCCCCGAGGGTATCACCAGCCCTACTGTCCTTTTGCAATTTAAATTAGCAGTATGACTTATATAAAGTAGTGAATCTCTTATACAATATGCGATCAACAATTGATTTAAAAAAAACTGCTTTCCTAACATTTCCGTTTATGCAATGAATCAATTGCCGTCCCGGGAAATCCTTAATTAAATATGTCTCGAAGAAAAATCTCTACACATGTCAGCTACGTGTAATGTACAATCTATTAAAAACCGATGTGCCATTGAAGAAGATAATCCCCTTTTAGCATTTTTAGAGACATCGTAATTCATATTTCCTGGCTACATCATTTCAATTACAGGACGTAGGTATAATTTTATTTCTGAACTAGTTAACAATTATGTATTATCGTTTTGGCTATTTTCTATGATTGAGAATGTAAATAAATGAGTAATAAAGTTAACACTGAAAATTGTAATGAAATCTGTCTGTGCCAACTTTTGCTAAACACTTCATTTATATCATTTAATTAAAATTAAAATTCTGTTGTTTACCCCTACTTTATTTAAAACATTAATCGAAAACCTGTTTTGATCAAATCAATGCCCCGTACGTGACTGGGGTATAATATGGTCACTTGGTCTTCATGAGACCGGCGGTTAAAGCTTTTCCTAACGTGGGGTGTCTGCTTGGCTGTGTGGAATGTATGAGAAAGTAGACACGCCCGGTCAGAATGGGGACATTACATGCGATGCATCAGGAGGAGATAGTGCTACGCTTTCAGCAAGTTAAACTCTTTGAGGAATTCCTAATGTAGAAAATGGTGGATTAAATCTGGCTTTAACGCTAGCCACACCTCTCACTTGTATTTCATTCTATTATATTGACAATAATGTGTTAACTAAACAAACGGACATAATAGGTAAATATGTCAAAAAGGGATACATCAGCTAACACTGTGTTATAATTTTAATCACTATAAGAACAAAAATTATGTCAACAATAAAGACTAAAAAGGCATCTAGACAAAGAACATTAGCAAACAAATTTTTTCCATAGCACAATAACACAATGACGGGATTTATATGTACCGTTAAACCTGTCTTGTAATCTATTATGTATAGCATTAAATATGTAACACTAATGAAATATTAGATAATTCCTGTTACAGTAAAAATTAGCAATTCACAAAATAAACAAATATATGATTTTTTTTTCAAACACAAAAAAAAATTCTCACTTTGCAAAGAATGAATGAAAATGTATTTGACGACCTTTACAGAGAAACGCGAGGCTTGCATCACTTTTCTCCTGTTTCGTATCGAGTACAAATACATTTGATATTTTCTTACACTGTACGAATATTGATCTTATCCTGATAACTTAACATTGAACTTAAAACGTATAGTGTTTTTTTCTCATAAAAATAAGTGAATTTGTTTTTGAATGAAATCGACTTAACAAAAACGTGGACCTCAAAGAAGGCGTTATATAAACTGTTGTGTAAACAATTATTTGAAAATAACCATAAACTCAGACGCCAGATACCAGGAAACTAAAAATGTACACAATACATTTATCGCCTCAAATGTTTTACCACTGGGTCGATGTCTCTGCTGGTGGATATTTTGTCCCCGAGGACATCATCCGCCCAGTAGCAAAACTACAATTGCATGAACTTACGAAGATCAAACAGGAAACTGGCTCGGACGTCGCCCAGTATAAAAAGGTCCGAAACAGACGTCACCATGGACACGGTGTCGTCTGATACGGCAGGTGTCCCCTCATCACCAGACATGACAAATATCTCAAACACGACTCATTCAGATCATCGTCCTAGTGACAATAGCAATATTACACATATACAGCCATGTTCAGTTCTCCTTAAAGACATTTTGGTGTTTGATGACACAGTACAACACTGTCGCATTTCAAAATGTGAGACCAAAAGCTGCAAAACTTGTGCTATTTTAATTACAGATGATGAATTCACTAGCATTTTGACCAAGAAGTCATATTTTACCAGAAGTTACAATGATCTGAATTGTAAATCGATAAATGTCGTCTACGGATTAGAGTGCAACCTTTGCGGATTGGTATACGTCGGTGAAACGAAAGGAAGGCTTAACAAACGTATGTGCGGTCATAGATCAGACATTAACCTTAATGCTAACGACATTCTATACCAGCATTTCAATCAGCCCGATCATTCCATCGTTTCTATGACAGTTCGCAAGTCTAAACCTCCTGATTGCACTTGTGCTAGTTCCAAATTCACATATGATCCTGCTGGCCACGTTATTACCGGTGACCTTAACATTGTTAATAACACTTCTCTACGAAATGTGTTATCGAAAGGTCCCAAATATCGTGAGCCTAAATCCATCAATTGGAAATACAACTTTAAAATTTTGATAGATTCAGTCGAGGATTATGCCAGGCAATGGGCTAAGCGCGAGAAGGAAGACGTAGACACTCTTTCCGAATGGATTAAGGCAGTGAGGTCGTTGATACAAATCAGAATTAAGAAACTGAATGGGTCCATCAATGCCCATGCTACGTCAATCTTTAAAGACCCAAATGTTGCAAAACACCTATCCGACCTCCATGACAAATATGTTGTTGTCCCCGCAGATAAAGACCCAAATAACATCGTTTTTGTGTGTAAAGGTCACTACATCAACTGCTTGATAAACGAATTAGGTATTGACAATTCACTTGGAAACTCAACATATACCCTCACGACACTTACCAAAGAGGAAATCCTGGATAATCATAGGTCTGTTCTATGTTCCTTTGGAATTTCAACCAAAGATGAAGAACTGGATCTTCCATCACTGTATTGGATACCTAAACTACATAAGTGTCCTTACAAACAACGGTATATTGCTGGGTCTTCCAAGTGCTCCACGAAACCTCTTTCTAAATTATTAACATCTATTTTATCAGCAATCAAAGACGGGCTTCAAAGTTATTGTGAAACTACCTATTCTAGAGGTGGCGTGAATCAGATGTGGATACTTAAAAATTCAAAAGATCTTTTAGAGTACATACAATCTAACTCTCTTTCATCTTGTAACAGTATTAAAACATTTGACTTTTCTACTCTGTACACAAGTATTCCACATTCCAAACTAAAAGACAAATTAAAAGAGTTGGTATTACTTTGCTTCATAAAAAAGAATGGCCAACGTAGATACAAGTATCTTGTCTTAGGGAGGAATAAATCCTACTTTGTAAAGAATCACTCTGATTCAAACAAAAAATTCTCTGAAACTGATATTATCAAGATGCTTGATTTCTTGATTGACAACATATTTGTTACGTTCGGAGGACGTGTTTTTCAACAGACTGTCGGCATTCCAATGGGAACAAACTGTGCCCCTCTACTCGCCGACTTGTTTCTTTATTATTATGAGGCTGACTTCATGCAGGAACTTCTTAGGAAGAAAGATAAGAAGTTAGCAATATCCTTTAACTCTACTTTCCGCTATATAGATGATGTTCTTTCACTAAACAATTCAAAATTTGGTGACTATGTGGAACGCATCTATCCAATCGAACTAGAGATAAAGGATACTACAGATACAGTTAAGTCGGCTTCATATCTTGACTTACATCTAGAAATTGACAATGAGGGTCGGTTGAAAACAAAACTTTACGACAAAAGAGATGAGTTCAGCTTTCCAATTGTGAACTTTCCATTTCTAAGTAGCAACATTCCAGCAGCACCTGCATACGGGGTATATATCTCCCAATTGATACGATATTCCCGTGCTTGCATTTCCTATCATGATTTTCTTGATAGAGGTTTGCTGCTCACTAGGAAGCTATTAAACCAAGAGTTCCAAATGGTGAAGTTGAAATCATCACTTCGTAAATTTTACGGACGCCATCACGAGTTGGTTGACCGTTATGGAATAACCGTTTCACAAATGATATCGGATATGTTCCTTACGTCGTAACTACAATCCCCTTCCCTTTCATGAATATGACCTACCGAATTAGACTATTTACCGGATTTGTAATCACATAAGCAACACGACGGGTGCCACATGTGGAGCAGGATCTGCTTACCCTTCCGGAGCACCTGAGATCACCCCTAGTTTTTGGTGGGGTTCGTGTTGTTTATTCTTTAGTTTTCTATGTTGTGTCGTGTGTACTATTGTTTTTCTGTTTGTCTTTTTCATTTTTAGCCATGGCGTTGTCAGTTTGTTTTAGATTTATGAGTTTGACTGTCCCTTTGGTATCTTTCGTCCCTCTTTTTTTACAAATCAGAGAGAGAAAAATGCAGTATAAAAGTATATACTGTACACTTGGACACTGTTGCTTTCGTTTTATCATTGAGTATCTGTCTACGATGTAAAGGAGATATACCTGTTGACTGTTAACAAAATTTGAATTTTTGTAATACTAATGCTTTTCTACCTCAGAAATAGATTACCTCAGCTGTATTTGGCAAAACTTTTAGGAATGTTTTGTCTTTAATACTCTCCAAATTCGTATTTTATTTGGCCTTTTAAACAGTTTTTGATTCGAAAGTCACTGATGAGTCTTTTGTAGACGAAACGCGCGTCTGGCGTAAATATAAAATGTCAATCCTGGTATCTATGATGAGTTTATTGTATTCAATACGGTCCCAACTTTGATTCCTGGTGTCACCTTTTAAAACTGCTTACTATTGTTTGTGTTAACTAAGTCTTGTCAAATTATATACCATGAACCATAATTAACCAGCACCACCGATGTTACATAAACAAAAACAATCTGTCATTACCTGTTGCAGCTCTTTTGTGATGTCAATAATATTGATGAGGTAAGGTTATATTTCGAGCTTTTAGGAGAAATCTTAATTAAAACACTGGCGTTTCTGTTTGGTTTTAATGATTTATTCTTCATTTATTCGATTAAAAAATATATTGTTCTTTTTCGCTTAAATGTTCATTTTGAATTTACCAACTTTTGTACAGATATTGGAGTCCTTTATCGGTACCGGTTGCTACATTTGTCAACTCATTCAAAACATTCTCTTTAGAGGTTGAAATAAGAACAATATCGCCTCTTGGTCAATACAAATTTTCACCCTTTTATCTTTCTTTTAACAGTAGCGTCAAAATGAAACAATATAGAAAAAACAATTTTGACTGACAAAAGGTTTGTTCGGACTAATGAAAGCTAAATCATTAACAGCCCAAATGGTAATTTTGTGTTCAGAAACTCAGAACATGTATATTATAATTCGTCTAAACATCAGCCCAACAATGTTAGATCTGTAAATTTGATTTCGCAATTTTTTGTTGTTCCCTCTCCGGGATTCCAATTCATGCTACTGAGATATCGTGGCACCAAATCGGCTTGCTTTGTGTCCGCCGAACTAGACCACCCCACCACCAAGGCTCTTCAATAATAAAGCTGTCGGTGTTACCTTTCCTCGTCAGCTTTAATCTAGCATCGTACATGTAACACAGTATATGATATATAAGGCATAAAGATGGAATTGTTACAGATCAGCTGCATTGTCTATTGTAAAGGATCCTTCAAATTAATGTAAGATGCAGTCACATAAATAATTATATTATAAGTACGTCTGAACCAGTGAAGACTCTACAACAGATTTGACCCATCGGATTACTAGTAGTGATGGTGATACAAGGCTGAAATACATCTGTATATAATTCGTCTAATTTAAAACATCAGCCCAACATGCTACTGGTATTTATATATATTATATAACAAGTCAAAAAGGGTACAACATCACCATTAAATAACTATAACAAATATTAGATATTTCGGATAACAGATATCCTTCTTCGGTAATTGCACAATGACAAATGAATCATGTCAATTCAAATTGAGACTCTATCAAAATCTTGATTTATACAATTTAAGCGAACGCTGGAACAATTTTAAAATATCCAAACACACCGCAAAAACTACAGAAATATGCCAAAAATAAAAATAGTTATTTACGATGTGAAATGGCACAACTCTAGATTTCCAAAGGTTGTGACAGTTGAGATGTTATAACTGCATTGAGGGCAGTCCTCAAACAAAAAAAAATCAAAAATGTTCTAACCGACCCAGGATGGTATAAATTAGACAACGGTAGGGCAATTACAACAGAAACTACATATTTAAGCCTCCCAAACGAATAGCAGTCTAATAATGATTGAAAAAATAAGTTTTGTATAATGAGGTAAAATAATTGAACGTGGCAACGTACTTATACATCATCCCGAATCAATGAAAACCTGTAATTTAAACTGTTATTTTAAAATAATTTCGAACTGTAAAGCCAGTACTAAATCCGGCGTTGTTTGAAACAGGTAGTCACAGGAAAATGAGGGACTCGTTCTATTTTTTTCATTTATACCCTCTGGGGAGACTGTCCGTAACTTTCTTATCCAAAATCTTTCCCGAGCGACTCTGTCGACCTTCGACCAACCCTCGTTGTGGTCTATGATCGTGATGGTAAGGTTTTTGAGATCAGCTTGTGTGTGTCCAGGTGATCTCAAGTGACGACTTACGGGTAGGTCGGGCTTGCAAGTGTAGTCACTTCGATGACCATTCATGCGTTTGTTAAATGGCTGCTCTGTCTCGCCAACATACTGCATGCCACATCGACACTGAAGGAGGTATACAACATTCTGGGTTTTGCAAGTTACATTGCAATATATTCATTGATTCGGGATGATGTATAAGTACGTTGCCACGTTCAATTATTTCACCTCATTATACAAAACTTATTTTTTCAATCATTATTAGACTGCTATTCGTTTGGGAGGCTTAAATATGTAGTTTCTGTTGTAATTGCCCTACCGTTGTCTAATTTATACCATCCTGGATCGGTTAGGACATTTTTGATTTTTTTGATTGAGGACTGCCCTCAATGCAGTTATAACATCTCAACTGTCACAACCTTTGGAAATCTAGAGTTGTGCCATTTCACATCGTAAATAACTATTTTTATTTTTGGCATATTTCTGTAGTTTTTGCGGTGTGTTTGGAAATTTTAAAATTGTTCCAGCGTTCGCTTAAATTGTATAAATCAAGATTTTGATAGAGTCTCAATTTGAATTGACATGATTCATTTGTCATTGTGCAATTACCGAAGAAGGATATCTGTTATCCGAAATATCTAATATTTGTATATTTTATAGTTATTTAATGGTGATGTTGTACCCTTTTTGACTTGTTATATATTATATTTTGTAGTGTATAGAATCATATTACATGATCCATCGCCCTGTAAGATTGATCGTTGACTATTTATTCAGTCATTATATATATATATAATAATGTTTAATTCATGGCGTGTAATATTTATTTTTAAAATCAAATGTGAAGACTCAGCAAATTATCATAGTTATATCATATTAAACCTTTTGCAGGTGTAAGAAGCAATCCAATTAAAAACCGATCTCTCATCGCTCCCGTTTTCTGATATGTCGCTTGGGATCACTACATATCAGAAAACAGGAGCGATGAGGATAGGTTGTTACGTACATTGATATGACTCTTATTTATGATAAATTTGATATATTTCATGTATTTTATTCTGCACTGGTTGATTTCAACAAGTAAGGATAAACCCGATTTAGGCTTTTGTCTTAACCTGTGGAAAGTAAACTGGCAAATACAACTTATATTCGATGCATTGTAAATACATTTTTAAAAAATGACTAAAGTTGATTTGAGTTTGTTGAATATTATTGCATATGTCGTTTACAAGGAAAGCTAATATAATGGAGCTTCTGTTAGATGTAAAAAAAAATTGTAATTGTGTTTAACTGATAATAATTTATTACTCGACAAAAACGAAAAGTTGACAATAATGAAATAGAGACTGTTCAGGGATATATAAATTAAATTTTGCATTACACATCTTTTGTTGTAATTGCTTCTGTGCATATGAATGTTTTTTTAATAACCTGTATAATGAATTATTCGACAATATTTGTCAGTAAAGTTCTGAATTGATTAGAACAGATATCTTACCAAAGGGCTTTATATCTTAAAATATGTATTTGGTCTACATTTTTGAAATCTTTTATTAGCCAATATACAGAAATCAAGAAAGGTATAAAATATGCTGTGTTACACAGAAGCGCTATGTTGGAATATAAAATGTTAAACGGATATACACAAGATGCTAAGGAAATTCAGTGTTTAATCTTACTTCTTTTTTTGGCATTTCATCACTCTAAATAGTAAACGTGTACAAATGAGTCAAAAGATACCAAAGGTAAATTTTGAACTCATAAGTCGAAAATAAACGGATGGCTAAAAATAAAAGACAAACAGTACACAAAACATAACATAGAAAAGTAAGAACTGTGTAATTTGAACCGCACCAATAACTACGGTGATCTCAGGTGCTCTAGAAGGGGTAAAATATGATAACAATGGTTGTTCGGACATCAAAAATTATGTTTCGACAACTGTCGGTTGAATGCGACCGTGATCAATTAAGGCAACAGAAGTTGTTTTTAAATCGATTGAGAAACAAATCAAACAGACAAACAAAATCTGAGGGAATCGCATCAACTACAAATTTAAGAAGCGAGGTCGGATGCATAGACAGGATAAGCGTCCCCCTAAATGCTTTCTTGGTTTAAGGAGTTTTAAAGTGGTTTTTTTTTGTGGTTGTTTATTTTATTTTTGTTATTGTACAGGGGCTTAGATTAGTTTTTGTTTGTGCTGTGTGTGTTTTTATTCATTTATTATTATATCAAGGCAAACACACATTATACAAGATATCACATAATAATAAACTGTAACGTACTTGTTCGAAATTGAAATACATTTCTCGATATCTAACAAAAAAACATAGTATTTTACAATTAAAACATTGACCAGAACTCACTAGATTAAACGATAACATCAGAATTCGTTCGTTTTCGTTTTCGTATTTTCATTATTTTCTTAAAACAAAGTTCTTTAACTGCTTTAGACTCCATATAGATTGGCAAAACTATTTGGCAAGCTAAGACTTTAAATACATACATACATGCTTCAAGCAAATCATAAACTGTTGTTTTTTCATAGGATACTTTCCTGAATTCTTAAGAAACCAAGTATGACTTTGTTACAACTGTACTTTCATCAAGATATCACAACAAATAAAGATTATATATTCAGATTTAGCTCGTTTTCACACTTTTTGTTTTCAGTATTATTCAACTGATGTGGACTACAGACCAATTGTCAAAGAATACGTTCTTAAACTTTATGGTTTGAAATTTGAAATACAGAAATTTGCATATTTTTTTTTTAATGAAACCTCTATGCATCAGTAATTGAAAGCAAATTTTGAGTTTAAAGAACTTCAAATTTCAAGTGACAAAAAATTATCTCATTTCAAACATTTTACCATTTCGTGAACGCAAAGCATCATACTAAAACGGTTTGTTTCATTGGGCTGATACATGTATAAATTGGTGACTAAATAAGTTCAAATGAGACATTTTTCATTTGATTAAATACCAGAAAAAAGGAAAAAACTCTTTTTATAAATTTTGTTATACTTATGATGAACAATACAAACACAAACAATAAACAGACAAATATCAAAGTAGTACAATAACAATCATTATATACTCGTATTATCACAATTTCAATTTTATATGTTTTTTTTATAAATATCTGGCACATATTGCACAAGAACATGTATTTATCTCCCTTCTAACACTTATACATGAAGTGAATTATCATAGGGTGAAATTTCTTCTTCCGGTTGATTATGCAAATGAGTGAATTGAATGTGTCCATTGGATGGCGGGTCTGGAAAAATCTCAGTGTAAAATCGATCATTCCCGTTCGAATCCGTATTTTCTTCTGAAATATTTAATCCACGATTAGTGAACCCATATTTGAGTGTGGGTGAAGGTTCCATGTATGATTGAACGGAAGTCACAGATATCTTTCGATCACCACTATTAGTTCCGTTTGATTGAAGGGACGGTGGCCTCTCTGGTAGACGAGGTGCTCTCTCGGGCAAATGAGGATCATCCTAAATTAATGATAAAAGACCATTTTTACAACAAAAAATTACATGAATTTAAAGAGATTGTAGCGGGTATTTGTGAATGAAACAGTAACATAACAACAAACAAATAGTTAACCGTTCTTTTAATATAAACAAAATATGTGTTTATGGAAAATACTTAGAAAAACATGGATTCGTTAAAAATTACGAATGCGACTTATTTTAAAGAAAAAGAAGTAGCACATACCTATTTGCATACACTCAATGTATTTTGATATTTTAAATAATGCCTTGCATCTAGAAACACGCCTGAATACCGGTATAACTACCGCTGCTGGTTTGGTTGTCTTTATAGTTGTATACATTGTCATGTGTAATATTATATTTGTTAATGTTTTATATGGAATGGCTACCGCTTTGTCTTGGTTGGTGTGCTTTTAGTTCAAAATTAACTACCTTCATAATATTCAGATAATTTACATGTACAGATGGTTTAGAAATTCATTAACGTTTAACGGGAGACAACTGTATGATGTTTTATAGCTGAATTGATTAATCAACAGATCTCTAGTGGGACAAGAACTGCTGACACTATAGAATGTTCTAGAGAGGTTTAGCGCTATAAAACCAGGTTCAATACACCATTTTCTACATTTGAAAATGCCTGTACCAAGTCAGGTATAATACAGTTGTTGTCCATTCGTTTGATGTGTTTTATTATTTGATTTTGCCATTTGATTAGGGACTCCGTTTTTAATAATTTTCTTCGGAGTTCAGTATTTTAGTGATTTTACTTTTCAGAATTACCCTATGAGGGTTTAACATAATAAGAATAATTGTATCAGATACACCTACCCCAGTATCATCAATAGTGGCATATTCTTCATATATGTCGTGATCCCGATGGTCACCAATAGTCATGTGCATTCCTGGCTGACCAAAGTACTGAGGATTTGTTATTGATGGTTGATTATGAAGTGGGTGTTTGCTAAAATATTATGTAATAAATGTTAAACAAACAAACATGCATGCAATAAATTATATGTACTTACGCCTTGACAACTTTATAAGCATGTATCGTGATCGTACATATTTCTAAGATCAATTTACTATTAAATAAGGTAAATCGTTAAGTAACTCGAATATTTATTCATTTGATTTTAAAATCTAACTCGGAAGGATTGGTATGCTCTTCGTATGCATATACGTGTTTCAAAGGAATAAATCGAATTGTTGTATAACGCATTCGTTAAAACAAAACGTGACTATTGTATTGTGCTACATGTGGACGGACTGGTGGACAACAGTACGTCATACTATTTCCCATCCTTGTCAGACAGTCGTATAAATTTTGTCTGAAAAATTAACAATTATTATAGATACCAAATGGACAGTCTAAAATTACTAGACGTACGGTGACCTATAGTTGTTAATGTCTGTGTCATTTTGGTCTTTTGTGGATAGTTGTCTCATTGGCAATCATGTCACATCTTCTTTTTTATATTTAACAAAACAAACAATGTTTTATAGAAATCGAAGATTGGGCAACACGAAACCTACAAAAACCAGGGGATTAACTTATATGCTGCGTGAGGGTTGTCATTTCCTTTTCAATGTGTTGCACCGTCGTTTCCTTTTGGCTAGTCAAATTTGATGATAAGTCACATTTGGTGACGTCGAAATCCATGTCTGGAATAGCAAACATGTAAATTGTCACAATATAAAAGGATATAACTATGAGCAATCCCATCAACAGAAGAGGTGTGAAGACACTTGGTCTAAGTATATGGTCCACGTGGTACCCAAAAACAAATATCCAAACACAACAAATAAGAAAACTTTCCAAATTGAAAGCTTGCTTACTTATACTAATTCCGAGAGCAGGTTATTGTGCAATATGTGAAAAAAAAACAAATACCTCGTAACTCTAGTAAGACAAAGCGAGATCAATAATTACCTCTGCAATCTTTTCTTTTTTAAAGTAAGTGATGGCACATATCCTCTTTTATAAAGAATATATGCAGCTATCAAAAGAATCACAACAAGTAGTCCAGCAACAATGCCGCCTACAATGGCGCCCACATTTGAATTGTTCTGTAAAGGACCTATAGTTGTACCTTCTGTTGAACCTGTGCATCTTGCTTGAATTTTGAGTAATTCAGAATCTAGAAATAGCAAAATAGTTATATTTCAATATGAATACAAGTTTACGTATTGATTCTTTACCGCCACAAATACCGTAAAAACGAGTTTTTGAACAAAGTGTTCAATATCAATCCTAGGTGGTGGAGTGTAGTTGTATTTGCAGTTTTACAATAATAATTATTATTTGTAAGCCTTTATGTCTTGCTGTTCGTTGTGAGATAACGCTCCGTGTTTAAGACTGTACTTTGACATATAATGGTTAAATTTTTACACATTATGACTTGAATGGAGAGTTGTCGCATTGGCAAACATATCACATTTTCTTATTTATAATTAATACAATATTCAGTATTGAAATCTAATGAAAAAATGTCACTGTTGAATCATGATAGTTTTAAAGAATTTGTCATTTGTGTAATGAAGAAAGTAATGTATGTTCGTCCTTTATTCAGAAGTATTCTTTTTATGCACATTGAGGTTGAAAATTATTAAAATACCTGATACATTGGCCGTCACTTTACACCTTGCCCAAGGAGTGTCTTGTGTGCATATCTGTTGAATAATGATATTTGCTTCATTTGTACAATACGCACTCGATACCACTGGTACTGTGTGATCATATGCAGTACCTTTCGGACACTCTCGGGGAATAACCTCCTTATTCACGCACTGAAAGTATTTTGTACAACTACATGGATCGATTAGTCTTGTGAAAGGTTCGCAGTTTCCTTTATTGAATGAAACACATGAATCTAAAAAAAAAAGTTAAAATAATGAAAAATACCAAACTCCAACAGAAAATTAAAACTGGAAAATCATTTTTCAAATGACAAATTCAATGCTCAAACAAACAGGGAAAAAACTGTCCCATTCCTGACAAGGTACAGGCATTTCCTTATGTCGAATATGGTGAATTAATCCTGGTTGTATATCTAACTTATTGAAACCTCACACTAGTATGACAGTCGCTACATTAAAACCAAAAGCGTGAACATTGTATACCGTATGTCAACTTATCTCTGAATATTGTATATTATTATACCTTACATATATTTTAAACAATTCTATTGGGTGAAACGTTATCACGTGACATGGAATAATTCAGTTGTTTTTCATTCAATTGCAAGGAAGGACGAATAACCCTAAAAATTTGCACCAGCGGTGAATAACCCTATTATTCACCGGTGAATAACCTTTTCAGTTTGTTGATTTGTACTTGAGTTACCTCCCATGAAAATGACGTCACAGACGTAAATAAACAAAATGGCAGCGTGCACGTTACACTGGAAGCCCACCGAGAGAAATGGAAATAAGGCAGTGGTCATGAAAAGTGTGCCAGCAGCCGTGTCTCTTATAAACGGTCCTTTTCAGGGCCATCAATATTTTACAAAAAGATTCTACCTTTGTTGTACATTCGAGAAATTCTAGAACACAAAGCCGTAAAGGTATTTTCAGCTTGTGTGTTTGTGTTGACTGTTGTGTAAAGTCTAAAGAAGTGTTCGAAAGGCCTTTCCAATGTTAGTTCGGTATAATAAAGCAATTGTGGCCCCATAGAGTCGATGAATATCCAAAATTGTCAACCCTTAAAAGTTATTTCACTTCGGGCTGCGCCCTCAATGAAATAACCTTCTCGTATTGACAATTTTGGATATTCACCTCTTCAACGGGCCATAATTGTATATTGTATATAAGTATAATTATAAGAAAGGTATCGATCTCGCATTTTTAAGAAATGACACTCAGTCGAGAACTTAAGCTAGATAATGTTTTCGCGGGCGTCTATCCTACTTAAACATGATAGGTCGTTACTATGTATAAATTATCTAGTTATTTCTGTATACTTACCACTGAAAAATGGACTGTACGTTGGTGATGACATTCTTAATTCTGGAATGGAAAAGGGTTTATAAAAATATAGATAAATATGTAAAATTATTCTAATCCACATAATTCTACATAAGTTTAATGGTCGACAGGTCGATGACGTGTAAAATATAATAAAAATACCGAGCTCCAAGGAAAATGCAATACAGAAAGTCCATTAATAAATGGCAACAGTTAAAACTCATCAAACGAATGGAAAACAACTGCCTTATTCCTGACTAAGTATAGACACTTTCCTTATAAAGGGTAACCTGGATTATTGCTAGCTAAACCTCTCACTAAAACCGATACGATGTGTCTTTCTTATTTCACTGGTGTCATATTTTGCGGTCTGATATCTTCCTTTTATTTAAACGATACCAAACTAGTCGTTTTATCTCTGAATTAATTACCGAGTATTTTCTATTTTATGAATTAATGTATACTTGGATGGCTGGTGATGCATAGACAACGGGTAAGGTAAATCCTGTCGGCACTTCTGTTCTCACTCTTTGCCGATTTCACGCGAATCCCTCATTTTAAATTCTTTACCATTATTTGCATATGCAGATTTGTGAGAAATGAGCATCGGTAAATTACAGTCAACTTTGGCATTAAATATATAATGAACTAAACCAAATACATATTTACATTACTGTTTGATATTCTGAATTCCCATATTAAAGCTCCGATAAGTTTAAAATGTGAAGACTAAGAATTTAAAAGCACATTTAGTCAAGTAAAAGTCTTAATTTATAATATTGTTTCGCTGAAAATAAAAATAAATTATTTTTTTTATTATTTTTCAACAGGAACTTCCCTTCATCAAACCCCACAGTATTGTAAACTTGGAAGAAATCAAAATCAATCCGGGAATACTAGAGTTAGTGTACGATTGGTTACAAATAGCACTAAACGTAACAGTTAACGTTCCATTACTCTAGAACTACAAACCGACAAATCTAAAATCACAAGGGAGCTTCCTACAACATTGGAGAAAATCAGTTTCTTCGATTTGTGAAAATAAACATTAATTCTTACGGTTGAAGTTCAGTTACTCTGGAATGACAAAGCCAAAATAATCAAAATATCGAAATGGAGCGTTAATTTAGATGTTGTCTTAACATTATGTGAAAAGTAAAATCACAAAAATACTGAACTCAAAACGGAAAGTCCCTAATCAAATGATATCCAATAAGACAACTATCCACAATAGACCAAATCAGTGACACAGAAATTAACAACTCAACTATAGGTCACCGTACAGCCTTCAACAATCAGAAAAGCTCATACCGTGTAGTCAGCTATAAAATATCCCGAAATGGCAAACGTAAAACAATTCAAACGAGAAAAATAACGCTCTAATTTATGTATATCAATAGTAATATAATATAGAGAATATTTTACTCTGAATTTTGTAGATGGTTTATGATGATTTTGATTGTTGGTTGCTTAAATTTCAGTGGAAAATATTTATTGCCAATTCAGGACAGGAATAACTTAACAATAAATGTACAAAAGGTAGGTTCTGGAATAGAGGTTGTCTGGGATGAAGGTCGGGTAGGTTCTGGAATAGAGGTTGTCTGGGATGAAGGTCGGGTAGGTTCTAGAATAGAGGTTGTCTGGGATGAAGGTCGGGGAAATTTTGACTGCCACTGGTAAAAATTAGAGTATAAAGTATAGGAACATAAATTTTGCCTATTAATACACGCGAAGCATCGGATTTAACGTCCCCATTCTGACTTACGTTGCTGCATGCTCAGCCAAATGGACGACTTTGCCAAGGGTTCTAATGTCGGTCGCAAGTACAAAGTGATATAATTTCAGAATCTATTTTCCAGTCACCTTTTGAGGGGAGCTTTTTTAAACAAATATATATCAGTTTTGTTCTATATATAAAAAATATTATATCTGACAGATTTGCTTAAAATATATATAGGATGCTATTTTGTAATAAATATACATTCTTTGCTATTTTATCGTTATGGTGTACAATAAGCAGTACTGTAGTTTACATTTCACATATTTTAAAAACCTTTAAAGTTTTGATCTTCCTTTAAACTGGTGGATATGACCGACGTTATCAGTTTCAAACGAGTGTAAAGGATTAGAGAATCTAATATGTCCATCTTTAAATCATATGATAAATTATTATACCACTCAAATGTCAACCTAAATACAAATAATCCAGAAGAAAATTAATATTTGTGTTTACATTTCTATGACGTCTGTTTGTTATTCCTTTTATTTAAAGATAAAATAATTGTTGTAACGGAGAAATTAATGCAGTTTGGCTATGTGTATAATGGTTGCATTACAAAGCAAAACTTAACTTTGTCTGTAATTTCTATAATTAATCATTTAATTGTTAGATGCTCGTGAAAGTCATGTGACATATTTGAATATCCGAATTGATCACATGTTACCTCCATTTTCTTTACGAGTCATTTGAAAAATTTTGGGGAAAAAATCCAAATGCGTATAAACTTTTTTTTTATTTACGTACACTGTTGTAAAAAAATCGACATTGCTAAGACGCGGACTGCGAAGAGCACCCCTAAAATAAATTGTGACGTCAACCGTTATTTGAATCGCAACAGAAGCAGAATATCAGGAGATGATATTTGTTTGCTTCATGAATATTGCTTCGGTTTATCTGTACGCCTTATTTGTATAGTAAAATAGTTATTTGCAGAAGAAATACACATGGGTTTTATTGGTTTTTTAACTTTGATATGCCTACACAAAAAGGAAAGGCAAGTAACATTTACTACATTCTTTAAACAATAGTAGTATAATCATTGAACTACACAACCGTTTCAAATATGAATATAAGGAGATTCGTAGTATATATCAACAAGACATCCACCTAACAAGGCGAATATATCTTAGTCCTCCCTAAAGTATCTATTCCCAAACCTCAGCAGGTTAAATTATGAAAAATAGTATGGCTACTTGGAACTCTTCCGTTCGGCTTTAAGATACAATCTTTGAGAGTTTCTGTTGTACGCATACACATTTTGAGTAATTTGGGACGTAAAATTTAAGGGATTGTTAGGTAAAATTCATGGCAGCGAATGAAAAAGAAGGATATTGTTTGTTCGATCATGTCAAAATAATTTCTACGTGCACTTCATTAAAGAATACAAAGGTACAACACCTCTTCCCTCCTCTTCCTCATTAAAAGCCCTTCCAAACAAAACATACTAAAAGTGCACAACTTAATGCAAGACGATTATAATGGTCACAATATTTTTACAAACACTATAGGATTTACCCGAAAATCTGCACGTCTTTGAACAAAAGTATTTGTTTACGTTACTTTGATAAAACCGTTTCTAGAGACTCTGGTGGTAAATTTAACTCCATATTGTTTTATCCAGTAGATAATAAAATGAATATAGAAAGGAGCAATACTTACGATCTTGCTTGGTTAACTTGGCCAAATTGTTCGTTATTCTAACTTAAAGGTCACTTTATATTTATGATGCTATAAAGAGCTTTAAAACCCAATAAAGTTCTTGATCATTAAGATAAAATGAAATAAATATTGGTTTCAATTTCTTAATCTTTTTTCGTTTTATTGCTGTGAAATTTTCCCAGCTACAAAATCACTTTTATTATTTAACATACCAAAATATGGAATTATTTGAACCTAACATTTCCCTGTTTAATGACGTTAAAAGGGCAACATACGGTTTTCAAATAAGGATAGGTGTCAAAACAATTTGTCCTGCTAAAAATAGTCCCGAGTCTACAAAATAAAGACTTACTTAAAAAGAAATACTCAAAGACCTTTCGTCAGCACAAACTATTATAAAACGAAAACAAATATTATTGAAAAAAAAAGACAAAGACAATCGCTGACGAGTTTGCTAGCTTCGGACAGTAAAATGACGCGGGTTATAGTTTTTTTTATATCTCAACCATTCACTCTTTAAATCTTGATCATTTGATAATCAAGGTACACGAAGACCACTGAACTTCTAAAGCGATAGCATGGATAACCAACTGATAAATGGGATGCATTATGTAAGAACATCACCATTACGGAAAGAACAAAAAAAAAGGTTTCCTGTTCATTATAATTTTTGGTATAACAATGCGGATTTTCAATCTTAATACATTAAAAGGAAATGTTAGATTTAGACAAAAATGAGTTTATGTTGTTACATTTTTATTGAGAAAATTCCGGAAAGATTACAAAGAATATATCAACTACATATCTGCTTTTGGGAATGTCTATCAAGTGATATTTTGTGTGGTTTCTTAAGTTTGACTGTTTATTCTATTTTCTTGAAATGTTTTCTGATCTACTGATATTACCTTAATATTCTGTTACGTATCATATACCATGTAATTATAAAAGAGAGGCGAAAGGTAGCAAAGGGATATTAAAACTTATAAGTCGGCAATAAACTGAAAATACCATAACTAAAAAAAGACAGACAAACAGACAAACAACAAAACATAAAACACAAAAATAGGAAAACTAAAGACTGAGCAACACGAACCCCATCAAAAACTTTTAAAAAGTGTTACTTTTGTTAATTATTAAATTTTTTACTCATTTTTCACTGTTGAAAAACTTTGATATCGTAACTTATTTCATATAATAGGATGATTTATTCAGAAAGGTCAGTAGTGCCATGAAGGATTTATATTGGCCTTATTTGAAAACCGTATGTTACTCTTTTAACGCCATTAAAATTCCATTTGATAGTATTGTATGCAAAACCCAATAGTTATGATCTATGTTATGCAAATTAAGATAAACTATGTGCATTTTCTGTCTGCTGTTCATTTGAACTAGTTTGACAGTCACAAAAGTGTAATATTTTACAGGATTTTGTCAAGATTGCCTGTTTTTATGTTGTAAGAACTTTTTCCTTCGGAAAAACATTGGTCACACCCTTTGATCAAAATATCTTTAATTTGAATGTATGGTTCAGACATTCTAGCAAAAAAGAACATGATGGTCCTTGCATGTGACCAATGTCGCTTGAAGCAAAATATCAAAATTAAGCCTTAAAGTAAATCAAAATTATATTATTTGAGTGCACAATCATGACGTCTCACGTACACCATTAGGGGGCGACAAGTCAGTTTGTCCAGTTAAGAACCAGTCTCTAACTGGGAATGGGAAACAACTTGTGCTGAAGTGTTTAATACTGGTATTTGAATCTAATAGACTATTTGAAAAAATACTCAAAGGGGAAAGAGCTTAGTATTGTATGTCATTTTTGTTATTACTTAGCGTAGTAATGTAACTGAAAAAGTTATTGTATAGTATAGACAAAACGATAAAAAGAAATCATATAGTCAAATCTATTTTACTTTAAGCGTAAAAAGAAATCCTGTCCAGCTTCAGCAAAGAAATTGAAAGTTTATACATTTCAAAGAGCGACGAAAGAGACCAGAGGGACATTTAAACTCATGGATCGAAAATAAAACGACGACGCCATGGCTAAAAAAGACAAAGACAAACAATAGTACACAAGACACAACATAGAAAACTAAAGACTAAGCAACACGAACCCCACCAAAAACTGGGGGTGATCTCATGTACCATGGAAGGGTAAGCATACCCTGCTTCCCATGTGGCACCAACCATGTTACTTATTTTATTACAAACCCGGAAGGTAGGTAACATTCGTGGAAATGGAAAGGGATTGTAGTTAAGACAATAGTAACGCATCCGAGATCAACGATTAAGAACTGCAATGCATTTAAAGTGCTTTGCTTTCAATTTTAAAATGTCTCTTTTGTATATACATCATAATTGCAAACATGAAATTCACCATTGAACAATTATAACTTGCCCATACTTCTAATCAAACAGTGACTTTTTAGACCCTTAAAATAGTATAAATTTCAAAAATTATAATTGCCAAAATTTAACTCGGTTTTCAAAGAACGCTCTATTACGTGTCTTATTGTTTTGAGGTGATAAATATTTGTTTGCTCATAATAATTGCAATCATAGTTAATATATTACATACATGGTACAAATGCAGTTCCTTTAATTTTTTTTTTTTTTTGTGTATTCTGTGCAAGCATGTGTAGTATATAAAAATACATGTATTTGCTTTAGTGCACGTACATGTATTCAAAACCAAACACATTATTGGTTTACCAACATGTAAACATTTCATATCTTATGTTTATCCCTTGTTAATCCCTAAGTGAAGATAATTTGGAGCACTCGACTTTATTTGTTTTAAAATTTGCCTAATGGACAGATTGTAACAAACCAAATTATTTACGAAAATTTTATCTAAATGCATTATATGAATTCATTTAAATTATATAACTGTAACACGGTAATCGCAACACCGTTTCTGCTGTGGAGGTTTGATTCTTTTTAGTTAGCGATATTCTCTAAGCAATATAAATGAATTATTTCTAGTTCTTTTCAAAAACGGAAGTTTAAAAATAAATAAGATGATGATACTAAATAGTAAAAGTGTAATAACCAAATCGTTGAATGTTCAAGCAGAATGTATTCAACTAATTCCTTACTATACAAGGTAAAACTATTTGAAAATTGCTTAACCGAACTTATAAACAAGTTTTAAAATTACCTGTTAGAAGGAAGAATAAAACGTCCATTTATATTCGCCATTATAATGTACCAAATGCACGTAGGTAGCCATTAAACCAAATAGCATTGTTACCTCGCCAACGTAAAGTTATCTCTAAACAACTTTCACACAAAAATTACATATCCCTATCTTTCCTTTTATTTACATAAAGGTAAGTAAACAATACTTATGTTATCGAGATCACCATAAAACACTTGAATTTCAATGAACCTTGATTTAAGAATCGCAATTAAGGATTTGGGATGCGAATGTTGAAATTACAAGCTAGTTAGACCCGATAAATGGTATTTATGCAACTGTATGCATATATGTGTACATGTATATGAATACATTGTATATGTCCATGACAATTTGCTGACTGTTCTTCTAACGTTAATTTTTACGAGTTGTCTGTTTTTGAGGTCAGATATGATCGAGTAGCCACTGCTTATCTTCCCAAATATTTAGTAAATTATTTCATAACTGTATAAGTTCCATATTTCGATGCACGAGCTTTCGTTATTTAGAGTACTTTGTATATGTAAATATCTAAAGACGTGTATTTTTGAAGAAATTGAAAACTTTATGGAGAGGCAAGTCATTAAATTTAACGTGTCACTTATCAAAACTATTTTAAACAAAAAATGTAAATACACGGTCACGTTTTATGTATCATATTCGTTCAATGTACAGCCCAATTATGTGTTTTACATATGTCAAATATTTCTTATTTTGATACAAAACAAATCGTGTTTTTTAAACAATTTGAAATATGATATGGTGGCGTATATATTTAATTTTTTAATATGGTGGTCGCGCATAATGACCCATTCTTCTGGCGGTGGAACACAAACAATGCTTTATATAATAGTTGAAATGACGATTGAAGCTTGACCCATCACATATGAATGTGCATGTCACAAGATAGGCACTTCGTCAGTGGTTAATTTATAATTTCTTGGTGAATTTTTTATTTAGTAGAGCTTAAACTTGATAAACAACTGTCTATTCTTAAATATAAAAAAGAAGATGTGGTATGATTTCCAATGAAACAACTCTCCAAAAGAGAACAAAATGACACAGAAATTAACAATTATAGGTCACCGTACGGCCTTCAACAATGAGCAATGCCCATACGGCAAAGTCAGCTACAAAAGGCCCCGAAATGACAATGTAAAACAATTCAAACGAGTAACTAACGGCCTAATGTATATACAAAATATGAACGAAAAACAAATATGAAACACATAAACAAACGACAACCACTGCATGAATTACAGGCTCCTGACATGGGACAGGCACATACATACAGAATAATGAAGACTGGATGATGCCCTCTTGGTCTCCACTGGTTGTTTTTGTTGTTCGAGTTGCTGTCGCTTTGACGTAAACACCAGCATCTTCTTTTATTCGTTTGGTAAAATCCATCATAAAGGAAGCTCGAGCCCCGTTTAAGTCAAGAGTTCATAGAAATAAACCTTATAGTTAGGTTTTAACACGTTTTGTTTGTTTTTTCACTGCATGGCAAACATTTACTTTGTAATGATACAAGATGAAACAGCTCTCCTTTTATATATAGAGAGAGTTGTGTGGGGTAGGTGAAGCCCCTGGTATATTAAAAATATCAATTAAGAGAAAAGAGAAAAAATATATTATAAAACCATTTTTTTAAACAGTAACGATTCACTTACCTCGGTTTATATTTCACTCCATTTAAACTGAACTTGTCGATATTATTCATTCCACACCTGGAAGGTTTTGATCTGGTTAAATATATATATATTAACGTTTTCTCTTTTATTTATGCAGTGTCACAGGGAAATGGTTCAGTGATTTAAATACCTGATGTAGTATGGACACAAAGAGAGTCCAGTTACCCATATTTCAACCATAAAGAAGCTCGCTAACTTGTGATTTTCTTAATAAAAAAAAACAGTAGCGTTTTGATGAAAATTTGGGAAACAATGCACAACAGTGAAACATTTATTACAGTACTTTGATCAAGTTTTTATAAAATGTCAAGGGAATTTTTCTTGTAATTTATTGTGAAAAAAATAGGAATATGTAATCTTTTATTTAAATATTCCTTCCAATGTTAAGTTTCGGAGTCGAAAATAACATCGCTGAAAAAATGTTCATTGCACAAGGAAGCATTCTTTTGTGACTTTTGAAAACATGAAGGTAAAAAATGAACTCCCTTTTCCGGTCGCCCGTCCTTTACATGCATGCAATTTAAACTTCTTTTATGGTAGCAATACACAGTTAGGAAAAAAACTTAAAATTGACACTCATAATTTTTAAACATCCTCTTTCCCCTCCTGTCTAACAAAGAATGTTTTATATGTGTGTTATGCATGTATATACTTATAGAAATAAAATTTTCCATAGATTTGATTTCTAATGGTCATAAGGGTGAAATATAATCCCTCTTGGGTGTAACCATGGCAACAATCTGCATTTCTTAGATACAAAATATAGCAAAAAAGGGGGGTGAACATGTCACAAAAGTCTCCAAAATTTGGTCTGAAGGAAAATTTCAATCAATTACAGTAATACCTTTCCTGAATCCATAGGTTTATATCTATCAAGTGGTCCCAAAAAAATCATATGCTTATCTGCTCGTTTTTCCATAAAATTGAATTGAAAAGATCGAGCGCAAAATCTTTGTTGATAAACACTACAATAATGTATGGACCTATGAACGGTACGGATAGGAAAATACGGACTGTCAATCATATAAATGGCCTATAAAACATGTTAAAAACAATCTTAATGTTCATATAAACCCACTAAGAAGGCTATATTATTCTTCAATTATCTAAAAATCAATTTTATTGTACAAAAACTTTCATATTTAAAAAATTCACAGGGGCCATAATGCGAAACTAAACTTCTAACTGTGTATTGCTACCTATAATAACGATCTTCTTGATAATAAGAATTTCAGAAACGGACGAGTACCGTACAAAACGAACGCCTTCCGGAAGTTCAACGGACATTTCATCCATTGGACGTCCGTTCAAAGTTTTGAACATGCTCAAAAATTACCATACGTTACACTTCTGTTTTATTCGGTCAGTACATCAACGGACTCCCAACGTGTAACAATTTTGTCAACACACAACTTTTATTTTCATCCGTTAGCGGTCCGTTCGTGCTATCCGGTAAGGTGTGACCGAGGCTTTAGATGTATTTCGTTGAAGAATGTTTTTATTACGTTTAAGAATGTATGTGTTTCACAAAAAGTATCCAGTGGGGTTAAAAAATATAGTCGACTGAACTTACTCATGCTGGATGGCTGCTCCAGATTTATAAAAATGGAGTAACGTCTGGTCGGTATTGAAAACGTTAGCCAAGTGTGTTAGTGGAATGCAGCACTTTATTGCATAAGTTCTTTTATAAAAATGGTTCGTAGATTTACTTTTGAAATGTAAATCTTCTGTTTAATATTACCTCATTTTTTAATGACTAACAAATATTCGTCTCCTATAGTCCTGTTTGAACCTTGTTTGTAGAGTCTACCTATAAGGTTTATTGTTATTTGTTCTTGTCTTCAATATGCGTGAAAGATATGTGTAACTGGATGTTGTATGGTAGTTATTAAATTTGGCATTACAAGGGAATCCAGGCCTAGGTGAATAATAATTCTTCTTTTTTTCACTCTCATGGAAAATGTATCCTTTTTTTTAATGATTTAAATACAGAAGTAAAATATGTGTATGACCTAAACAAAAGAAACCATACCTGACAGTATTTATTTATTGTTAAATGTTGGAACTTGATAAGACAATAGAGGAGCGCCACACACTTCGATAATGTACGCTAACTTTGCAGTTGTTTTATTTTGTCCAAAACGTTTAAATAACCTTTTTATCCTAAAATCAGTTATTTACTTAAAAACTTGATAGAAAAAATGATCATAAGATTTTGGCATATTGTAACGAAAGCATTTTTTTTAATTTCTTGCGCATCTTTGATTTTATGCGGGAAAAAAATATAAAATCTCCGACCGGAACATCAAAACAGCTCACATTTTGGTACATATATATATCAACATACAATCATCGTAAAACTGTTTTTGTTTTTAGATTCTTCAGTTTGTTAAGAATGATATAATACATAAAGCTTGTAATAGTTAATCTATACTGCATCGTACCTTCTGCTTTTACTGGAATGATTGGTTCATTAGGCCATGATTAAATTATTTGATAAAGGTTATTTTACAAAACACTAAATTGTCAATTCAGATACCATGTAGTACATAGTTTTGTAAAAAGTTATTTTGGTTCACCAACTCACCAACCTTAAGGAAATCATTACTGTTCGCCAAGTTTGTTAACCTACACGAAATCACTTAGAAAAAAATGCTGTCTTCCGAACTTCTTTCTGTGGTTACAAGCTTACAACTTAAAACAAATTTACATTTATTCACATTTTTTTACTTTTAGAGTTGTCTCCCCTTTAATGGCTAAGTTGAATAGAAATTAGACCGATTGTGTACAGTACAAGATGACATAACTTTGTCCTATATATGGTAATACGCTTAAAACTAAGTAGCACAACGCTAGTATTAGTACGGCGGATTTGTGAAAAATTGTGCACATCCTGCTACAAGCATGAAATTTGGCTTAGACCTTCCTTAACTATTATTCTTTCATTTCAGATAGGGAGGCATTTGAAAAAAATGTCGCACTTCCGGTAAAGTCCAAAATGGCGGACTTCATACTTAAATCCGCCCAATATCGAAGGCTAGTATGTGAAAAGGTGTTATAATCATGATACTATCATAATATGTGGTAAAAACATTTGTTTTTTACTACTTTTGGATATATAATATAGATTAGATGTCTTTAAAAACCCTTCTTCCGGTAAAATCTAATATGACGGACATTGTACTAAAATAAGCTTATTTTTTAGGGAGGGTAATTGAAATATGTTTAAACGTATTGCTACTATCATTACATTATGCAGGAACCTTTCTTTGGTGCTTCTCATGGATACAATGTATAAGAAATATTTCTTTAAACCCCTTACTTCCGGTAATATCCAAAACGGCGGACATAGAAGTATCAATTTCTTATTTATATATTCAACTTTTTTTCAAAATGTAAAGAAAATGTTGTTTTTTTGTGCTGGTCATTAAATTTTTGGCTTTAAGCTATCATCAAAACCACGTATTCTATTTTGTTGTAAATGTTTAAATACAAAGTAAACACTTCCAGTAAAAAAAAAAACAATCTGGCGTAAATTTCAAATATGAGTCCTCAATCCATATCTTCGATGCAGAGTTTTGGATAGATTGATTAAAACCAAATAAAATCACTAAAGTACTAAAACATTTTTTAAACTTCTACTACTATTCGGCCAAAAATACATGTTTATTCACGATCACCACCACATGCACATAATGCAGTATACGGGAGATCCTATTTTCCACATTAACAACGACCGCATCATCCTTTCTTACATCCACATGTACAAGCTTCTGACAAAATGATGAGGCCTCAGAAAGAGTTTTTTTTAAAGGGATCCTCTTTGTCCCTTCGCCATCCATTAGCGCCAGGACTGGGTAGCATAAGAGCCAATTCCAAGCTCGTCCCCCTAAACACATGCCTTAGTATATTGCACGTTTTACATGCTGGAAAACACTAGACCAAGTTGAGGGAATAGCCTCAATTAACCTTTCCTTTTGCGCAAATAGTTATTTTCTTGCTTCGTTAATCATGTTAACCCAATCTGTTAAGTTTGTGCGATCTTATAGTAAAACCCCAGTGATTTAGGTTCATCAATCATCATTCTTAATGTTAAAGTCACATCTTCAAATGCCATCAATCATATATATATCTCACATGCAGTCTTTTTCCTTTCAAACAAAGGGAGAACTGTATCACAACCGGTAAAGGCATGGATCACAATAAGTGTGTGTGATCACTCATTGCCTATTGCATTTGAAAGGTCATTGATAGATAGTTTTTTGCCCTCCAAAAACAATCCACAGTTCGTCTACCTCTATGCCACGGAAAAGTGACACAGTAATGACAGCATCATCAGTAACGACTGTTCGAATCATGACTCGTTTAAGTTCGTGTTTCACTGCATCAGATACATGCATCAGTATTCTAGTGTCAGCCTCTTAATGTGAACATGGTGCTAAACTTGGAATACATCACGTGGTGGATAAGATAGAATATCCTGAGCATTTGTTGCTACAACTACCATACGCATCCGAGAATTCATCCACTCGTGTTACAGTTTCAAGGTATTTTATTGAGGTAAGGACATCATACCCAATCAGCGTACTCGTTAGGCCGCAAATACATGTTTATTCACAATTGGAGAGCTGATTTTCCACATTTACAAAGACTGGTATTGTTTCTTACATCCATAATGTACAAACTCCTGATAAGATGAAGAGGCCTCACTAAGAGTTGTCCAAAAGGGTTCCCATGGATCATATTTGTTCCTTCGCCATTCATTAGCGTCTGGACTAGTTAGCATAGAAACCAATTCCAAGCTTATTACTCATTCATACCCGCTATGGTATATTGCACTCTTTACATGCTGAAAAAGACTAGACCGAGTCGTGGGAATAGCCTCAATAAGTCTTTCCTCTTCCACGCATGTTTTCTTGCTCTGTACTAATTCAAAATGCTAAAGTCACATCTTCAAACGCCATCCTTATCACCAACGCAGTTCCTTTTCCAGCAAACGTGTAATCTCTCAATGCCTAGTGAATTTGAAAGGTCATGTATAGATATATATCTAAAGTTTTTCCCATTTTCAAATGCAAACTAAAGTTCGTCTACTCCTATGTCACGGAATAGCGAAACAGCAATGACATCAGTATCGACTGTTCGAGTCATGATTCAGTTAAGTCTGGGTTTCACTGCATCAGACACATCCATCTTGATTCTAGTGTAATTCTCTTCATGTAAACATGGTGCTAAACTTGAAAACATCATCAAGTGGTGGATAGCACTGAACATCCTGAGCATTTGTTTCTACATCTACCTTTTCCTCGAAATTTTATTGAGCAAGGTGCTGTGAATGAAAACTAAAAAGTTCTTTCTTATTGTCGTCATCTCTCAGAAAACTTTGCCAATTTTGAGGAATTTGTTTAGACCCTGGATTCGTCTTTGTGTTCCCTTACCAAAAATGTAGCTCTTGTTTTTTGTGGCAGCCTTCAAACTACCAGTATTGTCTATGCACGCATCCGAGACTACATCCATTATTGTTATAGTTTCAAGGTGTTTCCTAACGAGTATGCTGATTGGATATTATGTCCTTACCTTAATGAAATACCTTGAAACTGTAACCCGAGTGGATGAAATCTTTGTTGAGTTTGGTAGTTATAGCAACACATGCTCAGGATGTTCAGTGTTATCCACCACGTGATGTATTTTTAGTTTAGCACCATGTTCACATTAAGAGGCTGACACTAGAATCACAATGCATGTGTCTGGTGCAGTGAATCACGAACTTAAACGAGTCATAATTCGAACAGTCGTTACTGATGATGCTGTCATTAAAAAGATAAAGTTGCAGTCATTTACTTTAATTTTAAAAACATATTTGAAAGTAGTTACTACATATAGCTGGTACGCAGTTATACTAATCAGAAGAAATTACAGTAAAAAAAAACAGAAATGAATAAATAAGAATGCTTTTTTTCATAATCACTAATAAGATCGGAATCAAAATCTTTTGTTGTTTTCATCAGTTTGCAATTTCGCCTTTTCATACTTTCAAGGAACAAATAAAACATATTGATTTAATTCAAGTCTTTAATTGAAAAAAAACTTAATACATATAAGAAATATATTAAAGCAATTCTTAAAAACTCTTCCGCTGTTTCCATCACCAACGTGGTCTATGTACAGTGGATGATTGTCATCATAAAGCCATGTCGGTAGGAATGTTTCCATCTCAAATTAAATTATCTTTTTTAAACATTTATTAGTGCTTTCATTTGTAAAACAGTATTTTCAAATATTTTCTTAAATATAGCTGCATTTTTCAATAAACAAGAAGAACTAAATTCATAAAGTATTAGACATATTCGACAGGTTTAACCCCGCCACATTCTTTATGTTGCTGTACTTTTGTTTTAGACAAGGGGAGATTGATACCTATTAACATATTTAAGCCGGCGGCATTTGTTTGTACCTGTCCTTTTTAACATCTTAGTCAGGAACCTATTGATCAGTTGTGGCCGTTTAGCTTAATAAGCGTTCTCGTTTCTCGTGTTATTTTTATATATATTAGACCGTTTGTTTTACCGTTTACACTAGTCATTTTTAAGGCCATTCATAGCTTGCTGTTATGTGGGAGTCAAGGCTCCGTATTGCAGACCGTACTTTGATATACAATTGTTTACTTTTACAAATAGGTTACTTGGATCGATAATAGTATCATTGGCACTTATACAACATCTCCTTATACATTGTATCTGTTTCATGTTAGCAGCCTGTAGTCCAGTGGTTGTCGTTGGTGTCTGTCAGACATATTTGTTTTTTTGTAAAATGGTATGTATAAGGTAGGCCGTAAGTTTTCTCTATTGCGTTGTTTCATTTTTTCCTTTTTGAAGAGTTTTATAGCCAATAATACAGTATGGTGATTTCTCATTGTTGAAGGCCGTATGATTGCCTTTAATTTTTTTTGTCCACTTCATTTGAACCTGTATATTATTGTCTCATGGCGAATTGTACTGCATCTCCTTAGTTTTATTAATTATACATATTCCGGCGTTATCTGATTTTAATTGAAAAAAGAAATTAATGATGATTAAAGATAATCTGTTGCAAAACACAGTCCATAACATACATCAGATGATTGATCTGATAAATAGTGTTATAAACAACTTACCATAACAACTTTGATGGTGGGATAAAAACTTTTGTCTACTATCTATGACGACCTCCGCCTCGTCGACCTCCAAATTTTCGTCGTCCGCCTCCAAATATTCTACTGCCTCCAAATTTTCGATCGCCACCAAATTGTCTTCCATTACCCCACTGATTTCTGCCTCCCAATCTGTTACCTCTACCTGATTGGTCCATTATTAGAGTGTCCTGTTGACCTCCACCGCCTCCACCTCCTCCGCCGCCTCCACTTCCTCCTCCTCCACCTCCTCCGCCGCCTCCACTTCCTCCTCCTCCACCTCCTCCGCCGCCACTGCCGCCACCTCCTCCTCCGCCGCCGCCGCCGCCTGAACAAATAATTATGTCCACCCGAACTATCAATACTACTAAAGTGATGAGTTGGTATTTCATTGTGATATGTAGTAAAAAAAAAAAAAAAAGGACTTACAAGAAATGCTGATTTCAGTGACATTATTTGCTTCAATGTTTCAATGAATCTGTCGCAAGTATCATTAACTGATCATGTGAAAACAGAAAAAGTTTAAACTGAACAGTACAAAAATAAAAAGTTGTTACAAGAAATTGCAGATTGAAAGTTTACCTTATTTGCTTCAATGTTTCAATGATTCTGTTGACAGTAACTGTATACATTTTTATATCAATTTAAAATCGTCAATTCAAAATCTTAACACCTCTTTATTGGTATATTTGTTAAATATGAAGTATATTTTAATGTTAAAGCTCATTTTGTTACAATGAATTTGTATGATTAGGGATTATGTAGAATCCTGATTTTTTTTTCAGGGATTTTACATAAACAGTAAATTCATTAGTGACTATATGCTATTTATTTATTTATTTTATAAGGTCACCAACATTGAAAATTCATTTTTGAGTTTAAAAGATAGATTTTATAAAAGATATTAGAATAAACTTATTGCCCTTCACGATATCTTTACAGAATTCATTTACATATTTAACCATTATATCTTGATTTTGAAGTAAGTAATGGAGAAACAAAATTTTGAGATAAAAAGAAATGCATTTTGGAATTGAATTTTTTTTAAGACAAGTAATTTTCTGCAGGTATCAATCAACTTACATGCATATTATTATATATCCAATTTATTTCTAATTCGTTTTTGTTTATGATTCTCTATGTGTTAATTATATTTTCTTCATATTGTAGTTTCGACCTCTTGGTAGACATATCTTCAAGAGTTCGCTATCAAAGTTTTACGTAAAATAGAATCAATGCATATGCAAATGTTTCATATTTATATTAAAAATTAAGAAGATGTAGTATGATTTTCAAAGAAAGGACTCTCCATTGGAGACCAAATGACATATAAATATATTGAACTAGAACATTAATATTGTAACGTTTTCGCTCTGTGTTGCTATAGCGTTTTCGTTACCCTGGAGTGAAACTCTGACCCACTGACAAAACTAGACAATTCGCCAGACAAACTAATATACTCGGTAATTAATACTGTTTCAAATGACTGCTCCCTTGGGTTAACTCAACCCTGTAATCCAATAGGTGTATTTAAAGATGTGTTGATTCAGAAGACAGATATAAATAATTCGTTTAAAGTTAATGATTTAATGAAGTGTTACTATGATCAGTTATATATATATGTAATTCAGACAATTTCAATATTGTATCTCTTTTTACCTCAGATCAACACAATAAATAACACTTAAATAGTATGCAAGCTAGTGAGTACTCTGGTCAAGTTCTATATACACATGTATCACGGCTGGTAATCTACACACGCAGAACATTTGGTTCTGCAATGAAAACCGTGAGAGGATTTTCCGGTTGTGCTTGAGTGGAGTAATTTTCACCGCTTCAAAAGGTATGTACATTTCTAAATCTCAATTTTCTTATTCAACTGATCAAAATATTGAAAATCAGAGAATGCTATGCTGTGGTGAATACTTTAACAAAGAGATACATGTATCATTTACCGTTGTACGTAGAGTTGAACTCCTACAAAATCAGTTGCCCCACGAGAAATTGCCTTAAAAAGTGACATTTCAATTTTGAAATGGTTTTATTTACAGACTAACAAGTTCAAATTTAGTTTTTTTTAGAGAAAAGGGTATGAATGTTGTTTTTGGCGGCGTGTACGCTGTCCGGTGTTGATAGACGTCTGAATAATTCTAAAAACTACATTTTTTCATTAAGTCATGCGTGAGAGGATCGGTTCTGATTGAGGACATCGTGAATGCGTGAGGGGAAGTACAAATCATATTTTTATATTCAAGCTATGAGTCGTTGAAACTTACCTAAATAAGGCAACATTGTTCATGAAAAAAAACAGTGCTTAGAGAAAAATTTATGAGATTGAATTATGAAATAAATTGTGGGAACCTAGGTTTAATAATATGTTTCACGAAGAATAAAAAGAAAAATTGTTGTCAATGATAACCAAAAATACTGGAGAGATGTTGGTGAGTATCTCATTCGTCTGGATTCGTCCTTTTCAAACTACTCAACAATGTCCAAAAACAGGTCGAATGCAATGTTGTTTAAAAGGAAAACGTCCACTCTGTACCAATGAAAAAAAAAATCAAAAATCTTTCCCTTTTTCCTACGTCTGAGAGTTTATCTAAAGCACTTTGAAAAACTTTATATTCTTCCTCAAGGTCTTCCATGTGGTCTTTATCGTTGTCTACTACGTGGTCTTCTTCTATATCTTCTTCGTTGTCTAATACATGCTCTTCCTTATGGTCTTCCTCGAGATTATCTTGATTTTCATCGATGTTCGTGAATAATAAATTCTGTTGATCTGCCATTTTTGTTTCGAAAATTTCGTGATTTTGGGTGAACAGATTACGTCTAATATATATATATAGGTATTGAAGTTTTGATCGGCGATATACTTTTCTTAAATATATGTGGTGATCTCTGTGACGTATATTTGACGACAGGACTACTCCAAGGGGTTTAGTTCGCATCGAGGGCGGGGATAACTTGTATCTCCATGGCTTTTTTTAGAGATTCAATTTCAGTCCTCTTTTCCTTTTTCCTTTGAACAATGGCATTTTTTGAAATTGAACAAACAATTAATAGTTTGATTTCATTGAATCAGTGATCAGTTTTTATCTGTTAAAGTATTAGGATAAATCTGTGCTTTTAATCAGCATTGATCACATTTATTGAGTCAACAAAAGTCACAAAGCCAATGATTAAAAAAAAAAGTTTGTTCTTCCCCTCACGCATTCACGATGTCCTCAATCAGAACCGATCCCCTCACGCATGACTTAATGAAAAAATGTATTTTTTGGAAATATTAAGACGTCTATCAACACCGGACAGCGTACACGCCGCCAAAAACAAAATTCATACCCATTGCCCGAAAAAAACCTTAATTTGAACTTGTAGGTTTGTAAATAGAACCATTTCAAAATTGAAATGTCACTTTTTAAGGCAATTGCTCGTGGGGCAACTGATTTTGTAGGAGTTCAACTCTACGTGCAACAGTAAATGATACATGTATCTCTTCGTTAAAGTATTCACCACAGCATAGCATTCTCTGATTTTCAATATTTTGATCAGTTGAATAAGAAAATTGAGATTTAGAAATGTACATACCTTTTGAAGCGGTGAAAATCACTCCACTCAATCACAACCGGAAAATCCTCTCACGGTTTTCATTGCAGAACCAAATGTTCTGCGTGTGTAGATTACCAGCCGTGTGTATTAAATAAACAATCTTATTAACAAGTAATTATAGAAATCTCTATAATTATATAAGTTATGTCGACTTCTCAACAGTTGCGACTCCGGGTTTTACTGTACTTTTTGTGAATATTTGACTTCGTAATATATATGTAAAGAATCGTTAATAATTGCAGTTTCTATACTATCACTGGGGTAAAGCTGATGACCGTAACTGCATTCACGGTCATCCCAAGATGTCGGATGAAAAATTAGGTCAGTTTCTGTATTGTCTGTTAAAGTGTTTCCATATCATTTTCTTTACAAATCATACATTGAAACGATGTAAATTTATAAAAGAATCACTCGGAAATCACTAATTACTTCTGAGAAATGTGCATGAAACGGGAAATTCGATTTGAAAAAATCGCCAAGATGACCGTAAATCACAATCGAGATGACCGTAACAGAATCAGCGATTCATAACAAGGCTGACCGTAACTGCTTTTAAGATGACCGTAATTTGTAAATGATGACCGTAACTTTTAAAGGATGACCCTCAATTCTAAGAAATATCCGTATTTATATAACTATCTTTTTGTATCAAATGATTAATCGTGTTGGTATACACATATTAATATGAGAGTTTTATCCTATAGGTAGAAGAAAATAAGAAGTGCTTCAAATGCAAAGATTGCCATATGTATCTTTTTTACAGTAGAGGGTTTAATTTTTAAAATGAATTTGCCAAAAGACATGCAAATGAACAGGAAGGGAAAACATGCTACAAAAGCGCGATAAAATGACACCTTACAAGCATAATTAAAAAAATGCGGTGCAAAGCCTTCAACTGCTCGACAAAAGATTTTTTGTGTGTTTCTGGGATTCCTTTTAATGACATATAATAAATACACATGTTTAAAAATGCCAAAAAATTGCATGTACACCCATTGATATTATATCGTCTTTCATTTTGTCGTGCAAATAAAATAACAGAAATATTTTGAAAATATCATTCAAATAAACTAGTTAAGGTGAGCTCCAGCAAAGTAGATCCTTAAAATAGTATTGTACGAAAAGCGTATCACAAGGCGGAACGTTGTCAATTTGTATATATACAGAAATGTTATTCATACAGTCAGGATTCTACTTCTTCAAAATTATCTCCCCATTACGCCAGTTCATGCTCACAATCGTAGAAATGGAAGCCATTGTAGGGATGACGCTCTGCCAATTTTGCTCTTGAAAAGAGATAAATTTATCCACATAGCACCATTACGATCGATAGTTATATGTCAGTTATATTTTAAAAGACAAATGTATCTACTAGCTAATGAGCATTAGTTAATGATCTTGTCTGCATTGATTCAACTTTCAAATATTCAAAAATATTGTCTGTTCGGATGTCAGATGGAACTTTTGAAAATAATTAAGCATTTAAAAAAAATTTAATTAAATATTTCGTGGAAGGGCAGACTAAACATTTTCAGTGGTTGAAGATATATAAACCCTAGTTATCACACACTAGAAAATCATATTTTTTCGAAGATATCCATTTTCATCATCCAAATTAAAAGACTGTCGTCAAGTACTTTTAGAAAAAATAGCTCTTCGAACACGCCTACTCTGTTTTTGTGATTCATTAGATAGGTATTTATCTTGACCCATATATTTCATCTTTTCGTACTGTCATTTTTTTACGTTATAAAATCAACCTGTAGCTTTGATATATAATAATGATAGAATCTGAAGCGAGATGCTATATAAAATACTCTTGCTTTGTACGTTTTAAAGACAAAATATACACCCCAAACATGCCCTAACATAAAAAGGTGCACTCGATTTTTCTCTTTTCGATACAATCGTTACCTGTTTTGGGGATTTTTTCTTGATTCACATAATGGAAGGGCAGACACGAAAATTTCTGAACTAAAAGATTGATATGTTCTCCGTCCGTGATAAAAAAAATCGGAGGTTATGCATTTTCTACATCCAACTTATAGATACTATATATAAAAAAGAAGATGTGGTATTATTGCCAATGAGACAACTATCCAGAAAAGACCAAAATGACACAAACATTAACAACTATAGGTAACCGTAAGGCCTTCAACAATGAGCAAAGCCTATACCGCATAGTCAGCTATAAAAGGCCCCGATAAGAACCATGTCGTCGACTTGATATCTTATTGTTTTGCATTACTATGTAATAGATAAATTGAAAACTTATGCAAATGGTGTTTTTAAAATAAGAAAATTGTCGTTTTACTTGTTTCTATTAACTTTTTAAAATTTTGTTACTATATCAAACATTACAGTTAACATTTATCGCTTTCTCGATAAACACAGAGCTTCGATTCTTTTGTTCTATTTCATAAGTGTTTCCGCCTGCATATATCAAGACAAATTAAGATTTTAATCTGCTTCCTCTGGAACCATACACATGGGCTCGATTACCAAATATTCGTATGTATTATTAATGTTTTTAATGCTCCATTTATTGGCATTATGTTTTTCTGGTCTGTGCGTACGTTCGTCCGTTCGTCTGTTTGTTTGTCCGTTTGTCCAGCTTCAAGTTAAATACAATTGAAACTTAGTACACATTTTCCCTATGGTATGATCTTTTTAATTCTAATGCCAAATTACAGTTTTATCCCATTTTCATAGTCCACTAAACATAGAAAATGATAGTATAGATGAGGCATCCGTGTACTAGGGACACATTCATGTTTCTTCAAATTTTCGTCGTATCGCTGTCAATTTGTGTTAAAATTTTAACGTCGATATCAATAAATATTTCATTGTTTACGAGAAATATACAATTTACTATCATTGTTATAAATCCTAAATATGGCCAATTATATTATAGTTTAAAAAAAGAAATTTATGAAACATATTTATATACGCTAACCGAGCCCCTATTGAGATCGACAAACTCAACAAAAAAGCTTTGAATACAATACGGGTATTTCTTAGAATTGATGGTCATCCTATAAAAGTTACGGTCGTCCTATATAAATTACAGTTAGTCTTTACAAATAACGGTCATCCTTTACAAGTTACGGTCATCTTTTTACCAATCACGGTCATCCTTGTTTTATGTTACGGTCATCTTGAAAATATTTTGATTATGATTTACGGTCATCTTAACGATTTTTTCAAATCGAATTTCCCGTTTAATGCACAGTTCTCGGAAGTAATAAGTGATTTTCGAGTGAATCTTTTATAAATTTACATCGTTTCAATGTATGATTTGTAAAGAAAATGATATAGAAACACTTTAACAGACAATACAGAAACTGACCTAATTTTTCATCCGACATCTTGGGATGACCGTGAATGCAGTTACGGTCATCAGCTTTACCCCAGTGACTATTGGTATATCGAGTAAATAATACAAGAATAACTTTAACTGTTACTTTCTCTGAAGAAAAACTATATTGACGTCTTATTGAATAGCGACTTTAAGACTCGAGACTGCGTCGGTGAGTCTCTGTATAAAATATGGAATATTTTATATTTCTGACTTTTCTGTACTTTTCAGTATATAACTTTTTGTACGTTTAATGATCTCTAATCTTTAGAGTCTCTTATAATATAAAAATATAAATCTATGTTTTACTTAAAGTCAAACTCTGACAAAATATTTCCTAACCTTTTAAAAGTGCAAGACTCAAGTTGTAAGTTACAGTGAAAAAGGATTTATTATTAGGCTTGTGATTGTAAGCAACCTTTTGCCACGGTAGTCCGATCACGACTAACGCGCTCACTTGTATATATATATATATATATAGTGCAATATATATACAACAAAAAGACTTAAAAGACTTCATATTGACGTCAAAAGCGACTCGAAAGACTCTATTTCAACGTAATATTGCCGTTCACGACAGTGCACTTTGACGGTTTACGGTAAAGCGACTCAAGTAAACATGGCGGACATTACAAGGAAAAAGAGAGACTCTGAGTCTCTAGAAACTTGACCAGGTTAACTAATTCACTCAATATAATTATATATAGAGATTAAAACAACATAATACAATCATCAACAAATATATAAAGGTAGGTCCAGTATAAGGAAATTCTGTATTTACACTGTACAAAAATAAATAGAAAGGCGACTCAGTTTCAGGGAGGACTTGACGTTATTTTTTATCTTTGCTCAAGTTACTGTTCATAATAAATATCTAATATAACTTATTCTGATAAAAAGAAACATATTCAAAAATTTATAAGTATCCAATACGGTTTAAACAGAAATTTAACTTGATAAAAAGTGAAAAGGGGGAGGGGACACAAACTGTTGAACAACGAGGACGAAATCCGTTACAATATAATGGAATGAAGACACCTCTCCCACAAGCAAAAGCTCTAACTGTAAAATATAAGAGCACACATCACAGGCACGGGTATGTTTTTCATGTTGTACTAGATTTGTTTGCTTTTAATAAACATGCATTTATCTATTTCAAATTTTGTTGCGAGGTTAATACGGTCTTAACTGTGTTCTGCAATAAACATCTTAACAGCTCTAACTCAATTATATTCTTACCTGAACAGGTATGTCTATATTCAAATATATCTGGCTTTGACTTGATGTTTGTCTTTTATAGTACTCCTACTTTTTTATGATTTACAGACATAAATTATTCTAAATGACATCTAAATAGCTATCTTAATATAACATAGCCTAATGTTGATAAGGTATTAAAAGGATACATGGAGGTCAATGTAATAACCACTCGGTTTATTTATTTCTATTTTTTTCACAAAATCCCCCAAATAAGAATCTGACGTATTTCATACATAGAGCGTAAATGTTACGACCTTGGTGTATATTCAGATTAGTTATAGTTTCTCGTATTAATATTTGCCTGTGGTTCATCGAACTTCTTTAAAACTATAATGCTTGTGTCCACTATCGTAACCGTAATGATTTCTTTAGAGTTCGGATCGTTTTATGTTTTACAGTACAAGTTAACGATATTTTCAACGGAACAGGGATCAAACAGATCTTGTCTCAAAGATGTTTAGGACGAAAATATCCACACATTTCTCATCATAATAATTTTTTCAAGTGCTTGAAATGAACAGAATAAACTTTGTTCAAGTTTTAAAAGCCTGAACTCCACCCCTTTCCGAATATTCTTCTCCGTTTTTTAATGGGGATTTTTTTATTTCCATTTCAATTTCTCAACGTAAGTTATATACAGGAAATCATTCAAGGAACACATTAAAACAAACAACTGAACATGAATAACTGCAATTGAGTGATACTTATAATCCAAACAAATTCTTAGTCTGAGCATTTCTTAAAAAGGTCTTTCATCATAGACAAAAAAAACAACTGTTAATCTAAAAGTCACTTGTTGCCCATTAGCATAAAATTTAACTAAAATCAAGCGCAAAAAACAAAGGTTTTAAGGGTAAAAAAAGACCGTTATTACTGATGAATATAATTTTTTTTTTGAATAGAAAAATACCATGGGACTATCATACACCATGTTGGAAAGAAAAACAGACACCGATATAGTCAAATGAAAAACTAAAAAAATTCAGAAAACAGTACATTAAACACTACACTAAAACGGTGTGTTCACATCTCTCAAACATAAATGGAGTAACAGGGAATCCAGCTTAAATGAACTTTTAAATACTATGATGGATCGATATTCGAAAGAAGTAAAAATTAAAAGAATAATATTCCTTCAAAGAGCACCAATATAACATCGAAACTAGTCTTCAATGGTATGAAATTAACAAATTATCAACAATAATATTAGCACTGATGGACAAATACTTTACACAACCTTGAAGTTATGAATAATACGTACAATTTTGTAAACCTGCAATACAGACATGTCTTACAAACCGGTTTTAGAGGCCGTCTTGAAATTGCAGTCAAGTGAGAGAGTTTTTTTTACGTGTGACTTTAAAATGCAGTACATCAATAAAAGCGCTGATCCTTTCTTTTTTGCGTTTTTCCCTGTGCATGTAATGATTTAGTGTCATGGATTGATACCTTATATTCTTTGTGTTACAATGTACACTTTACAATCATACCGTATATCAACTTTGTTTAGCTAATGGTTTAAGTGTAGTATGAACACCATTAGTTGAGTGTTTTTATTGAGTGTTTATAGAGAAACAAAAACCTTCTCTATATTATGTTGACAAATTATCGTTTGGTGGAATACCGAGACCCCTTATCAAAATTCTGCATCTGCACATGATTAGTATTAATTTTTGAAAGCAACTAAGTGCTTGAAAGTTATATATTGTTATACATCACTTACTGTTCTAAAATATTTAAATACCTTATTTTATGTTTAAAATCTTAAGTATAAGATTATTATAATGACTTAATTGAATAAAAGCGTGGAAGGTATAAACAGACAAAACATACATCAACAATAGTATTTGAAGAACTTAATAAACAGTGGTTTGACAATGAAAAAGGTTTGATCAAAATCTAAAGCATAAACATGTTATCTTATCTCCAAACAAATTAAGTTTGACCCACAAAATTCTTATTTCATCTTTCAAACGATATTCGAAATATGCTCGAATGAGACTGTTACCCAACGCAAAACAAAACAGACTACTTTGTATAACAGTTATTGTCCCTGACGACTTGTTAGCATTTTGCCTTTTCTCTTGAGAGATATTGTTTATGGACAGGTAAATTCTCAAAATTAGATCTACAAACACCTTTATCATTTAAGCGATCGATTGATTACTTATGGAAACATATACGTAAATGGGCAATCTCATGATGTCATTCAACATAAAACGCCTCATTGAGTGTTTGGGTCTTATATATACAAGTGAACTTCAGAATAAGAAAACTAGAACATATGCATCATATCGCGATTGTTTTCTCGATATTGACAAATATTAATGACAACAAGCGTCAGGATTTCAATATTCTAATTTCAACTTTCCATTCCTCCGCAGGAACATATTCTCAAACTCATCGTTTTGGCCTTTACATATTCAAGTTCATACGTTACATACGAGCATTTCATTTGCAAAAGTGTGTTCCTTGCGCAATAAATACTAAGTTATGAGTTATGAGGATGAGCGACATAAATCGGTGACCTATAGTTGTTAATTTCTTTGTAATTTTGTCTATTGTCTCATTGGCAATCTTACCACATCTTCTTTTGATATCTACACAAGTTTTACGGTTGCCATTACGAATTGCTTGATAGATAATACATGTCTGTTTTCGCAGTCTTTGATCTTTATAAACCAAATAAGTCCTGTAATCTGCATTTTTTCCTATTGTATCTTTCATATTGCTGTTATCTAATAGTTCGTTTCTATGTATGTTGCATTGTCGGTTGTTTTTTTTATTGCACTTCAGTGTTCTATTGTTTCTTTGTTTCCCTCTTATAGTTGATGTGTTTCCCTCGATTTCAGTTTGTAACCTAGATTTGTTTTCTGTCAATCTATTTATGACTTTTAACAGCGGTATACTACTGTTGCCTTTTTTCATTCCCTATTGTGACATTTTGACTCGGTTCGAATGGCGAATGATGCATACATAGCAGTAGTCGCTTATCTTGTCAACGCAACCAGTTTCGTTCCCTTTGGAGTTCATTTGAAGTACTTAGTTTGTGTTTGTTACCTTGATTTGTATTCTTTTGATTTGGCTACTATTGTAGGTATATTTTAGTCATATAATTTTTCGCGTAAATCTGTACTTGACTTTAAAATATTTGACTACATGCACTCATAATGAAGGTCAATCTAGAAAGCGTTTCATACGCGTATATAACTTGTAACGTGTTCTTACGATTTATTAGATTCAAACTTCGATAAACTACTGCAGTCTTAATTTGAATATAACTAATAAATACGTTAGAGACAATGATGCAATACGCCAGTTAAACGGCCTCAGTAAAACATTAAGAACAAATTACATTGCAAACATATATTGGTCCGTGTATATTTGCGTCCATTCGTTTTACGTTTTGAAATATCAAAAGCAAAAAACAAAAAATGAAAGTGTTTTCATTTTTCGTTGTTTGTTTCTTAAAAACCAATAAATATTCAAAACAGTGAACTAACATTACATCTACCTTTCAAGATTAGAAAAAAATACATGTCCGGTATCAATATTGATTGCAGTGAATAAGAAACAAAACTTGATTATACATAATTATACTTTTCTTTACTTTATTTAGATTTGAATAGTGATAGAAACATTTCGATATTCAATTTCCGCTCTTTTTCCTGCATCACAGAAGAAAAACGGCAACAACAAATTATTACTCAGTTTATATTTTTCAGTGAACTGAACAAAAGAATCATTATATAATTACTGTTTAGTGTCTTTAAATATCAGCTGTATTTGTACTCGGCTCGAAACAGGTGTAATAGCTCGCTAAAAGCTCGCATACACCTTGTTTCCTAGCCTCGTATAAATACAGCTGATATTTAAAGACACTAAACAGTTATTGTCTATGACTACTGTCAGAATTGGTACAAATTTCTACTTATTAGCAATACAGAATGTTTATTGTTAATTTTGATATTGTACGTTAAGCCTCGGTCACACCTTACCGGATAGCTCGAACGGACGCCTAACGGACAACTTTTTTTCTCAATCCGTTCATGTCCGTTAGACGTCCGTCCTTATCCGTAAGACGTCCTTCCATATCCGTTGCATGTCCGTTAATTGTACGTTTTATCCGTCGACGTCCGTTTTGTCCGGTTGAAAATTTTGAGCATGTTAAAAACTTTGAAAGGACGTCCAACGGATAAAATGTCCGTTGAACGTCCGTTAGGCGTCCGTTTTGTACGGTACTCGTCCGTTTCGTTTCCGTTTTGTATCCGTTACGTGTCCGTTATACATCCGTTGGAGGTCTGGAAGATAAATTCACCAACGAACTTCTACCGGACGTTTAACGGATAAAATGGATGTTGAACGAATGAGAAACAGACTTCTACCGGATGTTTAACGGATAAAACGGATGATGAACGGATCTGTAACGGATAAATGCCAATTGAAAATTACGCATCAGAAATGCCAAGTATTGGTATGTCAGATTTCTTAAGGTTCATAAATTCTTATTATTCATAATCGATCTTAAGATTATAGGCACGTCTTCACAATCAAGCAGTTCTTATTCAGGCCAGACACTGCCCTTATGCGGAAATTTTAAGAACAAACCATAACCAGTTACACAGAAACATTTTGAATATTAATGCTAAACATGTATTATTATTGTCACCTTTGTTTTTTCCGTATATCTTGTTCATCCGTTTTATACGGTACGCTTCCGTTATGGGTCCGTTTTATGCGGTACTCGTTCGTTGGATGTACGTTCGACATCCGTTCTGTCCGGTACGTGTCCGTTTCTCGTACATTGCATATCCGGTGTGTGTCCGTTATGCATCCGTTACACGTCCGTTTTATTCCGTCAGTACATCAACGGACTCCCAACGGATAACAAGTTTGTCAACGGACAACTTTTATTTTCATCCGTTTGGCGTCCGTTCGTGTTATCCGGTAAGGTGTGACCGAGGCTTTAGTAATGACTGTTTTATATACGAAAACTTTATAAATTTATAGTCATTATAAAGACACTAAAATTTTTAATTTTCCTTTGTATAACTCAAATAATAATCATTGTTCTCTAGGTATCTTTAATAAAACTGTGCCACATGAAATGCAATAGAAATCCTGATAGTGAAATAAAGATTAGTTCATAATTCAAGACATGATAAAGAATAAGATTAACATGGAATTATATTATATATATATAATACAAAAGTAAAATTACAAAAATACTGAACTCAGATGAAAACCAAATCGTAAAGTCCCTAATCACATGGCAAAATCAAATGACAAAACACATCAAAAACGAATGGACAACAATTGTCATACTCCTGACTTGGTACATGCATGTTAAGATTCAATGAAAATTTTACTATTATTGTGAATATAACTGTCTTGTAAAGAAAACGTTATATATTTATCTATTTACATTGGATTTTGAATATACCACCAGTACATGTGCATTTTTTTTCTTTCTTTTTCTTTGTATATATTTGAATTGTATCTAATACCGATAAGAATGAAGTACAGGTTTGCAGTCGGTTCATTATTCGATATTCGATATCTAACCGGCTGCTAGCAGTCGGTTCGATATCATAATTTGAACTGTTGAAATTAATGAAAATTTAAATTTTCGGAAACATTAAAACCATGAAAATTGCCGTTAAAAGAAGTACAGATAGACGTAGAAAATCATTTTTAAGTTATCGTAACTTCTCGATAGATACAAATCCTTGTGTAAATAACATATTTGTCCTTATCATCAATGAAATGCAATAATTTTTTTACTGATAAAGCATTATATTACAAGAAACAAAACGTTATGACATTATAATATTATTATAAACAACTATGAAAAGCTAAGATAAAACTTCCGAGCGACTGTATGTTATGCAGTTAGTTTACACAAAGATACCTCCAAGACATCATATGTGATTCATTTAGTTGATAAATTATTCTATGTTACAATGTTAACTAGTTTCCCATGTTCAGCGCACGCAAACATGTTTTTATATAGATTTTCCTTTAAAAAGCTAGTTCAGTTAATACCTTTGTCTAACTGGTGCATTTTTTTGTCAGTTTTGTTTTCTCATACATCATTAATATTATTTCGTATTAAACATAACAAGAATGTGCCCTGGTAAATGATAGATCAATTATGCTAATATTAAAAGTCTGGATAAAATTTTAACTCCGAGAACTTCAAGATTATTTTAATTTAAACTCAAATGTATTTTTATATGATAAATGTAGAAAATGTAAATACAAGAGCTTGGGAATTCATTTTTATGGTTGCTTGTTATTTATTTGGTATCGATTTGTAATAGAGGTACAGTAAGTCGTTAAAAAAATTCCAATCTAAGTAGGTGTCTATATTCATTTTTTATTTACCGATTAATGTTATGAAATATCGTTGTATATATGCATATTATTTTACTGAAAAATTTTATCTCCAAAAACGTTAACCTGCTTGAAGCAATAATAAACAGCTAATAGATATCGCCCATATGGTTACAGGAATTTAAATTGATTGTCTTGCGATTTCTATCAAATATTAAAAAAAAATAAAGCATAAGCATCTTTAAAATTTGCTTTGAAGATTTTCATAATCAGTAAGTAGTCCAAAAATTTAGCTTCTCTTTTATCTCTAAAAATATATGAATATTGAAATCTATGAAAAGTTTAAAGTCAATGGTGCCAAAATAGAAATTTAATAAAGGTTCACTACCACTTTATTATCGATGATCACACTAAGACCTTTATAACAATTTAAATAAAAAGACATCAATTCAACTTTTCACACGGTTTTTAAGTGTAAGACAAACACAAACTATTTCACCCTTATAATTAAGTCCTTAGACTCTTTAAGGGACAAAATTTTAACCGATTTTGTAAAACATTCAGAACCATATAAATGCGTATAATACAGTTGGAGAAAATCAAAAGAAAAAAAGTCCCCTTTATCTTCCTTTCAAGATAAGATGCATCAAAATATCCGGTATTGACATAGGTTATGGTGAAATTGAAACAAGAATATTGATAATTAAATGTAGCCTTTGTTCGCTTTATTTGGATTTGTAGAGCGTTAGAACAATCTGATTTTCAATATCCGCTATATATCCTGCATCACAGATAAAAAAACGGCAACTGAAACTACTTTAACATAAGAAGAACTATTCGAGTATGAGTAAGATGGACAATAATTATCAAATACCATATCAGGTATTCATTTTTTTACTAAATTTTTCAGCCAGTTATTCTTCTGAGTTACTACAGGCTACATGTCAACACTCTATGGATGACAAATACCATCTCACAGATGCTGTTGCCCATTTAACTTCAAAATCTTTGGTAGGATGTCTGGCTGATTGTTCGTCAAGATTGCAATGTATGTCATTTTTCTACAACAAGGATACCATGGATTGCATTCTACATTCGGATTCATTTGTCTATACAGTACCGTCAGAACAGGGAGCTGGCTGGAGGTTTTATCTAACGAAAGATGGTAAGATGTACATGTGTATTATTCATTGTTAAAAGACTTAAATATGATTCATATTTTTTTCAAATTCCAAGCTGTATATATTAATTGATTTCTTAAAAAAAAAAAAAAAAAATACTAAATTTTGTTTAAATTTTTGAAAGGAATATTGATAACGTCTGCTCGATTCTTTTATCTGTCTGAAATGTTCAGCTTGAGTTGTGGTTTACGTAAATAAACGAAATTCTTTTAGTTAAAAAAAAACGCTTAATCGAAAGCTACCAGGTTTTAGTTTGCGAAGGAAAGTACACCTAAGACCTAAAATATCCTACTGTTTTATTCTTCTAACAGACCCAACGACAACACACATGAATATTGCTCTAGATAGTAATTTCCCTTGCAAGTTGGCGATTAAAGAAGTTTCATGATAAGATTTATACATGATCAAGTGAACTTATCTTCTGTTGTAAAGGCATATACAGCATATAACTTGATATTAGCTTTCAGAAATATATTAGGAAAAACAATGTTAAATGATACTACATGCATGTAGATTTGAGTGATCGAATTTATCATAAGATAATCAATCAAATGAGTCTAACATGCCTCTTAAGAAACTCATCATAAATACCAGAATTGAAATTGTGTATCGAGCCAGTCTCGCGTTTTGTCTACAAAAGACTCATCAGTAACGCTCAAATCAAAAAATAATGTTAAAACATTGCAGAGCATTGAGGACCAAAAATTCCACAAAGTTTTTCCAAATACAGCTAAGGTAATCAAAAATTCAAAGTTTTGTAAATAGTTAATTAACATATAATAACAAAAAACAAGACTACTTGTTTATGGATGCTACAAAGAATTTGTGGACACAAGTTCAGATATTTAAAATAAAAGTGAAACATGTTAACTAGAAGCTGAATTACAAAGAAGAACATACAAAATGTAGCATGTGTATCTATTGTCATAAAATTTCATAATGTTTTATTAAATTTGTAGATTTAGCTAACAAAGTCTTTATATTTGAATAAGATAATATTAATTTTTAGTGAAAAATTGTTTAACCGTTAAATCGCCTATAATCAAAAATTGTTTGCTAGCTCAACTTTGTGATAAAGTTGATATTTTTTCAGTAATACATAAATTTCTCTCGTTAAAATCTAAAACATTGTTACATACACGAGCGAATCGTACAAGTTGAGATATATTAATCACCGTTGACTTGTACTCCTTATAAATATATCGAGCATTGGTGTTGTTGTTCAATATACCATCTGTCTCACACAAAAGTATATTCTTGTCAAAAATCATCTTCATATTTTGTAGTTTCTGGAAGATGTCCATCAGTTTATGAATTCAAGTACTATAGAACGTTAGACTTGTGTTATAGCATCCGAGATCCGGTACAAATCAACTTCCCTATCATCAAAACATTATGCGCTGCTATTGGTGGAGAATTAATTAGAATCAGCTCTGAACAGATACAACAATACATCCAACAAATTACTGGTATAGAATGTTTCATAGTAATATTGCAGTAAATGTAACACAGATAATGTAGTCTGGTTGCCAATGAAACAACTATCCACAAGAGACCAAACTGACACAGAAATTAACAACTATTTATGATCGTACGGCCTTCAATAAGGAGCAAAGCCCGAAACGCATAGTCAGCTATAAAAGGCCCCGAAATGAAAATGTAAAACAATTCAAACGAGAAAACTAACGGCCTAAGTTAATGTAAATGTATGACTCTAGATATATCGATGTGTAGCCAATCAGTCCCCGGGCAAATAATACAAATCGATAAAAGATAAACACCAAACGTTCCTTAGCGTGAAGGATTTTGACAAAGTGTTTAGGCCTTTAATTTAATATTACACGGAGACAAAAAAAAACATATCTTAATGACTTTACATTCGTCGTATGTGACATGTAATTGCTCGGTTGTCATGCAACTGATTACATTATTTGTTGATTTTTGTTCAAAGACCAGGTCCAATTTGTTCGAGAATATTCAGGGGAACAACAACAAATTACAAAATTTAATGTTCTGCATGGTGGTATAATTAGGATGAAAGGTTGAAATTTCGAATGGACAGGTCTTGGATTAGGGCAGAAAACGTGCAACATGTCACCTACGGACACTTTTTTAAAAGTAGTGTTGAAACCAAACGACAATTGTTTTTAACGTGCATAAACTGTTGCGATATTCCTACACAAATCTAAGAATTTAACGGCTCCGTCTGATCCAAAGTTTCTTCAGCCAGTAAGACAAGATGCACATCATTAGATTGCTGTGAGATAGATATCGCAGAGAACAAAATCGCCAAAATAAATTACAACAATTTAAAAGCCTACATGCATAGGTATTGATAAAAGTTTTGAATCCACCAAAATTTTTAACCGCCAAAATATTTCGTATACCTTATTCAATAAAAATCGCGAAATTTTACCCCCGCTATATGGTTACCTCATAACTCTACAAAAAGATAGGCACTCTGGGTCTTCTGTAGTATAGTTTTACTAATTACACCTTATATAAGAATGCCAGCTTTTAATTGGCTGATAGCCAGTGTATTTTTCGCATATTCTAATATTTTTTTTCTCATTTCAAACGAATCTGACTGTTTTTCACCACTGCCGGTGAATATGCCTCAAATACCATGGTATTTGCCATTTTGGATATTCCTTTTTTACCCTCGCGAGCATCTTCCTGCCATTTTTTTCGGATATGACGTTACATAAAGACAGCGCGAACGCGTATAAGTACATGTATAGTTCCCGCGGTATATTTTATGATAGTACTTGTCCTCAAATAAATATTTTCTTTTCCTAGTACAGAGAGTTTAAATTAAAATCTATTCGGTGTAATTAAACAGATATATCATGTTATGGAGGGGTATTTGCAAAAAATACAGTTCTTGGGACAAAATTTCCCTTGCCTAGCGGCTCGGGAAATTTAAGTCCCTCGACTTGTATTTTTCGCAAATACCCATCCATAACATGATATATCTGTTAAAAATTTTGCTCAAATATTTAAACCAATTCCACCAATATTGTTAATAAAATTGAAAACGGAAATGGGCAACGTGTCAAAGAGACAATAACCCGAACATAGAAAAGTACAACAGCAGGAGGTTACCAACAGGTCTTCAATTCCCGCACCCGGAGGCGTCCTTCAGCTGGACCCTAAACAAATATATACTAGTTCAGTGATAATGAACGCCATACTAATTTCCAAAATGTACACAAGAAATTAAAATTAGAATAATACAAGACTAACAAAGGCCAGAGGCTCCTGAATTGGGACAGGCGCAAAAATGCGGCGGGGTTAAACATGTTTGTGAGATCTCAACCCTCTCCCTATACCACTAGCTAATGTAGAAAAGTAAACGCATAACAATCCGCACATTAAAATTCAGTTCAAGAAAAGTCCGAGTCTGATGTCAGAAGATGTAACCAAAGAAAATAAACAAAATGAAAATTATACATAAATAACAATAGGCTACTAGCAGTTAACTGACATGCCAGCTCCAGACTTAAATTAAACTGACTGAAAGATTATGTCTTCATCATATGAACATCAGACACAATCCTTCCCGTTAGGGGGTTAGTATCATACCATTATAACATATATGAGAAGTACATAATCCCTGTCATGCCAACAACTGGTTTTTGAATAAATGGGTTTAGTTCCGATGCAAAGACCCTATAAGTGAATCAATATTAACGCCAAAATATGCAATCTTTAATGACCTGACAACAGTATCGTAACTATATCCCTTCTTAATAAGTCTATTCAAAGGTTTTGTTTCTGGTGTGAATACTGACACCTTTGTGCTTTATAAAGAATATTTTCATAAAAAATTGGATGTGAAATACCTGAACGTACAAGAAGACTGCATGTTGAGCTATATTTACGAATGATGTCCTTATACCGATGATAAAATTTAGTAAATGTTTTGACGAGTTTGTGATATCGAAAACCCTGGTGTAATAATTTTTCAGTAATACATAAATTTCTCTGTTAAAATCTAAAATATTGATAAATACACGAGCGAATCGTACAAGTTGAGATATATAACCACCATGAGATGGTGACAAGGGAACGTCATATTTTATTTTTGTCATAAATTGTAACTCATAGCAATACAAAAACAGGTCCGCAATAAGTGGTGCACAGTTAGTCCCCATTGGAATTCCGATAACCTGACGGTATACGGAATCCCTAAAGCGAACAAAAATGTTATCTAGAAAAATTCAAGGGCATATATAATATCAAAGCATGTCCAAATGACATAGTTTTTTTGTTTATTGCTACTAAAAAATGACCTAAAAGAGTTTAAACATTCCAGTTTTGCGAAATTATAATTCTGTTTGTAGTATTTGTGTCACCAGTACTGAACAGATGAAAAGATCAAACACAATTGAATGATGCTTTTGTAATTTTATTAGGGTATAAAAATATTGACCGAAAGCACATTTTGTTAAAAGAACGGAGGCTTGCATACCTAAAATGTGCGCACAATCAATCCATGTGTACCCCAATAAAATAACAAAGGAGTAGTTCTTACAATAATCATCAGGAGAAATTGTGGGTTATAAACGTTTTCCGCTTGTTTTCCTATACATTGTGGTAACGTTGTCATTGAAAGCACTTGCGGACATGAACCTGACAAAAAAACGGAATAAGTCGATCTGCTCTGACAGTTTAGGCAAACCTTGCTCCACGTCAACTATCTAGTGTTCATTACAGGTCAAATCCGGTGATAAGTCTTTTTCGGTGGTGTCACAAATTAATCGAGGAAAAGAGGACAAGACAGTTGTTACAAAACATATCCGTTGTGGTCTGTGACTGAAATATTTTATTACTGTCAATACAATCATCTCGTGGTGGCGTCGAATAGACAGAACAACCAATATGGATTTGTTTTAATAAGTTGTCAAAATGTAGTTTTTATCATGCATTTTTCCAAAATATAATAAAACGTATGGGTCACCAGTCTTTTCACGCTAAAGGGTGTGCAAAATTGACAGATTTTGTATAGATTATGCATATTTTTTTTTCCCTTCTTGTTCAATGTAAACGTAAACAGTTTTTTAAAAACAAATATTGCTCACATTTCAAGTAACTTTTTACGGTGTCAGACCAGTAAGTCAGTCCCTCCAATTTAGAATGTAAAAGTAGGCGAACTCTGACACAAACTAGTGCTTTTGGTGTCATTGTTTACTTAAACTAAACGACAAATTTGCAGACATGAAACTTTTGGTGGAAGTGAAATATATTTAGACCATTTTGAGACAAAAATTTTACTATGAGTTTGCATTAAAATTAAACATTTAAACGCTCCAAAATTAATTAACTTTTCCTTTAATTAAGATTGCCGGAAAACCAGGAGTCATTTTTAGAACGGCAGTTCTTTCTTGGAAGATTCAAAACGTGGGTATCAAATTGTAGAAAGGTGATACATGTACAATGCAGGATATCGTGGTTTCTATGAAGTTAAAGATATTAAGAAAGCTGTGAAAATTGCAAGAATTGGGTTTTGAATTGGTCGACTGACACTTGAATGCATCTTTAAATCCGTTTTGCATACTGATAGTTTTAATAATAATTTTGATGTTCATGTTATCTTCATTGTTCTTATGTTCTACAGTAATATGTATCCTATTTTTTGAAGCGGCAGATCCAACTCAAAGAATATGTATTCAAGGCACGGACAGCAAAAATTATCCATACTGGACCTTTGATGATGGAACACCAATGACATATTTCAACTGGGATGCAAGTGAACCCGATGGTGATCAGGGTAACCTTGAAATATTTACAGGTTATAAATGGCATGACCTAGCCTCACCAAATGGCAACGTATGTTTGTTTATTTGTGAAAAAAGACGTATTACCTGACTTAGTGGTTTATAAAAATTGTCACATGATACTAATTTATTTTTCTATCTTATTGTCTGATTGTACATATGTGACATTGAAAAAGCAGGTGAATAAATTAATAAAATAATTTCAAAAATTATTATAATATTTTATAAAAATTCGTTGTTAAAATCTGATGAATAAATAAATCTGATAAACAAATCGAAACAGAAATCGTAGATTTGATATACTTTATGACAAGTTTATAAGAAATAAAAGAAACAACGGAACAAGCTTCGGAAGTCTTTTTCACAGACACTTGATTCGTTGGATAGAACTGCATTTTCAAAACAGTGCAAAATAATATAATATTATTAATTCGTATATTTTATCTTAGGGGACGACCATTTGATATCCTGGGGGGATGGGGCAGGAGGATTTTGAAAATAAATAACTCAGCCTTGATAATCACAAAAATAAATGGTTTTGTTCTGTGGTAACACTACTCAAATTGTTTAATAATAAAAGTGTAAATATTATTTGAATATACCTAAAATGTCTGTAAATTGGCTTCATTTAACTTGAGGTATGCTTTCTCAGAAACACTTACCTCACTTTTATTACAGGGCCGTAACTACATTGGGGCTAATGTCTCATGTAAAAAATTTCAAAACCAAACGTTTGTCTTCATATCAAATTAGTTCAGGTCGAGTGCCTTGCAAGATTCAAGTTCTGTTATCCCTAAAACGTAGCCCCTGATTTTTCGGGATCAATGTTACTTATTCATTTGTCTTTTGTTCATTGATTGCCCTTCTGTAATCTGTTAGTGTTGCATTCCTTTTGTAATTTAGTAATTTTGTCATTAAATTGATCATGAGTTTAAAAAACAGAAGCCCCAGACTTCAACTCTGTGAATTACATTTTTGCTTTATCATGCATCTTGGTCTAATGATGTTGTCCCTAAAAACTTAAGTCTTACACTGAATGTATACATTTTGCTTTGAGACAAAAAATAAAAATAGGGTCTGGGGAACACCCAGAAAGCATGATGTTGCATTATTACCATGTTTGCCAACACTTTTTAAATAGGCTAGATACAATCAATCTTTAATATAATGTATGGAAGCAATACATAAAATTGAGAAAGGAAATGATGAGTGTGTCAAAGCGACAACAACCCAAACAAAGAGCAGACAACAGCCGAAGGCCACAAATGGGTCTTCAATGTAGCGAGAATTCCCGTACCCGTATGTGTCCTTCAGCTGGCCCCTAAAATATGTATACTAGTACAGTGATAATGGACGTCATACTAAACTCCGAATTATACACAAGAAACTAAAATTAAAAATCATACAAGACTAACAAAGGCCAGAGGCTCCTGACTTGGGACAGGCGCAAAATTGCGGCGGGGTTAAACTCTCCCCCTATACCTCTAGCCAATGTGGAAAAGTAAACGCATAACAATACGTACATTAAAATTCAGTTAAATAGAAGTCCGAGTCCGATGTCAAAAGAAAATAAATCAAATGACAATAATACATAAATAATAATAGACTACTAGCAGTTAACTGACATGCAAACTCCAGACCTCAATTACACTGATTGAAAGATTATGTCTTCATCATATGAATATCAGGCACAATCCCTACCGTTAGGGGTTTAGTATCATACTATCATAACATATATCAGAAGAACATAACCCGTGTCATGCCAACACCTGTTTTTTTTTTTAAATAAATGTGTTTAGTTCCGATGCAAAGACCCTATAAGTGAATCAATATTAAAGCCAAAATATGCAATCATTAATGACCTGACAACAGTATCGTAACTATTTCCCTTTTTAATAAGTCTATTTATAGGTTTTGTTAGTTTCTGAGGTGAATACTGACATTTTTGTGCTTTATAAAGAATATTTCCATAAAAAAAATTGGATGTGAAATACCTGAACGTATAAGATGTCTGCATGTTGAGTTATATTTACGAATTATTTCCTTATACCGGTGAAAAATTTAGTCAATGTTTTGACCAGTTTGTGATATCGAAAACCCTGGTGTAATAATTTTTCAGTAATACATAAATTTCTCTCGCTAAAATCTAATACGTTGTTACATACACAAGCGAATCGTACAACGAGAAGTTGAAATATATAAACACCATAAGATGGTAACAAGGGAACGTCACCATCTAAAAATGGATAATTAACAATAGGAAACGAATTTTTGTATTAAGCTTCCTGTTAATGATATAGATTTCAGGATCGAGGAAATGGCAGTGGTCATTGTTAGTAAAAGCTTTATTTCAAGTAAGTTTAACAGGATAAATTTCTTTAGTATACATACTGAAGTCGTCATTATTGAGAGCCAATATATCATCCAAATATCTAAAAGTATTGTTAAATTTTTGTATCAAATGTTGTTTTTTCTTTTGCATATGTATACATATATGCAGTTGGGAAAATAGAAGATTCATTTCTGCAGAATATGATGATTAATTCTGATTAAATTGTACATGATGACTTAACTATACATGTATCATTTATAATCTATAAACAAATAATTTAAAAATTGTATGTTTTCGAATATTTTAAGTATAGTTGTGAAAATAAATAATCGGTCTCTTGCGAAAATGAAAATGAAAAAAATTGCGTCAATAGGGCAGAAAATAGATAACATGTCATCTTAGTTTACAAAACTAAATAATCGATCAAAAAAAATCCTCCTGGATATCAAAATCAGGATTAGGTCAATACAGAATATATCGATCCAAAGAAGTATATCGACCTCGGACTTCGTCCTCAGTCAATATACTTCTTTCAGGTCAATGTATAGACTTGTATCGACCTCATACAAAGGCTATAATTATATACTATTGATTAATCGATATGTCTTACGTGTATATTTACCATAATAGCAAGCGTCTTCTGCTATGTCATATGCGATGTTGTTTTTAATTTAAAATGTTATTGTTGTTGGTTTTTGCCTTCAGTTTCATAAATGTTTTTGTATAGTGTACTATAAATGTCTTTCAATATTTTTTTCACTTTAACGATTATCTTTTATTGGATAAGAAGTTATACGTTTTAATGTGTTTGTTTACAAAGATTGAAATATCATTTATTGTGAACATTGTTTTTCACAACAGTTTTTGGTTCAACTTAGACAAATTTTAAAACGTATGTATGAAAACTGAAATTTACAGTAGCTGTTCATTTTATACAAATTTTTATATGATAATGTCTATAAGACGAATCCTTTAATCCTGTTTTATGTTTCATTTTGTATGTGAAAAACGGTTGACGCCGTTCCGTGTGGAGCAGATAAAGATTATTGAACCAATATTTTCGCCCAACTATAAAATATAACTATTCTTTGTTGCATTGTGCGTATACTTCCTGCCAACGATTATGATTTTTAAATAATCGCAAAATTTTATTAATTTGAAAAAAGGTGTTGACAATACATTTTGCAAATAATAATTGTATAGATTGATATTTCAACAATATCAATAAATCATTTTCCCATATTACCGTTAATTGTGTATTTTGCCTTTGATATTTTGTGATAATATTTATGTCATGCTAACCAATAGCGATAAAGGATTATCGCCAGAAAATGAGAACCTCGTTCTTATGTATCATTTTATTCTTGTATCACCTAAGTTGGACAAAGGTATACAGAAAAACACATTTTCAGCAAAACAGGCAGCTTTACATTACATTGCATATAAGTACATTTGCTGAGGAAGCATTAAATATGAGTTTTTTTACAACGGTATGATCAGTATAGCGGACAGGTTAACATCAGAGAGAATCCAGTTTGTCATTTATAATTCTAATAAATTGGCACAATTTTCGAAGTTTAAATTTTTGTTTTTGGTTCATAGTAGCATTAAATTTTAAAACATTAAAGTTCATTAGGTATTTCTTGTCAATAAGTAGTGTTATATCTGTCAAGAGACTGATGCATTCCATTACATAGTGGTATTCGTCACTTATAGCAACTCTGCACAACGGACACTTTCTCTGTTCTCGGGGAATGTTTTGCCATCTGCCATTTCCAATCGGCAGTTTATGGTGCATTGTCCTAAACCGCGACATTGTTATTACATCTTTATCATCAAGTACGTTAAGGTAGTGTTCTAAATTGTGTGATGTCTTGTATAGGCGATAATTCAGGGCTTTAGGCGAATCGTTTACCTTTCCTGACCATGACTGTAAACTGATCTTCTAGTCTTTGTTTAATTATCGATTTAATGTTAGGTGATGTGTTTTGGAATGATCATAAGTAAGAGAATCCACAATTGTCTAAAATACTTTTCATCTTGTCTAACGATCGCGATCAAAATGTTGTTTCTTGTGCAAACTTGAAAAGGTATCTAAACATTACAGCAGTGAGCTTACTTTCTTTACAGGTAATTAACTTTGTCCAATAAGATACAATTTTCGTTTTTATATCTATTTCTAGGGGATACCGACCATAAATGAAGTCGTTTTGAGTAGATTGCTTAAGATGTAAAAGTAGCTTAAAAAATTTAGTTTGAACTCTTTCTAGTTTTCTTTGTTTTCGTAACCCCATATTTCGCATCCATATAGCAGAAAAGGTTTTACCAGTAAGTCAAATAAATGTACGTGGCATTAAATTGATAAATTGTAAATTCTTCCCTTCCTTAAAACTTCGCACATTGCACTTATTGCTTTGTCCTTTAGATGTTGTTTGCATTGTTTAAAGCTGCCTGTTTTGCTGAAAATAATTCTTAAGGTTTATGTACCCTTCTGTAGCCATTTTTGTACGAATTTTTCAAACCTCAATTGTATCAAAACTACAGATATAATGAATACTAGAGATAGGCCATTTGGTACATATTCCAAGGGGAAACTTGATGCAACGCATTATTTTTTACTGTTTCATTGCATTTGATAGAAAAAGAGGACTTTGTGGCAAATAAATCAAGATTTTTATAGAAAATCCACAGCCTTTAATACAGAGATTTTTGTTATAAAATTTGAAAACATAAATTACTCATTTGATTTTCTATGATGTGCTAGTGTTTATTTTTAACAAAAAGTTCTAAGCAACCTGTAAATTTCAAAACACCTCGTGCTGAGTCACTAAAGTCGAGCGCAGCCTAAAAGGTGTACTTGATTTTGGCCATATTTATATTTTATAATTTATACATTTACTACATTTATAAACTTGTTTTAAGGAAATCAATGCTAGCACTGCATGCAATAATCCTATATCTATCAGTCATCAAATTGCCAAATATGAGAGTACAAGGATAAAGGCTGTGGATTTTCTATAAAAATCTTGATTTAATTGCCACAAAGTCCTCTTTTTCTATTAAATGCAATGGAACAGTAAAAAAAATGCTTTGAATCAAGTTTCCCCTTGGAATATGAACAAAATGGCCTATCTTTATTATTCATTTTATTTGTCGTTTTGATATAATTGAAGTTTGAAAAGTTCGTACAAAAATGGTCACAGAAGGGTATATAAACCTTTAATAATAAGGTGCGTGTTGCCGTTGGTCAGGTGATTCTGCCATGATAACAATGTCATCTGCGTACAGAATTATGAATATTTTCATTAAAGTTCCAAGTTTGTCTATCTTTACTTATTGTGTATATACCTTAAAGATTTTCCGAGATGAGATAGTCTTCTTGGTTATTCAAGTATAAGGAAAATAAAAATGGTGACATATTTTCTCCTTGTCTGACACCGATTTCACAAGCGAAAGGTTCATAAATTTGACCATTATAGCTCAAGCTGGATTTAATATTCTGGTACATTTGTACATACTAAAAATAGTATTAAACATTTTCCCCTTTATAATTACTGTTGTTCAACATTTTAAACCATAAGAAATTACGATTTATCGTATCGAAGGCCTTTTCAAAGTCTACAAATGCGCAAAATAGTTTCTTTTTTGTGTGTTGTAAAACTTCAGTTAGAGAGTTCTGAAGAAACGCGCAATCAATTGTTGAGTATTTTTCTTGGAAACCATTTTTATTTTCTTTTAGAAGAGATGTTTGTTCTGAGAATTTTTTAAGGCGTTCTTCGTGTCTTCGTCGGAAATATTACTTTCAATTTTTTATTCTTCTGTATCATCTCTCAGATCACTGTTTAACTCTTTGAAATATGAGACCAATTTGTCGAAATCAATCTTAGGCTGAGCTGTACTTTTGTTTTCATTAAGAAGTCGCAAAAATTCCTCAGCATCCTTTTGCTTTAGATCATCCATTTTCTTTCGGAAATCGCTTCTGTATTTCTTATGAGCTTTGTTGATTGGATTTTTATATCTCTTCTCGGCATCTAACACAAGTGCTCTGTGGAACGGTGACTTATTTTTATTTCGTTTCATCTTACGGAATTCTGACCTAGCGACTCTGCAGTCATAGTCAAATAATGGTTTATTTTTTTTATGTTCTGACTTCTTTTCTGTACTGACTTTAAACCCAAAAGTATTTCCCGCTGAATGTATTAACCCTTTGCTTATTTTACCTATTAACATATGTACTATTTCTTGCGTCACTACTGTTGTGCCCTCAATTTGAGAATTAATATTTTCTATTTCCGTAAGGTTCAACCATTCTAAAAACTGGTGTGATTTTTCATTAGTCCAATCATTTATTTTTTGTTCATTTGTTCTAGTATCATCGCTACATTTGGTTATAACTTCTTGATCTGTTTGTTTCAGCGATATCTCGATTGGGGTATGAACATCTGAATAGAGACTTACAAAATCGAGTACTTTAGAATCGGTTAAATTTTGAATAAGTTCTGCGTTGTTGTCAATGTTAACATCACCAACGTCATCGGCAAATAGCGATAAACAGATAATCAAAGGTCCTTAAAATTAAAACGTTTCTCGGTCTCATCTCGCTTGAAACAATAATCTATAAGTGAAAATGAAATATCATAGAAATTCGAAAAATATTTTTTTTAGTTTTCACTGTAGTAAGAAAATGGTGTTTTTCTTGGCATTAAACATTTTTTCTGTTTGTTTGTCCATTGTCATTATGAACTACGATTGAAATGAACAAATTATATTATTTGGTATAATCTTGCACCGTCATTCGAGTTTATACGTGCCAGGTTAGGAGCGAAGTATATTCCTTACACACACGTTTTTCTAAGTAATTTCGAAAATCTGTAAGAATAAAATGTAGTGAGCTGGAAAATATATACTAAATAAAAGAAAGTATTATTAGGAAAGCTTCCGATGGTCACTTGCCTACATTTTGTGCCATGTTTTGAGAAGCATCATAAAAAAAATCCCAAACATGAAAATGTGTTGGTTTAAATAGAGTTGTCTTTTATTGGTATATTTCATAGTTGTTTTTCCTTTATTGTTTTGGTTAAACCAGGTCGTTTGTTTCTCGTTTAAAATTGAAATACATTGGTATTTTTTTTGTTGGCTATGCAGTAGGTTTTTAATCATTGTTGATCGCCGGACGGTGACCTTTACTTCTAAAATGTTTCATCATTTGGTCTCTGTTGGAGAATTGTGTCACTGGTAATCATGCTACATGATGTTATATTTTTTTTATATTTAGTGTTATGAAATCAGAGAGTTACTCACAACCAATTTGTACTTGTGTATAAATTTTCTCTAATTGTACACTTCTTTTACACGAAATAGTGATAATGATTTTTGTATGTGTAGCTGTATCTTTTGATGTCTTATAAACATATTAAAACATACAAAAAAAATTAGATTGTTTTTTTCATTCCTTTAGAAATGATCATCCGTCGATATGTACTGTCCAATATATAAAAATTTCATTTGACAATTCTATAATTCTACATTAATAACAATGTCAGATAACTAATGCAATATTAATGACAGTTGTTATTTATTCGTTTGATGTGATTGAGCTTTTGATTTTGCCTTTTGATTAGGGATTTTCCGTTTTGAATTTTCCTCGGAGTTCAGTGTTTTGTGATTTTACTTTTTAAATAGACTAAGCTAGATTTTCCAAAGTTGCAATTTACATATAAAACTGTTGATAGGAGAAAAGATTCCACTTTCTTTTGATCAAAACGTGCAAATTGTCAACAAAGTTTTGTATATTATTACGAGATCAACTTGTATCATATCAACTCTGGTATAAAACAGATCGTTATCACAATCTCTGTTGTTAAGTGTTAATCGCCTTTCCTATATTTCATTGTATAATGTATATTGTATATATTATATATAAAACAAATCATATTTCATAGACTATAACAAATAGAAGTAAGTACCCTTAATTTATATAACTTAAGTCCACTTTGATTGTCATAACAGTAACATTAAAATTCTACGTCATAAATACAAACGATAAGATGATGAGTCTTCATATTGAAAAGGTGTCATTTGATCATCCTGAAGTCTCAAATAAAGACAAAATTAGTATACTGCTGTTCAATAGTCATAAATTGATTGCGAGAAAACAAATCCGGGTAACAAACTAAAACTGAGAGAAACGCATTAACTACCAGAGGAAAACAACGAAACAATAGAACACTGAAGTGCAACAAAAAAACGACAATGCAACATTCATAGCAACATAGTCAAACTCATAGATAGAAAATAAACTGAAAACGTCATGACTAAAAATAAAAAGACAAACAGACAAATAATAGTACAGAAGACACAACATAGAAAACTAAAGACTAATTAAGCAACATGAACCCCAGCAACAACTTAGGATGATCTCAGGTGCTCCGGAAGAGTAAGCAGACCCTGCTACACATGTTGCACCCGTCGTGTTGTATTCTATGTTATAACAAATCCGGTAAATAGTATAACTCGGTAGGTCACATTCGTGAAAAGGGGAAGATGTTGTACAACTGTAGTAATGACATAAGGAACATATCCGATATCATCTGTGAAAAGGTTATCACATAACGGTTAACCAACTCATGATGTTCGTAAAATTTACGAAGGGATGTTTTCAACTTTTTGGAACTCTTGGTTTAATACCTTCCTTGTGAGTTGCAATCCTCTATCAAGGAAATCATGATAGGAAATACAAGCCCGGGAATATCGTATCAATTAGGAGATTATACTCCGTAAGCAGGCGCTGCTGGAATGTAAAAAAGAGACTGGCACAGGAATCTGCAATGTTACATTATCCTTTGGCTTCACTTGGCATAATTATGTTTCAGACAAATATTCTCTTGTTTGTCAGTAACTTTATTATTACATTTCCAATTTTGTAAGCACATGATAAATAATATATATGTATTGGACCTATAAAAGATACACTTACAATCATTGTATTTATAATGAGTTAATTTATATCGTATTTGCAATGTGACATTGATTGGAATTGTTCATTATCCGAGGGTTTTTTTTCGTAGACAGGATGCATGCATCTTTACACCGTTGCCCCTACCAAAATTGTTTAATTTACCAGATGCTCATTTCGAAAGTCTCTTTAGTTGCTAGAGGCCAACATATTTAAATATCTAAAATCAAATACAGATGTTGAGGAAAGTATCAAACCCAAAAGGAACATAAAGAATAAGAGTTTGTTGTGCATGAGGGAGCTTTATTTCTTAACTTGAAATAGTTTCTAAAGCTATATAACGGCAATATTAATCAAACTATGTCCGTATTTTCTTTGCAGTACAGTATTAAAAGATAGTAATATTTTCAGTTTGTGAGGCGTATTCTTAATAAGTCCATTTTGAAAGATGAACAGATTTTTTGCATCTGCTTTCATCTTAACATTTGTCACTAATGATTTTACATGTTTGGAAAGAGGAGCTTCAAAGTATGGTGTATTGTACTGTTAGTGTAAAATTTTCGCAAAATATTTATTTTCCCTTATTTCACGATTAACATAGAAATGTAATCATTTCCGACATTTAAAATATTAAATTTCGTGTACTAGAAAGATGCATAGAAAAAATCTTTTTCAACATGAAATAGATAAACAACATAACTTATTAAAATGGGAGAACTATCTTCATTACGAAAAGAAACACGTCCTGTATTCAAATATACAAACTCCTTATACTGTTAGATGCAAAGTTATGAGGTAAAAATACAAAATTTGATTGCAGTTTGCCCAGGATAAGAGTTTCGACATTGTACTTACTGTTTCAGGTGAATCACTGATAATTGTAGTCTTAGTTATTGAATACATGTAATAAGAAAAGATTGTTGCTTTGATATTCAGTGTATAATAAAGTCTCACTAAATATATCTCTATTTGTTAAGATTTTTCAAGATTTTGTTAACTTTTATCATTCATCTTTCTGAATAAATAACAGCCATATCTAAACTGAAAATCTTAAGTAATAGGTGAACTATCAAACATCTTACAATGTTGTGATCCATAATTTAGTGTTGAGCTGTGTAATGGAGTGTCTGCCTAACTACGTTATCTACTATAAAAAAAAAAAGAAGATGTGGTATGATTGTCAATTGGACAACTATCCACAAAAGACCAAAATGACACAAACATTAACAACTATAGGTCACCGTACCTTCAACAATGAGCAAAGCCCATACCGCATAGTCAGCTATCGAAGGCCCCGATAAGACAATGTAAAACAATTCAAACGAGAAAACTAACGGCCTTGTATGTTTTTGTCAATGTAATTGACATTTTAGAGAATGTAATTCCAATTTTATTTTTAAATCTCCACCTGGTTCCAATCTTTCAACAATAAAAACATGATGTGACTGTGAAATTGAACTTACCTGTTCAGTTGAGAGTTTTGAAAAATGCAAAGAAAAACATTACCATAGCTGTATTTGACAAAATCTTCAGAATTGCATGTTCTCATTGCTTTTAAAAGATAGACGAAAGATACCAGATGAAAAGTCAAACTCATAAATCGAAAATAAACTGACAACGCCATGGCTTACAATGGAAAAGACAAACAGACAAATAAAAGTACACAGGACACAACATAGAAAACTACAAAATAAGCAACACGAACCCCACCTAATACAAAGGGTGATCTCAGGTGCTCAACATGTGGCACCCGTCGTGTTGCTCATGTTATAACAAATCCGGTAAATAGTCTACTTCAGTAGGTCACATTCATGAAAGGAAACGGGGTTGTAGTTATAACGTAAGGAACATATCCGATATCATCTATGAAATGGTTATTTCATAATAGTCTACCAATTCGTGATGGCGTCCGTAAAATTTACGAAAGGATGATTTCAACTTCACCTCCCTGTGAGCAGCAACCCTCTATCGAGAAAATCATGATAGGAAGTACAAGCACATGAAAATCGTATCAATTGGAAGATATATACCCCATATGCAGGCGCTGCTGGAATGTTGGTACTTTAAAATAAGAAATGGAAAGTTCACAATTGGAAAGCTATTATCAACTCTTTTGTCGTAAAGTTTTGTTTTCAACCGACCCTCATTGTCAATTTTAGATGTAAGTCAAGATATGAGGCCGACTTAACTGTGTCTGTTGTATCCTTTATCTCTAGTTCGGATAGAAAGAATTATTAAAAGGGATAGATGCGTTCAAAATAGTCACAAAATTTTGAATTATTCAGTGAGAGAACATCATCTTGAAACTTGAAAGTAAAGTTAAAGGATATTGCTAACTTCTTATCTTTCTTCCCAAGAAGTTCCTGTATGAAGTCAGCCTCATAATAATAAAGAAATAAGTCGGCAAGAAGAGGGGCACAATTTGTTCCCATTGGAATGCCGACAGTCTGTTGAAAAACAAGTCCTCCGAACATAACAAATGTTGTCAATCAAGGAATCAAGCATTTTGATGTCAGTTTCAGAGATTTTTTTGTTTAAATGAGAGTGATCCTTTACAAAGTAGTATGTATCCCTCCCTAAGACAAGATACTTGTACCTTAGTTAGCCATTCTTTTTTATGAAACAACCAATACCAACTCTTTCAATTTGTCTCTTAGTTTGGAAGGTGGAATACTTGTGTAAAGTGTAGAAAAGTCAAATGTTTTAATACTATTGCAAGGTGAAAGATACTAGTAGTCAGATTGTATGTACTCTAGATTTTTAGATTTTTTAGTATCCACATCTGATTCACGTCACCTCTAGAATAGGCAGTTTCACAATAACTTTGACGCCCTGTTTTGATTGCTGATAGAATAGATGTTAATAATTTAGAAAGAGGTTTCAATGAGAACTTGGAAGACCTAGCAATATACCGATGTGTGTAAGGACACTTATGTAGTGTAGGTACCCAATAATGATGAAAGATCCAGTTCTGCATCTTTGCCTGAAAAGAAACATAAAACAGACCTTACTGTGCTCTTTGGTAAGTGTAGGGAGGGTATATGTTGAGTTTCCAAGCGAATTGTCAATACCTTATTCGTTTATCAAGCAGTTAATGTAATTAGTTTTACACACAAACACGATGTTGTTTGGGGCTTTATCTGAGGGAATAATAACATATTTGTCATGGAGGTAGGATAAGTGTTTTACAATATTTGGGTCTTTAAAGTGCTCGTGCACTTTATTTGGCTTTTTTCAGGTTTTTTTCATGAATGCATCACTGGCGAGTCTTTCATGAAAAATAAATATGTTTCTGGTGTACACAATTTTTAAACTGGTATTTATGATTAGTGTGTATGACTATATGTATGGTCATTTTGAAATACGTTCTTCGCAGTATTGATTGAGAATTCAGTAATTTATAAAAGCAATCCAATATAAAAGTCAGATATATGAACGGTTCATATAAAAAAGTTGAAACCAATTTCCAAATTCCCATCAAAGAATTATTTCTGACAGATGCAATTAGACAAAATCAAATTTGAATATTTGGTAAGGATTCTGCAATGAATATTTTTCCCTCTGGAATTTGAGAAATAGATTGCCAATATATGCTTTTCCTTGTATAAAAATAATCTGTTTGCTATTTCTTCAACTAAAATGAAAAATTTGAATTGTACCTTTCAGTTGATATATTATGAGTTTGGATAGACACTTAAAATGAAATTTGCTATGGTAAAGTTACCTAGTTGACATATCTGATATTGCTCCTTTTCAGAGTTTAAGAGACTTCCTCAGATTCTGTTTGTTACCTTGATTTACCTCTTCTTTGTCTATTTACACATTTGAACATTGGTAAACTACTGTCACCTTAATTGATCCCAAATTTTTTTTGTAGCAGTTCATTGTTGCTGCAATTTCATTGTTTTCCTCCCAAAGCTGATGTATTCAGCTAGGTTTTTTTTGGTTCGTGACGACAATTTGTTTTCACTTAATTGATGTTTGACATTGGACAGTGGTATATTACTGTTGCCTTTATTTAGTATATGGTCATTGTGATGCCTTTTTTGTTTAGTATAGTCATTGTGACTTAGATGGAGAGTAATCTCATTGGCATTCATAACACATCACCATTACTGATGAAAGTTATTCCAGATATGTGTGATGTGAGCATTATAAAAGGTACCTAACATTTATCTCAATATGTAGACGCTTCCTTTGATAGATGAACACTGCTGATCTAACAAGTAATGTTAATTTTCATGAAAAAAAATATATAGATGTAAAGACCAGATGCTCCGCAGGGCGCAGCTTTATACGACCGCAGAGGTTGAACCCTGAACAGTTGGGGCAAGTATGGACACAACATTCAAGCTGGATTCAGCTCTAAATTTGGATTGTGATTAAATAGTTGACACAGCATAGGTTTCTGACACAGAATGAATGTGGTCTAATGAACTTAAAAATTTTGTTTTGCCTTTGAGCAATTCACTATGCTGTTGAATATTAATCCTCTCAAAAAATGTTTGAAGAAATTTTCCTTTTATTTATAATTTCAAATGAGAAAAATTGAACCCCCCCCCCTCCGCTTTATTTTTTTCACATCCCCCTCTCATTTATTCCAAACCTGATCTCAATTTCAAATTGAATGGTAAAGATTGTTTTAATTTATCAGTTGGTAGTAAAAGTGAATATACATTGTATATTGTATAAAACAATGATTTAAGTTGATTCAACTACCTATTCTGAACAAAGAAAGATAACTCCAATTGAAATTCTTGCTATTGCACAATATTGTGCAATGAGATAGTTCTTGCTATTGCACAATACTGTGCAATTGAAAATACTTGCTATTGCACAATACTGTGCAATTGAAGATTTCTTGCTATTGCGCAATACTGTGAAATTGAAGATTTCTTGTTATTGCTGAGTACTGTGCAACAATACTTAATATAATAATATAAGTTCCTGATTTGGACCAACTTGAAAACTGGGCCCATAATCAAAAATCTAAGTACATGTTTGGATTCAGCATATCAAAGAACCCCCAAGAATTCATTTTTTGTTAAAATTAAACTAAGTTTAATTTTGGACCCTTTGGACTTTTATGTAGACCAATTTGAAAACAGGACCAAAAATTAAGAATCTACATACACAGTTAGATTTGGCATATCAAAGAACCCCATTTATTCAATTTTAGATGAAATCAAACAAAGTTTGATTTGGACCCCAATTTGGACCAACTTGAAAACTGGGCCAATAATCAAAAATCTAAGTACATTTGTAGATTCAGAATATCAAAGAACCCTAAGGATTCAATTTTTGTCAAAATCAAACTAAGTTTAATTTTGGACCCTTTGGACCTTAATGTAGACCAATTTGAAAACAGGACCAAAAATTAAAAATCTACATACAGTTAGATTCAGCATATCAAAGAACCCCAATTATTCAATTTTTGATGAAATCAAACAAAGTTTAATTTTGGACCCTTTGGGCCCCTTATTCCTAAACTGTTAGGACCAAAACTCCCAAAATCAATATCAACTTTCCTTTTATGGTCATAAACCTTGTATTTAAATTTCATAGATTTCTATTAACTTATACTAAAGTTATGGTGTGAAAACCAAGAAAAATGCTTATTTGGACCCCTTTTTGGCCCCTAATTCCTAAACTGTAAGGACCAAATCTCCCAAAATCAATCCCAACCTTCTTTTTTGTGGTCATAAACCTTGTGTATAAATTTCATAGATTTCTATTTACTTATACTAAAGTTATGGTGCGAAAACCAAGAAAAATGCTTATTTGGACCCCTTTTTGGCCCCTAATTCCTAAACTGTAAGAACCAAAACTCCCAAAATCAATCACAACCTTCCTTTTGTGGTCATAAACCTTGTGTCAAAATTTCATAGATTTATATTAACTTAAACTAAAGTTAGTGTGCGAAAAACAAGAAAATGCTTATTTGGGCCCTTTTTGGCCCCTAACTCCTAAAATGTTGGGGTCAAAACTCCCAAAATCAATACCAACCTTCCTTTTGTGGTCACAAACCTTGTGTTAAAATTTCATAGATTTCTATTCACTTTTACTAAAGAAAGAGTGCGAAAACTAAAAGACGACGCAGACAACGACACCAATATACGACGAAAAATTTTTCAAATTTTGCGGTCGTATAAAAAACAGAAAAAATATAACATAATTTTTTCATTTTGATATTTTATTGCATCAAAGTGAACAGGTGTTACACTGAAACAATATAATTGCCCAATTGTATTTATACCTAGACACAAGGTTAGTTATAGCAAAAAGTTTCTTAATTTATTCATTCATTTGCAGATTCCATTTCTATAGTGTATCATTCATATTAAAACAGATGTCTTTTTTCCATAAGGAGCTGCCTACAAATATACAAAATGTCAAATACTGATCCATTATACATTTAAAGACCCTGTAAAAATTTATAATCTGCTTTTGAAATACTTGATCATTAAAAAGTAAATAAAACAAATTTCTTATTAATGAAAAAGCTTTCAACTTAGATTCACCAATTGATATTCAAGTTTGGTCAATATGAAATTATCAGTAATTTCTTATTCAAAACATATGACCTATTTCTCTAGCATGATACTTTCTAAGAATCAAATAATTATAAATTCATTCACACAAAATTGCATTACCTTTTAAAGGAAAATTACTTTTGTAAAAGACAGGTATCACATTCAAAAACATTTCATATCATCTTAAAAGTATATACATAAACAACAATTTTTATGCAAACATGGTGAATGGAAAAACATCCATACCTTTCTTCAAAACAAATATATGATTAATATACAAATGAAAAAATATACTATGTATAATTAACTTTGAATATATATGTGATGAGAACTAAAATAATTTAATTGAAGTGTGTCTTATAAAAGTTAACAAGACAATGTAATATTTACAAAAAAGGATATATACAAATTTTAAACCAATGGTTTAAATTTCATTATATGATAACTGAGCCTCGATAACTTGAAAAGAATAGCACATCTTTTTAAATCACAATTAAGAGTGAAAAACATGCATATTTTTCTATCTGAACTTCCTCTTGATTTTTTTTAATTTAAAGCATTTAATTTGATCAATCTAAATCTTTATATAAAAGTATTTTATGATTTGAATACATACAGGCTGATAAAATACACAATTATATAAAAAGCACCATCTTTGAATTACCAATTTATTAGACTGCCAAGACTAAAAAAAAATATCAAATTTATGCACATCACTGTATTCATTTCTTGTGCTTGAACCAAAGAATAGGGAGTGACAATTTTTCCATAATCTTAGATATTTATAATTAAATTATATTGATTTTTTTGATACAATCATCTTTAAGTATACTTCATTCATAAATACAATAGTTGATCAGATCATTAACATACATTTTAACAAAATGATAAAAAAAACAAAAACACTATTTACATAAAATGCCTAACTCACATTTTGATAAAGAATATTTCTGTTCAGATGTGAACATTTGCCATAACAATAATGTATATCAAGTATCCATATTAAAACAACCATTACAATCCAATCAAAGAGATTCAGACCTTCTATAATACAAGTATCTACATATTTACAACCTGTGCTTTACAAGGTATATGTTGATTGGCTTAAAAATGTTAGTCAGAAAAAATAGTTCAGACTGTCAAAACTGAAATCTGTGTTTCAAATTGCAATTGACCCTAAGATTTAGCTAGGTATCTATTTACATAATTTACATCATATTGAAGCATGATATGGATATGTTACGATGTTTTCTATTGAATCATGTGTTATTTAACAATTACAGCAGGATATGAAATCTGGCCCACTAACCATACAGTATTACTTGTAATATGTTTTCCTGAAGTAGCTCAACCATATGTGTAAGTTTGTGATGTAGATAATGTTTTCAAGTTTTCTCAAATCTACAACAGCTAACATGCTGTTAAGTTTCTTCAGCTAGCCTTTTCATTTAATCAAATAATAAATGACAATTTCATTCTGCAAGAAAATCAATTCCTGGTCAATATTATTAGTTCTATCAAGTTCTTATAGCCATGGATGCCAGGCAGGGTCCATCCTACATAAATTATCATGGCTGTTTGCTGCTGCTACTAATGTACTGACTCTACTTTCTGCTCCTTCAAATGTTGCTAAATCTAGAAATAAAAAATGTCATTAATCAGAATTTTCTTCATATATGAAAGAAAAAATAGGATATGGTGTATCAAATCATGACACTGCAAGTTCATGATTGCTGTTAGAATCAGTTTAAGCAGATTTATTTGATAGATGTTGATCATGCTGTTTGCATCGCTAATATAAACAACAGTAAACATTTAAAGATCTATAAAGTAATAAGAGAAAATCGTACTACCGCAAAATCTCATGCAATATGATATATCTTGAGAGAAATTTTAAATATTTAAACTACTCTGCTTGAATAGCATTTTCAATTTTTTTAAAATAAATAAAACTAGAGGCTCTAAAGAGCCTGTGTCGCTCACCTTGGTCTATGTGCATATTAAACAAAGGACACAAATGGATTCATGACAAAATTGTATTTTGGTGATGGTGATGTGTTTGAAGTTCTTACTTTACTGAATGATTTTGCTTCTTACAATTATATCTATAATGAACTTTGCTTATTAGTAACAGAGAACTATATTTGGTAAAAATTTACATAAATTTACCAAATTAATGAAAATTGTTAAAAATTGACTATAAAGGGCAATAACTCCTTAATGGGTCAATTGACCATTTAGGTCATGTTGACTTATTTGTAGATCTTACTTTGCTGAACATTATTGCTGTTTACAGTTTATCGCTATCTATAATAGTATTCAAGATAACCAAAAACGGCAAAATTTCTTTAAAAATTACCAATTGGAGGGCAGCAACCCAACAACCAGTTGTCCAATTCATCTGAAAAATTCAGGGCAGATAGATATTGACTTGATTAACAATTTAACTTCTTGTCAGATTTGCTCTAGATGCTTTGGTTTCATAGTTATAAGCCAGAAACTGCATTTTACCCCTATGTTCTATTTTTAGCCGTGGCGGCCATCTTGGTTGAATGGCCAGGTCATCGGACACATTTTTCAAACTAGATACCCCAAAGATGATTATGGCCTAGTAGTTTCAGTGGAGATTTTGTAAAAGATTACTTAGATTTATGAAAAATGGTTAAAAATTGACTATAAAGGGCAATAACTCCTAAAGGGGTCAACTGACCATTTTGGTCATGTTGACTTATTTGTAGATCTTACTTTGCTGAACATTATTGCTGTTTACAATTTATCTCTATCTATAATAATATTCAAGATAATAACAAACAACAGCAAAATTTCCTCAAAATTACCAATTCAGGGGCAGCAACCCAACAACCGATTGACCGATTCATCTGAAAATTTCAGGGCAGATGGATCTTGACCTGATAAACATTTATATCCCCATGTCAGATTTCCTCAAAATGCTTTGATTTTTGAGTTATAAGTCAAAAACTGCATTTTACCCCTATGTTCTATTTTTAGCGGTGGCGGCCATCTTGGTTGGTTGACCAGGTCACGCCACACATTTTTTAAACAAGATACCCCAAAGATGATTGTGGCCAAGTTTGAATTAATTTGGCCCAGTAGTTTCAGAGGAGAAGATTTTTGTAAAAGATTACTTTAATTTACGAAAAATGGTTAAAAATTGACTATAAAGGGCAATAACTCCTAAACGGGTCAACTGACCATTTTGGTCATGTTGACTTATTTGTAGATCTTACTTTGCTGAACATTATTGCTGTTTACAGTTTATCTCTATCTATAATAATATTCAAGATAATAACCAAAAACAGCAAAATTTCCTCAAAATTACCAATTCAGGGGCAGCAACCCAACAACCCATTGACCGATTGATCTGAAAATTTCAGGGAAGATAGATCTTGACCTGATAAACATTTTTATCTCATGTCAGATTTCCTCAAAATGCTTTGGTTTTTGAGTTATAAGCCAAAAACTGCATTTTACCCCTATGTTCTATTTTTAGCGGTGGCGGCCATCTTGGTTGGTTGACCAGGTCACGCCACACATTTTTTAAACTAGATACCCCAAAGATGATTGTGGCCAAGTTTGAATTAATTTGGCCCAGTAGTTTCAGAGGAGAAGATTTTTGTAAAAGATTACTTTAATTTACGAAAAATGGTTAAAAATTGACTATAAAGGGCAATAACTCCTAAACGGGTCAACTGACCATTTTGGTCATGTTGACTTATTTGTAGATCTTACTTTGCTGAACATTATTGCTGTTTACAGTTTATCTCTATCTATAATAATATTCAAGATAATAACCAAAAACAGCAAAATTTCCTCAAAATTACCAATTCAGGGGCAGCAACCCAACAACCGATTGACCGATTGATCTGAAAATTTCACAGGAGATAGATCTTGACCTGATAAACATGTTTACCCCATGTCAGATTTGCTCTAAATGCTTTGGTTTTTGAGTTATAAGCCAAAAACTGCATTTTACCCCTATGTTCTATTTTTAGCCGTGGCGGCCATCTTGGTTGGTTGACCGGGTCACGCCACACATTTTTTAAACTAGATACCCCAATGATGATTGTGGCTAAGTTTGGTTTGATTTGGCCCAGTAGTTTCAGAGGAGAAGATTTTTGAAAAAGTTAACGACGACGACGACGACGGACGACGGACGACGGACGACGGACGACGGACGACGGACGCCAAGTGATGAGAAAAGCTCACTTGGCCCTTCGGGCCAGGTGAGCTAAAAATCTAACTAGAGGCTCTAAAGAGCCTGTGTCGCTCACCTTGGTATATTTAAATTAAACAAAGGAAGCAGACAGTTCATGACAAAATTGTGTTTAGGTGATTGTGAACATCTTACTTTACTGAACATTCTTGCTGCTTACAATTATCTCTATCTATAATGAACTTGTCCGTGTAGTTTCAGTGGAAAATGTTAGTAAAAATTTACAAATTTTATGAAAATTGTTAAAAATTGATTATAAAGGACAATAACTTCTTAGGGGGTCAATTGACCATTTTGGTCATTTTGACTTATTTTTTAGTCTTAAATTGCTGTACATTATTGCTGTTTACAATTTATCTCTATCTATAATAATATTCAAGATAATAACCCAAAACAGCAAAATTTCCTTAAAATTACTAATTTAGGGGCAGCAACCTAATAACGATTTGTCCGATTCATCTAAAAATTTCAGGGCAGATAGATCTTGACCAGATAAACAATTTTACCCCATGTCAGATTTGCTCTAAATGCTTTGGTTTTTTAGTTATAAGCCAAAAACTGCTTTTTACTCCTATTTTCTATTTTTATCCGTAGCGGCCATCTTGGTTGGTTTGCCCGGTCACAAAACACAATTTTTAAACTAGATAGCCTAATAATGATTCTGGCTAGCCTAATAATGATTCTGGCTATGTTTGGTAAAATTTGGCCCTATGGTTTCAGAGGAGAAGAATTTTGTTAAAGTTAACAAAGATTTAAGAAAAATTGTTAAAAATTGACTATAAAAGGCAATAACTCCTAAAGGGTCAACTGACCATTTTGATCCTGTTGACTTATTTGTAAATCTTACTTTGCTGAACATTTTTGCTGTTTACAGTTTATCTCTATCCATAATAATATTCAAGATGATATCCAAAAACAGCAAAATTTCCTTAAAATTACCAATTCAGGGGCAGCAACCCAACAACAGGTTGTCCCATTCATCTTAAAATTTCAGGGCAGATAGATCTTGACCAGATAAATAATTTTACCCCTTGTCAGATTTGCTCTAAATGCTTTGGTTTTTGAGTAATAACCAAAAAGTGCATTTAACCTCCATGTTCTATTTTTAGCCATGGCCGCCATCTTGGTTGGTTGGCCGGGTCAAAAAACACAAATTTTAAACTAGATACATCAATGATGATTGTGGCCAAGTTTGGTTTAATTTGGCCCAGTAGTTTCAGAGGAGAAGATTTTTGTAAAAGTTAATGACGACAGACGACGGACGCCGGACGCCAAGTGATGAGAAAAGCTCACTTGGCCTTTTAGGCCAGGTGAGCTAAAAATGGAGAAATATTGTATCACACTCAATACAGTGGTAGAATCTGTATTGATATACTGAAGACAACATTAAAATATATTTAATAGTGACCACTTACTATGAAGTCTTGTTGTGATAGCTGATACTGCTTTATTCACCATTGTTATAAGTTGTTCTCCCTCCATATCAGTAGGTTCTGCTCCTGGTTGTAATTCTTCCTGTTTCTGAAAATAGGTTACCATACTATAGTATAAAATTTATTTAAAACAGGGCTTCCTGAAAAAATTCCAACACACTCATGTCTTACTATTCCCTAATAATTAACATTTAATAAACTATTTCAATAAATAAAAGTAGAATTGGGAGGAAATCTGCACTGAGACTTAAAAGCAAATGTTATAAATTTAGTTTCTCAGATCATAAATCTTAACTTCCCTCCATCAAATCCTATGTGAGTCTTTATTTTTCAATTTTCAATTTGCATGTGAATAATTTCTTATCTACCTTTTTATGCCAAGTTATATATTCATCTCTGAGGATAGCTTTCAGAAAACTTGGTAATTTATATTGTGGTTGCACCAAACATCTAGCTGCTGCCACCATTGATGCTGTAAGGGGCCCTATTACTCCTATTGTTGTAAGGAACTCCGCTATGTTAGGTGTCAATCTGAACGGAACTGGTCTATTGGCATCAAGCTCTCCTAAAATAATAAAGAACAAATTTTACCAGTATAACTTAGCATAAAGAATCCAACAAGTACTACAACATACTATATTTTTCATTGTTGATTAAATTTTCAAGCTCAAAAATCTATGAAAAATGTATTTCAGGCTGTTTGACATATTAAAGTTTAATTATGATGATTCCATAAAACAACACAAACATTTGTTCACAAATCAAATAATTTACATTTGCATTAAAAATTTCACATCATTCCCTTTTTAAAGTTTAGTTTACAGCTTTCTGTGTAAATATATGTACCTGTTTGATCATCTATGTCAAATTTGAAGTATGAGATATTGAGGTAACCACAGTCCTGGTGTAGATACATCATATCAGGGTTCATACGGGTCAGATGGAGGACAAACTCAGCAAAACCCATCAATGCTAGGTGTAGTGTCAACTAGAAATAAATAAAATAGAATAAGATTAACTTTTAAATGCTAGGTGTAGTGTCAACTATGGATAAAACAGAATACGATTAACTTTTAGTATAATGACAAAACTGCTAAGTGGCTCTTGATCTAGTTCATTAAGAAGTGATTGTGCTTTAAAGTTTTTTAATGATAAAATAATGTGTGGAAACAAAATTCAACTATGCTTGAAAGGTGACTAGCAACATCAACTTCAGACATGGTAAAATATTTTTATCTTTTTAATTTCATTTTTTTCTTTGATTGCCATATAAACACATCTTTTGATGTAATTGAATCTTGAAATATCACCATGTCATCATAAAGCTTATCATTATTGAAAAGACCAGTTACTCATTATCTGTTTGACAATCAAGGTTATTTTTTTAAAATCTTACCGTTTTTCTAAATGTCCAGTAGTCTGTTGCTGTCAAGAAGGTATGAACTGCCCATTCCTTCAGTAAACCTCGAGGTACCATGTTGTTCTGGACCTCCTTCAAAACATCTCTGAGAACCTGATGGCTAGCCTGTGAACCTCTAGCCTGAACTGTTGCTAATCGTTCATAGTAACGAGCTATTGGGGAGTCATGTTCTATTCCTCTCTTTGCACATCTCTGCAAAACAATATTATAAATTATGTAATTATAAATCTTATACTACGTTCCAATTATAGGAATGTTATATGTTATACTGAATCTAAATAGGAGAAATGGTCTTATGTTGCATGTCAGTGCTTTAAATCAATGAGCCTTCGGAAGCAAGATTAACTTTTACCAGTCTCATTTGTGGTGACATGGCTACAATTCTGAGTACACTGAAATACAATAATCCTCTTGGTGTAACCTTTTATAACACTTATTGGGATTCATACATCATATAAATACACTTATGCTGAATTACCTGTTATGTATAAATTTAAGCAACACACAACTACTAGAATATCTATTCATATGCATTATACAGGGTCACGGATCACTGATTACATGTTCAAATACAAAATACAAATGTGTAATTACCTGTTTATATACATCCAACAGAGATACAGATGCAGGATTATCTTCTACCAGTCTCATCTGTGGGGAGATGGCTACTACTCTTGGTACAGTAAAATACAACAATCGTCTAGACGTTTCCTTCTGTTTAGTCAGGAAATGATTGAGCATTCTGAGTAACTGTAGAACTCTTTCCTCTCTTCTAGATTCTGTCAGACAGGCATCATTTACCACTAAGTAGGGATAAATCTGTAAAACATAATACAATTAGTTACTATAATCATTACACTTTAGATTAAACTTACATATGTTTAATGACATATCATCACCTCTCATTCAAACATTTCAAAATCGTACTAGAATTATGACTTTACAATAAATCTTTGATGAAGCAGTTCAACTTTTATTTCACTTTACAATGTAAATAACAAAGTCTGCAGTACCCAATTAAAGATTTACCTTTCCATTATGTCCTCTGATATATAGTCTTCTAGCTGCAGTGTTGTGTTTCTGTACTATTTCTACACGTGGCATAAATCTGGCTATCCTAACATAGTAATGACTATGCTGTAAACATATGTATAAAAGAATTAATTGATATTTACGGAGGGAAAAGATCAGCAAAATACAAGACATAATTTCTTATATTAGCAAACTGATTTCTATAAATGTTCACAAATAAATAATCAAACCTAAGAATACTACTATAGCAGTAAAAGTCATGATTGATTGTTTTTCTTTATTTTCACTTAATTTAATCTATAAGTACAGAGGCTATTATAGTGGCTATTAGTATACAGTAGTGCTTTACCTTAATGGTATTTTCTTCCCCATCTTGTCATCAATGTACATAAGATCAAAATGATTAACCCCATAGACGACTAATTGTAATCTCTTGACCCTAAGGTAACCTTTATGTGACAATTTACATCGATTTAAGTGATGTCCAATATCTGTTTATTTACCTTTGGAAGAAGGAATTCACCAGGTAGCTCTACCTCAGCAGTGTGTTGTGAAAAATTACTTAGAAATCTGCATTTTTCTTCAATCAAAAAAGATCTGTAATGTAAATTTGGTTATGTTCAACAATATAGCTCTACAAAAAAAATACAGTATATCATTGATAATAGTCATTTATAAAATATATAATATAATATGTCAGAGTTATTTCTATTTTTTATACATATGTATACATTTTGTGAAATAAACCAGATTGCATATAATGTTTCACACTCACATTTTTGCATTATAACTCCAATTTTCTTTCATAACTATCTTTTTATTTCCAGAGCCTATCATGAACAAAATTGTAAACAACAACCTATCCTAAATCCAAGATATAATATTGAAAGCACTTTCATAGTATAAAAGCATTCAAATAATATTTACATGTTAATGTTAAATGAGTTATACATGTGTATTATTATTCAATAAAATTGAGAATGCCTTTATATAAACAGTACTTACTTTGGAAGAAGTTTTGTTTTGGCTTCTAATATCTTTATCCATTTCTTCAGTTTGTTAATCAAATTGTGAAGCTTTGTAGATCCAGGGACACTGGAAATAAATCAAACTCATGGATATATACAGGATCTATAGTTTGGAAGCCTTGATATTGTAAAAGGAACATCTCTGGTGGAAATATGTCTATTCTTATTTTTATATAAAATCTTATTCTATCAACGTATTCTGTGTGTATATGATTTATTTAATAGTGTTATTATTTATTATTTCCAGAAATCTGTTAAAAATCTGCTAAGTGTTTATAATGCGTTATAAGGAGTCTTTTTAAGAATTTTACTTTGGCAAATGCTAACTTCCTCATATCAATTTACTTTTAATCCAGAGTGATAAAAGCATGCCGCTAAATAGATCTAGATAATAAGTTTGGTTTTTAAAAATTCCCCTCTTTGTAATCAAGATAAATACCTAAAATCAAAGTCAGTAGTGAACTGGCTCTTCATTTTCTGGAAGACTGGATCTTGTGCTGTAGCCTGTGCTCTCCTTGCTAGGCTCTCTGAAGCAGCACTGGAGAATGTTGTAGTCACACTTGACACGTTTTCTATCCCAACACCAAATGTACTCACTAATTTCTTCACAAAGTTCAATGTATGGGGAGTGATTGTAGCATCAGCAACTATAATAAAAATAATACTTTTTTTATTAAAAAGATTATTACAAGATATATAGACCATTAAATCAACTTCTTATTATTTAAGAGAAAAATTTGTCTAATAAATATTTTTTTGACGTAACAACATGATAAATGCATGAAAATACCAAAGTTAACTTTGTGTCTAAGATGAAGTAACAAACCTGCTCCTCTGTTTTCAAAAGCTACAGCATAACATTTGGCTAGTCCTTGTTTTAACTGCCTCAGAACTTCTTCATACCAATTTTCTCTAAACCATACCATCTGTAAATAAGAAAACAATGGGTAAGTAGATTAAAGATTAAGGTAAAAAAAACTAGAGGCTCTAAAGAGCCTGTGTCGCTCACCTTGGTCTATGTGCATATTAAACAAAGGACACAAATGGATTCATGACAAAATTGTATTTTGGTGATGGTGATGTGTTTGAAGTTCTTTCTTTACTGAACGATTTTGCTTCTTACAATTATATCTATAATGAACTTTGCCCATTAGTAACAGAGAACTATATTTGGTAAAAATTTACATAAATTTACCAAATTAATGAAAATTGTTAAAAATTGACTATAAAGGGCAATAACTCCTTAAGGGGTCAACTGACCATTTTGGTCATGTTGACTTATTTGTAGATCTTACTTTGCTGAACATTATTGCTGTTTACAATTTATCTCTATCTATAATAATATTCAAGATAATAACCAACAAGAATGTGTCCTCAGTACCTGAATGCCCCACTCGCACTATCATTTTCTATGTTCAGTGGACCGTGAAATTGGGGTAAAATCTCTAATTTGGCATTAAAATTAGAAAGATCATATCATAGGGAACATGTGTACCAAGTTTGAAGTCGATTGGACTTCAACTTCATCAAAAACTACCTCGACCAAAAACTTTAACCTGAAGCGGGACAGACGGACGGACGAACGAACAGACGGACGGACGAACAGACAGACAGACGGACGGACGCACAGACCAGAAAACATAATGCCCCTCTACTATCGTAGGTGGGGCATAAAAACAGCAAAATTTCCTCAAAATTACCAACTCAGGGGCAGCAACCCAACAACCGATTGACCGATTCATCTGAAAATTTCAGGGCAGATAGATCTTGACCTGATAAACATTTTTATTCCATGTCAGATTTCCTCAAAATGCTTTGGTTTTTGAGTTATAAGCCAAAAACTGCATTTTACCCCTATGTTCTATTTTTAGCGGTGGCGGCCATCTTGGTTGGTTGACCAGGTCATGCCACACATTTTTTAAACTAGATACCCCAAAGATGATTGTGGCCAAGTTTGGATTAATTTGGCCCAGTAGTTTCAGAGGAAAAGATTTTTGTAAAAGATTACTTTAATTTACGAAAAATGGTTAAAAATTGACTATAAAGGGCCATTACTCCTAAACGGGTCAACTGACCATTTTGGTCATGTTGACTTATTTGTAGATCTTACTTTGCTGAACATTATTGCTGTTTACAGTTTATCTCTATCTATAATAATATTCAAGATAATAACCAAAAACAGCAAAATTTCCTCAAAATTACCAATTCAGGGGCAGCAACCCAACAACCGATTGACCGATTCATCTGAAAATTTCAGGGCAGATAGATCTTGACCTGATAAACATTTTTACCCCATGTCAGATTTCCTCAAAATGCTTTGGTTTTTGAGTTATAAGCCAAAAACTGCATTTTACCCCTTTGTTCTATTTTTAGCCGTGGCGGCCATCTTGGTTGGTTGACCAGGTCACGCCACACATTTTTTAAACTAAATACCCCAAAGATGATTGTGGCCAAGTTTGGATTAATTTGGCCCAGTAGTTTCAGAGGAGAAGATTTTTGTAAAAGATTACTTTAATTAACGAAAAATGGTTAAAAATTGACTATAAAGGGCAATAACTCCTAAACGGGTCAACTGACCATTTTGGTCATGTTGACTTATTTGTAGATCTTACTTTGCTGAACATTATTGCTGTTTACAGTTTACCTCTATCTATAATAATATTCAAGATAATAACCAAAAACAGCAAAATTTCCTCAAAATTACCAATTCAGGGGCAGCAACCCAACAACCGATTGACCGATTTTCTGAAAATTTCAGGGCAGATAGATCTTGACCTGATAAACATTTTTACCCCATGTCAGATTTGCTCTAAATGCTTTGGTTTTTGAGTTATAAGCCAAAAACTGCATTTTACCCCTATGTTCTATTTTTAGCCGTGGCGGCCATCTTGGTTGGTTGACCGGGTCACGCCACACATTTTTTAAACTAGATACCCCAATGATGATTGTGGCCAAGTTTGGTTTGATTTGGCCCAGTAGTTTCAGAGGAGAAGATTTTTGTAAAAGTTAACGACGACGGACGACGGACGACGACGGACGACGGACGCCAAGTGATGAGAATAGCTCACTTGGCCCTTCGGGCCAGGTGAGCTAATGAACAAAATTTAAGTACAAAAGGCAAAAATGTTGTCTTTCCTTATTTACCTTGCATGATTTTTATTACCTTCCTTGGTACCCTCTTATTTTTCATACAGAAAACATCATGGTTAACTTTAGCACACTGCTTTATTACTTTTTTTCTCTCCAGAAAGAAAACCAAATTATATTTACATGGCTTGTTTCACTTATTAAAGTTTTCCCTTCATATTCTGGTGCTTCTGTAGAGAAAAGATTCCCCTGAGAAGTGTAACAGTACAATACCTGATCAACAATTCCCTCCAGGGAGTTGAGTATAGTAGGATGTAGCTCCCTCTGCATGTGCATGATTTTACTACACCTCCACATAGGAGCAGGTGCTCTGATTGGTCCAGCATCACCAGTTAGAGATTGTCCTGGTTGCTTTCCTTGGGAGGATAATGATGAATCAGAGGTGTCACCTGACAAAATATTTAAATTGATAAAAATCCAAATCTAGGTTAACCTGTTTTAAAATACTACAAAACATTACAAACATATAAGGTATGTTTTATACTTTTCAAAATAGAAAAAAAATGGTTAGTTAACTAGAGAAGCAAATTTTACAAGTAACAATTTTTTATTTTTTTTAACTCAAAAACATTTTACATTCTTTAAAATATTCTAGTTTTCTTTTCTTTAATAACAAGTGAAACTGTGAGCTACTGCTCACTGATGATACCCCCGCCGCAAGTGGATAATATTAATAGTGTAAAAATATGCAAGTGTTCGGTAAACAGGAAGTTGTCGAGTGATGAATCTGAAAACGTATCACACAGTATAGCTGACTTATATAAATCCTGAAACCAAATTTCAGAAATCCTTGTATTGTAGTTCCTGAGAAAAATGTGACGAAAATTTTCAACTTGGCTATCATGTGTATAATCATACAAGTGTTCGGTAAACAGGAAGTCGATGAATGATGAATCTGAAAATATATCACACGGAATGGCTGACATATATAAATGTTGATACCAAATTACAGAAAGGGTGGATGTGTAGTTCCTGAGAAAAATGTGACGAAAGTTTCATGGGACGGACTGACTGACGGCCGGACGGACTAACAGTCAGAGGTAAAACAGTATACCCCCCTTTTTTGAAAGCAGGGGTATAATTAGCTGTTGACGATTTGGATGTCACAACTTGACATCATTTGAGTTTGAAATATGGTTTAGCCAGCTGTTTTGGACTTCTTAATGTTTTAATGTTGTTAGGGTTACTGTCTGATTAAGATATGAATACATATCCTTTTATTCATATCAAAGGCAGTAAAGGTTATTTCAATAAGATATTTAGTTTGAATTAAATCCAATATTGTAATATATTATTTACTTGAGGACATAGTTGGCTCTGGAGTTGTAGGTGTACTCAAAGATATTGATGTAGAGACTGCTGCAGCAGACGTTGAACTCTGACCTGCAGTAGTAGTTGCAGGTCGACCTTGACCATTATCTGTAGTTTTGTCTAAAAGATAAATGTTATTCATACAACCAATAGTGCTTGAATTAACATACTAAAAGCAAATCATTCATTAGCTGAACATAACAGTAAAATATTTTGTTCATTATTGTTAACAAAAAAAAACCACTTGAATATATCAAAGTTTGTGCACCGATAAAAAAATAGCAGTTAAAAATCTTTACAGTGACTTGACTGTTAGTGTTGTTATCCACCAATTGCAGCTCATTCAAAATTATCTCTCCATGGAAACTTCCTACAAACATATTGCAATTTTACACATATAATACTGAATATGAAATGTTTTAATTCATATAATGTCTGATTCTTATGAATTTAAAAGACTTTTCAAAAGAAAAACTATATGAAAGCTTAGTTTGGACATTTTTACAGCAATTCAAAATAACAAGTTCACCTTAAGCATGGTAATGACTATAATGACTCTAACTGATAGACTAATTTTGTCACAACATCATTAAAGTGGAGTTTAAGTCTTATAGGATTGTAAGTATGTTTTATTTTATCACCTTGCACTTCACGACTTCACTGTGGTTTTCTACAGCAGTTGGTTCAAATTTCTGACCAGTTGAACAATTTGGTTTAATAAAACAAATTGCAATTTGGTCAAAATTTTGAATGAGTTGCAAATAGTGGATAGCAACACTAACAGTCAAGTCACGGTAAATGAAATCAAAAGTTCAAGTACAAGAATTGATAATTTTGTGAAAAACATTTCAACAGGCTGAGCTTATAACTTGTATAAAATGCCAGTTTTTCCTAAATATATCTTTAATGTAAAAATATCTATATGATTCCAGTTCTTTCAATATTCTATCAAAAAATAGACTGTTCAATAAGAAATTGCAAGTTACTAGTAAGTTTAAAGGATATTTCTTTAGGAGTACTTACGTCTTTCCCTCTGTTCTATTTTTAGTGTCAGATACAAGGTTCTGATAGGGAAGTAGACTGCCTGAGGATACATACGTCCAACTTGACTCAAAAGGTTCATAATCAACCGTCCTTCACTTCTCACCAGACAGGTTAGCAACTGAGGTATCCTTAAATCAAGAAAATTATTTGGTATTATAATTATTTTTCATAATGTACTAACTTTTTTCATTTCGTATGACATACACAGAGATCTTGGATCTTCATAGTTAAATACAGAGAAAAACAATACACTTGGAGAACATTTATATCAAATCCATAATGTAGATTAAATATTAAGAATTCTTATAAACTGAGATAATATTTAATATAAATACCATGGAAGCCACTGAATTGGAGGTACTCCAACACAATATTTATCTACAGCTTCAGCTAATGTTGACTTCTCATCATCATATGTCAGAAGCCATAGAACTTTGGCTAAATACTTCCTCGACTTGCTTTCATTCTGGTGTCGACAAGCATGTAGGAAACAGGTTATAGCAGATACACCAAGGTTTAGTTGTCTGCAAGAAAACAACATACTTTTACTATACATATTATCATAATTGAGATCTTGTCATTGGAAACCAGATGAAGTTTTTCAGAAATATATTCCTAAAAAAAGTATCATTAAATTCATTCCTTTTCCATGTATTTATATCAAATCCTTGTTTAGTTTGTATAGTAATTATTTTATGCATTAACTATATAAAGCTGAACTAAGAAATATTCCTCATGAAGTCAGAAGAAAATGAATCAAATTTATCTTCTTCTTTTTGTTTTATTTAAACATATATTCAATACTAGTATGCCACCATTAAATAGTGCCTAAAATGTTTTGTTCTCCCTACCATCAGTAACCATCTCTCATACTTAGTTCTACTTACTTGCTATCTCTGGTAAAGACAGTTTCTAAGTAATCTCCCCACAGAGCCCATGCCTTAACTAATGTGTCATGCATCTGTACTGCAGCAGAGAAGGCTTTGTTAGCATCGTCTGATCTTCCAATCTGAGCAAGGAACATGCCCTTCAGAGCATAAAACTCAGCTGTAAACTCTTTGGTAAAGTACTTCAAGTTTGTTGATTCAATCACTTCAAGTCCCTGAAAACAAATCAGACATTTTACTTGCTCATTTCAAGATTTTACCAGTTGTTCCTTTTTTATTTGTTATCAAAGACTTATGTCTAAATGCATACATTATTTTAAAATATATTCTTGTTTAAAAATCACACAATCAAGCATTCTTATGTATCCTGTAAATAAAGTTTATTAAAAAAAAAACGCACTTTATCATTGTTTTGTGAATGTTTAAGAATAAAGTGGGAACTACTCAACATTTTTGTCCAATATCTAATTCAATGTTCTTTGTTACTGATTTCTATTAGCTGTTTATTTACCTCATTCAGTTCACTTTTGCCCATGGTACCAGACATTTGAAGATAGCACTTTACTTGTTGTCTAATCTTCTGGAAACAATCAACAATAGGCACACTAGGAATTGTGTGGATTCTAAAATATAAATATATCATCTGAATTAATATCAGGCTATATTCTCAATAAGTTCATACTATATGATACTTTTTTAAAGGAAATTAAAATGTATTTAAACAGGTTATTATCATTTTTAACTTCAGATATAAATCTAGCATCAGTGTTGAACTAGTGTCTTGTTGAAAAGAGCTTACTCCCTGGCTAATTCCTAAATACATATTCATTTAGACGTGTTCTTTTAAAAACACGATATGCACAAACTATGCTCTTCAACTTCATACTTCACCCTTTGAACTATGATGTGTTTATAAGTCATGTAGTTGTTCCTAATGGGATAAGTAGAACCATTTACAAGTACCATAAGAGTGGTCTGTAGTACAACAAATTTCTATTTAGGGGAGGGGGCTGTTAATTCAATCCCGAAATAGATAAATCAAAATTCTAACATGACGTCCTTCAAACGCTTTGAGTACACACCCGTGGTAAAATATGAATATATTTCATAGGCTGTTCCCATTGTACCCCCACGTCATATGTTTTTGTATGAATGAGGAACCCGACGTCATAGAACGATGACGTAAGAATATAAACATTTTACGGGAAAATTCACGCTTGTGAATCCGAAAATCATCTCAAGGAAACGTAAACAAACGATGCTAAAATGTGTTATAAGCCATTTTTTTTTTTATACATGTTAGACATATAAGTAAATTATCATTTAAATTCATTCAAAACTATCTAAATACGTTTTTTTAAATAGTTAAAACATGTCACTAATTCAGTTTTCTCCGTTCTTTAACGTCAATTTAATAGTGCGTTTATTTATGAGAATGGCAAATATTTGCCTCCACCTAGAGCGCTTTGATCCAAAAGAATTGCCGTATTTGTCCTATCAGAATCGAAATAATTCATGGGGGCTTGAATATATCTAGATTTTACCACGGGTTGTCCCTTTATGCCGATATTTTACCCCTCGCTAACGCTCAGGGTAAAATATTTGTCATAAAGGGCCAACCCGTGGTAAAATCACGATATATTCAAGCCCCCATGAATTATTTCTTAAGTATATTATACATATAAATTACATACCTGCTGAGTGAATCTAAACAAACTCCTGTTAAATTATGTTTTCTGGCAATTTTTCCAAAATGGTTTATAGCTTGTGCTGAAGCATGAACTCCTAACATGGAATGGTTACTGTTTTGCTGTAGAAAAAAATCATATGTCTCTGACTAGTTTGACAAATGACAAGTCCAAACAATAGAGTTTTAAAAAAAAAGTCTAAAATATCAATGTGATTTCTTTTAAGTCTTTTCTCACAAATACATTTAAATGTAAAAAATTAAGGAAAGTTTCACCATTACCTGCGTATTCTATACAATCATTCAAAAATTAAATGCTTCTTTTTTGTAAATCTATTGGGGTGTAAAAGGGTTGACCAAAGAACATTATGTATGAAGCACAAAGGCCCTTTATTGAAAAATGTATACACAGTCAATGTTTTCACAGCCCTATAAAATTCCTAAAAGAAGTGTACAATACTTATAATTATATTTTGTTATATAATCAAGAAAACTTTATTCTATGACGTTTTTATTTTATCTACCTGTGCACTTTTTTGTGGAAGCTCGTGTCATTATGAATGTTACATTTCATTTTAAACTTAAGGTTGATTTTAGAATGACTTGAGATTGCTGTTAGCCAATGAAATTATTGTATTATAATGAAACATACATGTAATGTAATTATAAAATTATATTTTTTTTTAATTTGTTGAACACTTTTGAAAACACAAATTTGTAAAACTTACAGGATCTTGTTGAGCATGTGAATCATAGTGGTTGACAATAAACTGATAATGATGTTGTCTCCAGGCAAATATATCTCCCCAGTGTGACAGGTCGTCAGATATCATCGGTAATCTATTTCTGTAAAAATATAATATACATAAATATATCTTTCCCGTGTGACATTTCATCTAATATCATTAGTAATCTTACTTTAATGAGAGTAAAATATCATCATCTACCTCAACATTTTATCTTCTTAAGTACAAATAAAGGGATAAGAAAGCAAAATTGTTCAATTTAAAATAATAACCAGACAAAATCAATTTATTCATGAATCCAGAGATTTAAAAAAAAAGGCTAGTTATATACCATTCTTTATTTTTAATACTCTTTTTTTTTATCATCCTTGTTTTTTCATCAGTTGAAAGATAAAAGAACACTGAATATTGTAATAAGTAACCCATTTTTTACCTCCATGTTTTCACAATAGCCTTCATATCATGTAGACTAGAACCCCTGTTGATATTAGCTGGTTGTAGCCCTTGGTTTATCTGGGCAGCCTCTTGTAGTTCCATTATCTGTTGTGCTGCCTATAATATACAATAAGAAACCATTATTGATTCATAACTATTTTGTGAGTTACCAATTGTACATGAAATTAACTAACAAATTATCAACTAGATTTAATGTGAAAAATGAGAAATTTCAAGAACTATATATGTAAAGATCAAACAAATGTCAAAGCATTCTGATAAATTCACAGGGCCATAACTCTGTGAAAAGAAAGTGATCTGAAAAATAATTGCTCCCTCGATGTGCAAGTCCAAATTATACAGTATCTGTTAGATTTTACATAAAAGTCAAAACACATATTGGATTTAAGGAAATTAGAATGGTGGAATAATTTACATTGGAACTATATATGCTGCTGCTGTTATTAAAGTGGTATGGGAATAAAAACATGAATATTGGAACAAATTCAAGAGTGTTTTTTTTTGTTTTTGTGTTCTAGGTATTTATAACATAAAAGGCAGTTTAATGAACATATCTATACCTGTAGTAGTGGTACATGAATATGGGATACAATGTTAGGTAAACGTCTCCATTCCTTGATGGCTAACTGGCTTGATACTTCCACTAGTCTCTCAATCTATACACAATAAATAATAATTCATTTTAAAATCAACATCTACTTAATACTGGTATGTTGAGTGGAGAAAAAAATCTTCAAATAAGGATATCTTATGCATGCATGTTTGATTGCATTTTTATATTTCCTGAAATATAGCAAAAAATCTTGGGACAATATACAAATTCATAGCAAACACTCACACTAGTCAGTTGAGCCATAATGATAGCATTCCTTTCTTTGCATTATCAAAACCATTTACTAAATATATGTATGTGGAAAATGTCTACATGATTGCCTTCAATTCTGATCAAATTTGGTATTTTGTTTGGCATTCAGACCATACTAGTTAATCATCCAATAATATTAAATTTAAAAAAAATATTAATAAATGACACATCTAGTGTATATATGTGTCTATACCATGGTTACCATGTTAAGATGGTGTTCTTCAGGTTGACAGATGGCAATATATCCTCTGAATAAGTTCACTTTCCACGCTAATTCCTTAGGACAGCTTAATTCAACCTGTAAAATATAAAAATGGAAATTGAGTTGATACTTTTTTTTATAAATGTTAATATTGAAATCCCTATGGTAAACAAAATAATCAAGACAAAAAAATAACATGTGAATCAATTAAACTAATAATTTCTTGATCAATATCAGCAGAGAATATTGGCTGTAGGTTTAATCATATAATCATGGCTACAGTATTTAAACAACAAGATATTGATACCTGTGACAGAGCATCCTTCATCAGAGCCCAGTTAGGAACTCTCCAAGCACTTTCTAACACTAGATGAGGATTGGTATTTCCTTTAGAGTTGGCATACTCTAACATCAGGTCCCACTGGTTCAACTCCTTGGAACATCTGAATAGTAAGAAAAATATGTAAAATTTTGTCATCCCCATCACAGAATAGAAGTTATATAATTAATATAAGAATATCATATACATGTAATAGAAATATGGATGCAAACTGTAAATGAAACGATGTATGTTCTGACTATCAGGTTTTCTGTATATCAATACTGTAAAATATCAACTGAGAGACACAATAAAAAGCTTTTTGTCAATTGAGTGCTATGAATGATTTTAAAAAAAAAGCTTCATATTGTGTAAGGCAGCATATGTTTTACAAAACAGTATGATGAAACTCTGATAAAAGGTTTATATGGTTTTATTAAGTGATTTTCATAATAAGAACATGTTGTTTTGTTTCACCAGCAACCCAGAAGGGAACTATTAAAAGTTCATTCATATTTAAGAGTTGTAATAATTCATTAGATTAAATTTTATTACCTACAGTGACTACAGCAGATTATATTTGGTCATTAATTCATTTTTCTATTAACTGACCTTATCCAGTGTTCCTCCCAGAGTCTGTACTCCTGTAATACTGAGGGTGAGGCTGGTCCTGAATTATGATCCTGACGAGCCTTTGACATGGCCTATAAAAAATCAGAAGTCACGTGTGTAATATTATTTTCTTAGTACTAAAATGTTTTCAATAAACCACACATTGGTTAAATCCTACCATGTCTAAATTCATATGGAATGTTCTATATCACATTTTTCATGAATCTAAGAAAAGCTGATTTTACCATTTAACCTCATTATCTATGATATTTATCTACCACTGATTATCAAATCTTAAAAAAAACAATTAAAATACTTTAAGCTACAAATTTCCTTTACCTTCTCATAGTGGTCTTGTGCTTGCTCAAAGAAGCCATGCTGTTCATATGCTAATGCTGTATTAGTTTCATTAAACTTTGACCTCTTCTGCCAAATTCCTACCAACATATCTTCCTCTTTGAGTAATGCATACAGTTCACATAAGGCATCTAGTGATTCCTACAACAGAACAAACAAGGTCCATTCCTTATCTATGTATACTGATGTTAAAAAATAAAAGTCCCCTTAACAACATCAGATTGAGTAACTTTAAATCAGTAACAGGAGACAAGGCTAATTTGTTTTTTATTATGATGAGAGCCAGATTTCAACATTTCCATTCATTTCTTATGTATATGTTCCTTTCATTATTATAATGACATGGAAATCACAACAGTCACATTTTTTTAAAAGGCATCAGCGTGTATTAAAATACATAGTAAAAATACTTTTAAAACATTGGCAATATACTCCTGTCAATCTTTATCACAACTTTAATATGTGAAAACCTACTGATCAAACTATGATCTGGTTGACAAAGTCATTCTATTATAATTTTAATTACCTGTTGAGGTGAAGTGACTGGTTCAAATTCATATTCACTGATTGGTCGAGATTTGATGAGTAATGAGGCACCATTATCAAATGCCATTTGTTCAAGTTGTAAGCATGATCTGTGCCACATGTTGTGTGTTCTACCAAGGTACTGTCAAAATAAAACATTCATTTTTATTTCTGACAGGAATTAACATACCAATACATTTATTCAGATTTATTTCAAATCATAAAAATCAGACACCATTAGTTTTTTTTTCAAACAATGTAGATAAAGAGTTAAAGATTAAATGGAGAGAACACTAACATTGTTCCTTTTAAAATAAGCCTAGCACACATGATAACATACTTTCATGACACAAGCTCGTATTTGTACAGGAGGCACACAATGTGATAGTCCCTCTAGGAAAGTGTGTATAGAACTGGGATGACAATCTTTCTGTATCACATGACTTCCACTGCACATAAATGGTATTAATTCCCCACCAAGAATCTGTAACAACAAATGTCATTATTTAACATTTTAAAGATATCAATAACTTGGATTTACATGTCAAAGGTATAGTGATTGTAAGAATACTCTCTTTTGAACTTGTGCTACTTGCACTTCTTACCAGACTGAAGATCTGCTGGAGAAGATCAGTAAAACTTTACAGTCGATTTCATCGAGTGTGTAACCAAAGGTAATATCTTTAGTTAGCTTGCTTGTAAGCTGAACCTTGAAGTCATTATATGGTCAGGTGTTCTACCCTCCTTTCAAAGTAGTCTAGTCCAACAGACAGATAAATTGGTTATCTGTCAGATTAGTCTACTCTTAAAGTAGGGTAGTGTACCTAACCAAACGATGACTTCACGGTTTAGCTAACAAGCAAGCTAACCCAAGATATTACCTTTGGCTACACACTCAATGAAATGGGCTGTAATAGTTGAAAAATTTAATCTAATAAAAGAAATTGTAATTGTTCAGCATTTTGAATGAGCTTTAAAATAACACACAAATCATAGTAACAATTAATGTAAATTCAAATTTGATCCATGAATGAATAGCAGTTTGAGGAATTTAATTTATAAACTACAGAAATTAATTTCAAACCTGTTGTTGTTTCTCAGATAATATTTTCCATATCCTTGGAAAGAGATCAATCCATATGACATGTGTCAGCTCAGTGTTACTGTGATTTAACTGGGACAGAGCTCCTAGGTAAGATAATGTCTGAAAAAAGAAGGTATAGTTTATGTATTTATTTTGACATGATCTAATTATTACTTTGTTACTAATACCTTTTTTGCTTTGTACCTTTGTTCAAATCTATAAAAATAGAATCATATTTACTTTAATCAAAACAAATGGAACATTGATAAAATTTCTGGTCAACCATATTTCAAGGGAGCTAACTTGAAATCAATCAAGGGGTGACTACTTAAAGCATGAAGCAAAACCAGTCTTGTGTATTCTGGTGATCTAATCTTGAATTGTATCAATGGATATTGATTAACTTCTTTTTTAGTTATGTCTGAGTGTGTTTATCGATTTAGAGTTGACATATTTACCTTGACTTCCCTGCAACTCTCTCAGAACTTTGCCTGTCTCTGTAGTAAAGTGTTGATATATTTACCTTGACTTCCCTTCAACTCTCTAAGAACTTTGCCTGTCTCTGTAGTAAAGTGTTGATATATTTACCTTGACTTCTCTACAACTCTCTAAGAACTTTGCCTGTCTCTGTAGTAAAGTGTTGATATATTTACCTTAACTTCCCTACAACTCTCTAAGAACTTTGCCTGTCTCTGTAGTAAAGTGTTGATATATTTACCTTGACTTCCCTACAACTCTCTAAGAACTTTGCCTGTCTCTTTGGTAAAGTGTTGATATATTTACCTTGACTTCCCTGCAACTCTCTAAGAACTTTGCCTGTCTCTGTAGTTAAGTGTTGATATATTTACCTTGACTTCCCTACACCTCTCTAAGAACTTTGCCTGTCTCTGTAGTAAAGTGTTGATGTATTTACCTTGACTTCCCTACAACTCTCTAAGAACTTTGCCTCTCTCTGTAGTAAAGTGTTGATATATTTACCTTAACTTCCCTACAACTCTCTAAGAACTTTGCCTGTCTCTGTAGTAAAGTGTTGATATATTTACCTTAACTTCCCTACAACTCTCTAAGAACTTTGCCTGTCTCTATAGTAAAGTGTTGATATATTTACCTTGACTTCCCTACAACTCTCTAAGAACTTTGCCTGTCTCTGTAGTAAAGTGTTGATATATTTACCTTCACTTCCCTACAACTCTCTAATAACTTTGCCTGTCTCTTTGGTAAAGTGTTGATATATTTACCTTGACTTCCCTACAACTCTCTAAGAACTTTGCCTGTCTCTGTAGTAAAGTGTTGATATATTTACCTTGACTTCCCTACAACTCTCTAAGAAGTCTGCCTGTCTCTGTAGTAAAGTGTTGATATATTTATCTTGACTTCCCTACAACTCTCTAAGAACTTTGCCTGTCTCTGTAATTAAGTGTTGACATATTTACCTTGACTTCCCTACAACTCTCTAAGAACTTTGCCTGTCTCTGTAGTATAGTGTTGGCATATTTACCTTGACTTCCCTACAACTCTCTAAGAACTTTGCCTGTCTCTGTAGTAAAGTGTTGACATATTTACCTTAACTTCCCTACAACTCTCTAATAACTTTAACTGTCTCTTTGGTAAAGTGTTGATATATTTACCTTGGATTCCCTTCAACTCTCTAAGAACTTTTCCTGTCTCTGTAGTAAAGTGTTAATATATTTACCTTGACTTCCCTGCAACTCTCTAAGAACTTTGCCTGTCTCTGTAGTAAAGTGTTGATATATTTACCTTAACTTCCCTACAACTCTCTAAGAACTTTGCCTGTCTCTGTAGTAAAGTGTTGTTATATTTACCTTGACTTCCCTACAACTCTCTAAGAACTTTGCCTGTCTCTGTAGTAAAGTGTTGATATATTTACCTTGACTTCCCTACAACTCTCTAAGAACTTTGCCTGTCTCTGTAGTAAAGTGTTGATATATTTACCTTGACTTCCCTACAACTCTCTAAGAAGTCTGCCTGTCTCTGTAGTAAAGTGTTGACATATTTACCTTGACTTCCTTACAACTCTCTAAGAACTTTGCCTGTCTATGTAGTAAAGTGTTGACATATTTACCTTGACTTCCCTACAACTCTCTAAGAACTTTGCCTGTCTCTGTAGTAAAGTGTTGATATATTTACCTTGACTTCCCTACAACTCTCTAAGAACTTTGCCTGTCTCTGTAGTAAAGTGTTGACATAATTACCTTGACTTCCCTACAACTCTCTAAGAACTTTGCCTGTCTCTGTAGTAAAGTGTTGACATATTTACCTTGACTTTCTACAACTCTCTAAGAACTTTGCCTGTCTCTGTGGTAAAGTGTTGATATATTTACCTTAACTTCCCTACAACTCTCTAAGAACTTTGCCTGTCTATGTAGTAAAGTGTTGATATATTTACCTTGACTGCCTTACAACTCTCTAAGGACTTTGCCTGTCTCTGTAGTAAAGTGTTGATATATTTACCTTGACTTCCCTACAACTCTCTAAGAACTTTGCCTGTCTCTGTAGTAAAGTGTTGACATAATTACCTTGACTTCCCTACAACTCTCTAAGAACTTTGCCTGTCTCTGTAGTAAAGTGTTGACATATTTACCTTGACTTCTCTACAACTCTCTAAGAACTTTGCCTGTCTCTGTGGTAAAGTGTTGATATATTTACCTTAATTTCCCTACAACTCTCTAAGAACTTTGCCTGTCTCTGTAATAAAGTGTTGATATATTTACCTTGACTTCCCTACAACTCTCTAAGAACTTTGCCTGTCTCTGTAGTAAAGTGTTGACATATTTACCTTGACTTCCCTACAACTCTCTAAGAACTTTGCCTGTCTCTGTAGTAAAGTGTTGACATATTTACCTTGACTTCTCTACAACTCTCTAAGAACTTAGCCTATCTCTGTGGTAAAGTGTTGATATATTTACCTTAACTTCCCTACAACTCTCTAAGAACTTTGCCTGTCTCTGTAGTAAAGTGTTGATATATTTACCTTGACTTCCCTTCAACTCTCTAAGAACTTTGGCTGTCTCTGTAGTAAAGTGTTGATATATTTACCTTGACTTCCCTACAACTCTCTAAGAACTTTGCCTGTCTCTGTAGTAAAGTGTTGACATAATTACCTTGACTTCCCTACAACTCTCTAAGAACTTTGCCTGTCTCTGTAGTAAAGTGTTGACATATTTACCTTGACTTCTCTACAACTCTCTAAAAACTTTGCCTGTCTCTGTGGTAAAGCGTTGATATATTTACCTTAACTTCCCTACAACTCTCTAAGAACTTTGCCTGTCTCTGTAGTAAAGTGTTGATATATTTACCTTGACTTCCCTACAACTCTCTAAGAACTTTGCCTGTCTTTGTAGTAAAGTGTTGATATATTTACCTTAACTTCCCTACAACTCTCTAAGAACTTTGCCTGTCTCTGTAGTAAAGTGTTGATATATTTACCTTGAATTCCTACAACTCTCTAAGAACTTTGCCCGTCTCTGTAGTAAAGTGTTGATATATTTACCTTAACTTCCCTACAACTCTCAAGAGCTTTGCCTGTTTCTGTAGTAAAGTGTTGATATATTTACCTTGACTTCCCTACAACTCTCTAAGAACTTTGCCTGTCTCTGTAGTAAAGTGTTGATATATTTACCTTAACTTCCCTACAACTCTCTAAGAACTTTGCCTGTCTCTGTAGTAAAGTGTTGATATATTTACCTTGACTTCCCTACAACTCTCTAAGAACTTTGCCTGTCTCTGTAGTAAAGTGTTGATGTTCTGTTTTTGGTCATGTGTTTCCTTCTTTGGGGGTTCTTTACTACAGTTGTCATCTGATGTCACACCACTCAGCTCCATCTCTATCTCCTCCTAAACAATATAATAAAATATCCAGTGAAATAAAGTTCTTCAAGTAAAGATCACTTCCTTCACTTCAACATGACACAAACATTACTTTTCCTGTATATTTACTAATATAAACATGAAGGTGTATACTTTACTATTTGTATTAACATTAAAAGTGAATTCAAGAAACTGTATATATAGAGTAATTTTTCGCAATGGTCTTTGTTCATAGTTTTGTCCTTAAATTTGGCTGAAAACCCTTCACTGTGTTCGATATTTGCATTTCATGGACTTTTATATGGACAGTGAAATGTTCCCCTAATTGTAACCAGCTAAATGTTTTACATGAAAATAGTTCAAATTTTAACATTATTTGATCAGAGATCTCCTCAGGAATCTGGGGTTCATAATCTGGTATCTTTATCACAAAAGGATAGGCAATAACAATTAAATGTTGTAATCCTAAATATCTCTTTTTTTCAATATAACTATACCTCTTCCTTGTTAGAGTCTACAGATTCTACATCCATTGGTTCTTCTTTGATCTTCATCAACGTGGCAAATGCTGCTCTATCCTGGCTGTCTGCTAGGTTCACAACACTACTGGCTGATGGTAACAGGTTCATGGAGGATGAACTCTGAATGGCATGACCCGACACAGCAACTGAGAGCAAAAGCTACAAAAACAAAACAAGTGACAATAATCATTAACATTGAAAAATAACAATTCACTGTATATGTAATTAATAATGTGTTTAACAGAAAAAATGCTATAAAAGTCACTACGTAAAAATCATGTTGACATCACAGTACACTACAAGCAAGTTGATATTCCATTTGAAAAGGATTACTAAAAAACACATGCCAGGCAACAAGCTTTAAATTCAAATTATCACACAATTTTTCTATAAAACAATAGACTTATAAAGAAATACCTATGAACAGCATGATCTGGCGAAGTTATCAAAATACTACTTATAAATAGATTTTAAGATGAAAAATTGTATGATGGGTGTAAATGATAAAATTCAAAGGTATATAAAGTTGAACCATGTTATTTCAAATCCCATGATGCTATCTAAAAACAGAGGGAGAACACTGTAAAATGGTTTATATAATTATTTCAAATACTCTGCTAAATCTCAATATATCTTACCTCAGTACATTGTTTTATCCAGAAATGACTACTCATGGCTTCCCAATTCTGTGAACATGTTATATACAGCAGTCGGTCAAATATTTTCTTTGGTATACTACTGTCAAACACCTAATAAAAAGAGAATACTCTTGACTATAAAGATATAACAACTTCATTCAAATCAAAATAAACACAAGACAACATTGTGTACAATTTGGAAATTAGTATGGCGTTCATTATCACTGAACTAGTATATATTTGTTTAGGGGCCAGCTGAAGGACGCCTCAGGGTGCGGGAATTTCTTGCTACATTGAAGACCTGTTGGTGACCTTTTGCTGCTGTTTTTTCTATGGGCGGGTTGTTGTCTCTTTGACACATTCCCGATTTCTATTCTCAATTTTATTGGTATATACAATTGTTTTAAATGTCTCTGACATAAATACAATGAGATCTTGAATCACCATAGTAATTTGTTTTAATTCTCTAGTCATATGAAAGTACCACAACTTCCTCTTTTAGATTTAAATAACAGTTTCATATTAGTTTTGCAGACTTAAATCCTTTTTCAGTACATATATTAGATGTCATACTTAAATTGCTCATCCTTTTACATGATTTTACAAGAGGCTGTTACAACGACAGCAAACCGGATTTATTAACATTTATTTGTGTCCTGGCAATATCACAAAAACCATTACTGATGAATTATGTTCTAATTCGCCAAGCTTAACCCAACATAAATTATTTAGTCAATAAAACTCAACACATGTATACAATAGGAATGAGCTCTCCTTGTGAGTAGCACACTTTCGAATAATATGTATAACGAAACGGAAGGTATGCTACTCGGTAAAGGCAGAACGTCGAATAACTGGTTATAAAAATATCTTATATTTATAATGAGATTCTGCACGAGAATCACGATCCTACCCTCGTACAAACGGGTAGGATACCTGCATTGCGACATACAATAGCCAATCAAATCATACAATAACAAACCAGGTATGCAACCATGTGCTCATCAACACGTGTTGAACATAAACAAACACAGACATGTGCTTCTGATACTATTAATAAACATATTGGTGAAAGTGAAAATTGTCAATATCAAATTTGACCTTCATTTTGTAATCAGAATTAACATATTAAAATTTGAAAAGCTTAGATTGAATGGTTCATGAGTAAATGCAATAACGTGAATGGAAACGCCATTTTACGATTTTTCAAGAACCATAACTCCTAAACGGTAAAAGTCAAAATTGTCATTATTGAACTTGACCTCTATTTTGTCATCAGTAACATCATATAAATATTTTAAAAACTTTGGTTGAATGGTTCATGAGAAAATGCACGGACACGACTGGAAACACCATTTTTCAATCTTTCAAGAACCCATAACTCCTGAACGGTAAAAGTCAAAATCTTCATTATTGAACTTGACCTCTATTTTGTCATCAGTAACAACATATAAAAATTTGGGAAGCTTTGGTAAAACAGTTCATGCGTAAATGCACGGACACGACTGGAAACTCCAATTTTCAATCTTTCAAGAACCATAACTCCTGAACGGTAAAAGTCAAAATCGTCATTATTGAACTTGACCTCCATTTTGTTATCAGTAACAACATATTAAAATTTGGGAAGCTTTGGTAGAACAGTTCAGGCGTAAATGCACGGACACGACTGGAAACTTCATTTTTCAATCTTTCAAGAACCATAACTCCTGAATGGTAAAAGTCAAAATCACAATTATTGAACTTGACCTTCATTTAGTTGTCAGTAACAACATATTAAAATTTTTAAAGATTTAGTTGAACGGTTCATGAGTAAATGCACGGACAACATAAAAGTCAAAATCGCCATTATTGAACTTGACCTTCATTTAGTTGTCAGTAACAACATATTAAAATTTTAAAAGATTTGGTTGAACGGTTCATGAGTAAATGCACGGAGAACATTTGATTGCCACCCGCCCGACCGACCGCCCGAACCAACGGCCATACATCCCCAAATCAATAACTGACATTTTTGTCACAAAAATACGGTTAAAAATGTACACCTTCTAAATTAAAAACATACCTCGACAAATTTCTGTCTAATATGATGCTGGTTACATCTTAGTCCACCAAGGAAGGCTGGTTCTAATTTAGATGTTAATTCTGTTCCTATCAGACTCTGATCTCTGAAATGTATATATAACTTTAAGGACAAGGAAGAAGATTAAGAAATAATAAATAATTGTTAAATTATGATTGCATATTAATAGATAACAATGTTTATGCAGTACAATTTGTAGCTTAAGGTGTTACCTAACGCTACAGGGAGATAACTCTTGTAAAGTCAGCTGAACGTTTTAATTACATTGTGTTGTAAAAGGAACATTAAGCTTCTCAATGATCAAAATTGGTGTTTGTCTAAGTTTTTTTGTCAATTTTTCTGACAAAACGGATGGTTCAAAATATTTTAAATTTTTATATTTTTGTTAAAGTGTCAAAGTAAGTACTTTGACAAAATTTTATGAAAATAAAACGAGCCAAATTAATTTAAGTGAAAGTGTTGGGTACCACCTTAAATATAAACAAATATTCAAAGATATATGTAAACTTGTGAAATATCTATGGACCTTTAATTCTGCATTGACGTCCCACCATAACAATTTGTTGGATTAGTATCAATGCTAACTATACAAGCATGTGTAAGAAACGAATAAATAAATTAATATACAAATAGAAATAAAAGTAAATAATTGTTTTATATACCTATAAATATAGTTGACTAGTTCCAGAAACTGAGCATTAAGTTCAGATTCATCAGGAAATCTTTTTTCGACATTTTGCATCAGTTTAACCAATAGAATAGCCTTTTCTCTGATAACTGGAGACTGGTTAATGGCAATAGCAGTCTGAAATACAAAATAACTGGTATTTAAGCTTGAGGGAATTAATAAAAAATTTTAGTTAATGCAAATTCAGAATTATTTGTATTTTATTATTGAGATTATTGAACAATGTACACAACAGTGAGATAAAAAAAATCTTTTCAGGAAATTTCCCATGCAAACAATGTTTAGTTGTAGAAATTTAAAATGCGAGCTTTTATTTTTGATACAAATAAACTGTCACAAAATTTCTTACTTATAAAAACATCCCGATAGTTTTTGAGTGTACAGTAGTTGGAATCACTTAAACAAGATTCTTACATCGAAAAATAATTTCATTTCTTTTTGCTGCCCATATCTCATTCTCTTTGTACACTCAGAAAAATCATATATCTTGTTGTTAAGTAGCTTTTTCATTGAGGTATACTCCATATGTTCTTTTATTTATATAAAACTAGTAGCACCATCACTTAAATTCATTTTCACATAAGCAATCTGTTCTCATAGGCTAAGACAATATTTTGAATTGATTCTTGTTTAATAATGTTTCTAAATGTATAACTGTCATCTTAATCTGCCTACCTTTGTTTTAACCCAATCCTCCACCATTTTGGTAATAGCCTTCATTACTTTACTGTCTGTAGTTTTCTCAATCAAACCAACCAATATCTGACCAATGAAGGATTTCCTCATCTCTAAACTCATCACACCAACACGATTTTTCACAAGGTCTAAACTCAGGATCAATAATTCACTGGCAACTGGAATTAAACAACACTTATTTATAATGTAAATTTGTTGCTTGCATAAGTTTTGGTCTTGTTTATAAATCAATCTTTCTAATAGGTATCAAACTAAACTTCATTGATCCTTCCTAAGCTATTTTCAAGAAGTGGAATATTATCTTGTAAATATCTACTGTTATTATTGTCCCTTCCCATATAGTAATTGTCCCTTCCCATACATACTAATAATGGCAAATCTTGTTTGTGATTGTATAACTCTGACATGTGACATAAGGTCAATCATTTTATATTTTATGAAATATAATAACATTCAATCAGTAGTATGTACAATGTTCCTAAAATAAAACAAAATTCTGTCTTCATCTCATAATCACAGTGCATTTACTTTACAAAAAAGAAGATGTGAATTATGATGAATTTGATTTCAGAAAAAGTATGTTATGTATGAAAGTAAGGAAACAGCATCAATGCTAGCCTAAAATTGATCTTACTCCATACATCCTATACAATAGTTATCAAAGATACCGGGATTATAATTTAGTAGGTCAGACGCGCGTTTCGTCTTCATAAGACTCATCAGTGAAGCTCATATCAAAATATTTATAAAGCCAAACAAGTACAAAGTTGAAGAGCATTGAGGACCCAGTTGTGCCAAATACGACTAAGATAATCTATGCCTGGAATAAGAAAATCCTAGTTTTTCGAAAAATTCAAATTCTTTGTAAACAGAAAATTTTATAAAAATGACCACATTATTGATATTCATGTCAAACATCAAAGTTAAGATATTGAGATGTTTACCTGGACTAGTTTCTGGTGTTGTTGGAGTCAGATGTTCTCTTGCCATCTTGTGTAAAACTTTCATGAAAGTTGTAATTAGTCTATCTATATAGCATTGATTGTGCATACAGGCTGCCTTTAGTATCATCAAAGTACTGAACAACTGAGAGGGAGATCCTGCTGTTGTAGCTCTGAAATCAAAAAGCAGGTACTTGTTTAATACTTTATTTACTAGTGCAAAAAGAAGAGTAACTTTTAACTTTATCATCTGGCGAGTACTGCATACTAAGAAGCTTAAACATAACACAGCAATTTGTTAAAAAAAAATAATATAAGAAGACAGAATTTGATGGTTAAATTTTAAAATTTATAAATTTTATTCAAAGCATCATGAAAGCAAAATATGTTTGATTGAATAAATTATTACAGTCTTTCTGTGAAATTAATAAGGCGAAACAAGTATCAGGTATTGGAACAAGAGCTATGATTTTAAATATATACACAGAAGCACCTTTACAAAACAATATAAACAAAAATTGAAGATATACAAAACAAGCTTACTTTTCATAAGCAGTTAGCCCTTCATACACCACTTTACTGACGCAGGCGTATAGACATTCCAATTCCTCATATTTAGATGCCACATTTGATGTAGCTGGTTCTGTTGGGAAGAAACTCATCAATCTAGATAGTAAGGTATGCACTCCACGAATCACTTTGGTATTGGGACAGGTCATACATGCAGCAATACCTCTCTGTAGGGGTTTGAAGCTAGATAATATGGTCTCTTTTTTCTACATGAAACAAAAATTATAATTAACATTAAATTATCATATGGTATTTCCACAATAGATACTGTTCTAGTATTTATCCTGTCAATAACTGTATAGCTTTAACTCCTCTAATTCAAGTATAAGCAATTGGTTTTTATCAAACTTCTCTACAAAGATTCTTCAAATATTTAAGATTGTCCTGAATATGCATGAAATACTTAGCACTAGGGGTCAATCAAACAACCAATAATCAATCAATTAATCAATCACAAGTTTTTGTAATGTTTAGATGAAATAGCTTGATTCATTTGATTTTCCAAAAGATAAAGATTCACATAGAGTGAACAGGTTGCATACAATTTGGTTACTAAATACAATGCATACATCTGCTGTTAAATATCTCAATGTGGATTCATTCTTAATCGTTGGATATCCATTTTTGTGGGATTTATTACATACAGGTGAAATCCACAAATTTAAATCTTTTTAATTCCAAGTTTTCTATTGGCTCAATCATCAAATCAAATATACAAGGCAAGTTTTCCTCATTTCAAGAAAATTAGTGAATGGACATTATGAATATTGGTAACCTTTTCTTACCAGAATCTGTAATAGGAAACTAAGTAATTCCAGGGCTGTACAAATGTTGTTGAAGTTTGGTTGATGGTTCTCTACAGACGTCAGCAGCTTATCAAACCATGCCAGTTTTAATTCTGCATTTGGCCAGAAATCAGGTCTTAAGGCTGGCTTCAGTAGACTAACACATCTTCTGGATAACAGTTCACCAGGAGAGCCAGGTGTTTCATTGACCTGTAAAAATTATCATGTAATCAAATTTCAGTCACAATATATTGTAGTAAGACAAATATGCACTTGAAGTTAACGATTTCTTAATTGATGCAACTAAAATGTAAATAATCTGAACATGCTTCGCTTTATTTTTGAATTTGTTAATTAAAACTGCTGAAGGAAATAAAATGTTGGCAACATATACATATTCCTGGCATTTCTCAACAATTCAATGGGTAAAATAGCCATGTGCAGTAAACAGTGTTAAAATGGTAAACTCTTTGTTACACAGCAATACTTTTTGTTGAATAAACATAGGAAATTTCACACTTGACACACAATTCTAAATATGATGTAATCAACAGCATTGCACAAATGATTATTTTAAGGTCTGTTAACATCACAGAAATGACTTACCTGACAAGCAATTCTTAACAGGAAATTAACAACAGCATCACATGAATGTTTGTCAATAGGTCTGTTAACGTCTGTTAAACTTCTGTTACTCTATAAAAAAGAAGACACACCCAATTTTAGACATAGTTATTAATGTTATCAGTAAGTTTCATACTATCTAACATAAAGTATGCACTAGTTCACCTACCAATTTGGGTAGAAGTTAAAGTAGAAATAACTGTAAAAATTAAGGCACAGCCTTTCACAATTTTATTCGTTCTTCAACCCTTCGACCAGGTATATTAAAACAAGAACATCTGTCCATAGAACACCATACCCCACTCACACTATTACATTACCATATTCAGGGAACTATAAAAATCAGGTCAAAATCCCTACTTGGCAAATATATTTTCAACAGTTCACTTCATAATGAACATATGCATAGTTTCAAATTGACATGACCTCAAACTACTTCACTTAAATTACCATGTTTTCACCTAGCCCACTCTATATGCAAACTATAGTAAGTAAATGACCAATTTTGGGTCAGAGTCCCCAATTCAACTGCTCACCCCAACCTGTTACCACCTATCCTAGTTATATTGTCATCAATAAGTATTTGCAGCAAAGTATGGATCAGTTTCTAGAAACAGTTCAGCATGTTTAGAGTTAATGCATTTTAATGTATGACTGAAGAATTTTATGATTTTGTTTCCCAATCTAAATTTTCTTGTTCTGTAAACTTATGTAATGTTTATTTTAGACGTCATTAAGAAACTTACACTCTCCGAAAGAATGTCCTGGCCTTCAAGGACAACACACTGACTACTTACAGCTCCAGAAGAATGTCTCGATCTTTTAGGTTCCTGAGGAGAGTCGACAGATGTAACAGAGGCAGAGGTTCTCTTTGCTGGTACATTCTGGTTCAAAGCGTTAGTTACATCATCAGGTGGCTACAATCATTGTTTGGAACTATTTTAGTTAACAAAATTTAGATGACAAAATAAATTTCAAAAATTTGCATTGTTCATGTGAATTATTAATCATTTCTTCCAAGGCATAACAACAGAAGCAATGTGGTTTGCAGATAATTTTTTTTAAATGCTCTTCAGCAGAGTTCTCACAATATTTTTAAATCTGGTAGTCCTTAAAGAAAAACAGATGGTCCTTACTACTATTTATATTACAAATTACCAAAATTGTGTCGGTCCTTTGTAAAGTTTGCTGTTCAAATCCCTTGGACCACCACTTTTTGAGAACCCTGTCGTGACTTTTGTGTATAATTCCTCACACATTATAATGCAAATACATTTTGACTAAATGAAGGTGATCTACTTAGGTCATACTGAATTTGCTATCTACTTTTTATGTCAAGACTTATTGTGACACTTTGAACATAGTTTACATAAGTAAAATGTTTACTTACCTCTTTTTCTACACATTCAACATCTTCTTTTATTCTTTGCATTTCCCATTTTATAATAACTTCAGCCAAATCTACTGCTAGTTTACGATGCTCTAATGAAGCCTAGAATTAACAAAATCTAAACTATTTTTTTCTTTCTTGAGATTTGATAATTCATTTCAACTCACATCATCCTAGTTCTTGTCATGCTGTTGGCTTGTTGTTCATGTTTTATATCCACTGAATAGCACATTCAATAGATCAATACTGTACAGCTATTTATTATTGAAAAGGAGTATTTGATGTTCAACTTGTCTACTAAAGACTTCTGTGTATTTGTATGTGGTTTGTAAGCTTGTACGTGATTTAGAATAACAAAAACTAGATGTATATCTGAGTGTTTGTAGTGAGTTTACATGTGCATGTATAATTTATCTTGTATATATTAATTACAGTATAACTTACACTAGAAGTAAATCCAAGTCTTTGTAATGAGTTGACCATGTGCGGTATCAGATGATGTCGAACTGGGTAGTATACTTTGTAATGACGTACTATTAACTGACTGAAATAAGATATGAAAATAAATTGGTAAAAGAAAGAAAATGTGTCTCTTCTTCAAACATTACTTTAATGAAGATTCTGTTTCTATGCAGTACCAACTAAAATGAAAAGTTATTTTATAAATAGGAAGTACCAGAAATTCCATGACAGGTTGACAATATACTGAATACTGCTCTTATAAATCTGCTTGGTAGTACAATGTAGGTGGTCTAGCCCAGAAGTACAATGTAGGTGGTCTAGACTTTCAAAGGTTATTTATATGTTCTACACCTTTTACAGTGGTGTTATTGTCTTACTGAAATGCTTTCTTTTTTCTCTTATTTGATTGTTATTACTTACAGTATGTGTACCAGCTGTGCCACAGTATGACCTTCTTCTACTATAATCTTCTTAGTCCAATGTGTTAACATTCCCTACAATATATTCACTTTTACCATAAGTCATTGGTAAACTTTTTAGCAAGATAATTCATTAAAACAGTCATGCCCTTTAAATTATATGTTTTTGCATGTGTCATGAAAAATGAAAAATACATACAAATTAGTCTTGTATGTTAAATCTTATTTCCTTATTTGATTTAATAAAAAAACAGTCATCTCTCATTATCTGAGCCTGACAAAAATAACTTGATAAAAGAAGCCAATATAATGCACATCTATTACTCCAACAACGTTTAACTAAATACAATTTGAAATAACAGTGTCTATAACTATATATGAAAATTGTTTTCCAAATGAGCTTGTTCAAGATGAAAAAATAATTAGCATTACGTTTCCATCTTCCATTCTCCCTGGCATTGCTGGTGTCAAAATTTCTAAAGCCTGACGGACAACACTTCTAGCTTCCACAGCATGGGCTTTCAACAAACTATGAAAAACCTGTTAATAAAACAATTTAATTAAAGTGTTGTTTCTACTTATTTGACTTTGAGGTATAAACCTTTAAATACATACATAGATTTTGTACCTTTACATACATACGTAGATTTTGTGTCTAAGTTATTATCAAATATGTAAATGACAATTATGTGATGAGAAGAATTGAGATCTTTATTGCAAGTTTACAACTAAAAAAAAATTAAATCAAAAGCATTTTCTTTGTTTTATTTTTTTAGCCTTTTTGTATTTTATTTCATTTTGATTTTTTGTATAGGTTTTGACTCGTGGTCATGGTTAACAATGACATAGAAAGGAATTGTCCACAAGCCATGGCTCATATAAAGTTATTTTACAGCACCTGGAGAACAATTTATGTATAAATGGTATACATCATCACATCATTATTTCATTATACCTGAAGAACAATCCTTTTATGAATGGCAAACTTAGCAATGATATGAGACAGCAACAGATGTCCATGATATTTGGTAGCAGGATCAACACAGTTCTTTGATAATAAACATGGCCAAGCAAATGTCATCAACCGTCGAAGTTTGTTCCCTTGTTTCCTGTAAAACATATATTTTTCTGAATCATATTGTGTTAACTATTCATGTAAAATGTGAATTTTTAATCAACTTTAATTACTATTTCTGCTTCAAAAAGTATGAAACATATCTTTCATATGGATTGTTACTTTGATTTGATTTGTGTTTTTGGATGACTTTCTAACAAGGGTTTTTATTCCCTCCCTTTCTGTTATTTTTTTCCAAACCATATCAATGCAATCCTACCTACCTTTTGATAATAAAAAGTTTGATCTAATTAACTGTGAAAACATTATCTGCAATCAAAATTTCCACACATTAAATTACTAATTATGATAACAATCATGACCAATATAAAAATTCAGAAACCAAACCTAGGCTTTGATCCTTTAATTAACCTTTAATTAGCTTTTATATCAATTTTACTTGAGTAATTTAACATTATAATATGTTAATTGAAACACTGCAAACAAGTTAATATTACAAAAGAACTTTGAGTTACTCATTTATATCAACAAACTTAATAAACTGTTATAAAAATGAAAAGGTAGCCTTACTTTATTTTTACTTTCAAACACTATGGAAGCATATAGAGCATCCAGAAAATTAAGAGAACTGATTGTCTCTCATGACAATGCAGCCAGACAAATACTTATTTTAGGTAAGTTCAATTATTGGTTCAGTAATATTTACTGTATATTTATTATCCAGTACTAACAATGGAAAACTTTGGCTTCAAATGGATATTAAAATTTATCACGAAAAATTGCAAAAAAAACAGCATTGGGAGAGAAAACTAACAATTGAAGTTTATGAACAGTTTTTTGATAAAAATTAATATGGACACCAACTTAAAATCAAAATATATTTGACTTCAACTATCATCTTGTGATAAAAAAATCCTCTAGGGCAAGGCTTCTGCTAAATTGTGTAATTTGATATCAAAAAGAAGACCTTAAATGGTACATTTTGACACTTTTTATGTTTTTACTTTTATGTTTGAAGACCTGAAAAAACTGACAATTTGACGAATATTAAATCTCTTATTACTCATATCAAGACACTGATGTGCTGTAAACATCTGAGAAATGCTGTACGATAAATTTATAGTAATTTGTGCTTTTTATGTTTAGGGGGGGAAAATCGACTTATAATCTTTTCCTTAAATATTTTCTAGATAATTCATCATTTTCAACTTTATTTATTTATTTGTTTTCAGGAATTAAGATAAATGACCTTCAACAACGTCTGTTAAAGCTTAGCAGAAGTGACCTGACAGACACAGCATACCTGTCAACCTCTGAAAATGAAAAGTCAGGTCATGACCTGCATTGAGAAAAAAAATCTCAGGTCATAACGCGTACGACATTTTGCGGGCTCAATTGAAGAACAAAAATATGTTTACATATAATTTATATAGTCAATATGTATATGAAACAGTTAGAACATGTATACAAGTTTATTTCAGACTATTGTTATATTCCATAGTAGCAGACTTGGCATTCTTTAAAAGAACTGCACTTTGTTTCAGTTCATAGCAATGCAAATGTGTATTCATTTTACAAGAAAGAAGAGCACACAGTGTATCCTTATTAAGATCAGCCCTAAACTCTGTAGCTATTTTCTTTACTAAAGAAAATGCCCTCTCACTGTCTGCATTGCTGTTTGGCAAAACCAGTAATGTTTTAGCAAGTTTTGACAAAACAAAAAATCTTGGCTTGTTAATAAAAATGTCATGCAACTTGGACATTTCTCCCCAAAATGTACCAATGTCAGTTTCAGGGGAAGTGCAAAGTGGAAGTTCATCTAATGGGGTCAACTGATAGTCACTGAACTCATCTTGTAGCTTTGTTGTCTCTTCATATCGTTACGTAGCTCAGGTAAACAACAGTCCTACATTTTGACTTTTGGTTACATTGAAAAAGACCGATAAAACCGAAGGTCGTATTACTTCTAAATACCGGAAACAATTCCGGTCAGAAATCCGGGTGAAACGGGTAATGTTAGAAATTCCCGGGACCCGCCGGGTAAAGAAAAACTCCCGGGTGAGAGGTGAAAATAACGGGTGTCACCCGCAAAAAACGGGTGAGTTGACAGGTATGACACAGAATCCATCATGTATTCTCTAATGGATCAACGTAAGTCTATGACAGAGTTTATACACGACATGTACCAAATTTATCGTCTTATTAAGTGGCAGCAGATCCAGATGATGGTCAAGGTATTATGGGAAGGTTTTACCCCAACATACATAAACCAGATTATTGTTATGGCCATGATGCAGTATGCTGACAGTATTACTAGTGATGAAGATGGGAACTCTTCTGTATTAGAGGAAGATATGATAGTGGAAGAAAGGCTACAGTAATCTGTGACTTAACTGTGCTAAAATTAACTTACTGTTTAATGTCTAAATGTATTGACTATTCCTACTGCCATAATTGATTGTAGTATTTATAATTCACCATAGTGCATATCATATTTAGTGCTGATAATAAATGTACAAAATATTTTGTTTTGTGTATTGCATTTCCTACAAATCAGGATTATAAGATTTCTGTATTGAAGCAACTATCTCTATTCTCTTTAAGATGCGCCAATATAGGGCAATTCTTACATAATCCATACTCTATAACCCTAACCCTACCACTAGCCTTAAACCTAACCCTAACTCTGTGGTAAAGGTTCCCCCCCAAAAAAAAATGGGAGACAAAAATCACCAAAAAAAAAGAAAACAAATGAAACAAATAGATGATTATGATGTAAATAGTTTTGATAACAAATGACAACATTTACTATGAAAGATACCAGAGGGACAATCAAACTCATACATTGAAAATAAACTGACAATACCAAGGCTAACAATCAATATGGATGACTTACTTGTTATTAGCATCATGTATATGTGAGGATGCCTGCTCCACTAGCAAGGAAGATAACTGTAATAATAGAATTCTTACAGCATCTGACGTTCCAAACGGTTTGTCTGGGTCAATTATTCTATTTATAAACACACTAATGACATTCTCCTGGCTATCCTGGTCTGGTGTTGGTGGTCCTCCTATTAGTTTCTCTCCGTCACCACTCTCAAAAGCATGCTGACAACAGGGTATTATCACATACTGGAGTATCTATAAAAAAACAAGGGAATAAGTGTTATTTACTGTATTGTAAGTCCAGTGAATATTACATTGCAGAAGCTTGCATGTGTTTGTTGTTCAATTTACATTCTACAAGGAAAGTTCTAGAAATAAAAATTAAAAATAAATATTTTTGTCATCTTTGCTTTAACTGATACACTGTCTGTGTGACAATTTGGTAATAAGATCTATTGCAGTCTGTTTAATTCATTCAATGCAGGTCTTGATTTATGAATATATACATTTGTTCATCACAGAATGTGTTACGTATACCTCAAGGTGGGTTTTTCATCTGGCAAGCTTGAATTAGAACACTTGCTAAAATAGCTTCAAAATATTTGAACTATGATTTTATCATAATCCGATGTGTTGGTGATGTTAGCATGCCATTGCCTCGTTAGTTGTTACAAATTTATTTTGGAAAAGTACAACTTAAATGATTTTTTTTTATTCCAAGGGATGTAATTCTCCATACTGTTGGTTGAATGAAAAACAAAACTAACACATTAATGTTCAATTATGCATTTTACTGTAAACAGTGACGAAGTTAAATTCAATTTTGCTAGGATTTTCAGTAGAAAAGTATTGTGAAATTATTTACAAATGACAGAAGTCAAACACAAAAGTATTTACAAAAGGGACGATATGAAAATCATAGCCCTTACAATTACTAACCTTAGATTTTAAATCCTGACTCCAACTGGGATCATGAAAAAGATCTACAAACTTGAAAAAAGAATTCCTTTTCCAGTCTATAGTGTAAGTCTGAAACAGATATTAAAAACAATAATTATGTCACTATGTGTATTTTACAGCTATATGACTGACAATATTAAAGATAAGCACTGCAAATGTTCTTTTACCACAAAACTGTCCTATTTTCTACCAAAAAAACAAGAAATGAAACTTCCAACCCTTAACCTGAATAGCAGACAAAGCATAACTACAAAACAACAAGGTAAAATGGTCAATTCTTATTCATAAGCATAAGTAAAGGATATTTTAGAATAATTTTTTTCATGTCAACACTAAGAACTGTGGCATTTATTTATTTATCAGAACTGGATGAATAGGAGCAAGACAATCATGTATATTTTGTATGTTAATTTTCATCTAGATAAGTATTGTATGGTGTCTTATAATATAATGTATTTTATACACACTTTTTTACCTGAATTTTTAAGGACCGAAGCTAAATTTATCTAAAGCTTGCAAAAATCCAGATTATTAAAAGAGTTTCTTGGATTTGAAGTTTACAATAAACTACACTCACAGCAGCAACAGTTTTCTCCAAGTAATCTTTGACAAACTGGAACTGTACTATATATCTGTATGTAAAACATCTCAGAACATTGAATAAAAGTTCTACTTCATCTATATGGTATCTGTAATGAAAATAAATATTCAATAATCTACATCTTAGTATATAAAATATATTAAAAACGACTGACTATGCCATTCAAAAAACACATATTACTGTTATCACTATACAAGTTCTTTATAGATGAAAAATTATCAATTTATTTCCACATGAATTTAAGGTCAAGTTACAGTAAATGGGCTATATCACAGATTTCAGTAAAATTTTGCATACAACTGTGGCTTGATGACTTAATCATTTATCATTTAAAATATTACTGATTGAAATTCTACAAAATTGGTGAACATTTGTATAGAAAGGACATAACATCGCCAAATTTCAAAATTCTGGTCCATAGATTTTTTAATTTTTTTAAAATATTAGTTGTTTACATAAATTTACATTATGAAGCAAAATAAAGGTAGGCTCACCAACTTCGTTTTTACGGTATGAATCATTCAAAGTTGTGTACTTTGTGAAAAAATCAAATAAAACGTCGAAATAATCGTAACATCGCCGCCACGTAGGCTGTAAAACGTTGATTTTTGACATTTTTTACTACCACCAGTAACACATTGATTTTTAGATAAAAAACAAAGTCATTGACCATATGATTTTTTTTATATCATTAAAACAGAAATGTATGTGTCAACAACATATAGTTGTTTTAAGAAAAATCTATGGAGTAGAATTAGAGATTTGGTAATTTTAAGACAAATTTTATGTTTTTTCACCGATTTTATGTGATTTCTATACAAATATTCACCAATATTAAACGAAATCAATCTGCAATATTTCGGATTATAAAAGAGATTATTTTTTTGATTTTCAGTTGTAGTTCTGCGAGCCAAGGTTTCATGCAAAATCATAGCAAAATCTGCGACATAGCCCATTTACTGTTCCTTGACCTTTAGATGAAAACAAATCACTTCCTATCTTTCTGATTAACGACTATAAACTGAACATTAACATTAAAATTATTACAAGAATTCGTGTACAGAAACATACAAAATAAATTTAATGTATGGATAGTATTCATAAATTTGAAAGTTTATCAAAATTCATACGAGTTATAAATAGTATTATAGAGACTTATTGATTGATTCTTACTTGAAATAGTTCAACAGACATTTAACCAACAGAGCAGGTTCTTTCCATTGAATATAATCTACACTATCCTGCAATTGCAAATATTGGTCCTTCATTTAACTCTATTTTGAATTGTACATTGAGTAGACTATCATATACGAAATGGAATCATAAAAATATATATCAATTGCTTTCTAAATAAAGAAGAGGCATTTACCGTTTCTAATTTTGACCTAGCTAGATATTAAACCTGCAACCCTTCGGTATATGCGATAAACACATTATCATTATATAACTAAGCCAGTTCAAAAGCAGTGTAATTATATTATTATCACAGTCTAATTCTGACAACTTTCTGTTTCAAATCAAAATAAATATGAACAAGTCAATTGTTAACTTTTGCCTTGGCAGAGTATAATGTTCTTTACAACTTTGTAACTTTTTTATAAGTTGACAATTATATAACTAATGCGAAAATTGTTATGCAGTGTGTGTGTTATTATTTAAAAGAATTCTCAATTCAAAACTATTTATATGAAACAATTTCAAAATTCAAATAAGTTAATCCTGTTAAAACAAATGCATTAATAAATGTACATAAATAATTTTGTAATGAACAATAATATATCAAAACAAGTGAAGTGATATGTAAAATATTTAGTAACTCACAACTTTATCATGTCTGTCTTGAAATGTGTCTGTTTTCCACAAGGATAAAAGATGTTCCAGCTGGAAGAGGGAAAAATGTATTTGTTATAGATCAAATAATCTAGTTTTCAGATTTTCTGTATAAGTCTACATTATCTGCTGTCTACATTAATAACTAAAACAAAACAAACCAATTTTTTTCTTTTATGCTTGAAATAAAACTTATTACATTTTAAAAGTGTGTCAAGTTAATTTGAATATTGAATGTTGGAAAAAATTTGAATAATCATACGTGTCTGCAGTCAGTCAGAAGACATAAACTATCATAGAAAGTTAAAATATAGGTTCTTCTGCAATTTTTTGAAGGGATTTTTTTTTCCGTTTAAAGACTTAAAAAGTTGACACATATGCAGATATAAGTATTTACAATTTCCACATTTTTTGACAGCCATTCCTCTTCACATCTAACAAGTATGCTAATAATAGAAATCATCTGGTACTGCATGTCCTGTGTCCCTGCTCCAGTAGGTAGGGATGTCGGTGAGGCGGATATATCAACAACAGCTGACTGACCCTGTACAAAAAACAAAATAGTGATTGAACTACATTCTGATTATTTCTTTCAGAATTGTTTGCGTCTTAATCTGATAAAATAAATTCTCGTCATAAAACTTTTGAATAATTACAGAAAGATGACATATAGAATATTGTGAATTTTTTTTTATAAATAGGCAAAACTTTTGGTTAACAATAGTAAAACTATCTTATAAGTTTCACCTGTGTAAGAGCTATCAGTCTTTGTGGACTTTTTTCCAAGATTTCTCTTAAAGGTTTACCATCCTTATGTGCTAAAACAAACTGGAAGAAAAAATGAAAACAATGACATGAAACATTTATTATGTAAGTATCATTTTGGTTAATTTTCAATCAGTTATGACAGATTAGTCCTTTTATAAAATATGCACTTTAAATTCATGTTACTAAAAAACACATTCAATGAGAACAACTAGACATTCATCACATTCAAAGACAAATAAACCCTTCTTATATATCATTAGCATCAACATATTTTACCAATTGTTACAGTATTTATTAAATCGTTTTACACAGAAAGGTATGTAAATAGCATTTGATACAAACTTCAAAAAGTCTTGTCCATTGTTGATCTTGTAGATGAGATTCTTGTAGAAATAGTTCTATTGCAGTATCTGGATATCGTAATAAAAACTTCACAAGTGGATCACGGAAAGGACTGCCAGCCTGTAATTAAAACAGATGTTAAGAATCCTATATCATCATCTATACATCATAAATTACCTTTAAAAAAAAACCCACTTAAAACAGAGATATTTCTGAAGTCAGAAATAGTTAACAGAATATCAATATGATAATGTTTCACAATTAGTTTTTGAACACAAAACCAAAACAATCATCTAGTTAATTGAACAGTAAAACCCCATACATTATCATTTTAATATTTGGCAACTAAAATTATATTTGTGAAGCCATTTTTTATTACAGTAAATTGTTAATGTATATTTAATAACCAAGGGCTTTACCTCCAAGAACATTGCTTTCTCTCCATGAAGAGTAAGAACCACCAAAGGCTCTATTAACTTCTGACTTGCTGCAGGTATCATGTGGAAGATATTGATAATTGAAGCACATGTCTTTAGTTCCTTCAAAGAAATTGTATTATTGTTTATATGTTGACCAAATCATTCATCTTAAGGAGGCTCGCAGGTACAAAAATTTTAGCATAAAAATTAAACACTTGTTTTTTCATTACACATTTTATTTATTACACTATTAGTTATTACTTTAAGATATGGTATAATCAAAGAGCAGATTGCTCTGAGGGATACGATTGCCATTGTTTTCATTGACACATGTATACAGGTAGCTTGATAATATTATTTTCAAAACTAATTCAACTGCACATGTAAAATGTAATTTACGTAATCAAAATAGTTACAAAATTGCCAATCCCGGTTAAAAGTGTATGAACAATGTACTTAGGCCTTTTGTGTTTTATTTTTGTACTATCAATTCCAAGTTTACTTTCTACAGCAGTCACTGAGACTCAGAGTGAGAGAAGTATTTCACTTTGTATCTTATCACCTATTTTCCTACGTTAATTCTAGGAGGAACCCCATTCCTAACACTTTAAATATTTAATTTCCATTGGGTCAGTGATCATGACTCCTTTCCGTACACATTCTTCGGTTTAAATTGCGATTGGTTTTTAATATAATACGACGTTTATCGACAGAACGAGTTCATTTTTCTCAACGTGTTGTTTGATTCAGAATTCACGGAAGTGACTTCTGGAAGGGAGACAACTTGAAACTATACGCATGCGCATAATTACCTAAACAAACCCTGTAGTAGGAACGTATAATAAACCTAAATGGTTCTCTATTTTTTATGGAAGTACAATATTAAATATCAGTTTAATAACGGTGACATATAAGTAAAACTCCACTTCACTTCTTATATGACAGAAATAGATTTATCAGAATTCAGAGAACTCTCGCATTTTTGTCACAACTGGGGAATTCCCTCTGACGTGTTTCTAAATTTATAAAAACACTAAATATAAATACTGCTTGATTCTGATTTTCCGTGTTGTTAAAAACACGCATATAAGTCAAGGGAAATATCAAACATGATTACGAAAAGAACATTATAGGAAAGTTGTTTAAGTTCAATCCCTTTGTTTGTTTTTACCTTTTAAACCAAGACAATCATAAGAATCTGAGATGGTCCTTAATGTTTAGAATAAAACATTTGACATGAGGGCATTGTCCTGAGCCACTGGTATAAGTCTATAGATTGCTTGAAAGCAATCGTATCCCAAAAATCAACCAATAAAATAGATTCAGTGTGGCCTCAGATAACTTTTAAAATGTAGATATGAATGAAAAAGTTCCAAATTATCTCCCTTTTGTGCAAAAATGCCATTTTTTGGCATTAAAATTGAAATATCTTTTTTAACTTATCGGTGACCTACATTTTTTATTATTGTTTTCAAATAAGCTGTACATAAACTAAATAATTGTAAAATTTAAGCCATTTCTGTATTTTAGTTCTTTTTTTATTACGACATAACCTCTATTTCTCCTATTAGTTCAACAGAAAAAAAGAACATTAACAAAAATGTATGCTTCTTTCGGAGGCAGAGTGTGAACTTAAATGAACGGTGACCTCATTTTTTTATTTCATTTTTCTATTAGGTATATTATAAAGTTCTTTTATAAAAAAAATATAGCGAAATCCTATATTAGAAAAAAAAAAATGATTTCTATACGCAAGCCCCCTTAAGTCAACCAATTTTATTCAATCAATAATCAATGAAATAACATATAATAGAAACAGCTTGAAATGGAAGTCATCAATTAGCAGTTGTTTATTTATTATAGAATGATTTTCCAAAAGGTTCTTATAAAATGCTCCAATTTCAAATCTTTACTGATAAAATTATGTTATATAAGAAATGTTATTTTTCAAAATGCTAATCTTTGATCTATAGTTTATAACAGAAAAACATTAAATTAACTAAATCGTTTTGGTAAACTTGTTTGTGAACTGCTCCTAGAGCATTTAACATTTCTAACTCACAATTAACAAGTGAAACTGCGAGCTACTGCTCACTGATGATATCCCTGCCGCAAGTGGATAATATTAATAGTGTAAAAATATGCAAGTGTTCGGTAAACAGGAAGTTGTCGAGTGATGAATCTGAAAACGCATCACACAGTATAGCTGACTTATAAAAATCCTGAAACCAAATTTCAGAAATCCTTGTATTGTAGTTCCTGAGAAAAATGTGACGAAAATTTTCAACTTGGCTATCATGTGTAAAATCAGACAAGTGTTCGGTAAACAGGAAGTTGTCCAGTGATGAATCTGAAAACGCATCACACGGTATGGCTGACATATATAAATGTTGATACCAAATTACAGAAAGGGTGGATGTGTAGTTCCTGAGAAAAATGTGACGAAAGTTTCATGGGACGGACTGACTGACGGACGGACTGATGGACGGACGGACTGACAGACAGAGGTAAAACAGTATACCCCCCTTTTTTAAAGCGGTTTAAAGGGGGGGTATAATTACAAAATTCTTATAACTTGCATCCCATGAATCTATACTCATTTGTTTTAATTATGTATTACTTATATGTCATTTGGTCTCTGGTGAAGAGTTATCCCATTGGCATTCATACCACATCTTCTTATTTTTAGTCTTAATTGCAATATTTGTAAAGAAAAAATATACTTCCTTCCTTGGCTTTATATTTTAACTGGTCTTATGTATGTATTCAACTTAACACACTTTATCTGTAAATTTATGTGGTCAAGCATGCTAGAGCTGTATGAGATATTCAAACAATAAAAAAGATCATTATGGTTTTGTCATTGGAGAGCAACAGCATCCTACTACTATGAAGAGTTAACCAAATGATAATAATTCTGTTTAAGAGGATGGGGACAAAAATGGCTGCATTAAATGTTAATATCAAATTACGTAACCCCACCCAAACATGGGGTACAACCCTTACCTGAGCTATTACCTCTCCATTAGCTTTACTTTGTCCACTTTTCTGACTAATAGCTGCCACTTCTAACCACTTCTTCAAATGAGTCTGATAACATCGAATAATATTAGTGAGTAAATCAAACAACTTTTCATATACTATAAGAATTAGACATGCTGGTTGAAACTCAATTACTACCTGTGTAAACCTTATCTACAAATATTGTCACCTCTTACAGAATCCAACTATTAGTATTTGTAAACTTGATGATTCTGATGACATGCTGTAGTTTTGACACAGACATTATTATCATGATGACTATTAATAATATCACTGTACAGCCACACCTTTATATAAAAGCCATCCTTGGGACAATAGGAAACTTAGAATGGTGACCTTTGAATTGAGATTCAAAATGCATAGCTACATCAAAGACAAGTGGAGACTACCTGACATGACACAACTTTGCTTTATAGATGTGGCCTTCATTGAAGGTTTTCCTGTATTTAATTATTAAGTACTATGTATAAATTGCTCACTGTGACAAGTTTTTAGTCTTCATTATAAATTTAGCTATGTAATTCACTCTCCTACATAGGAGGCTAGTAAAAATAATGTATATATCAAATAAAATGCTTACCAACAATTGTTCACAAAGTTTTTCATTGAATGTATTAGGGAATAGCTGTGTGATGTAAGACAATCGTTTAATGACGTTAGAGTTGAGACTTCTGTGATCCCCTAATGTCAGCAGTAATGGTCTAATGGCTTGGTGAACACTTTCCATGTCAATTTGACATCCAGATATAAACTGAAATAACATAAAATAATGGATTACTGAATATCTTTGTGCAGCAAAAGATCCAGATGCAATAGTCTATTCTTTGCACATTACAAGTAAGGGCTATTCCTTTAAAATATATGTGGAAGGGTAGGAAGAGAAGTTTAATTTTGACTGTGGGTTCTGGGTCTTTTTCAGTATGCATCTATGACCATTTTTCAAAAGTATCTGAAAAATGTTTTTTGGTTGTAGGGATATTTCAAAGTCCCTTCGAAATTCACATACATTTTAATAGCCATAAAAGGTGATTGATCTATTGACTGGATAATTTTCTGCAGCAATCATTTTACTCAAAATTTTAGATTTAAAACAAAAGACTTGAGAAATCTATGAAAATGCATTTAAACAGTCTAGTTAGAGAAAACATTACTGTTTACCTTTTTCATACAGTTATGAGATACTTCTTGTAAATCTGTACTGTTACTGTTTAGGGCTTTGTAAAGAACATTGAATATCTTCTCTCTTCTGTTGGCAATGTAATGACAAGCTGCTAAAGCTCCTAGAATACAAACAATTACTTTAATATTATTTCTTCACTTGGCAATGTGCTTATTGTAAGAATCGTTAACTAATCTTTTATCTTATTTCGTGCCTTCCCTTCAATACTGGTAATATAGGTAAAACACTTTTAATTCATGCTTGTTATCAATTCATAAAAGGTTGAATTATGAGGTAAATCAAATAATTGTCATGCACAACTGTTGAAAAACTGTATATCAGGCAGAGCAGTGCTTTTATTGTTGTTTATACTGCAATCAGCTATTTTACTATACAGATAAAGCTATACGTATAAACGTTAGCTTTATACGTCAATGACCTAATCTAACCTATAAGCCCCGCCTTCTTACCGGAACTACTATATTTCATCAACAACGTCACGTCAAAACCATGACAACAAGTAGTAACAATGGTCAAACTTTTATGAATTTAAACTTGTTATGTCTTCAAATTGGTAATTTATATACCATGTTTATTAAATGTTATTAATTAAGTTCATTTTTCCTTTCTAATTCCTTAAAATGTCAATGTCCTACCGCCTGGACTACGGTCATAGGGAAATACCCAAAAATGGTACCCCAAGAGGGAAATTCCAAACACTTTTTTTTTTAACAATATTTGTTACATATTTTTTTTAATTTTATTATTTTTTATCGATTTCAGTATAAAAACACTAAACGTATATTGTCTAATTATCCTATTGAAAGGTATAAGCTAAAAGGTAAAACTGTTTGGGAAGATCAAGATAGTCTCTTGAATTTAGATCAGTAGAAATCTATGATCTTCATCAACAATATGTTTTCAAAGTTACAAATGCATTTAAGGATGTACTTAGGTGAGGTTTTGGACTTTGTGTCAAATGTTCGGACTCCTTGGTGTTTTTTTATATAATACAATGTAAAATATTTTGCCCCATAACACCCATTTATTTTTTCATATAAGACTTAGTAGCTCATGAAAGGTCATTTACCAAAATTTTAGAAGATTCTTAATTTTCTTTCTTTTGTTTTGAGACCTAATAATACCAATGCAAATATAAGGTAAAAGTCCGAGTCAGCCTTTTCCCGCCATTTTTTAAATCTCAAATATCTCGAAAAGGAGGTCCATGACCTATCAATATTTTTAGCTTATTTTTATCCTTAATTGATGCTCTATCAACTTATAGTATCAATTTTAACTTCTTAATTTATTAATTTTCACCTAACCTCACATAAGTACATCCTTAATTACAAAATGATAATTCAATTGTTGTAGTTTACTTGCCTGGCCTTATAAAAGTCTACTTACTGAGTGCACTTTTCCTAAGAGGTACCAGATCTGTGACAGATTTATAACAAGGAAGCTTTAACAAAACTGCATCTTCTGCTTCACACAGGCTAAGTAACTAGAAATATGTACAATAATTTCAAAACTGGATTCAAAATTTTAACACTGATACATATATAAATTTCTTAGTTCCATCAATGAGCCTGATTTGATGTATCATGTATGTTTAAGACATGTAAGCATTCTTCACATTCAAATGTATTAGATGATGTTTTTAAAATGGCATTAATTATTCTAATAAATAAACACATGTTTGAAAATATCAGTATGACAAGCTTTGTTATGTATTCAAATGTTCAATACAAATAAACAAGATATATCTGTCTGATGATTTTCATTGCTATTGTTTTTGGCCATTCATCTTCAATCAGTAACTTTCCTAAAAATTCAAGTAAAACCTAAAAAAACCTGTAACAATTTTAATCCTTGATTAAAAAATGACATCTATATTTTTTTTGAGTACCGATAACTTTTTATTCAATAGATTTTGAATTTTTAGAATTTTTTCCTCATCATTTAGAAAAACCTCCTAGAATATATGTCAGTTTATAATTACCTCTGTGAAGAAGACATTATGCTCCAGTACATTTAGATCTATAGTAAACAACCTTGGTTCCAATGTAGTGCAGAATGTGTTCCCATCCTATAATAAATTAATCAAATTGTATTAAATCAGTGATAATGAATCAACCAAAACTAAAAACACTCTTAAATTTAAAAAGCTGCAGGCTAATAAGAATATATGTTTATGGAAATTCATGGTCACCCCCTCTGAAATTAGTTATGTGTTTCAAAACTTATTTGAGCATTTATTCAACATTTTATAAGTTAAATTCTATATTGTTCATTCCACAAGTGCTTTTTTTTTGCCATTTTTGCATCTTTTTCAACTCACCATTAATCCAATCTGAGCATTAGCAGGTTGATGTCTCAGTAAATGTTTCTTTGGGGGAATCATATCTTGTAAAACATCCTTATGTGGTTCCATGATCTCTGTTATTGATTTTTTTGTTGTCTTGGCCAAAATCTCTAATGAGTGCATTGCCTACAATTTAAGATTATGTGATTAAATTCAATAATTTGTTGAATCTTTTCATTATATTCAATAAGTTTTAATATGTTTTTCACCCATAACAGATTCAAAATATTCAAATGCTATCAGAAAACTTGTTGGAATATTATGGAAGTAGTCATGCGAATTAACAAAGTTACTGTCTAAAGTATGAGTGGGTTAGGAATAAACTATAAAAAAGGAAATTGGAAAATAAATGGATTTTCCAACCTAGTTTCTAAAGAACAAGTAACTTAAAAAAATTCTCTCCAAAAAATATAGCTAGGGCAAAATTCAGTTTAGCAAATTATGGAACTTAGGTCTCATGTTATCTTGGGACAGGGAATGGTGATTTAGAAACAGTGATTTTGCTAGCGCTCTTTACTTTCATAATTTACGAAAGGGTTTTCGCATTGACGAAAGTATTTCAAATCAATTTCATCACTTAAATTTTGAAAGTGTAAAAATATTTTCGCATTAAAATACTATAAAACTACCTGTCTTTATGTTTTTGACAAGTTTATGACCCCCAGGTAATTTTCATTTTCAACAGGTGTTACAAGTTGTGATTACAACTAATCTGCATTTCGCCATCTGATGGGTCCGGCAATGGACATTTGAGCGCATTGACAGGACATTTGAGCGAAAAAAAAAGGACGTTTGAGCGCCAAAGTATAGGACATTTGAGCGCCTAAATTTTAGGACATTTGAGCGAAAATAAGAATAAGCGTAGGACATTTGAGCGAAAACAAGTCTTGGATAGAGAATTGTCTTATTGGCAATCATACCACATTTTCTTACGAATATAGTTCATTAAATGAGGAGTTTACCAACAAAAAGATTAAAACATATTTTAATTGTAAAAAACAAAGCACTAAAAACAAAGCACAGTCATAAAACAGGAGTTTACCAACAAAAAGATTAAAACATCTTTTAATTGTAAACAAAGCACTAAAAACAAAGCACTGTCATAAAACATAAAACTCGGCAACGGCATTATTTACAAGTCTGTTCGGGCTTGGAACTTATATCCCAGGCTTCTGACATAAAAATCCCTCGTAATTTCCTGCTGGCAGTATTTCGAATGCAAATCCCGGAGATTCTGTTCCTTCTCCTTTTCTGTTCGGCTCTGCGGTGCATCAATGTTCAAACTCCGAATTTTTATGTAAGTCACAGATTGCAATTTGATAATAGTGTCAAGGAAAATATAAATTGATGGATGACTGTGATAGAACTGCTCGTTATAATGGGCATGAAATGATTCGGGCCCATTGTTAGTACGTTTTAACGAGGATGGAACTTCGGCCCAGAGATGAGGGGGAAATAACGATTCATCTGTTATATAAGTATCAGTCAGGTAATCTGCAAATTCTATACAAGGCTTGTCGTTAGTGTTTTGTCCACTCTATATCGGAAACTGTCACAAACAAGGCTTCTTTTTCCCTTATTAGTCTCGGTCAAAATAATATCCATTTTAACACGTACATGTATTATTAGTATTAAGATTTCAAGTGCCAAGGGACATTTCACTTAATAGATATATATATAAGAATTTTAGAACAAAGAAAATTTGCATAGCCAATGAATTATAGTAGAATTGATTGGTAAATAGAGATCAACTTAGGATTTCACTTACATAAACCAGCCAGAACCGGTCGAATTACTCAGGTGTGAAATAAAATAAAAAATATTTATAACTAAATCTTACTTTTTTTTCTTACTTTTAAAAAAAAATCTTAATTCGTGTAAAATTATCAGGGAAAATTTCGCTCAAATGTCCTGTCTGAAAACTCAGGTAAGGTTAATATCCCGGCGCTCAAATGTCCTATGAAGTCGGCGCTCAAATGACCCTATGTGCTTTTTTCTTTTTCGCTCAAATGTCCTATGCCCGATGGGTCACTAATCTGTTAATTATTAATAAATCTCATAATTGACCATTATAATTATTTCCCCAGGAAAATCAGTCAGTTGGCATTTCAACATCCAGGAGTATAGTTTCTTCATTTGATCGAAATAATTTGTTACCCCAGGACAGTTCGCATTTGAATTTAGTTATTTCTCAAACAATCACAATTTGAAGTACCTTTGTCATAGATTCGTCATTTGAAGGCATTTTCGTCATAATTGATATAAATTGCCATCAAAAACTTTCAACAATTTCCATTTAAAAAATATTATATAGAATTTTATTCAAAACGTTTAAATTGACCTCATGAGTTAAACATGTGCTTCCTGTACTGTGTGCTACGCATGCGTGAAAGTAGTCCTATGACTATTGATAGACCCTAATAAAAAACGTTAAATACGAAATCATTTAGAATCAATTAAATGAGAGAGACAAATACATATCTCTTACTAAAGGAATTAAAAACGAAAAATGATAATTTCCTGATGAATCCAGACTCGTTTTGAATTAACTATCCACGTGTCACTTCCCGTTTTCATTTCATTTTAAAACTGAAAGTAGTAAACATTATCTATTCTTGATTTGTTTACAACCTCCTTTCAGTCTTTATACTCGTTCCAAAAAGGATTTTTATACAATTCCATATTAATAGAAATGATTTCCCGACATCGATTTAGATGTTTTATAAGAATAATGATTATGCAGTGATATAATCATTGCAAGTTAATTTCTGCTGTGATTCCTTGTTTAAAAAAAATGAATCCAACTTTTTTTTATCAGGAATGTAATCTGGAATAAACTGAAGAGAAATTGTGAACTAAGTTTCCACATCCCATGTCAGAATCTTTAATAATAAGGGCCAATACAGTAAAATCATACACTACTGACTGCCAATCATGCCTATAAGTCCTTTAAAATCTCACAAAGTCAAAGATGAAGCTAGTAATAGACATCCTTTGTCCCTTGCTGTTACACAAAATAAAGGTTGATTTTCATAGAGCGCAAAAGTGACTAAAGCCCTCAAAATCCTAGCTTAAACCCTGTTTAGAAATTTACTGTGAATATATAAAGTTTTGGTGACGACATACTTTTTTGTTGACAAACAAATAACATTTACTACACAATTTTTTTCATATCCGGTGGAATTTTCTGTCATTGACTAAATATAAGATAATCATGATAATGGTAGACAATACTATGCATACCTGTTCTCTAACAATGGTATTGGGAGATGTAATTTGTCTGACAAGTTCATGTGTCACTTCATGGAAGGATTTCTTTTGAGCAGCCAGTAGTTCTTCATTCTCTTTACATTGTGTTATCTCCTGGGAACATTTGACTAACATGTTTTCTAGATTATGTTTGGCTAAGTCGACTGCTCCACTAGATACCTCTTTAGTTAGGTCCATCATAACAAACAACAACGCTTTTAGGAATGAAAACTGGTGTTCCAGTACCCAGTTCAAGGCCATCCTCTCATACATGAATTTTATAGCTAAACATCTGAAATATGAATTGAAAAATAATGCAAAAAATTTCAAGCTAATTAAAAACCTTGTTTTTAATTTCACAAATAAGACTTTATATTTGTTTTAAAATCTAACATCAAATTCAGAATTATGAACCACACTGCTGCTGACTACAACTGTTAGAATTATCCTTTATGATATGCATTTTGATTCATACTTCTCTTATAAAATTGAGGATGGAAATGGGGAACGTGTCAAAGAGACAACAACACGACAGTTGACATTATAGAAATATCAAGTTCTAAAAAATCATTATTAAAGACAATGTCAAACAATAAAGTTTACCAGTCATGAGGTTATTTCAATAACCGTTATGTCTTTTTATCATTCATACAAAACCATGATAGGATCTGAATGTTATTTATTTTTAAATTGTTCATAACGTTATATAAATGATTTTTTTATGCAATCAATTTTTTATAGAGAATGGCTACTGATTTCTTAGAAAAAGTGCAGGTTTAAAATTGTAGTTACGATAAGAATGTTGCAGCTTTTACATCATTTACTTACCCTCCAACTTTTGCATACCAAGCTCTCTCATAACATAATGAGCACATTCTTTCTACCAAATAATCAAATGTAGGTAATCTGCAGGCCTAGAAACAAAACATTATATAGCAGTTAATATCATAGTCAAATTCAAATATATAACAACAACCTATCAATGTCAAATATCTAACTTTCAATTAGCAATAGGTGATGCCACTGACATGTTATCAGGTAAAAAGTTTGTATGGAAAATAAAAAAACAAGCAGAATGTCTTACAAAATAGTAATCACATTTTTTCCCACCAGAATTAGATTGATAAATTTACTGCAATCAATTCTCACCTTTTCTTTAGACCCCAGAATAGTAGTGGCAGTATCTAGAATGAGAACGAGGGCCAAATTTCCTGGCTTACACAGCTCTTTCTCTTCGTGCCCCATGATTACAGCCAGAGCATCAATCAAGATCTGTGTATCCATACCATGTAACTTGTTCTGCTTATCTCCAACAGGAAATGGACCTACAATTTTATATTGATATAAAAAACAAAAGTGTAGAAAAGCAGAAAAATAATCATAGACCATCTATAAAAGTACTTTGGTTTGTCATGTTCATGTCATGAATCAATATATCATATCCCTTATTTTCCATTAAAATAACAAAATCAAATATGTCATTAAGACAACAACCCAATATACTAATTCCATTGCATACCTGTCTGCTGAGAGATAGAAATCATTGTGTAATGCATAGCATACCTGTCTGCTGAGAGATAGAAATCATTGTGTAATGTCTGACCATACCTGTCTACTGAGAGATAGAAATCATTGTGTAATGTCTGACCATACCTGTCTGCTGAGAGATAGAAATCATTGTGTAATGTCTGACCATACCTGTCTGCTGAGAGATAGAAATCATTGTGTAATGTCTGACCATACCTGTCTGCTGAGAGATAGAAATCATTGTGTAATGCATTGCATACCTGTCTGCTGAGAGATAGAAATCATTGTGTAATGTCTGACCATACCTGTCTGCTGAGAGATAGAAATCATTGTGTAATGTCTGACCCATACCTGTCTGCTGAGAGATAGAAATCATTGTGTAATGTCTGACCCATACCTGTCTGCTGAGAGATAGAAATCATTGTGTAATGTCTGACCATACCTGTCTGCTGAGAGATAGAAATCATTGTGTAATGTCTGACCCATACCTGTCTGCTGAGAGATAGAAATCATTGTGTAATGTCTGACCATACCTGTCTGCTGAGAGATAGAAATCATTGTGTAATGTCTGACCATACCTGTCTGCTGAGAGATAGAAATCATTGTGTAATGTCTGACCCATACCTGTCTGCTGAGAGATAGAAATCATTGTGTAATGTCTGACCATACCTGTCTGCTGAGAGATAGAAATCATTGTGTAATGTCTGACCATACCTGTCTGCTGAGAGATAGAAATCATTGTGTAATGTCTGACCATACCTGTCTGCTGAGAGATAGAAATCATTGTGTAATGTCTGACCATACCTGTCTGCTGAGAGATAGAAATCATTGTGTAATGTCTGACCATACCTGTCTGCTGAGAGATAGAAATCATTGTGTAATGTCTGACCATACCTGTCTGCTGAGAGATAGAAATCATTGTGTAATGTCTGACCATACCTGTCTGCTGAGAGATAGAAATCATTGTGTAATGTCTGACCATACCTGTCTGCTGAGAGATAGAAATCATTGTGTAATGTCTGACCATACCTGTCTGCTGAGAGATAGAAATCATTGTGTAATGTCTGAACATACCAGTCTGCTGAGAGATAGAAATCATTGTATAATGTCTGACCATACCTGTCTGCTGAGAGATAGAAATCATTGTGTAATGTCTGACCATACCTGTCTGCTGAGAGTTAGAAATCATTGTGTAATGTCTGACCCATACCTGTCTGCTGAGAGATAGAAATCATTGTGTAATGTCTGACCATACTTGTCTGCTGAGAGATAGAAATCATTGTGTAATGCATTGCATACCTGTCTGCTGAGAGATAGAAATCATTGTGTAATGTCTGACCCATACCTGTCTGCTGAGAGATAGAAATCATTGTGTAATGTCTGATCATACCTGTCTGCTGAGAGATAGAAATCATTGTGTAATGTCTGACCATACCTGTCTGCTGAGAGATAGAAATCATTGTGTAATGTCTGACCCATACCTGTCTGCTGAGAGTTAGAAATCATTGTGTAATGTCTGACCCATACCTGTCTGCTGAGAGATAGAAATCATTGTGTAATGTCTGACCCATACCTGTCTGTTGAGAGATAGAAATCATTGTGTAATGTCTGACCATACCTGTCTGCTGAGAGATAGAAATCATTGTGTAATGTCTGACCATACCTGTCTGCTGAGAGATAGAAATCATTGTGTAATGTCTGACCATACCTGTCTGCTGAGAGATAGAAATCATTGTGTAATGTCTGACCATACCTGTCTGCTGAGAGATAGAAATCATTGTGTAATGCATTGCATACCTGTCTGCTGAGAGATAGAAATCATTGTGTAATGTCTGACCATACCTGTCTGCTGAGAGATAGAAATCATTGTGTAATGTCTGACCCATACCTGTCTGCTGAGAGATAGAAATCATTGTGTAATGTCTGACCCATACCTGTCTGCTGAGAGATAGAAATCATTGTGTAATGTCTGACCATACCTGTCTGCTGAGAGATAGAAATCATTGTGTAATGTCTGACCCATACCTGTCTGCTGAGAGATAGAAATCATTGTGTAATGTCTGACCATACCTGTCTGCTGAGAGATAGAAATCATTGTGTAATGTCTGACCATACCTGTCTGCTGAGAGATAGAAATCATTGTGTAATGTCTGACCATACCTGTCTGCTGAGAGATAGAAATCATTGTGTAATGTCTGACCATACCTGTCTGCTGAGAGATAGAAATCATTGTGTAATGCATTGCATACCTGTCTGCTGAGAGATAGAAATCATTGTGTAATGTCTGACCATACCTGTCTGCTGAGAGATAGAAATCATTGTGTAATGTCTGACCATACCTGTCTGCTGAGAGATAGAAATCATTGTGTAATGTCTGACCATACCTGTCTGCTGAGAGATAGAAATCATTGTGTAATGTCTGACCATACCTGTCTGCTGAGAGATAGAAATCATTGTGTAATGCCTGACCATACCTGTCTGCTGAGAGATAGAAATCATTGTGTAATGCATTGCATACCTGTCTGCTGAGAGATAGAAATCATTGTGTAAAGTCTGACCATACCTGTCTGCTGAGAGATAGAAATCATTGTGTAATGTCTGACCATACCTGTCTGCTGAGAGATAGAAATCATTGTGTAATGTCTGACCATACCTGTCTGCTGAGAGATAGAAATCATTGTGTAATGTCTGACCATACCTGTCTGCTGAGAGATAGAAATCATTGTGTAATGTCTGACCATACCTGTCCGCTGAGAGATAGAAATCATTGTGTAATGTCTGACCATACCTGTCTGCTGAGAGATAGAAATCATTGTGTAATGTCTGACCCATACCTGTCTGCTGAGAGATAGAAATCATTGTGTAATGTCTGACCATACCTGTCTGCTGAGAGATAGAAATCATTGTGTAATGTCTGACCATACCTGTCTGCTGAGAGATAGAAATCATTGTGTAATGTCTGACCATACCTGTCTGCTGAGAGATAGAAATCATTGTGTAATGTCTGACCCATACCTGTCTGCTGAGAGATAGAAATCATTGTGTAATGTCTGACCATACCTGTCTGCTGAGAGATAGAAATCATTGTGTAATGTCTGACCATACCTGTCTGCTGAGAGATAGAAATCATTGTGTAATGTCTGACCCATACCTGTCTGCTGAGAGATAGAAATCATTGTGTAATGTCTGACCATACCTGTCTGCTGAGAGATAGAAATCATTGTGTAATGTCTGACCATACCTGTCTGCTGAGAGATAGAAATCATTGTGTAATGTCTGACCATACCTGTCCGCTGAGAGATAGAAATCATTGTGTAATGTCTGACCCATACCTGTCTGCTGAGAGATAGAAATCATTGTGTAATGTCTGACCATACCTGTCTGCTGAGAGATAGAAATCATTGTGTAATGTCTGACCATACCTGTCTGCTGAGAGATAGAAATCATTGTGTAATGTCTGACCCATACCTGTCTGCTGAGAGATAGAAATCATTGTGTAATGTCTGACCCATACCTGTCTGCTGAGAGATAGAAATCATTGTGTAATGTCTGACCATACCTGTCTGCTGAGAGATAGAAATCATTGTGTAATGTCTGACCATACCTGTCTGCTGAGAGATAGAAATCATTGTGTAATGTCTGACCATACCTGTCTGCTGAGAGATAGAAATCATTGTGTAATGTCTGACCCATACCTGTCTGCTGAGAGATAGAAATCATTGTGTAATGTCTGACCATACCTGTCTGCTGAGAGATAGAAATCATTGTGTAATGTCTAACCATACCTGTCTGCTGAGAGATAGAAATCATTGTGTAATGTCTGACCATACCTGTCTGCTGAGAGATAGAAATCATTGTGTAATGTCTGACCATACCTGTCTGCTGAGAGTTAGAAATCATTGTGTAATGTCTGACCCATACCTGTCTGCTGAGAGATAGAAATCATTGTGTAATGTCTGACCATACCTGTCTGCTGAGAGTTAGAAATCATTGTGTAATGTCTGACCCATACCTGTCTGCTGAGAGATAGAAATCATTGTGTAATGTCTGACCCATACCTGTCTGCTGAGAGATAGAAATCATTGTGTAATGTCTGACCATACCTGTCTGCTGAGAGTTAGAAATCATTGTGTAATGTCTGACCCATACCTGTCTGCTGAGAGATAGAAATCATTGTGTAATGTCTGACCCATACCTGTCTGCTGAGAGATAGAAATCATTGTGTAATGTCTGACCATACCTGTCTGCTGAGAGTTAGAAATCATTGTGTAATGTCTGACCATACCTGTCTGCTGAGAGATAGAAATCATTGTGTAATGTCTGACCCATACCTGTCTGCTGAGAGATAGAAATCATTGTGTAATGTCTGACCATACCTGTCTGCTGAGAGATAGAAATCATTGTGTAATGTCTGACCCATACCTGTCTGCTGAGAGATAGAAATCATTGTGTAATGCATTGCATACCTGTCTGCTGAGAGATAGAAATCATTGTGTAATGCATTGCATACCTGTCTGCTGAGAGATAGAAATCATTGTGTAATGTCTGACCCATACCTGTCTGCTGAGAGATAGAAATCATTGTGTAATGTCTGACCATACCTGTCTGCTGAGAGATAGAGATCATTGTGTAATGTCTGACCATACCTGTCTGCTGAGAGATAGAAATCATTGTGTAATGTCTGACCATACCTGTCTACTGAGAGATAGAGATCATTGTGTAATGTCTGACCCATACCTGTCTGTTGAGAGATAGAAATCATTGTGTAATGTCTGATCATACCTGTCTACTGAGAGATAGAGATCATTGTGTAATGTCTGACCCATACCTGTCTGTTGAGAGATAGAAATCATTGTGTAATGTCTGACCCATACCTGTCTGCTGAGAGATAGAAATCATTGTGTAATGTCTGACCATACCTGTCTGCTGAGAGTTAGAAATCATTGTGTAATGTCTGACCCATACCTGTCTGCTGAGAGATAGAAATCATTGTGTAATGTCTGACCATACCTGTCTGCTGAGAGATAGAAATCATTGTGTAATGTCTGACCCATACCTGTCTGCTGAGAGATAGAAATCATTGTGTAATGTCTGACCATACAAGCCATGAATGGCAATGCAGTCTGTCTTAGTTCCTTGATAGCAGCAGCCACTGAAGAAGAAAAGAATTTAAATAGAACAAAAATTACAATAGATAAAAATTAAAAGACCTTCTTTCACAAAAACCTTGAATAGTGTTAGTTACTTCAGGAAATATGTATATCTCCATTCCATTGAAATTCAAAGCATATCTAGTTAATTTTATGAAATATAATTATCATTATTCATGTTCAAGGCTATAGTATTTTTTACACCCCATTGGGAATGAAACATAATTTTAATTCTTTTGTATTTACCAAACATTCCAGTTAATGCCTGTTCATGGACTTTTCTGGAGTGTGAGTCTGGTGTTTTATACAATGGTCCAGTTTGCAGTGGCACCTCATTTTCTGTAAAACTGAAATAAAAGATAAATTTATCTGTATTCTAATAAAATAGATGCAAGAAGATGTGGTATGAGTGCCAATGAGACAACTCTCCATCCAAGTCATAATTTGTAAAAGTAAATTATTATAGGTCAAAGTACAGTCTTCAGCACCAAGCCTTGGCTTACATTCTTTATTTTGTATTACTTTGTTTTATTTGTATTACATTGTAAACTTGTATTACATTGTAAACTTGTATTACATTGTAAACTTGTATTACATTGTAAACTTCATTGTAAACTTGTATTACATTGTAAACTTCATTGTAAACTTGTATTACATTGTAAACTTGTAATACATTGTAAACTTGTAATACATTGTAAACTTGTATTACATAACATTGTAAAAAGTAAAATAACAAAAATACTGACCTCCATTGACAATGTTTGCCTTACCTTGTATGAGTGAAGAGATAGGTTAATGTTTGTTTGTCATCTTCCAAGTTCATGACAGATACCAAGAAACATTTAATAAGTTCCCAAGCTTGTCGTCTTACAAAGTTCTCTGTTGTACTACATTTCAAGGCCGTCAATGCTGCATCTATAGCCTAAAATATATGCAAATCATGTAACACATGTATATATTCTTAATGAAATCACATATTTAGAAGTTCCAAATGAGAGATTGAATTTGCATTGACGCCCATCTTATTTGTGTATATTTTGACAGCACATACAGAAATGTGTAATTAGAAAGTATATATGGATAGAAAGTATCTATGGCCAATAACATTGCTGAATAATTATATGTATAACTTATGATATTTTACCTTTTCTACAGGAAGTGTTATAGGTGTTTTTGAGTCTTGGAAGTATATTGTAATACATGGACCTGCTGTTTCTTTATCATTATACTGAAGCTGGAAAACAAATGTAGCAAAACAAATCAAATACAGTAAAGGCTTTACATTTGCTGGAAATGTATGTTAATTTTGTGGATAGGAATTTTTAACATTTCAATAAAATTTCCTATCAAAAGTCAATGATACTAATAAGGTGTGAATCCTGAAATTTCGAAAATGTCTCTCACAGGCCAAAGCACTTGAATTTCACAGTGCAATATGTATTTTTTCTTCTTTTTCAAACAGTATTGCTGCATCATTCCAAAGGAAAAGTAATTCAAAACATACATCTAAAACATTTTTACCCATTTATGATTTTTTATATTTTTCACAACTGTACTTACCCTTTGTGGTTCTCGTAACATTTTTCTGTTTCCACCACCAAATTTCCCCAGTACTCTGAATGCTACATGAGCAATATTATCAACTGGATTTCTCAATGTCTTCCATAATGCCTTCATAAAAAGTATATTTTTTAATCAGTTATCTTTTTATTACAGTAAAACCAATAAAATATGTTTGTATTACTTACAATATAGTGAGGTAGAGATAGGTATAACTTATTCTTATAAGCTTTATACAGTTAATTACTTACTTGATATCTAAAAAAAATAAATGACATGAAAATAATTTGCAAGTTAACTAAAAAATCTTTTAAGGTACGAATCATATGAAAATCATACTTAAAGGTGACAATTAAAATTGGCATCTAAATCCTTTTAAAGTAATTAAAGAATGACGACTGGACTTAGGAAGAATCAGAATCAAAGTATCATACCTGCATAAGTTCAGCCCTGACAGGTTGTATATGATCATACAGGAAGTCTGGTTGTAAGTTATCTACACACAGTTCTAATGTTCTCAATCCCTATAAAACATACACTTCTGTCATATTGATGGTAAACACACAAATATTTTTCAAACAATGTTTAAATGTATGCAAATGTATACCAATTATAACAAAATTCTATTCAAGTGTTATATTTCTTTCAAATCAAGCCTTACATGTTGCAGAACATATTTTTCAAACAATTTGTATAATTATTTGCCTAGCCATCTTGCATAAAAATACATACATATCTGTGTCCTGTACAGATTTCATATATCTTTTTACTTTACCAAGTTTTTTCTAATGTGAGATACATCATTAAGCATCAGTGTTTGTGTCTCTGTAAGATAACATATAAAACAAAAGATTTGAATACAGAAAACCTGATGCATTTGACTTTGATATACATTTTCAACACCCAATCACTTTCACCAAGAAAACTGAATTATTACCCTAGATGCTCAACTTAATGTTGTTACAAATACAACACTGACATGTTACCTGGCTGACAAGAGTCTGTGATCCATTTAGTGCTGATACAAGTGGATCCATTAACATTGGTAGGTAAGGTAAAAGGGAACTCAAACGGACAGGTACAGTCAAACAAAGCTCTACAAATAAATCTTTCATATGCTGCCGATGTAAACCACTCTGTAAACTATTTAATCCTGAAATTTAATTAATTCATTCAATCATATTTCAATTTCATGTAAAAAAAAACCAGTTTTATTACCTGCATAATTTTCATGTGGAGATTGAATCATCAGGATCAATTCAATATCAAAAAGCTGTAAAATATTATCTCTATATCTTATTTTCTGATAAGTATCATTATACATGTGATCTATATAGAATTCAAGGAAGTTTACATTTTCTAGAGATTTGAATGCCAACTTCGGCTAGAATAAAATCATATATACATGAAAATACAAGGTTTCCTTAATCTTCTAAAATCAGTTACCATTTTAATAAATGAATCCACAGTATTAGATCTTAAACACTTCATATATACATATATATGCATATTTACATTCAGTACCACAGATATGTGAAACTATTACAATTTGCCATGTTTTAAATCAGACATCTTATTTAATAGAATAGGTCATGTACTCTTATTGCCTTTAGAAATTCTCACCTTGCAGTAGATTTGGAAGTAATGGTAGAAACTCCTGATACAAAAGATCATGACTTCCTCCTCCTATTGACCTAAATAATGCCCTTAGTAACAGGAAATAGTTGTAAGGTTCCTTGGCACTCATTGCCAACTCCATAGATCTGTTCACTATAACATGTAGATGAGGCTGTGAATACATAATACATCAAAATTATAAAATTTAATTACTATATGTTCAATGATCCAACAAAAATCCATTTATCTTATATGTTTTTACTAAATCAATTTAATCTTTTTTTAAGTTCCAAGAGCGCTCAGGGTTTCAACAAAATTTTGAGATTTGTACTTTTTAATGTTATGGATAAAATTTCCCATATGAAATGCAATCTCAAACTTATGCTTTTTTTTCATAAAATCTCTGAGATATTTGGATATACATGTAGAAGAAAAACAAACTTCAAATACAAGACTCTTTTTATGAACATTAATACATAAAAGAATGTTGCAAGCAATATTTTACTGATAGCACAATTTCAACCTTTTAGTGTATAAATATCCAAATTATATACCTTCAACATTTGTTCATTTTCAGCAGCAAATAATGAAACAGAACCAAACACCAGTTTAAACAACTTCAGGTACAAATTAGATCTGTCCATGTTAGCTGCAATAAACATAATTATAATATACATACAAATGAATAGATGAACAGAGAAAAAATACCAGAGATCTTATTTTCACTTTTGTGTTCGGTAACTGTTTTATTTTTAATTTTTAAGTGTTTTTTGGGGAGAGTCGTTGACTGAAAAGTCTTTATACAACTTATGACAATATATTTCAGAGTATTAATATTTCAGACTATTAACAAAATTCAGTCTTTTCATTGTTGCTCTGACATTGATCTTTGACCAATTTATCTCAAAATCAAAAGGAGTCTTTGTCTACTTAATGCTCATAAATTAATCAAAGAATTAATGCTTACATTAATGGCACAAAAGATATTGTCCAGAACCAGACTTTTTGTGTTTTAGAAGGAACAAATGGTTCAAAAAACATCTTTCAGACACATAACTTTTACCCTAATTTCTCTTATCAATAGTTGATTTGAGCCTTACCATTCACCTAGAAACTTTTAATCAATCAATAGAGGTTTTCTCCCCATGGAGTTTTATGAATTTGATAAACAGACATAAAGTTCATAAAATATCATCTTGAAACTTAAATCTTGCCTAAATTGTGATCTACCAATAGCTTGATTTTAGACCTTGTCATAACATCATCAATAAGGCTATTTGTTACAAATTTCTTACATTCTATACTAAATATAATTAGATGCTATAATAACTTACATCCCATTTCTTCTAATCTTGCCAGTAAATAGTCCACCAGTATTGTAGCAAAGGTTGGTGAGGTGGTGGGATTGGCCAAGAAAGAGTTAGCTACTATCTGTAAAATATAAAACAATCATGAGGCATTGGTGCTCATCTGTTTGAAATACAAAAATTATAAACATTGATGTATATTTCTATAAAAAAAATGTTTTTTATTATGTGGTGATAAATCAAAGATGATTATTATAATCAATTGAGCTGGGTCCCAACCTCTTAAACTTCAGAATCATTTGTAACTGATATATTTATTACTGTATATTTATTACTTATTCATATGAAAGGCATATTTTACATTATCTATGACTAAGAGTGATAGTTTAAATATCATAACTTTCAACCATTAATATAATCAAAATGTAAAAATATATTGCATACCTGTAGTGCATAATTGTTATGGATTCTGTCAACCATGTACTGAAAGGAAAGAATCAATAGGATAAGAAAGTAAGTAAATTGGCTATTCACCATTGTAGAGACTGGTGTAATCCACCACATATTTTATTCAGGAACAAAATATAATCTAACAAAAAATTCAACCGGTCTCAAATCTGATCAGTAATATCCTACACCTAATCTGACTTTTATGTGTTGTATATGTAAGTTCTTATTGTAAAATTATTTTGTCTATTACTGTTTATGGATTTACCAATATGAGGTATAATTAATTATAAATTTAGATCATCAAATATTGGTTAATGAAATCATCAGTGTAAAATTTATGTCTTTCTTAATATTTTATTTAATGAATGGCTGATATTTGCTTAGCAGATTATTCAATGTGAAGAGTCAAAAATTAATTTTATGGTTCAATAAATTCAAAATAAATTATTACCATTCATTATAAATAAATTGCTATCAAAAATAAGGCTCAAAGATGTATATTAATACAACGTACATAGATGTTTGCGTATGAATACACAACGTTAGAGTGGGCGTGTCGCCATAAAAATTGATAACATTGAAAATGAAGCTAATTCTTTTAACCAATCAGAAGACAGTAAATACACCAAATTTATTTATATACTCATAAAGTATAAGAGTTGTAAACTTAAAAATCTTCAATAAAATCCCCAACTTTTGGACACTATGTTGGCACACATGAATCTATAGTTAATAAAATTACCTCCACTGTTGTAGAAAATATTTCTTTAAATGTCTGAGTGTGCATCATGTTGAACTGAAATAATAAACCATCAAACATTGTGTTATATGTCAAATATCAACAAACACAGAGAATGCTTTCTAAGATCAGTCCTCATTTCTGAAGTCTGATATATAAAAGTTTATAAACAAGATGTGTTTTTTTAAGTGCAAGTTACACAGAATTAAAAGACAATTTTCCAACAAGACATTACAGTACAGCAACACATCAGTGTGTTTGGTTTATAGCTCATTTCATATTCTGTTCATACAGCAATCACTTTGATATCTTATGTTCAGTTGCTATATTGTTAGTTTACTGTCTCTCAAACATTTTTCAATACATTTTAGTTGTTCTTATTGTCTGAAAACATTGCTGTATGATGGGAAAACTTTTCATCTTGTTCAAGTATTCCAAAATATCAATTTTGTCTTTTTTATTTTTTTACAAACTATTTATATTTTGTAAATTCAGAAATAATTGTATGCATTTGTAATTGTAATTTTTGAAGAATGGACAGAAATGCCAGACAAACTTTTGGGATTTCATTTAAATCTAAAAACTGATGTATGTATCAAATATAAAAATGTGAGCTTGAACTATTTGATATTCATTTAGTTGCTGCATTATTCATAATAATGTCAAAATTTACAGTAGTGGGAACACTAAACTACCACCTTCTTATAATAATGACCAAAACATTTTTAATATGCTTTTCAAAAGAAAACTTACCACGCCTGCAAAGTGTTCTAATACCTCTTTCTCTTCTTTAGTTCTTACACTCTGAACACTGAAATAGTATAAAATAGATAGTTGTAATAAGTAATCTACCACAAAACCTCTGACTTACGTAAATTGTCAATGAAAAGCTTAAAATCATATTTTACATGAAATAATCACTTATTTTACATAAATACAACATTTTTCTGTGTGAGTTTGAGAAATGACTTACACTGCTGGTCTGATAACAGCCTGTCCAGTGGGAGATACATTAATAGTATAGATGTCTAAAGCTTGAAGAGCATATTTCACAAGTCTTATGTAAACCAGTGTTTCTTTTGGCAGGAATTGCTTGGCTGGTATTGTGGTGGCTTCTGAAAGATAAAAAGATGCAAAAATTAGGTTTTTTGTACTTAAAATGACAAAAACAATCAACAATTCAAAAATTCTTTATTAAAAGCTTACTCCTTATTCGGTCCTTTCAAATCAAAATCTTGTTTGTTTAAATTTTTTATTGTTATCTATATATCCTACCTGTTCCTGTGGCTTTACATGAGACAATGCCCCAAGTTATAGTTTTTACTCCACACACTAATGTCTTCACAAGACTTCTACAGTCATTAACAGTATAGGTACTGGTCTGTCCTGGGGTTATACCAAATCTGTTAGTAGATTTATCTGGCCACACCTTGTCATCTTTATCTTTAGAGGAGGGGTCATTTAACAGAGAGGAAGGTAGTTTATTGTCCAGTACTGTATCAGGTGAAGGCTGTTTCTGTGGTTCTAGCACTGGTTTGGTGTCAACTTTTGTATCCACTTTAGAATCAAATGATGATGTCTGGGTAGTCTGAGGTTGTTGTTTACTGTAAATATAATTTAATTATTTTCTTGAAAGGTGTTTAAAAAAAGAAATAATATCTACTCATCTTTACTCCTTTTTTCAAATGGTTTTCCTTCAAATGCATTCTATATAAAATAAGACAAACTGCTTTTTCAAATTAAATTTAGATTAATATAGATGATTTACAGATCAATATAGTACTTACCATTTCTGAAGAATCTGTGGAAGCTGTATTTTAGCTATAGACTTAAATTTGAGTACAAAGACTTCTAACATTCTCATTAATAATTCTCTACCCTGAAATAAAAAGAATATATCAATAAAATTGGTATGGTTTAAAAGCAATAAAATTTTAAAAGAACAAAATGGACTCATCATCGTTTAAAATTATGGAAACTTCAAACAGTAAATAAACAATTTTACTTGGATAAATTGTATCCATTTTGTTCATTTCTACATGTAATTTTAAGATTGAAAATAAAAGTAAGAGAGTTTTTATTATCTACTCACATTTCCATTGTCTTGTTCACTCTTAGCACGGATACATTCCACTAAGTTAAGTAAGAGTTTACATGACATGGTCTGTATACTACTGGGCAGGGAATCATCATGGACATTTTTAGAGAACAGATTGACAGCTAGTGACAGGTTACTGAGTGGCAGAGATTGTCTAACATGATGTACTAAGTCTGCTAATGTACTGTAGGCTAGTGGTCTGTAATGCAAGGTCATACAATATGTAGCTTTATAAAAGATTAACTTCATAACATTTAAATCAAAAACAATAATCAGTCATAAAAATCTTGTGATGATTAGGTAATGATTCTGCATATAAAAAGTTACTGACTTAAGATAGCTATAAATGTTACAATCAGGGTTTCCGCTGGCGGTTGCCATTTTCGCAATTTGCGAAAAAATAATAATTGTGTTGATAAAAATTCGTCATTTGCGAAAGAATTTGGCGAAAAGAATATATAACGATTTATTTTCGGTAATAACCAGGGTTTCCGCTGGCGGTCATAATAATAAATAATAATTGTGGCGATAAAAATTCATCCTTTTCTCAGATTTTCCTAATCAGACAATACTCTGAATTCACATTAAGATTTGGACAGAAAATCAATAATCAGATGATTGCATTTTATAGCTATCGACAACAAAGGACTAATTAATAAAGGTGTTGATTGAATTGTTTGACAAAATCATATGGTTAAATGGCTTCCACTACCGATGTAAATGTCACATACAGAATTTATTTACCACTTTGCGACGCACGTGTTTGAAGCAAACTTTTGAAGTCTACTCTCCTTTTAAAGATAGTTTAGAAAAGAAAGATGCTGTTGTGACGAAAAATGTTCAAAAGCAAGAAAAATCTCCGATTTAAAACTTTAATTATCCTTTGACTTTAATATAGGTAATTGATTAGGGAGACTACTTAAAAGTCATTTGAGTGACACACGTGTTTCAAGCATAGTTTTACGTCTCAACTTTTTCATTTACGATGGTCAAGAAAAGAAAACTGTCGTTAGGAAGAAATCTATCCAACAGGTTGGGAACAACCCCTCGAATGAGAGTAATCCTTCAATATAATGACTACACATGAAATGAGGGCTCAATTTCATGTGATAAAAGCTTTTGTTTTGTTGTAAAATACACTTCTTAGTATAAAAGGGCACATCAGTATTTTCTTTTAAAGAAATTTTCCCTACGAACTATACTGGTATTATATGACCAAAACATGTCCATTAATTTTGTTATATTCCAGGACTTATATATATCTACTTTATTATTAAAGTATAGTGGGCCCCTCATTAGGAAAGTTGTTTAAAATACAATCAATATTTTTCCCTTTTAAGTTAAAAACATTTGTCTTAAAGTGAATGTTTAGTGTTTATTCATTAAAACGTAGACTCTAAAATAAGTTTGAGAGAATATATATCTACTTTATTATTAAAGTATAGTGGGCCCCTCATTAGGAAAGTTGTTTAAAATACAATGAATATTTTTCCCTTTTAAGTTAAAAAAATTTCAGTTGTCTTAAAGTAAATGTTTAGTGTTTATTCATTAAAACGTAGACTCTAAAATAAGTTTGAGAGAATAGTCAGACACAATGGGGCAAAATCATCTTATGTAAGGGAGGGGGGGATAGAAAAAAAGTAAATATTAAACGAAAAATATATTTATGTTACTTGGCGAAAAAAATAATAAAGTGGCGAAAAATATATTGTTTTGGCGAAAGAGGTGGCGAAAAAAATAATTGACCCTGGTTACAATTATATCTTCTAAAAGCATTTTGAAGTAATTTTGGGGACTTGTATAGCTTGCTGTTTGGTGTCAGTCAGGGCATCTTGTTAAAGGCAAGACTTAAGCCTATAATTGTTTTCATTTTATAAATTGTGTCTCATTGGCACTCACACCACATCTTCTTAATTCTATTCATTAATTACGAAAAATAACGTGTGATACATTAAATTTTAACACAACTGATTTAATTTTCTAGCTGATTAGTTTACTATTCAAACTATAATTGATACCTTAGAGATTCATATGTGGTCCAACCAGTTCCAATAAGTACATTCTCATCAAATAGCTGATCTATACAGGTTACAAATTCTGAAAGCAAAGAGATACATGTACCAATTTGTTTTGTTTAATTCCCTCATTGGGATTTTTTAATTACACTGACACAGTCCTTTGGATTCATCATTATTTCATAATTCTTCATATTTCAGTTATGTATATTATACAAAATATTATACTTACTATTGCGTAAATCTGTAGCTAATATATGTCTGGCTGCAATTAGTAATTCTTTGCGCAAATGTGCCACTTCCTGTGGACAAAATGTTAACAATCCAAGCAGGCCTTTCACCATTTGTGCTGAGTGAGTTTGAACTTGTTCCTGAAGTAAATATTATCTTAGTTTAAAACAAAACTTTATGTTTGTTACTTTTCTTCAGTTCTTTATTTAATGTCTAGAGCATATGCCCTTAGTTGTTAACTATGATATTTGCTTATTGTTTAGTCATAAATCAGACATATGGTTTTTTTTTATAACGATAGAGCATGTCAGCCCTTATAAGACTATGGATTTTTGTTTGTTCTTGATGACTGGAAAAAGACCTATAGTTGCTTACATCTAAATCATTTGTTCTCTAGTGGACAGTTGTCTCATAGGTAATTATACTTAAACTGTTATGAAAGTTTTGATGATTATCTTCATGTTTATAACTTTTTTTGTAAGGAATACCACAATAAAATTAAACCTCTTAGCTCTGGCAAATAGTGAAATATTTACGGAAATTTAATGTTCTTGATTTTCATTCTTGTATTGAATGTATCTCTTTACTTTTGTTATGTATCTCAGTAATACTATCTAAGTAACTACCTGGTATATTCTGATAATGTAGGCTAAGAAGGATAAAGTTTTAATCTGAGCAGCTATGAAATCAACAAATATCTCCTTGTTGAAGGATGGACTAGCCCTGTAAAATATAATAAAAAAAAATCTTTTTAAAATAAACATATTTGTCTTGTACATAATAATAGCTTCAGAGGAGGTGGTTTGAACATTGAATAAAGACAATAGACAAAATGAGCTATTTGTGTTTTGATAGATTTGGCCTCTGATGAGAAATTGAAATTGTGCAATTCTTGCGATTTAAAATCTGAAATTGATAAATTTGGAAAAGTGAAATCAAGTTTGTTCACCTAAATATAATAACATATTGAACCTTGATACTTCAAAAAGAAATTGTTTAATCCATTTGAGTTCAATACAAAGTAACAACAGCTTTAAATCTAGATATTTTGGCAAGATTCATTTGAAAATAATAACTAGAGGCTCTAAAGAGCCTGTGTCGCTCCCCTTGGTCTATGTGAATATTAAACAAGGCCAAAATAAAAAGATTGTATGTTTGCCCAAACGCGACCGACCCAAAATAAACCCGCCGACTCAAATTCTTTTTTTGACGTTTTTTAGAAGAATTTTTTTTTTTTGCGGATTTTTTTCGTGTCTGCTCCGTCATCGTATAAAACTTAAAGTTTGTCGTCTTTGCGTTTGAAAGTAACTATGAATAAGATTAAAAGAAAGCGCATAAGAGATGCAGTTAATCGATATTCGATGTTCTCTGTTTTTATGTTCTGACTTAACGAACGTAAAGAAGTGAAACATGTGAAGTGGCACAGTTTTTTTTACGCTCTAGTTGTCTGTACTACCAAACCCTTACCTATATGCTCAATGTTAATTTCATCGTGTAAATGAATATCTGATAAGAATATTCAGGTAGATTTGTTCAAAACCATGTGCAATCGAATATTTTCAATGTTATTCTGACAGGAAATGGATCCGGAAGTTGCGAATATACAATCTTGCAAGAAGATTTTGTTTTTACTGAATAAAAAGGAATTATTTCTTGATAAATTGTTGTCTTTAACTATAATCTTCCTTTATCATGTGAATTAGATGCCTTTTTTTCAAATAGTTCAAATTTACAAGTCTTAGTTGACAAGATCAGTACGTTGCTGTTTGGGAGAATTTGATAAAACTATAATTGCTCACAGAATCAGAATATAATCTTAACTGAATGTAACTCCTTCTGAATAATTTATTGCAATATAAGGCCACGGTTTTTTAATTGGTTGGTTTACGGATTTTCTCCATGAAAAAGTCGGGTCGGTCGGTCGGAAAAAAAAGATCTTTCAAGACAGAAAACTGATATGCAGAATAAAAATATATTTCACCTTTCTAATAATATGTTTGTCATACTATTTTTTCATCGTTCTTAAATTTAAGTTTGATGAAATATTATTGCTCAGCTGTAAACACTGCATGACATTGTCTAATAATTTCCCGTAAAAAAGGAGGGGGGGGGGGGTACACTGACAAAGACGAAATTAAATCGTCATTTCACAAACAAGAAAAACAGATTCACGTCAGTTATTTGACTTAGCTTTTAATCAAAACTTGGTAAAAATAATAAGCACGAAAACTGATAAAGAAAAAAAAAAAGTAAAAATGTCGTACGAAAATAAGTTTCAACACACGTGTCAAAAACGTAATAGACTCGTCCACTGGAAAAACGAGAATATCAGGTTAAATAATCTGTTGTCATGCATTCCCGTTTTTTATCCAAATGGACGATATTTTTTTATTATCTATAAAACAAGAAAATATCAAATGATTTGTTAAAATTCAGTATTTTAACTTGATGTCTTGAACTTCCACCTGTCCACATTTGGACAAGTCTATTTATATGAAACATGCATCTTACGGACTGGTGACAAATAAGGAAAACGAACTTATTGTGTAATTGGTTTTAAACACAGGTTTCGTTCCGCAAAATTATTTGCGCAAACGACATTTCAAGGTCATTAATAATTGATTTGTCTATTTTTAGAAACGTAAACTGAAAGTTTCATTTTTCACAACAGAAAGTGTCATCACTTCTGTTAGTGATTAATGCATTTCATTTCATAAAAAAGGACATTTTAATTTTTTTTTCAGGGATAATGCATTTGTTAGGGTCGGCGAGAATAAAAAAAAGCCTGAAAATTTGATTTTATTTTTATTTTGGAAATCGGCAAAATCGGGTCGGCGGATCCGTAAACCAACAAATTAAAAAATCCTGGCCTAAATATAAATCTGGCTTTTGTCAAAAATATTTTTTTCACATGTGCAAAAGTAAACACATGTTATGGTGGGATTTTTATACAAATTTGTGAGGAAGCCTCTGGAACCTGATGACCTAAAAATAAAATAGTCTTCAGAAAACGTTAACTTTATGCAATTATACTTTATCAATAATGATTATTTTCAAAAATTTTAACTTGATTATTTAAAGAAATAAAATTATAACAAATATGTTTTTAGTTTGGAGATTCTACAGAACATGCTTTGATCTATTTATAGCCAAATTAGTTTACCTGTGTGATAATGTTACGAATTGAATGCTTCTTTTTGTAAATTATTTGGGTGTAAAAGCGTTGACCAAAGTACATTTTGTATGAAGCGCGGAAGCGCTTCATTCTAAAAATGTACGCAGGGTCAATGCTTTTACAACCCTATAAAGTTACAAAAAGAAGCATTCAATACTTATAATTACATTTTTTAGCTATGATCATGAAAACACGAATTTTATATATTTTATTATTTAATTCACCGGTGCACTTTATTGTTGGAGCACATGTTATCATGAGTGAAAAGTTGTATTGAGCAATGCAACTGCTTATGGAATAACACGTGATGTGCAGTTAAACAATCAGAATAAAATATTATAATGAAACATAGATCTAATGTAATTATTAAAATATAAATTTTCAAAAAAAAAAAAAAGACAAACTATGGATGGTAGATAATAATTCATTTAAAATATTTTAGGACATTTAATCTATTTTAATAGATATAGGGTTTAAAAACTGCAAACAAATTAAATCAATACACAAACATCGTGTTGATGTAACTGTTGAAAATCACTTCATAAATCCACCAGCCCTTTCACACATGTAGCAATTGTCAGGGTTAAAAACATCTCAGGATACAAATCATAAAGTAGACTAATTTATGTATAGAGGTTTTAAATTCATGGCTTTTGGTTGACTCTACAAAGGTTTTGACGAAAAAAACAGATGTACTGTTTTAAGATCTTTAAAAATTTTCATGCAAATTCTGAAAGAAAAAAAAAAGAATTTGCCTACCTACCTACCCACACCCAGTCATCATGGGTCGGGTTTGGGCAAACTGAAATATTTTTAATTGTGGCCCAATGGACACAGATGGATTCATGACAAAATTGTGTTTTGGTGATGGTAATGTGTTTGTAGATCTTACTTTACTAAACATTCTTGCTGCTTACAATTATCTCTATCTATAACAGTACTTTCTGTGGAAAATGTTATTGAAAATCTTCAAATTTTAAGAAAATTGTTAAAAATTGACTATAAAGGGCAATAACTCCTTAGGGGGTCAATTGACTATTTTGATCATAGTGACTTATTTTTAGTTCTTACTTTGCTGTACATTATTGCTGTTTACAGTTTATCTCTATCTATAATAATATTCAAGATAACAAAAAAACAGCAAAATTTCCTCAAAATTACCAATTCAGGGGCAGCAACCTAACAACCGATTATCCGATTCATCTGAAAATTCCAGGGCAGATAGATCGTGACCTGATCAACAATTTTACTTCCTGTCAGATTTGCTCTTAATGCTTTGGTTTTTGCGTTATAAGCCAAAAACTGCATTTTACCCCCATGTTCTATTTTTAGCCATGGCGGCCATCTTGGTTTGTTGGCCTGGTTACCAGACACATTTTTTTTAACTAGATACCCCAATGATGATTATGGCTAAGTTTGGTTAAATTTGGCCCAGTAGTTTCAGAGGAGAAGATTTTTGCTAAAAGATTACTAAGATTTACGAAAAATGGTTAAAAATTGACTATAAAGGGCAATAACTCCTAAAGTGGTCAACTGACCATTTTGGTCATGTTGACTTATTTGTAGATCTTACTTTGCTGAACATTATTGCTGTTTACAGTTTATCTCTATCTATAATAAAATTCAAGATAATAACCAAAAACAGCAAAATTTCCTTAAAATTACCATTTCAGGGGCAGTAACCCAACAATGGAATGTCCGATTCATCTGAAAATTTCAGGGCAGATAGATCTTGACCTGATGAACAATTTTACCACTCATCAGATTTGCTCTAAATGCTTTGGTTTTTGAGTTATAAGCCAAAAACTGCATTTTACCCCCTATGTTCTATTTTTAGCCATGGCGGCCATCTTGGTTGGTTGGCCGGGTCACCAGGACACATTTTTTAAACTAGATATCCCAATGATGATTATGGCCAAGTTTGGTTAAATTTGGCCCAGTAGTTTCAGAGAAGAAAATTGTTCTAAAAGATTACTAAGATTTACGAAAAATGGTTAAAAATTGACTATAAAGGGCAACAACTCCTAAAGGGGTCAACTGACCATTTTGGTCATGTTGACTTATTTGTTGATCTTACTTTGCTGAACATTATTGCTGTTTACAATTTATCTCTATCTATAATAATATTCAAGATAATAACCAAAAACAGCAAAATTTCCTTAAAATTACCATTTCAGGGGCAGCAACCCAACAACGGAATGTCGGATTCATCTGAAAATTTCAGGGCAGATAGATCTTGACCTGATGAACAATTTTACACCATGTCAGATTTGCTCTAAATGCTTTGGTTTTTGAGTTATAAGCCAAAAACTGCATTTTACCCCTATGTTCTATTTTTAGTCATGGCGGCCATCTTGGTTGGTTGGCGGGGTCACGCCACACATTTTGTAAACTAGATACCCCAATAATGATTGTGGCCAAGTTTGGTTTAATTTGGCCCAGTAGTTTCAGAGGAGAAGATTTTTGTAAAAGTTAACGACGACGGACGACGACGACGAATGCAAAGTGATGGGAAAAGCTCACTTGGCCCTTCGGGCCAGGTGAGCTAATAAAAAGTTTTAATCAGAAGAAAAGGACGCAGGAACTGTGGATAAATTATTATTTGTTGGGTTCCAATTTTTGATGATTTCATGTGTACAAATGAACCAACAAATAACACTTTTTTATAGACTTGAATGCAGACCGTTATGAAACCACAAAAGTAAATATCCATAAAAAATCATTTTTTCCTTAAAAACTACGAAATCTTGTACAAAAGTACATAAATAAAGAATTGTGAGATTCTGTACAAATGTAACTTACCTTTGAACAGCAGATGGTTGTAAGATAATTGTATTCATGATTAGTGGAATGAATTCTGCTACTTCTTGGTGAACATTAGGTTTATATAACTGATACATTAACACAACAATTATAGGCAGCTCTGCTAACACTTTCAGAGATAAAGTTCCTTTGGGGATTATGTTGTACTGAAATAAAATAATACAAGTTGTGAGCATACAATGTATTTGCATTAAATGCATCTGTTTTAAATGAAATCATGTTCTTTTTAAAACCACAAAAAATAATAGCTAAAGAGGAAGAGTTATGTCATAAAGATTTTAAAACTCAAAATATTTAATATGTATTCATTTTTTCCAAATATACATGTATTTCGTATATGTCTCAAAAACAGTTGGATATCTGGATCATTATTCCAGCTGCAAATTATAAATGAAAGAAATAACACATATGTATAGCAAGGCACTGTGGCTGATAGAGACCCAATGTTGCTCCTTTTGTTCCTGACACATATGTATAGCAAGCACTGTGGCTGATAGAGACCCAATGTTGCTCCTTTTGTTCCTGACACATATGTATAGCAAGCACTGTGGCTGATAGAGACCCAATGTTGCTCCTTTTGTTCCTGACACATATGTATAGCAAGCACTGTGCAGGGTTTATGCTAGGATTTTGAGGGCTTTAGTCACTTTTGCGCACTATTAAAATCAACCTTATTTTGTGTAAAATGCAAGGGACTAATGATGTATATAATACTAGCTTCATCTTTTGACTTTGTCAGATTTTAAGGGATGGAGGCACCAGCACGATTGGCAGTTATTGTATGATTTGACTGTATTGGCCATTATTATGAAAGATTCTGACATGGAATCCAGAAATTTAGTTCACAATTTCTCTTCAGTTTGTTCCAGGGGTTATTTCTGATCAACAAAAGTTGGATTCTATTTTTTTTAAACAAGGAATACAGCAGAAATTAACTTGCAATGATTATTTCACTGTATAACCAATATCCTTATAAAACGTCTAAATCGATATTTGGAAATCATTTCTATCAAGTTGGAAATGTGTAAAATACTTTTTGGAACTTTAATAATGACTGAAAGGAGGTTGTAAACAAATCAACAATAGATCACGTTTACTACTTTCGGTTTTAAAATGAAACAAAAACGGGAAGTGACACGTGGAGAATAAATTCAAAACGAGTCCGGATTCATCAGGAAATTATCATTTTTCGATTTAAATTCCTTTAGTTAGAGATATATATTTGTCTCCCTCGTTCAATTGATTCTAAATGATTTCGTATTTTACGTTTTTAATGTCTATCAATAGTCAAAGTTATACTTTCACGCATGCGTAGAACACAATACAGGAAGCACCTGTTTAACTCGTGAAAGTTTTGAATAAACACATTAAAGTTCTTTATTTTAAATGGAAATTGTCGAAAGTTTTTGATGAAAATTTAAATCAAATATGACGAAAATGCCTTTGAATGACGAATCTACGACAAACGAACTTCAGATTGTGATCGTTTGAGAACTTTGTAATTCAATGCGAACTGTCTATCCGCACCTGCCAGGTCCGGGTTGTTACATTTTTGATTAAATGACGAAACTATACTCCTGGTTGTTGAAATGCCGACTGACTGATTTTCCTGGGGAAATAATTATGATGGTCATTCAATTATGGGGTTTATTAATAATTAGTGGATTAGAGACCTATCCGATGGCGATAAGTGGATTAGTTGTAATCACAACTTGTAACACCTGTTGAAAATGTTAATTACCTGGAGGTCATAAACTTGTCAAAAACACTAAGACAGGTAGATTTATGGGTTTATATTGCGAAATTTTTTTTACACTTTCAAAATTAAAGTGACGAAATTGATTTGAAATACTTTCGGCAATGAGAAAACCCTTTCGTAAAATACGAAAGTGACAAGTGCTAGCAAATTCACTGACTGTGGCTGATAGACACCCAATGTAGCTCCTTTTGTTCCTGACACATATGTATAGCAAGCACTGTGGCTGATAGACACCAAATGTTGCTCCTTTTATTCCTGACACATATGTATAGCAAGCACTGTGGCTGATAGAGACCCAATGTAGCTCCTTTTGTTCCTGACACCTATGTATAGCAAGCACTGTGGCTGATAGAGACCCAATGTTGCTCCTTTTGTTCCTAATTTCTTTTTGCTATTGTCAATCATGAAAAACTTAAAGAAATTGTTTATGCAGAGTTTTCAAAATCTCAACAATAATAACAAACTTACAGAAATATTTTGATTGTCAGCGTTTTTCTTGTCTGTGAGAATTGTAGTTGTAGTAAAAGTCTCCTGTAATAACTGATCAACATTTATCTCTGTTACATCTTTTACTTTAATCTGATTCCTTGGTTCAAAGATTTTTGGTAAGTGGTTTGGTAAACCATTGTATATATTTTTAACAAACTGCAAAAAGTCCTTGATCTGCAAAACAAAGATAACACCATAAAATGTATATGCTTACATTCACATCATGTGGCAGGGGTGTATCAGGCCATTATTAAAATGGGGGTTCCAAACCCATGAGAAAAGGGGGGTGGGGTGTTCCAATCCAACTATGTGTCCCCATTCAAATGCATTGATCGTCAAAACAAAAAGGGGGTTCCAACCCATGAACCCTCACCCTTAATAAACCACTGTTTGGCTTCTTGTGGATAGTTGTCTTATTGGCAATCATACCATATCTCCTTATTGTGTATTTTTTCTTTGGGACGTAGACTGTAAACCAACTTATTTTCGCTGATACTTTATTTTGTGTTTTATCCTTTCTAGTCCACTTCGTGGCTATTTAATTTCATGATTTTTAAATTTTAGTTTAATAAGGAAAGATTTTTTACTATTTCACGTTAATTTTCTACTTGCGAAAGTCTCAAAAATAAATCGCTCGTGAAAATAAGTTGGTTTACAGTAATCAGTATCTAAATACTGTTAAACTCACATCTGGATATCAATTGTGTGGTCATCCCCTACATTTTTACTTATGTTTACTCATGGCCACTTAATACAATCACACTTTTTGGCAGTTATAGCTCTTAAAATTGAATGTATGAACTTTTGTTCAGAGCTTGATGACAAAAGATTCTTTATAAACTATTACCCAACCGCACAATAACCACTTCAGGTGTTGGTTCACCTTGTTCAAACTATTTGATTAAAAGGATGAAGACTATTTTCTGCAAAATCAGTACAAAATAAAAGTATTCAGTACCTTAAAATTGAACAATTTAGAATAAATTATTTTTCATACTTACAGAAATAAAATGCTGGAATAAAACAAATTGAGAATGAATGGAGAATGTGTCCATAGATGATGCCCCTGCTTGCATTTATAAAGTTATGAAGGGAAATAACACAAGACCTGTAAAATTTGTACTTGATCTGAGTTTTGTGGTAATAAGCATTGTTTATAAGTTTCATACACTTAGTTGAGGCAAACTAAAATTAAGAGAATGGAAACAAATATTTCAGCATTTTTTTTTGTTTGTAAAAGGGCATTACATGTAAAAGTGACTCCTCCACCAAAATTCAATCTTGATCTTTGTTTTGTGGTAATAAGCATAACATTTGGTAAAGGAAAACTAAAGTAAGAGAATGAAAATGAAACAAAAAATTCAGCATATTTCCTAAATTGTAAAGGGGCATAACTCCAGAAAAGTAAGAGTGATGCCACTAAAATTCAAACTTAATCTGAGTTTTGTGGTAATAAGCATTGTGTAAAAGTTGCATAACATTTGGTTGAGGCAAACAAAAGTAAGACAACAGAAACCAATTCTGAAACATGCATAAAAACGGACACTGGTAAAACTTAATACCCCTCCGCTACGGTCGAAGCATAAAAATACACCAAACCTACACAAACTATTAACAGATTGTTATCATAAATAAAAGTACTTTTGAAAGAGTATCATCTTGAATGCACAGACACTTGCAATGATCTTAATCTCCATGGGTATTTTATTAATTTAAAATATTACCATTGAGACTATATTTACCATCATTAATCTCTATGACAAATGTTCACTTACCTCTTCATTATACTGAGGTCTGTACTGTTTATGTAATTCTATAATAATCCTCAGACATACTATCACATTTTCTTCATTCTCAATCTGAAATATATAATACATTCAATCAGAACCATAATGATAATATTATGTAGTGAAGCAACATTCCTATACATCTAATGTTTTCTGTGATGTTGACAACCAATGCAAATTTTAATTTAAGTCACTCACATAAACAGCATTCTTTTACATGGTAGAAAAGTTTTAAATATAACATATATAGATTCTACCCTGTATCGAGTGTTACTCTATATTTATCCACATGGGACAGTTAAATTTTCAAATTCAAAACATAAGGTTCATTGAGGGTTTTAAATATTTAAAATTTTGAGTGAATAAATTTAATATTGCACATCATTTCGTGGTGGAATCCATTTCTCTAATGATTTTTAAAAGTAATGTAGACAAATTCACATCTTCTTTTTTATATTAAAGATAACACTGATAGAACAAAATGACAAAGAGTATAGCAATCAACAATAACAGAAAGCACAAAGCCAAGTACTTTTTAATATGTTAAAAAGCGTAACGCTATTTAATGTTACCTTCAGTAGTTTGAACATTAGAGATAAAATCTGTTGTACATATTTCTTTAGATGCTCATTGCTTGGTATACGATGAATGATTTCCAGCATCAGCTTCCGTAATTGCTAAAATAAATAAAACTTAAAACTTCATAGTATTTAAACAGAAAATTTTACAAGAACTTCAAGAATGAGAATGATGAAACGAATTAAGAGATTTTAGAAGAAATTTTTGAAAGCCTCAGACCTATTAGAAAAGATAGTTTTGTGGACATAGAAGTATAGTTAAGCATAATAATAACGAAACAAAGAGCTCATGTCAAAATATATAAACAATTCATAAAAATTTCATCCAAATTGGTAAAAGCATTTTGAGCTATCCAACATGATGTTGATAGATTAAAAGACGGATGGACAGACAACGGTATACCATTACACGTCTTGTAAACAGCGGAAATAAAAACTTAAATCTTATACTAATTCTTGGACCAACTTTGGTTGAAAATTTCTGGTGGTTTCAGGACAGATTTTTTATTATTGAGAAAAACTCATGCCAAAAAAAAAGTGATGCCAATAGCTAACATGGCCCATAGTGCTAGAGCTAAACATAAAGCCTTTAACATTATGTGTAATTACCCTATTAAAGCAGGTCCAAGAATTTCTGACAGAGAATATCTTTTAAAGTCTTCTTTTCCTTTTGGCATAAAATTAAATAGAGATTTACTCAAAGAAAACCTTATCTTGTTAAACTAATATGAAATAATTTAAACAAATTCTGTTTTCAAAATTTTTCTAGTAATAACCATTGGAATAATACATCATGTACATACAGTCCTTAAAACTGATTGTGTTAATTGTAAAATTAAAGCTTATTTTATACACATGATCCTTAATACAAATTTCTAAAAATAATCGCACATAGCGGTAGTAAAAATAACAGATTTTTCTTATGAAACATGTTTTGGGGCCCACAAATACACTTGAATAAACCAGCATAATCTTTTATATAAATATAAACTAGTTTTACTCACTGAACCTGATTTCTTTACGTTAGATTTACCTGCATATTCTGTTCAGCAATGAATTGAGGTTCTCCATCATCCAGAATTTTGAGGAATACTTTCAAGGCATCACATAAAAACTGTGGGTACTGAGGTGATTGTACAACACTCTGTCAATTTTAAAAGCAATTATGATAAACTTTTAGAAAGATCTTGCAGCGGTATAAATTTCTAGTAATCTCTGAATAACTATATGACAAAACACTGCGTACCACTATAAATAAATATTTTCACTCTAACAATAATGTCAATTGTACTGTGTTTTTTTTGTTTTCCATGCTAAAATGGATAAAATAGTTTCAACTGAAATTTAAAGTGCATTCTATATTATTACAAAAAGCTACTATAAAAAATAATGTTCCAATTAGATAAATAAATAATATATGCATGAAAATGTATAATTACCTCAAAGTTTTCACTTAACTCCTGTGCAGCTTTCAGCTTTTTCTCAACAACTTAAAATACAAAAATAATAGATTATATAAAGCCACACCCAATTCATTTCTCGATCTTGACTCATACTGTTGTAAAAAGGGGAAAGAGTAAGAGAATATCTAATTTTTAGTTTTTCTTCAGATTTCTCAGAGGCAAACAAGTTTTTCTTCCAGCAAGTGACAATATTTCTTTTTTTAAATGTTAAAAAAATGTATGTAACAAATCATATTTAAGTAAGCTGCATTGTTTTATATGTAAATTAGTCTAACCTAAGCGAGTTTGAGTCAAATACTATAAAGTTTCGTGTTATTTTTTCTCCGGGTGCAGGAATTTTTCGCTACATTGAAGACCTAATGGTGACCTTCTGCTGTTGTTTTTTTCTATGGTCGGGATGTTTTCTCTTTAACACATTCCCCATTTCCATTCTCAATTTTAATTCTTTAATAAACATAAAATTGAGGGAGTTTTGAATGAAATACAGGGTACTTTGAGGCCAATTAAGGCCCAAAATCAATATGCATTCTCCTTTATAAATAAACTTTATTAAAGTAATATGTAATAAAGTATTATTCTACAGATCAAAACTTGATCACAGGAACATCATTATAATGTAAAGTAATATGTAATAAAATATCATTGGACAGATCCATTTAGTAACAGAGGTAGTCAGATCTTATCAGACTAATCTACATGTGACCTCTACTCCGGAGAGGAGATCATCAGTCAATAGTGTAATCATTCTACCTCTTACAAAACCATACTATTAAACAAAGAATTTTGATTACATTTTTTTTTTTAATATTTCATTCATGGAATATAATAGTTCCTACATATTACACAGTAGCAAGTTATAGGGTCTATGTATTTATTTTATGTAACATCAAGTTTAAAAAAGAGTTTTGAATGAAAAACAGTTACAGGCCAACAATGCAACAAATTCTACATGTATTATATTTTCTCCTTTTAAAATATACTAGACGACAGGGACATTATTATTATTTCTAAAGTTACCGGTACATGTAATGAAGTATTATCATGATTATTGGACAGATTTATGTATGTACAAAATTTATGTAAAAGAGGTAGTCAGATCTTATCAGACTAATCTACATATGACCTCTACTCCGGAGAGGAGATCATCAGTCAATATTGTAATCATTCTACCTCTTAACAACACCTCATTATTAACCTTAGAAACTTGTCTAGGTTTTTAATTCATTTCGTATAATGGTTCATATATTTATGTTACATGTCCAAAAGACTTTATAAATCAGTTCCAAATAAATATAAGCCTAAAAATTATGCAAATAAATCATATATTGTGATTAAAAAAAAGCTATACAGTATTGCATGTATTGCAGATAAAAGATCTTGTATAATTAGTTAGATGCAAATAATTCGAAAAGAATTTGAATGTGTTTAAATAAACCATACTTCCTGGTGTAGGGTCAGCAATCAATGCCACATAGGATTTAAATGTGGTCAGCTGGGCGGTCAAATCATGTGGACTTAGTGGGGATTGCAGCATCTTGATAAGCCTTTATCTGAAAATGTAAAAGCACAAAAATCACTAATGTTTTCCTGTAAAATTAAACATTTCTGCATTGTCCAACAATCAAAGAAAGACTTCAGTTACAAACAGAAAAGTCTCCGTTGAAGATTTGAATTGCAGTGTTATCTGAAATAGACAGCTGCATAGTTTTGAAATATACATCTAGGTAGATTACTTATGTATCAACCAGTATCAGACACTAAATCATACTTGTACCCTTAATGGGCTTATAACCTAACCATTGCTGAATAATACATTTAAATTGAGGTAAATTTACAAAAAGATAATTATTCTTTAAAGGAATTCATTACTTATTGTTTTTAATCATCTCCTTTTAAAGACCATTTTGATATTTTTTTACATTTTCCAACATAGTAGGCCTTTAACTTTTAACTTATCGTTTTAACTTGTCTTCTCTAGCAAGTTGCCAGAAATCAACTTTTCTGATAACTGTATTCACTTGCCTGAATCAAAGTGCAACATCTTAAATAATGCTGTTCCTAAATGTAACTAATGACACAAGTATGTACAAACTTTAGACTCCTACCATATCTGATAAAGGTTAATCCAGGAAAGTTAGTGCTTTGAATGTAAGAAATATCATGTACAATGTCTCTGTGGCATGTGAATTACTAATATCTTTAGGGTTCTCTTTTAGGCACACACATGCATCGGGAATTTATCACAGACATCCTTGCACGCTCTATGTAAGTCTTACTAGTTTTTTGGACTCCAACACATTCCTAACTAATAACACAAGTATCTACAAACTTTAGACTCCTACCATATCTGATAAAGGTTAATCCAGGAAAGTTAGTGCTTTGAATGTAAGAAATATCATGTACAATGTCTCTGTGGCATCTGAATTACTAATATCTTTAGGGTTCTCTTTTAGACACATACATGCATCGGGAAATTATCACAGACATCCTTGCACACTCTATGTATGTCTTACTAATTTTTTTAACTCCAACACATACAAATAAGCGAAAACTAAATGAAGATGGGGGGAAAAAACAACAAAAATACACATTATATGTTCTCATGAAATTGAGAAAATTTAGACGGACACCTATTGCATGTATACATCAAGGAGTTGATGAATGAAAAACAAATATCATATACAGTGAGAATCCCTAAACTCACTACTCGTTGCAATAACAGCACAAGTAATTTCTCAGGTCTAGACCAGACCCTTTGCTTCTTGTTTTCACGATACAGAATACAGAATTTTCACGCATTATCATTTGACTTTCTTGTGCCACATTTTTTAAAAAATCAGCCAATCTCTGTTACACTTAGACCAGAATTATGATTACTGACATGATTTAACAAACTTTACTAAAATTGTATGTTTATAAATTTAGAAATTATTAAGAAACTAAGGTTTCAACTCCCTCAGGCAAAGTTGGCTTTAGATGAATTTGGCTATTTATTTTTGGGTGTTTTTGACATATATATATATGGCTCTTCAAAGGTCTCTGTACTTATACATCTTCAGTTTTCACATGTTTGGCTCTGAGCGTTCTTGATGAATGTAAATCCAGAAAAGTGCTTCGTTGAAACAAATTTTGAACCTGTTTTCAATTTTTTTTTATGAGTGAACCACTTTTAGCAACTGATAAGTTTTCTGTTGTTAGTATAACTGCATGATTTAAATGAAATATACGTTTAAAAGTCACACAAAATTTACGTTGTGTACATATATGTCGACTTTAATGCAATTTACTAACTTACTTCAGCACTCACAAAAACAAGGGGAGATAATTAAATCAAACGATGAAATGATCGAAGTAATGAGGCTACAGAGCGACAGCAGCACATGGTGTGGACTTTTCTGTGTATTTATAATGATAAGTTATGTATAAGCTAGGTTCTTGTGTTTATGCATTATCTAAATAGTATGCTTTACATGATATATTAAGCAATTCGGTCTAACGCTTCTCATTCCGGAAATCATAGTAGTTGTCTAAACTCGGAAGCAATGACGGACTAATTATGCATTTCTGTATTTGACACTTTTTTTTTTATCAATTTAGATTTATCGGTTTATGCTCAAATATGAAGTTCAATGGTAGTTTAGCTATTAAAATCTAAGTGTTAGAAATGAAATTGGCAAGCAATCTAGATGTAAAATTGCTAAGTATTAAAGATGAGGCTATTGAACCATGGGTAATTTTCTGTTAAGTAATTTTCCCGCTTTTATTTAAATAGATTCGGGGACAATTTTTTAGTTTTGTGTGAATAGTAGGGAGAGGATTATGAAAATTAATACTCTGACCTTGTTAGAGCTTGAGTTTATAAATCGCATGAGCTTGGTCCTATATTGGCACTTTTCAGTTTTCAGAAATTTACATGAATAGTCATAGACTACAGCCTTTTTTTTTGGCACAGTGTCAGAGCCGTAACTACCATTGAGGCAAGTGAGGCAATTGCCTCACTAAAATTTCGACCAATTTTTTTTTTTTTTTTTTTTTTTTGTAAAATTATAATTCGTTTATGGTAAATAAATATGAACATACACTAATGTGTTTTTTTGTTTTTTCTCAACCTTAATTTCTATAGTATAACAGTTAACTTCACCATCCCTTTTAAATCATTCTTCCCGGATATAACTCAGCATCTCAACGGGTGATGTTTCTCGATTACATTTTTACTTAGTTACGGTAATAATCATGGATCTCTGGTTGAAAACAGGTTCTTGCAGAAAAAGGAAAAGCGATAATGAAAGTGAGGAAGGAATATAAATTGTGAATTCATTGATGCTGTTCGTGATCACAACAGGGGTTGATCATTCAGAGTTTAAGTATTGAATTATAGATTCATTGGAACCCCAAAACTATAAATAGACCAACAAGTTACTGTCTATAGCCGGGAGTAGTTCTGTCTGCCTATTTATATCTCCATTTCACAAACTTTATTCGTTCTATACAGATAAACCAAAAATAGATATAGATATTATGAAACCTGCATGTGTTAGTTTTTAATTGTTCATGTTTCTTTTACCTTAGGAATTAAAATAACATTCCGTATTCCAATTTGCACTGTCCTGACTCCAAGAACGGCAGGGCCTTTAAAACGGGATATCATTATAATTTGGTCTTTTTCAATTCGGGACTACCGATTTTCATGACGTGTCTATATATTCAGGACAATCCTATTCGGGATCGGACCCACACCCACACCCCTTATTTATCGATTCTTGATCTAAAATTAATATTTTACCGCTGACTATTTACCGAAATAACGAAATTATTTGAAGTCACGAACCTACATGTTTACAAACGGTGAAAACTCCAGTAAAATTCTCCTGTACCCATATTATCTCACAAGTAAACTTACTCTGGATAAAATTATATACATGTCTTTCACGGACGCCATCACGAGTTGGTTGACTGTGGAATATCCGTTAATACACAGATGATATCAGACATGCTCCCATGTTGTAACTACAATCCCATAACGGCGTTCCCTTTTTTTTTACGAATTAGACTATTTACGAAGGGTGTCTTATATGGAAGAGGGTCTACTTATCCTTCCGGAGCACCTGAGATTACTCCAAGTTTTAGATTGGGTTCATGTTGCTTAGTCTTTAGCTTTCTATGTTATGTCCTTTACTATTATATAGATATAGGAAGATGTGGTATGAATGCCAATGAGACAACTCTCCATCCAAGTAACAATTTATAAAAGTAAAACATTATAGGTAAGTGTAAGGCCTTCAACTTGGAGATTTGTCTCACATCGAACAACAAGCTATAAAGGGCCCAAAAAATAATTTGAATTAATGTTGTAAAATCATTCAAACCGGAAAAACAACGGTCTAATCAATATAAAATTATGTTTGTCTTTTTCTTATTTGGCCATGGCGTTATCAGTTAATTTTCGATCTATGAATTTGAATGTCTTGTTTGTTTGCTTACGGGAAAGCCTAATTCCCCTTTTCAGACACAACTGTTACTACCGATGCTGCTATTGCGCCGATGTAGAAGGAATCGGAAGTTAACGTAGATCATTGTGTTGATGATAGCGTGCTACCATTAGAACCACAGACTGATGAAGTAATGGAAAAGGTGACGGAGATTGGCCTATCATTTGATCCTTTCGTTATTAAGAAACAAAGTTTTTCTGAAAATGAAAAATTGAAGATTCTTTCTACTCCGAGCAGTAGTGATGTAAAAACATTTCCAACGACAAAGGGACGAAAATATTCCAAGGACTGGGAAAAAACTTATCCATGGCTGCGCTACTCAGTTGAAGAAGATGCCGCTTATTGTGCATACTGCTTAGTGTTTGGTGACGGTCACGGTGACGGATTGTTTGGAATGATTGGTTTTCGTGACTGGAAAAACGCATCCGGTGACAAGAGAGGTTCACTCAGAATACATGAGAATAGCAAATTACACTCTGCTGCGAAAGAAAAGGCCGATAATCTGATTATGGTTTCGAATGAAAGTAAACCCGATATTTGTAGTAGTATAAGCAAAGCGTACGAGAACAAGATAGTTCGTAATCGTCAGATACTGCTTGCAATTATAGATGTTATTGTTAGTTTGGGACAACGGAATATTGCGCTCCGGGGAAACTGGGATAAGGAACTGAAAAAGGAAGACGGTAATTTTCAGTATTTTGTGGAATGGGTAGCTAAATTTGATGAAATTTTACGTCACCATTTGCAGTCACAAGGTCCACATTACCTATCGCCGAAGGTTCAGAATGAACTGATTTATTGCTGTGAGACCGAGATACGCGAGAAGATAGTTAATGGCTGTAAGCAAGCCGAATTTTATTCGATATGTGCTGATGAGACTACCGATGTCAGCGTTAAGGAGCAGCTTTCATTGTGCATTCGGTATGTAGACAGGATAAAGTCAGAGGTCAGAGAGGAATTTATGGGATTCGTAGAACTGACAAAAACAGACGCTGAAAATATTGCTGGGAACATCTTGACATACTTAGATAAGTGGGGAATAGAGATTGAAAAGTTAAGAGGACAGGGCTACGACGGTGCTAGTGTCATGAGTGGACACGTAAACGGTGTCCAAACTCGCATTCGGAGAACTAGTCCCAGAGCTTACTATGTCCATTGTCGTTCCCATAACCTTAATTTTGTTGTGACCCAAAGTTGCAAGGTTGTTCACCCAATTCGCAATATAATGGATAATGTGGTGCAACTAACCTGGTTCATTTGTGCTTCAGCCAACCGAAAGAATATACTTAAAGAAGAAATGTTCACCGAGTCTGACCTTATGAATAAGATAATGGAAATAAACGAGGAAGACGATAGCAGCGGTAAATTATTGCAGGAAGCTATGCATAAAAAATCAATACAACCATTAAGTGAAACCCGTTGGACGGCTCGGGTAGATGCATTGTCCGCAATAATCACAAATTACGAACAACTTCACAATGCAAGATTGAGGAAAAAAGCAGTGGCGATTCAAAATCTAAGGCAGGTGGTCATCGAAGGTTGATGGAAGACCCAGAATTCATTATGGCTCTAGTTGTTGGACAGTATGTCTTAGCATTTTTGAAGCCTTTGACACTTTCCTTGCAAAAAGTTGACTGTGATATGGTAGTGGCCTTTGATGAGGCACGGAACTTGCTAAGAACTCTGAAATCGATCAGATCAGAGGAAGCATTTTCTAAACTTTTCGAGAGAGCCCGTGTTTTAGCAGATGTAGTAGAAATAATTTTGCAGCCGCGGCGAAGAGTTGGAAGGCAAATTCACAGAGACAACCCAAATGTTGACTCAGCAGAACAGCTTTGGCGAGTTTCAATTTTCTATGCCTTTTTAGATCCCGTGTGTACTGAGCTTGAAAGAAGATTCCCACAAGAACAACGACAACTGATGATGGGTCAATACCTCTTACCTGGAAAATTTGACTACCTGACAGATGAATGCATAGATGAGATAAAAGAAGCATACAACCCTGATTTGCCGGACATTGAAAACTGGCAGCAGGAGATCCTTAGATGGAAAACAAAGTTCGCCGACAAGGAATCTGTTCCAAATTCACTCCAGCAAGCTCTTGTATATACACACCAGGATTTTTATCCAAACATAAGACGTGTTCTTGTGCTTCTGTTAACGCTACCAGTGACGAGCGTCTGCTGTGAACGTTCCTTTTCTGCCCTGAGACGACTGAAAACTTGGGGAAAGGGCATGCATGAGTGGCGAGAGATTGTGCGGTCTTGCCATGCTTCATGTGCATCGGGATAAGGATGTTAGCAGACAAAACATTTTGAGACGTTTCGACGAAACTGGCCATAGAAAAATTGGCAAACTCCAATTTTAACAATATCTACTGATATACTTTGCTCTATGTTCTGACTACAAACTTAAATAGATATTTAGATTTTTATCTGATTTATTAACTAAATTAAAGTGTTAAAAAAATTGGTGTTACTATCTACATGTCTTCAAATGATAAATGAATGTATGAAAAGTGTCTAAATTTGAGACATTGTAAAACTCTCTTAAAATGCCTAGAATGCAGGATTTTGCACCATTCATTCCATACCCTGTCAAAATATTTTCGCCTCGCTTCGCTCGGCTCAATGTTTTGCCTCACTAATATATTGGGCCTAGTTACGGCCTTGAGTGTCTTATTAGGGACTATACTAAGGCAGCAACCATTTGATTTTCTTGGGGGGGGGGGGGGGGGGGGGGGGGGCTATGGATTTTTTTGGAAAAAAAAGTTTGTTTCCAGTTTTTTGAATAATTTGTTTTTGATTCTGAGAAAAAAAAATGTTTGTTTCACCCTCAGCTGCCACTACATGTAATGCTAAAATTGAAAGAAAAAAAATGTTTTCGACTTGTCGCAAAAAAAGTATATTGTTTTTCGCCACAGGCGAAAAAATCCATAGCCCCCCCCCCCCCCCCCCGAAAATCAAATGGTTGCTGCCTAACATACTTAGTATAATAGTCCCTTTTTTTTAATCAAACTCCTGTCCTGCCTTTTTTCAAAATTTCAAAATATGTATCTCAAACATAATATGCAACAAAACAAGCTACTTCTTTCAGAAGTTAGCATACTATGTTCCATTCTCAATTTTATGTAATGGGATTAAAACTCTTATAATATATAGTACACAATTCACATAATTTCCTCAGAGAAGGTATTGAAAAAAATCTGGATCGTTTATATACATATCATATACGTTTGTAAGGTTTTTAGACTTTTTCGTACTTTTTGAAGTTTTGATCATACAGATTAAAATTAAATAGTCCAAAAAAATTCTAAACAACAACTCAACCATAAAATGAGTCTTCATCATGGGTTTTTCCTGATAAAAAACACAAATTTTGCAAAATTTATTTTCTTTTATCATACCTTTTTCAACAAATAATATTTACAAATAGGTTTCCAAAGCACTATTGGTAATCCAACTGCAGTCTAGTACACAGTTTAGTTCTGTTGGTAAAACTCCACCCTCAACGGGACTGAGCGAAATCCGTATGTTCATTGGGTTGATCTACTAGTCTCTTTTCCATTTTTCTTGTGTTACTTTGTATGGAAAGAGAAAATGGGGTGGTTTAGATTTAAAAACATCAGACTTAAGGTAGATAGGGTGTCTTCCTCCATCTTGGATTTGGAAATACCAGAAAACAAGGTCTAGATCTTTAATAGAATGTGCAAATTTTTAGAGAAGTAGATAATTCATGTGTCAGAAGTTCCACTTCTACATAGAAAATGACATGTTTTATCATATTTATGATTGTATTTTACAAAAAACAGAAATTTTTTGTTTGAACAATTTTTTTCCAACTTTGCCACATAAGGGGAGGCAACTCAAATGCAAGGGCAGATAATTCAGATTAAGGTATTTTTACAATAGAATGTGTTAGGAATTTCTCTTTTTTATTATGTAACAAGAAAACAGGTCCGGTGACCCCATTTTTTCTTTTTCTTAACTGAAAGCATACTATTAAAGCTGTCTTCTCATATGTGATCTCAAAATTCTATGGTGTAGTTTACGCTTTATTGCAGAAAATTGGGGTTTCCATTTTAGTTTAAACATATTTATTTATAGTGGATTGGGAAACAAGTTTTGCAACTTATATTAATCCCTTTCCACTTTACGGGTGCGAGTGCTGCCTTGTAGCGGCATTAGCCTACTCTTTTTCGAAATCTACAAGGGTGTCTTTAACGTGCAAGAAATGTGGCTCTCTCTTAACACGGGTCAGCCATTTATCGTCCCTTTCCGACGGACTATCATCGTTTCCTCAAGACCATACTCGCAGATGGTGTCAAGGGAGAGCCGAAAATTGAGTTCCTGAAATTTCCATCCCAAACGGGAATCGAACCAGGAACCTTTGTGTTAGTAGTCCGATGCACTAACCACTACACCACGGCTCTCCATGCATAATCTATACAAAATTTGACAATTTTGAACACCGTGTAGCATGAAAAAAAGCCTGGTGACCCATTCTTTTTATTACTTTTTTTTAAAAAGCATAATATAAACTTCATTTTGGCAAATTATTAAAAAATTCTATGGATTATAATTTAGACACCCCATCTACCTTAAGTGTAACCAATGGCGGATCTAGGGGGAGGGTTCCTGGGGTTCCCCTTTTTTTCGGACGATCAATGCATTTGAATAGGGACATATAGTTGGAACCCTCCCTTTGGCCTGGGTTGGGAACCCCCCTTTTTAAAATGGCTAGATCCGCCCTTGGTTACCCATATCATTTTACTTAACGGGAGTGTGTTCCACAGCAGTGAGGAACGACAACTGTTAGTGGTCACATGCCATATCATAATAGCCCCCCACCCCCCCAAAAAAACAACAACAAAAAAAACAAAAAACAAGAATGGGTCCCCAGTACATGGATGCCCCACTCACACAATCATTTTCTATGTTCAGTGGACCATGAAATTGGGGTCAAAACTCTTTATTTGGCATTTTAATTCGAAAGATCATATCAAGGAACATGTGTACTAAGTTTCAAGTTGATTGGACTTCAACTTCATCAAAAACTACCTTGACCAAAAACTTTAATCTGAAGAGGGACGAATGGAAGAACAGACAGACGGACGAACGGAGGTACAGACCAGAAAACATAATGCCTCTCTACTATAAAAGGTTGGGCATAAAAAAAAACTCCTACCTCCTCCTCTTTTGAAGAATTACCTGTTAATAGCAGACTTTTAATTGCTTCAACTGAATTATATATCTCTTATAAAATCAAGACAAATAATAGCAAGACATATTGTGTTTGTGTGGTCACCTGTCTATTTGTTGTAGACTTTATGTATACATCGAGGAGTTTATATCTTTTTTTCTATTTCACAATTAATTCTCAGAGTACACTGCAGGCTGAATAATAAAGAATATAAATCTGATAGCACTTATAAGACATCATGTTATGACACAAGATTGTACACGTCTCTCTTGAGATGGCTGCGGTTATTTCTGTAGTTGGGTTGCTGTCTCATTGATGTATACCTCACATCTCCTTTTTAATTCCTATAAACTTATTTTTTCCGTGTACATTTTTGGCTGAAAAAAAATCAATCTCTGATAGCACTCATAAGACATCATGTTAGGACTCTTGTATTTTATTGAAAACTACATGTCTCACTTTATGTCTTTTGTGGTGTTTTTTTTTTCTGTAGATAATTTTTGCTTTTTTTAGTTTCACTTTAATATTATAATATAGATTTGAAGATAATATTCAAAATGCCTCACTTGAGGGTTATAGCTCATTTAAGGACTTTTCTGATATTTCACAATGAGTGGTTGGCAGATATTCTGAACATTGTTGACCCAATCAGATTTTCTCCTTCTATAACTGATTAAAAGGAAATGGATCATAATCAGGTTTTACCCAAATGATATATCTTAGTTTTAGCAGCCATGTTGGTTGGCAGGCTTGACACATTGCATTTATTTAAATACCTCTTGGATGATTGGGGTCTAATTTGTTTCAACATCCCCCATCTACTCATTAAATTGGTAGCAGCTATTTTTGGATAGTTACCAAATTTTGTTTAAATGAAAGAAACGCATGAATCAACAACTGTTATAAGCTGCTCTGTATATAAAAAAAAACAAAAACACTAAAGCAAGTTTCACATTTAATTTACCACTCTTGAAACAGGAAAAAAATCATAAATAATGTTCTATTTACAAAACAAGACAAACAAATAAAATGTAATGTACATAAAACAAATAGATATGATATCCAACAATATTTTCTGTGATATATAATCATATAACATCAGCTGTGCTCCAGGTTGACATGTTTTTAGAATTTCACCCTCACAATCCGACTAAATACCACTGTCATTTTAAAATCAAGGAGTACAAAATACACTTATGTAATATTCTTTCCTGCAATGAAATAAGAGCTGTAATTTTTTTTTCTTGACAAATCGTAAAACATTTCTTCAAATCAAATATATTTTATCAATCTGAGCATCTTTTTCAATAGGTAATTTTACTGTTTCTTTGATTTAGATTAGAAGTCAGAAGGGGGGGGGGGGGGGGGGGGAATTGTACATTGTATTTCAAAAATATGGAAGATATCCCATTCAATTTAAATTAATCTGGAGCTATGCATTAACACTATATGTTTATAATTGAAAAACTACCCTGCACTTATAAAACCACCAATATTGTTAAAATTTAGTTTGTTAATTTTATAAGATTATTTTTATTTAAAACTGCTACAATTTTCAAATAGAAGAAATTATCTAACCTATAATAACAATATATACATGATTATAGAGGTGCTCATTGTTAAATAATGTGTGACCAAATCAAAAATCTACTACAAGGTGGAAAGCAAATATGCAAGTATCAAATATCTATTCCTTCATCCAAACTTTTACATTTCTTGCTTATATTAAATCATCAGACTTTTATTCCCTCGCATCATGATGCATGATGAATCTTTCATTTGCAAATTATACAACAGTTAACATTTATAATAAAAACCTTTCATAAGTAAAATAATAAATAAGAAGCTGGATATATTTTAGCTGTTTTTCTTGGCACTCTTAGCTGACTAAAACGTGCTAATGTCATCACAGATGTACTTCAAACAATAAACTACATGTACAAGGATGAGGAGGGGGTGACATGCTTATGGGATATGAGATATAGGGGGTAAGATAAATGGGGATGGTAGATATACTGGGGTACAAAGTGGAATTTAGGAAAAAGAAGAAAACAATTGGAGAGTGAGAAAAAAGTACAAAAAAGCAGGATTTTAGAAATGAGCAACCCTGTGTCATCCCCTCAAGCATGGTAATGTTTTCTGCTGACAGTTTATAATGATATATAACATAAAACATAAACACCAACATGATAGTGATTCTAAATATCTAAGTAATAAAATGTTGTAATTAATAAAAACACTATTGTTGCTTCTTCAACAAAAAGGTATTTATATGAGGACAATTAAGTTTTCTAAAAATAGGACTTATTTGTATGAAATACTTAAAATCTATTATATCACCTTTATTGTTAAGTACAAATTCATCATTCATTTGAATAAAGGGTTCAAATTTAATTTAGATATATTATCATTCATGGAATACCCATTTTTATGGGTTTCAAGGTTACATGCTAACCACAAATAAATGTTCAACCAAGAACAAACTTTTTATGCAGACTTTTGTGATCCATGAAATATAATACCCATGAAAATACAATTTTTACCAAGAAAAATAGTACAAATATTAATGAATCCACAAGAACACTTGTTTCAAATGCTAATTTTTTTAAATATACATTTCACTATAAAAAAAAAAATCGTTAACCTTTTTAAGAGCTCTGCAGGCTAAATTTTAAAATGTTTACGTTTTTCAAATATGAATTTATTTCTATACAAAAACTTTTACACAAATGTCAAACAACAGGAGTTTTTTTTATAGAAAAAACAAAAACAATCACAGAAAACGATTTTCTAGTCAGATATTCAGAGAATTTACATATAATATACAAAATTTACAATGAATCTTTTACTGGCCTTGCTAATTTATTTCATTCAGCCTTCTTTACCTAACTTATAAATTATTGTAAAGTTACTTTTGCATGTGATACCCTTACCATAATATAGATTAATAGATTAGAATCTCTTATAGAAACAGAAGCCTACTTAATCATCAATATCGTACAAGTTTCTTGAAACATATTATGAATAGAAAATTTGACATGTATAAATGAATAGAAAACTGAGAAATAGTTGTCATTGTATTTCTTGAATGATTGTAATTTAAATCTTTTCTCAGGGATAGATTGATTGATTGTTGCTTGCTTAACTTTCAGACCGGTGGGCAACAATATCAATTGAAACTGAGGGTCACATAAAATCAACACATTAAGGAAAATTTAATCATCATACTCTTAAATATAACCACTGAGTATTATCAGGTTATATGAAGTCAATAATTATTTTTAGTGATAAAAAGATAAACAATTTTAAATTCTAATTAAAACACAAGAAAATATATCACACACTGTAAAGGCTAGTAACCTTATTTACACATTTCCACAAGAAAATCAGTTTATATATTTTAAATTGACAGTAAGAATGCACATCTTATAAATTATCATCATACAAATATTACAAAAGAAAAAAAATCATGAATTTTAGACAGGCTTTATAGTCTATGCAAGAACTTGACAACAGCTCCACCTCACAAAGCTTAAAAATAAATGTGTAATTAGGCCAAAAAAAAACCAACTTTTAATTATTTTACTCAACCTATTTAGAGAATTCAAATGAAAAAGTGTTTCTTTTAACCCTTAATTATTCCTACACAAATGCATGAGTGAAAATAAACAGATCAGTGGGATTGCTTTATAATTGAAAGGGATAAAAATCAAAAAATACATTTTTACAAAATTTAAATGCTAACAGCAAAAACAATCAAAGTTGCAGAAAAAAAAAATATGTATGAAGTCAGCAAATATAATTTATCTTTGATATGTTTATATTAAATAGATATGTAATTAATATTTATGGAATGCATAATTATTATTTTTAACATGTTTCATAACACAACTCGTCTCTTTATTATTGAGCAATTGAAAGAACCTGCTTTCAAAGAAAATCATTCATCCTTATTTTAATTAAAATAGACACATCTCTTATATATACAGCACTGCTATATTCTATCAAACATATATATTTGGTAACAGTTTTAGTACATTTTAAATCATCTATACTTAATTAGAATTGTTATTATCCATAATTTCTTAAATATATTACTATGACTGGCCAACAACATTCACTTTGCCTAAGAAAATAGGGATAAACAGAACTTTGGTCTTTCATCTCAAGATAGATGTTACTCAGCTACATCTCATCTCAGAGATATTGCCTTTCAATGAGACTGTAGCTTATACTTTGCCTTTTTATTTTCAATACAATAGATAATATTTAATACCTTTCATATATTTACAATACTATTTACATGATAACACAATAGTTTTATCTTGGATAATTAATACTTACTGTCTCTAAACAAAATTTAAATCCAGAATTTTCTGAAGAAAATTTGATAGACTAGCAGTCTAACATTTTTTCCTGATCTCAACACACCAATAAAGAATGCTCATTACCTGCTACCAAAATAATTAAAAAAAAAATTGCATCTTATTTAAAGAAATATATCTTCCCATCTCAAGTTTTTACAACAATTTTTGTAGTGAGCCATCAATTTAATACAATGATCTTGCATCATTTCACTAATCAATGTCATTATGATTTCAGTGTTTCAAACATATCAAAATTACCATCATACTAGACAGGACTATAAAAAGACTGATATGTATAACTTCTATATATATTTCCACAGATTTTAAATGTCTGTATTATTTATTATTCAAGGAAAAGAGAATGAAAGATTTAGACTTATCTCATTTAATAAAGCTTCACTAGAATTTACTAAAATGTGTGAAAATTTATCAAAAGCATATTTTCAAGCAAAATTATAAACAAAAGCAGCAAATAATAACATAGCCATTGTGAATGATGTGAGTTTAAACAGGAAAACTTAACGACAAAAATCATAGAAACCTCTCATGGACCTTGCCTTATGGAATTTTGTTTATTGTCTCTTTCATGTCATTTAACCATTAAGACACTAGATTTTAACATTTGCTGTTTTTTTATAAATCTCAATCAAAATTTTAGAAAAAATATGCAACTTCGCTATTGTAACAATAATGTCGGCTGCTAAAGGGGCCTTCTCTTTAAGCAATGCCTACAGGTTACTAAAATTATTAATTTTATTTCATTTGCTCACCATAGATAACAAATCATTTTTTTGTTAGAAAAAATATATACACTAATTCATTCCATCATAAAAATAATCTCATACAAGAAGTTAATTTATAACACAGTTTAACAAAATACTTTTTTTCTTTTTTCCATCCCTGCATTGGTTTAGTAAACAAACAACAATACTAAAACACCTTTCCTATTTACAAAGTAATTTTAAGGAATGTCATATACAAATTACATAACCAAGATAAATCATACTGACTTAAAGTTAAGTAGAAATAGTGATGGCAACACACAGAATATAAAAGTTTTCTTAATTTCCAGAATACCTCTTTTAGCTTTCAAATTTCTGAAAAAGTAACTTTGAATAATATTTTATGTATTTTTTAACATAAAAACTATAGTTTTACTAGATTGATAAGAAAAGAAAGAAAACCAATATATGCATGATCAGAGAAATTATATGGTGATAGGATTTTCCTTTAAGAACCACTTGCTTTTTCCCTACTTAAAAAAGAGTCAAGTTCTACAGGTAACCAAAATGTCATATAAAAAAGAAAAGAAATCCTAAATATACTAAATCTACTTCAAATATTTCAATTCTATTTCATATGTCTCAAATAAAAGAAGATTGATGCTTATTACAAAAGATAAGTCACAAAAACTTGTTCTTTTCTTCTTTGTACAGGTTTAGAAAACAGTTACATAATAAAAGACTGTGCGATTTCCGTTAAAAATAAAACAATCCTATACCATACTGATTGTGCTTATCTTGATTAAGTACTTCTAGACTAGACTACATATCACAGACGTAAGAACAACAACAATGTTAAGATGAGTTCATGTTCCGATAAAATATTATCCCAAATGTCAGCAAAACAATCTGAAAGAGAAAAAATAATAATCATTTGTATGAATGATTTCAACTGATTGTTATAGTTTCCTATGTTATGCTGTTCCTGAATCAGGAGCCTGTAATTCAGTGGTTGGTGTTTGTTGTTGTATATCATTTGTTTTTCAATCATTGTCTTGTACATAAATCAGGCCCTTAGTTTCTTATTTGTCATTTCATGGTTTTTTATAGCTGACTATGCAGTATGGGTTTCACTCATTGTTGATGGCAGTATGGTGACCTATAGTTGGTAATCTCTATGCCAATTATCCTCTAGTGGAGTGTTGTCTCATTGGCTATTATTACACATTTTATTATTTTCATACTTTATAAAATGCTACATTCTATGTTATTCTCGTAAACTTAACAATCCAATATCTAGCACAATGATAAAAGAAAACAGAAAAAAGATTGGGCTGCACCTTGTTGCATGGGGAGGTTTGTTAGGTATTTTCAGCAAAACGCATTGAGTGTTTAGGTAAAGCATATCTATGACTAGCTTGCTTGCAAGATGAACCATGAAGTCATTAATAGGTTAGGTATACTACCCTCCATAACCAATTTATCTGTCTGTAGGACTACACTACTCCAAAAGGAGTGTATTATACCTAACCTTATAATGACTTCATGGTTCAACTAGCAAGAAATAATGAGAATCACTTAAGCAATTAATGATGATATATTATCGTTTGGTAATAGCTCTTTCTATCTCTGGGTCAGTATATTATAGTCCCATAAATTATCCACTGATTTATTATTGCACATTCGTTGATGAGAAAAAAGCATATTAAATCATAAGACTATGATAACTCACCATAAAAACACCCACAACTATAGCTGCTGTCCCAATCATAATGCCATTCATTATAAGATAATCATGCAGCTTGTCATAACAACCCTAAAATATAAAGGTTATCAGAATTTGTACAATGTTGAAGGTGTTACTGAGGTAGACCAAAAGCATTGTTTCAGTTTTAAGATCCTAGTTTTATTTTACAATACTGTGGATTCATTTATTTTCGTGGATACCAATTTTCGTGGTTTGAGGAAAACTTGCAAATTTGTGGATATCTAATTCTGTGGTTTTGGCAAAGTCTGCATTCATTCCTTTAGAAAATTTGCAATTTGTTGAATGTCTAAATTCATGGTTCCCTTGTTACCACGAAATCCACGAAAATTGATATCCATCGAAAATTAATGAATCGACAGTAGATTTCAAATACAAATACATTGCACTGCTAAACACGGAACATTTTATTCAAAATATTAATCTAATAAATCTGCATTCCAATATATATGTTTTTGGTGTTTTTGGTTATTTATTTTTTTTGTAAGGACAAAAGATATTATATAACAATTCAACTAATTTTAACAAACATTCTACACAATACAAATTTAAACTTAGCAAAAAATATCATTTTTGGTAGTGACTATCAGCAAATATACATGTCTTTCATTTTCTTAACTGCTCTGTTAAGATATTTCCTCTCTTCTAAAAAAAATAATAATATAAATGGAACCAGGTGCTCCGCCCAGCTTTATACGACTGCAGAGGTCAAACCCTGAACAGTTGGGGCAAGTATGGACACAACTTGAAACAGTTCTGAATTTGAATTGTGATCAATTTCTTGACATAATATGAGTTTCTGACTCAAAACAAATGTCAAGATCTTACAATATTGTGCAATTTAAGATTTCTTCTTCAAACATTTCAAAAATTTGGAATTTGAGAAATTTGAAGAAAAAAATTTAAAACAACTACCACCCCCATTAGTCCAAAACCTGACATTTCTTTATACATAATATACAAGTAGTGTAAAGGAGGAAAATCCCAACAGACCCAACATTGTATGTTTATTGTTTTAGAATTACCTTCCGTACACTGCTTTTAAATTGTCCATTGATCAGAAATACCTAGTTAAAGTGAGTAGTTATTTGCCTCTTTTGCCCCTAATTCTGAAACATTTCATTTTGCATTTTGAGCCATAAACACCCCCCCCCCCCCCACCCTGCAATTTTTTTAAAATAAGTCCATTGTAACTAAGTTCGCTTCATTTCACAACTTACAGTAGTATAGAGAGTGTAATTAAGAGGTGTCTCTAGCACAGGTGGTAGTTTCGTTGGTGGCCAGTTGGGATCAGACTGAATTTTCCCTGTACACAAGTCAAGCTGGTGTTGATCTTTAGGAGATTTTCTAAGACAGCAGCTTTCTGGTACCAAACTTCCATCTAAAATTAAATCCAAAAAGATTAGATCAGATTTAACCTTTGAATTTTTCAAGAAAAATAACATGCTTATCTCTTTTTTTAAACAAGTACTAAGCTGAAACAACTTGAAAAAAGCTACCTTAATCTAACAAATTTGAAAATTAATAAGTCTTTTTTATATGCAAAATCACAATTCTTTGAATGCTGTTCTTTCAATCAAGGATAGTACCTGAGTTACCTAGCATATGACTTAATATCTTCTTTCTGAAGTATGTGTTATACTTGTATAGATTATATAGTCATGGATATTCTCCGTGAGGTGGGATAAAAAAAACAACTATTTAATTACCTTAGATCTGTCTTCCAAATAACCTTATCACGACAAGCAACACTTACTTTTAATATTGACATCATTTTTTTTTTAAAGTGATGTCAAATTTGATTGGAACTTGTATGATTTTAACTAATGACTGACAAATTTGCATACAAGTGTAAATATGTCTGTTTGTGACAGTTTAAAAAAAAAGTAAAATTTATGTAAACTTACTGGAGTATTTATCAATATACCAGAAAGTTTCCTGCTGGTAAAGAGCCCAGGAATGCGATGAGTTCTCACTGCCATAAGCTCCACAACATTCAAACTAAAATAAAAACATCAACAAATTATCTAACAAGCATTTAATATTTGACTTTCAACTTGCCTAGCTAAATATATGTAAAAAAAAACTTATTTAACACATGTGAACATGAATATCAAATTTCTAGAATTTAACACAACCTTAAGATATTTAATTAATATCTTAACCTTTTTGAACTCCAATAACTTTATATTATTGAAAATTCTTCATGTCACCAAATTAATTCTTTAGATAAAAATCTGTACTTTTGATTTCCAAATTTTCCTAAGGAATAATAACTAGAGGCTCTTAAGGGCATCCGATACAGTTTCTCTATATAATGTCATTTTTATAATTTTGATATATGTTGTAGGCCTTGGCGAGTTAAAAAATAAAACCCGAAATAAATCATAGGTCACCGTGCTTGTTTTCGAGAAAATTGAGGCTGAAAATTGGGGATTTGTGCTATTTTGTAAAAAAGTTAGGCATTGTTATAAAATTTTTGAATCAAATATTCTTCGTCTTAAATTATTAAGATCGGGTTCAATCTGAAGCTGTGATAAGTGACAATAAGGAAAAAAAAAATCCCAACACAAATGACTATACAATTGTTCAAGCCTGGCTTGACATTACGGACCAGATGCTCAAAGTGTTAATTTTTTAAACCTAAAAATAAGGAAATAAACTGTTTCTGAAAATGTAATTTTTGTCATTTTTCTGCATAAACTGCATTTTGTCATGTTTTCTCCAAATCTCAAATAAAAAATATATGTCACCGTGCTGGATTTTATGATAAACGCAATTTTTTCTAAAAATTGCGTCCCCCCTTTGTAACCTTAACATTAGCGCTAAAGTGCACGACGTCGCTGGCAGACAATTTCGACGTTATCTCTGCAAATTACCGGCGACATTTTTTAAATGTATAAATATTGCTTGTTCAAAGAGCTACCTAGAAATTCGTAATATTGTTTTCGGAAATAAAATCATGTGAATCTTAAACACATCTCTTTGTTTGTGGTCTAAGTGAGAAACATAGATCTCAAGAAAAATATTAATACGGACTGTTGATAATCTTTACGGCTTTTAAAATTAAAGACTCAGCAATTTAGAACTTGACATACAGGTACATGTACTGTACACACTCAAATTTATAAATACCATATGTTGACCACTAAATGTTGATTTTGTTTTGTTTTGGTTGGTGGGCTGCTGTTTCTTTACAACACCCCATTAAAATCCCTTTATTCACGTTTTAATCACTTTCAAGAATTTCACATTTATTCATAAAATTAAACTTTTGTTCGGGTCAATGATTACAATTGAATAAAATTTGGAGGCTCCCTAACAGTTTAAAAGTTCGCAGTTTTAAAAGCTGACTATGCTGTATGGGCTTTGCACATTGATGAAGACGTTAATTTCTGTGTTATGTTTGTCTCTTGTGGAGAGTTTTCTCATTAGCAATTTTACCACATCTTCTTTTTTTTTATGTTGTCAGAAAACAAAAAAAAAACCTTATAAAGGAGAACCTTCAATTTGCTAAAGGAGGCTTTTATCAGAGACAGACAGACAGAGAAACCATACCATAATTAAAATTTTTTTTTTTATTTGGAAAAAACGATTGAATTAATAGCGAGAGGACTGGACATATTACCTATACCCCCCCGCCCCCCCCCCCCCCCCCAACACACACAGCTTTAGGTTTGTTTTTGTTCTTCTCCCAACTTTCCACACTATACCAGGCATGGGGTAATCGTAATCAGTAATTGTAATCAGCTGTAATCGATTACATTTTGCAGTGTAATCCTATGTAATCAGCAATCATGCCATTTCTGATTACAAGTAATCATAATGTAATCAATCACATTGCAAAAAACAGGTGTAATCATGATTACTTTTAGATTACTTTAAGATTACATTCATATGATTACTTGCTGATTACAAATCTTATATATATATATATATATATATACAATATGAAAATAGTTTTTGATAGACAAGATGAAAATAAGAAAATGTAAAGCTTGAATGAAAATCATGAAACTAGTATTCACAATGATGGGACCTTGTTTAAAGGGATAAATTGTATCATCTATATAACAAATTAGTATAACCAAGTGTTTTATTTTGTTAACAGTTTACTGAAGGAAATTGCCTCTCCAATATTTTGTTGTGAGATTGAGCTCTTATGATACAAGAATATGCCTTGATTGCATTTTTCCCCCCTTGATCGAAAACTTCTGATATTAACTCCAATTTCATATAAGTTTACCCAATATTTTTACATAACTACTTTGAAATTCAAATGCAGAAAACATTTAGTTCCATTTTGACTTTGATGGCCGACATAAATATATGAGCCCACTTAATTCAAAATGGAAGTTAAAACCAGATTTCATGTATTGACAAATTTAATAAATTTTGTTTTCCATAAATTGGTGTATAATATCTGCTTTCTTATTTTTATTCTTTATTAACTTTGAGCCTTACAGCTCATCAGTATAAACAAGTACATGTACAGTGTATACATATCGCATTATATTACAAACAATGTGCATAGTAAACAAAAGGTGATGTCAGAAGTTTCATCAATACAAAATATCTTTTATTACAATAAACTGTTTCTTAATTTAAAGAGAAATGTATATACTTTTCTAAGTTACAAAGTTTTTTTATGTTTTCACTTGGCAATAATTCTATTAATTATTAATTAGATCAAGTATTACAAATTTTCAAACAAATAATGACAATCAACCACTTTTAACTTTATTGATATTGTTATTAAGACAATAAATTTTAATACCCAAGCTCACCTATTGTTTGTTTAATCAAAGAGCTGAAAGCTCTGAAGAAAAATGACGCCACTGTCTCTAATATTGGGATAGTTTTTATGCAAGTCTTGATTTTCACATACCGTAATTAGTTTAACAATGCAACATGTCTTGTAAGCAAATAATTGATATTCGTATATGTGTGTGTGTGAAGTGAAGGTGACAACTGGCTGTTTTTTTTAAGACAAATGAATAGGTCAAGACTACCTGAATTGTACAAATGAATACCGTAGAAAGGCTTGTATATTTCTCAATGTTACATAGTCTGAGTCCATTCGCGCCCAACTCATGTTCGCCCTCTTTCACTTTCACACCCTACATGTTCGCACCCAATCTTAATTGGTTTTGTGTTTAATAACTCTGTAAGCAAGTGTTTTCTTATAAGTATAATTGTTGTCATTGTCTTAAAATAAAGTGAGACAGCATTTTTGTTTGTGTTGATTGATTGATTGATTGTTGGTTGCTTAACGTCCAGTGGCAAATATTTCATGCATATTCAGGACGAGAACAAGTTCACAATAAATACAATAGGTAGGTTGATACAATAGAGGCCATCTGGGATGATGGTCGGAGAAATTTGGACTGCCACCGGAAAAAGAGGGTATATTGGATAGGAACAGAAATTTGGCCTTGCAACAGGCCACCTACGGACCCCTTAAAGAGTTGTTGCAAGGGTTCTTAACGTGCAAAGAGCGTGGCACTCTCTTTACACGAGGCATCAGATTTAACGTCCCCCTTCTGACCGTACGTGACTGCGAACTTGATACATCCCGCACAGCCAAACGGACGCCCCACTTCAGCAAGCGTTTTACTGCCGGTCGGGAGAAGACCAAGTGACCATATCTCTATTCCCCAGTCACCCTTGGGGAGTGTTTGTGTTGAATAAATCTTAATCATGTTTTGGATAGCGTATTGTTATTGCAATTTAAAACAACAATCATATATATATGAGTAACCGTTACGGTAGTCCAAATAATTATTACGTCTGGCAAGGCTTTTTAAATTTTATTCTGGGACACCTTCTTATGAACGCAAGGCTATGTTAATTTTTTTCTGGGAAGCCTTCTTACAAAGCCTTCCTACGAACGTCTAAGGAAGGCGTCCCAGAAAAAAAATAAAATAGCCTTGCCAGACGTCATTATTATTTGGACTAATACATGAGATATTGGATATTTTTATGCATTATTTTAACCAGTTGAGCATTTTACAGGATTGTTTGTTTAATGCTGTTTAAACTTTACTGAAAAAAAAACCCTAAAATTTGCTAATTATTTGGCATGAAAGTTTGATTTATTGAAAGGGACTCATAGTTTTCCATTTTATTTTAATTATTGTCTAATTGTTAAAACAATAGCTTGGGTAAAGGCTTCGTTGTTTACTGTACCCTTATACACAACAACATATTCACTTTGGTTTCGTTGTTAACCTAAATACACAACAACATATTCAGTGAGTGACGGTGGATTTCACAGTGAAATTCACTATGTACTTGGTACCTGTTATTAATTAATTGAATAGAAAATATTATAACAAATATTATTGGATGCCGAATTGACGTCAAATGGGTGCCGATTTGACTAGATGCCAATTTATTCAGGTGCTGACTTGACTTGTACGTTTCAATTCCTTTGCGATCGTTTGCGGTATTTTCTTGAGAAAACATATTTTCCATCATCAAAGAGAAAAAGAAACTGCTTGAAAATGATTCTGGAACGTTTCATGATTGTTTCAATAAGTTTAATTCACTCAAAAAACAATTTTAAAACTTGCGATGTTTAAACAGGAAGTTTCAAAAGCACGTGTAAAAGAAGTTATTAACCGGTGAGAGTGGAAATCCGTACATAACAGATAACACTATAGTACGACTTTGAAAGCAAAACAGTTCCATCCTTTTGTAAAACAGTCTTTAATATACCTATCACATTAATGTTTGAAGGGGCTTAAGCTTATTCAAACCATATAAGTCGGTATGAAACACCAAAACGGAATGATCAATTACCGATTACGTTTTGTAGTTTACAAATTCTAAACTGGTTCCTGTCAAACTACAACACTTTGTTCGAGTGTATTGAAATACAAGCAGAAACCAGTTAGTTTGTAAACTGGTTCCTGGCTGATTACTACACAATGATCATGCATAATGATAACACAAGCAGATTCCAGTTTGTATGAAAAATAGTAAATACGAAACCAAGCGCGGTAGGCAGAGAAATGTAATGAAGTTCAGGTCGCCAGTAATGGAACAATGACTGCGTCATTTTCCAAAATAATGGAAGTAGTGATTAACATCTGTAAAAACATTAATGGATGTGTCAATTATGTCCCAAAATACAATAAAACTAAACTATACTTAATTAATTTTTCCTTATTTGTTCAGGTTTTTTGTTAATTAGGCAGTTGGTTAAAATTTGTAGAAAAAAAAAAAATTATATCTTTTTCATAGAGAAAGGACACTTGTCTATAGCATTTATAGCTAATTTATTAAATTACACATGTTGTACTGTACTTATCTGTAAATTCTTTTAAATAAGATGAATTAATTAAGGCTTTTAAAAAAATCACCAAAATTAGCTTTTTGTGAGGATAAAAATTATAAAAAAAAACTTTTTGCAATATACAATGTAATCATAAGTAATCTAAAGTAATCATGATTACTTTGAAGAAAAGTAATCTAATGTAATCGATTACATATAAAATAGGGTGTAATTGTAATGTAATTGATTACATTCTATTAGCAATGTAATTGTAATTTAATCGACTACATTTTAAAGTATTAAATCGACCCCATCCCTGCACTATACCCACCCAAAATCCGATTTAAAAGCAAGTCAATTTTATAATATTGTACTATTATATACTTTATCCTCAGTTTTTAATGCTGTTTTTTGGTTGGTAGGGAGGGGAGAGGGTGACAAGTTGCAAAAATCCAAATACTTCTCTCATTGCGTAATTTTATTGGTATTATGCGATATTTTTTCACCACAGTGAGACGCATTGCGGGGTACATAAAAGATCGCACGTTCATTCCTCTGTCTGTCATTCGGTCCTTCTGGTTAATTAGATTTTTCAAGTGTACAATTCTAGCCTAATTTCTAAAAAAACTGATATCGTATGGGCACGTTCGAAAATCAGTGCATATCAACTATTCCTTAAAAGAATTATGCTATTTGGAAATACATTTGTATTAATTATATTGGAAATTGCATTGTATTTGCTGTCATTCCGTCATTTCTCTAATATGTTTAAAAAAAAAAGAACAACATAAACAGCTGCGCTACGAGCGCATGATACCCTCGTCGTCTTATGAAAAACACATAATACATATTTTCAAAACAACATGGGGTTTGTACAGGTAGTCATGCTAAGTATATTCTGACTCATTCCTTAAAAGCTCAAAAGGAAGTTTATATATCACAACATGTTTTCTATGATACGAAATTGAAGCTCAATGAAAACTCAAGAACTCAAAAATGAATTAAAGAATCATCACGAAAAGAGTACAGATCTTAAGAATAATTTAACTAACAAGTATGTGAAATTTTATGCGCTAATTAAAAACAGTTTCTGAGATATGGCGCGACATGTGAAAAACCCCTCTTTTTTCATTAACTCAATAACTCTTAAATAAAATTTGAATCATCCTCAAAAAGTATACAGATCTTCAGATTAATATAACTAAGAAGTGTGTAAAGTTTTAAGCAATAATCATAAATAGTTTTTGAGATACAGCGCGAACTGTGAAAAAACATACCCCTGTTTTAGTTAGAAAGTCCTGTAACTCAAAAAGTTCACCAAAAGTATACAGATTGTTTGACCATCATGAAAAAACAACCATGTTACGATCAAAGAAAAATAAGGACATCAAAGAACCTTAGTGAGCACGCTCACATACCCACGTACCCACTTTGTCACTGGAGAAATAAAATAACTGTAATAAACAAAATTGTATAAGAAAAAAAATTGAATCATAATTTCCTGTCAATATGCACATCTGCATAGTATGTCCTTATTATCTAAAATGGTTTTATGAAATCTGTTGTGTGGTTTCAGAGGAGTTGCAACGTCAAAATGTTGCAGTAGTATATTGAAGCAATCAAGTTCAAAGGGGCGTAACTCCTAGAAAAAAAATGAATTGTAATTTCATGTCGATATGCACATCTATGTATGTCCTTATTATCCAACAAGGTTATATGGAATTCTGATGTGTGGTTTAAGAGGAGTTGCGATGACAGGAAACAGGATTGACGGACGGACAGACGAACGGGTCAAAACATTATACCCATCGCAACGTGATGTATAAATATGCTGTACCATGTTTACGAAGAACAGACAGACGCCAGACATTTGTATACCATAATACGTCCCGTCAATTTTTTACGGGTGTATAAAAATATTGTTTGCTATTGCCTTTTGTTAGATAAAAAACGTACTACGTAGAGGAACTTGATAGGAACTTTGTTCTTTTATTAAAGTTGTATCATTTTTAATATTAGCGGCATACCATTGTTTACCCAACATAAATAAATTGAATGAATTGTTCAGTTATGAAGTTTACTTCTTCGTGTACCTAAATTTTTGATATTATTTTATAAATATCATTGGTTTTCTGTGCTGTAATAAAATGACAGAAAATCTGACCCGAACCAAATCATGGATGATAAATGATAATTAAAAAAATGATAATTGACATGCATTATATTAGTAACACCAAAAGTGTAAGTCGTCTTGAGATTGCTCACTATACGATATTTTGTTGAAGATCTCAAAGAACCAGTAAATGTGTTTTATTTTTTATGATGTTATTAGACTGTTATCATGTTAGAACCAAATGCACTAATATTAATGGTGTAGAAGTTGGCATGCGGGAGCAACAGAAAATGGGGAATCGAAAAATCCACATTACATTTCTTGTTACGGAAAATTACACGCATTACGTCCCACAAAAAGTGACGTTTTGTGGGAATTCAAACGCTTAATATCGTGCCAAGAGTTACCTCCCTTGAAACTGTATTGGATGCCCTTAAGAGCCTGTGTCGCTCACCTTGGTCTATGTGAATATTAAACAAAGGACGCAGATGGATACATGACAAAATTGTGTTTTGGTGATGGTGATGTGTTTGTACATCTTACTTTACTGAACATTCTTGCTGCTTACAATTATCTGTATTTATAATGAACTTGGCCCATTTAAGTTTTAGTGGAAAATGTTAGTAAAAATTAACAAATTTTATGAAAATTGTAAAAAATTGACTATAAGGGACAATAACTCCTTAGGGGTCAACTGACCATTTCAGTCATGTTGACTTATTTGTAAATCTTACTTTGCAGAACATTATTGCTGTTTACAGTTTATCTCTATCTTTAATAATATTCAAGATAATAACCAAAAACAGCAAAATTTCCTTAAAATTACCAATTCAGGGGCAGCAACCCAACAATGGGTTGTCCGATTCATCTGAAAATTTCAGGGCAGATAGATCTTGACCTGATAAACAAATTTACCCTGTCAGATTTGCTCTAAATGCTTTGGTTTTTGAGTTATAAGCCAAAAACTGCATTTTACCCCTATGTTCTATTTTTAGCCATGGCGGTCATCTTGGTTTGTTGGCCGGGTCACCGGACACATTTTTTAAACTAGATACCCTAATGATGATTGTGGCCAAGTTTGGTTTAATTTGGCCCAGTAGTTTCAGAGGAGAAGATTTTTGTAAAAGTTAATGACAACGAACGCAAAGTGATGAGAAAAGCTCACTTGGCCCTTCGGGCCAGCTGAGCTAAAAAAAAATAAGACTTCCCTGAAAACTCTATTGTTGACGACTTAAAAAAACAAAATATTCTACACTACAGTTGTCTACATACACTTTGTTGGATGGAGTCCCAGGATTTTGTTATATCGTCGTTGTTCTTCTTCTTATCTACTATCACTCCATAATGTTTCTTTAAACTTTCTTCCATTGATTTTCTCACATTGTCTTCTAACTGAAAACCAGAAAGAGTACCACAATTCATATTGTTATTATGCTGTTTGCAAAGTATCCTTTTCTACTTCTGCTATGATAATAAAATATCTGGATATAGTTGTCAATTCTAAAATTCAGTCACTGAGTCAGTCAGCAAATGTAAAAATAATTCATGAGGGCAAACATGTGGTAAAATAAGTAAGAATTCAAGCCCCCATGAAATATTTCTATTCTAATAAGACAAATACATACATTCTTTTGGATGAAAGTGTTCTTGGTGAAGACAATTATTTGCTGTTTCTCTAATTATACAAAACTATTTTATGTAAAAGATAAAGAAAACTAAATTAGTGACACACTTAAATGATTTCCAATTACATACTTGACAGGTTTGGACTACGTTTAACTTTTTGCAATACTTTTTATGTTTGTATTTATAGTGAATTTACAGGGCCTAATTAGCCCCAAAATGTACCTCTTTGATATTGACCTCTTTCTATGGGAGATTGTCACCCTAACTTTCATACATATATATTTATAAACATAATTACCTGTGCTATAAATATATATCCAAGTATGCCTGCAGCAAACACCATTAGAGCCAAGAAGACAAATATACAGAGATACTGAAAGTAAGATTTCAATATGTTTAGGAATCTATCTTCATGCATTATTATGTTTTCTCTTAACATATATTTCATATAAATATTACTTAGTAGAACTTTGTTTCTAACCTCATCTTTATAGTACTTTCTTTCAAATAGCATTTAGACATGTTAGAAATGTCATCTGTTTTTTAAACTTGTATATTTGTTAAATTCTATCTTGAAAGAAGCCAGTAACATTTTTTTTTTTTATTATGATGTCTTTTTCTATACTGCTGAGTAAATGCTCCTGCTAAAATTTTCTCGGGTGAATATTAATGTCCAAAAAAAATAATTTTGGTGTATAAAGATAGCTTGGCACCCAATCTCTTTCTATATCCGTCTATCTGTATCATGAGTGTTTTAAAAGTACTTGTCCTATAAGATAAGTTGAAATTATGTTATTGAAGAGCCTTATACTTACCATTCCAACCATACATTTATGTTGTCTGTAGGCTCCAATAAATCCTAACATAGTTATGGCAATGATTGCTGCTCCTCCTCCAATCATCATTACAGAGTCAGCACGATACATAGACACTCCTATTAAAGATGACAATTGTCTACTGCCATACTCAACTTCATGGGTATAGATTCCAATAGCCAGACATGATATAGCTCCAATCTGTCAAAAAAATGACTTGATATAAAATCAGTTATTGAAAATCAAATAGAAGTAATGCAATTTTAATCGATTGCTTCTGTGACAATATAAATGCTACATCTATCATGTCTAGCTCATACAAAATTTCTTAAAAACCCTTTAATAAATGTACGCCTAAATCATGTCTCTTTTTCCTCTCGTTTTTCCAACCAGAAACAAAAAATCTTCATAGAATACACTTATTTCTTAACATGTAATCAGATATAAGAATACTATATATATATAAAGCTATTCCGCCACAAAAATGTTCTTTAAGATGATGATTTAATTAAAAAAAAAAATGAAAATTTATATACTGCATCATTTTTTGCCTCTCATGTGAAATTGCACACCAAGCTTTGCAAATTGATGGTTGGCTAAATTTCCAAACCCTTGCTTACAGATAATGAAATGATTTCCATGCAATAAATGATCAGTTGGGTGCTCACTTTGTTAGTGCTTATCAACCCTACATGTTTAAGTATTTACCAGAACTACTGCTTGAAGGAACATAACAATGAATCTAAGGAACTCTTTACAACAGAAACATGCTCCTTCATCCTCATCCTCCATTATCCCCAACTCCTTGTGACTTCTGGAAAACATCCCCATCTCTTCTGAAAATAGAAAAAATAACATCAATAAGATGCATTTTTAAATAAATGGAGAATGTGTCCATGGGACACAGAAGACGTCAAAGCTTGCATCATAAACGAGCATTACCAGTGATGTCACTAAGTTTTGAAGAAGCAGGCTTAATTTCTAAAATAAGCGGCAAGTACATGCGGACGGCGACGCTACTACGGCCGGGGGTCTGGGGCCCGCTCAAGGGCCCCAAGATTTTTTTTTAAAATGGTGCAAAATCCTGCACTCTGGGGGTGTCCTAGACCCTTATTCAGACCTCTGAAAACATCATTTTTTACTGAAGATAATGTAAATGATTAACTAAAATTAGCAACATGAGGGGTAAATTTTCTGTACATGTGATCACATCATTGATCATCTTGATGGACCAATATACATTTTTGTGCATTTTCCTGCAGGTTGACTGCTAGTAAATATTTTTGAACTGAAAGAATCCAAAAATCTTAGTTTGAATAGAAACATATTGTCTCTGGTTTGAATTATCACTTGAATAATTTAGTTTTAAATGAAAATTGTAATTCTGACATTGAGAACATTATGTTTTAATTTTATATTAAAAAAGTGTTGGTTTTGTTTTTACAAAATTAAAAACAATATTCACTGACTAGTATAGTCAGCTGGAGCTTCGATTTCAAAGTTAAAACTGTTACAGCTAGAGGTCCTATATTTTATAAAATCGTATGCTCTCTCCAAAAAGATTTGAAAATTTAGACTAAAATTCCTGCATTTTGAGCATACCTGGGAGTGATTTAGATGCTTGGGAAAATGTTAATTTTGTCTTATTTTTGTTGTTGACTTCAATCACATTTGATTTTTTTTTTTAAATGAGAATCCGTATAGTCCTGGCAAGGCTAATCTATATTAGATTTTTTTCTGGGATGTCTGTTCTTGAATATATGTAAATAATACACAGGCAAGTGCCTGTGAAATAATAGGTGAAATATTATAATTTTATTTCAATAATAATCGAATTTATTAAATATCTTGATCGATTTATTTGCGTACGTACTTACAATGTAGTGACAAATGACCCCCTTTTTTCTCATAAGACTTGTACACGTATTTCAAACATGTTGTCAAGCTATGTTGTTTTATTTTCTCTTATTTGTTAACTGTTCAATAAGCAGTAAACTAAAATCCTTTTGAACTAAAGATATTTTTAAAAATTATTTGTGGTCGACAATATTCTACTTTCGTTATTGACCTTCATTCTCTGGAGACCACATGGTCGTGGGCTTTGAAATGTGAACTACAAAAGGTGCTGTTTTCCAGATTCTTGACAACATTATATAATATATATTATACTTTCTTTTATTTGACTGATATATTTTCATAACATGCTGTTGTCATCTTTGACTTATTCCTTCTCTTGAAGCCAAAACCAAACAGGGTCATAATGTCCATCGGAACGTCTCTCTTTTAATCCTTGCAAACATACAATACTTACCGACTTTAAATAGACGACCAATCAGCGGACTGCATTTACATGAACTAGTCAAAGGTAAACACTGATTTACATCCTTGTTTATCGCGACTTTAATAGTGGAAGCTGATGCATTGAACAATTATTTGTTAATATTAACCTGATTATCTTTTTTATCTTAATTTTTTTTTTTTACTCATGCAAAAATAGCCGGCGGGAAAAGGACAGTAACCGGCGAAAATCGCCGGCTGCCGGCTTCTAACGACATCACTGATTACTCAAAAACAGTAAAACTGATGCCACCCAAATTCAGCATTATGTATAAGTTTCATAACATTTAAATGTACTTACAGTGTACATGTAGACTGATGTCTGATGAACATTCATCATATATAACATATACACCTTAATCTATGTGTCAGTAAGAGCTGTTAAATTTACTTTGATTCTGCACTAGATCAACTTTTAAAAAATAATTTTAAATTTGATAATTCCTATTCACTATTTTCCCACCAGATTTTTAAATTATTTGTATCATACATTCAAATTGTGATCTTCATACATTTCTTTTTGATTTGATTTACATACATGTATAACTATTCTGGACTCTTGAGTAAATGAAAGCTTATTTTTTTATATAAACATCAGTATATAATTTGCCCTGTATCATGTCTATGCCTATGTTTATGAAAACCTTATATCTCGCATTCTCCTGTCGTTCACATATAATGCCACATATTTGTTTCAGCACTTATCAATATAACTAAATATATGATACATGTGTAGCTTTATTAAGATTTGATATACATTGTAGATATTAATTATACATACTACATAACACGAATTAATTTGACAATATCAGTTCTGAAAATCTCTAAATTTTGGTAACAATAATGAATTGGGTTACCGTTACCAATTACTTAACTGAACCATTTATGAATTCGTTAACAACATGGTCAACATCAATGTTAATTTGATTTTGGCATAAAATATGAAAATGATACATGAGATAGGATTTTGGCATGTGTTATTAATCGGTTTTATCGACCTGCATATAGATTTTAATTTTAACCAGGCAGAATTTTAGAAATTCGTCTGTAGTTCCAGCTGAAATTATTCTCAGCATGCCGGTTTTTATCTATAAATGTCAATACCAAATAAACACTGAAGTTACTTAATGCATTCATATTTCAGTTAATCCAATTCATTAAAGTTACTGAATTTCAGAGATTTCCAGAACTGACATAAGTCATAACACTCAGCTCAGCCTCAGGGCTGTGACAACATAACAAAACTGCACAATACACTAATTGATGTGGCAACTTTATTAATTTGACTCAAAATAAAATTCAAGTAAATATTACAACAACAAAAAAACACTTATAAAACTATTGCTTTTTCAAAGTCAAGGATACTAAACAAATCTTTAATGAAAGAGCATCACTAAAAAAAAATTATAAACAAATGAAATCGGGTGACTCATTTTTTTGTTTTCGTTTGTTTTATATGTAGAATTGATTGTCTTTATCTAAATAGCCAATTCATTTAGTTGCAAGTTAAATGTCATATGGGCTATCTTTATACCTGGTTTTATCTGTTTAAATCCTAGTAAATACTAAATTAAAATTATTTTTCAATTTTTTTGACTTGAATCCAACGACGCCATTTTCTATTATACGAGACTAATATTAAATCGGATATGGGAAAGATATGTGTCGTTTTACGGTTTTTGTTTTGTCGGGTGCTCGAATTTCGAGTTTTAGTTTTTATTTCGATATTTTTGTGTTTATTATATTTTAAGAGTTATATAATTGTTTGGTTTAAATTTTCGCTTTCGGCTAGGTCATACTAATAACTTAACATTGTTATGCTCTCTTGTGAATTAATTGGTTTCAGGAAAAATGATATTCTGGACTGCATTGTCATACATCTTAAGAGCACATCGTCTGAGATGTATACATACAATAAATCGATGCTTTATATTAATCGTATTCAGATAGTTATATCCAAGCTAAACCAGAACAACAACCATTGAAAAAAATCTAAAAACGAGACTACAATCTCCAGCATACCTCACTATATAAAGAAAACAAACGAAACATCGTCTAAGTATCAGAATTTCTATTGGGTTCGGATGAAATACACTTTTACCTATAAAACTTGGCACAGTCATTGCTTAAAAGAATTATGAAAAGGACGCAATAAAGTCAAGCAAGATATTTCCAATCACTTGAACTACGAAACATACATAAATGATAGAGAAGGCAACTTCATGATTAGTCCATGATAATAAACTTATATCTACAGAAAGACCAGGTTTAACTCTGAAACTAGAGGCTCTAAAAGCCTGTGTCGCTCACCTTGGTCTATGTGCCTATCATAAACGAATGAGAATTTATAAAATCTATGAAAATTGTTAAAAATTTACTATAAAGGACAATAACTCCTTAAGGGGTTAATTGACCATTTTGATGATGTTGACTTATTTGTAGATCTTACTTTGCAGTACATCATTGCTGTTTTACAGTTTATCTCTTCTATAATAATATTCAAGATAATAACCAAAAGCAAACTGAAGCTCCGAGTTGAAGGCCGTACTTTGACCTATAATGGTTTACTTTTTACAAATCGAGACTTGTATGGAGAGTTGTCTCATTGTGGCACACATACCACATCTTGTATCTATGAACTGAAGTCTAAATTGCGCATATTTTTAGAATGAAGCGCTTCCGATCATGAAGATCATGTATTTCAGTTGATTACGCAGATAACGGGAATAGAAAACGAGAGAGAATACTGGCCAATTGATAAAGCATGAAGTTGCACTACTGCTTACATCATATTCTCGTCAGTTTACATTCACGGATGCATTTGAAAATCACATACTTCACATATTTCGCTACCTATTACTTTTGTTATCAATCTGATTAAAAGTCAAATAGTATACCTTAAATCGCGTGCTCGTTTATATATGTATATGGGGGTAACGCAATCCGAAATCTATATTTGATCATATTTTGATTAGATTACTTTGTTATTTTATTACCTTTAATCTAACTTCTAATTTTCTTTCTTTGGGTTGTTATCGCCTAATATGAGGATCTAACTAGTGAAGAGGTTAATATACGGTCGTCAGCAATATGTAATATTCAATTTGTCAACATCAAAATCTTTAGGTTCTAGAAAAGTTGTGAATATCAATCTTTCAAAAAAAGTCTGCATTCAGAACCAATCTCATAGTGACAAACCGAAACAATGGGGTATATAACTCAAAGACATTCATTGATGATGCTCCTGTCTTGGGACAGACTCTTGGACGTTTTTCGGAATTAAAGTTACTGACAATTTGTTTTAACATCCCAATCACGAATAAACATTTGTCACTCTTTTTTTATTTGTAAAGAAAGTCGGAAGTTATATTTATAGAACAAGGTGATTATATATAGCGGGATCCCAGTCTACAAGCCACGAATGTACTTCTCCGAAAGTACGCACTACGGTAGTTTACAGAACATGATTGCACAGAAATTAAAAATGTCATTTTCTGTTATCAACATAATTTTTATATATATTTCAAATCACGAAATAAATCCTACAGTATCCGTGATTTTCTATCTTTTTTTGTTTGTCATAGAATTGAACAAAACTGCCACCAATTCTAATAAACTATTCGCTAAAAGTTGATATTATATGATGGGACATATAAAATGTTAGGGGTTATACGACATTTATAGTGTATGAAGTTTATGCGACTTCTCCAAAGAGAGACCAAACTTCACACTAAGAGGCGGATTCATTGGGCACACCGGGACCAATTAGGTCCCCATTATTGAGCATCATATATGCCAGTTTATGGAAGAAGCGAATCGATAAAACCTTTTCTTATATCACATAGCGATATTGTCTAATACCATTTGTAAATATACAGACATTCCATGCGGAAAACGTTGTTTTCGGCAACGAAAAATTTTAAAAGAAAATACTAACTTTAAAATTTATTGTTCAAATATAAACAACAATTGAGTATAAATATACATTCAGAAGTTTGTCAGAAGCAAACGTTTTTGTCCGTGTAAAATTTGAAGTGCTGTGGGTTTTTTTTTTGTATACATAAATATACAAATGCCATTAGTTCTAATATCAATGCGATACTTTTAAAATATCATAGCGGTGTTTTTGTTATATCAATATTAGTACTTATTAGTATTAATATTCGACTGCTGTACCCATATTTTGACAATTTTACCTATTATGTCTGTTTTGTTTAAACGCATCGTTGTAAATATGACAGAATTTGGTGAGACTGTCATACACGTGAGAGGTTTAGCGCTATAAAACCATGTACAATCCACCATTTTCAAAATTTGAAAATGCCAGTACCGATGAGGTTTAATAAACAATGTCGTAATCAAATAGCTAAGTATCAAAATAATTGTTCACATATATAACAATTAGCAAATTTTATAATGAAAGCACCGAAATAATATATAGCTGATATGCTCACAACGCATGCATGGAAGACTTTCTTTATTGATAACAATGAAACTAAGTTGTGACAAAGATGAATCTTATTGTCCTCGTTCAGACTGATTCGACAAAATCTTACCTGTAGTTTTGAATATCCTTTTTTGTACAAATTAGATTGTTGGTTTTCCTGTTTGAATGGTTTAATTTAAAACTAGTATTTTTTTTTTTGGTTTCAATATAGCGTGGTGTTCGCTGTGAGCCAGGCTCCGTGTTTAAGACCCTACTTTGATCTATAATGGTTAACTTGAAACAAATTATTATACTTTGATAAAAGGTTGTCTCATTCTAACTCATGCACCATCTTCTTATATCTATAAATCTTTAAAAATTTCCCTTATATATTATGAATAACTGCTTTCTAGTCCTCCAAAAACGTCATTTGGGTGCTGAATCTTTTGTACAGTGCAATATGAACTAGAACACTTCTAAAGCTCTAACGGTAACGACAGTTCGTGTTGTTTATTCTTTAGTTTTCTATGTTGTGTCGTGTGTACTATTGTTTTTCTGTTTGTCTTTTTTATTTTTAGCCATGGCGTTGTCAGTTTGTTTTAGATTTATGAGTTTGACTGTCCCTTTGGTATCTTTCGTCCCTCTTTTTTTATGATGGTACAAGAACGATTACGTCAATAAAAATACCAAAATAAACAGCACCGAACGATCGAAATTTATCGGCTTCATATCTTGACTTACATTTAGAAATTGACAATGAGGGTCGGTTGAAAACAAAACTTTACGACAAAAGAGATGATTTCAGCTTTCCAATTGTGAACTTTCCATTTCTAAGTAGCAACATTCCAGCAGCACCTGCATACGGGGTATATATCTCCCAATTAATACGATATTCCCGTGCTTGCATTTCCTATCATGATTTTCTTGATAGAGGGTTGCTGCTCACAAGGAAGCTATTAAACCAAGAGTTCCAAATGGTGAAGTTGAAATCATCCCTTCGTAAATTTTACGGACGCCATCACGAGTTGGTTGACCGTTATGGAATAACCGTTTCACAAATGATATCGGATATGTTCCTTACGTCGTAACTACAATCCCCTTCCCTTTCATGAATGTGACCTACCGAATTAGACTATTTACCGGATTTGTAATCACATAAGCAACACGACGGGTGCCACATGTGGAGCAGGATCTGCTTACCCTTCCGGAGTACCTGAGATCACCCCTAGTTTTTGGTGGGGTTCGTGTTGTTTATTCTTTAGTTTTCTATGTTGTGTCATGTGTACTATTGTTTTTCTGTTTGTCTTTTTCATTTTTAGCCATGACGTTGTCAGTTTGTTTTAGATTTATGAGTTTGACTGTCCCTTTGGTATCTTTCGTCCCTCTTTTATAATTCTAGTATGACGTGCTTCTTTCGCTTTGCAAACAACACTGTGATAAAATTCTCGATATATCGTTCTTTTGCGCAGACTCAGAGGTATACATAATAATGGCTGTTACAATATACTTCCCACGTAAATCTACATGTATTGGAACCTATTTGCAAACAATTTGCCGATTGTAACTGTTATTCTTATTCGGATGCAAAATAAAAGAAGTAATGCACAAGAGTTCGGAGAAATCAACAGGATAAAAATCGAATATCACGGCCCAGGCCATGTGTAAAGTAAACTTGCCAACAATCTATGGCTTCCGTGATTTATTTTTTAAATATAAAAAAGATATATACACATTTCTAGCGTCAACAGACATTTACATCTTATTCTTTGTTTTCTTAACATTTTTTGAGTATTCATTGAAGAAATGAATTTATAACAAGCGATACGGATTATTATTTTGCACTTAGAAATGTTCGCGTATTTATACGATCGGTTACTAGTCAAAAACTAAAGTCAAATCTCTGTGGCAACAATACATCGGAATGCCCTCACGGTCATCGCGATGTAAAAGAGCGTCCACGCGGCGAGCTGATTATGTTCATAGAGATATCTATTTACCAACGGGAAAAGTCTTTGATATCCCAAAACAACTGTTTTTCTTCTCAATATTTTTTTCTATGTTGATAATAAATACATTTTCTGTTTGACAAGATTTTTGATTTTCGTTGTATCTGAAGTTGTTCAATTTATAGTCTGAGGCTACTCAGTTGGTATCTTCAAAGGTCGGGAAAACAGCATTTGTACATTTTAATTTGTTTGGAATATTTATTTTACCATTTGAATATTCATTACTATTTGGAGCTGTATTGGATTGGATTGTTTGAATGAATGTTTTTTTTTTTCTCTTTTAAGTATGATATTTTTTTGTCTATTTCGATATTACCCATGTGGATAGGCTATAGCAGTGTGACCTCAAGGTCAGATCCAGCCGTTTTGAAAAGGGGGTTCCAAACCCAGGATAAAAGGGGGGGGTCAAAGCATATGTCCCCATTAAAATGCATTGATCGGCCACAAAAAGGGAGTTTCCAACCCCCGGACCCCCTGGATCCGCCACTGGACCTATATTAGAATCTACTATTTACAACCGCATTTAAATTCCGCCATTGCACCATCATTTCAAATAGAATGAGTCGATTAAAACATGTGATTGCAAAACAATAGACTGAACAGGTTTAGTTAACACTTTTAACTATCAATAGGGTCAAGCAACATTTTCGAAAAGATAAGTTCATGTAAGCGTTAATTTTGTTACAGATACGAAATTTTAGTGATATTGACCCTAAAACATTAAGCCGGTCGTGAAATAAGTTTGTGAATTATGTTTGCGATTTTCTTGACATGAATTGTGACGTGTCACCGTATTCGTTTTATATGAGAAAACTATAGCAGTTACATTAGAAAAGTATCGCATTCATAATTTTTTTTATATTAAAAAAGCATCGTTTTTATCGATTCGCTTCTTCCATATAGTGTATACATATGCTAAATCATAAATGCAAAGACTTTTTACAAGTATCTCTCAAAACGATGGCTTATCAGGGTTCTCCTTTCTAAAAAAATCATAAATTGCACCTGGTCGTGCCCACATAAAGTTAAAATAAGGAAAACAGATCATTGGACACATACTGTACACGAGAGTAACAAGCTCATTCTACTCCGACTATGTAACTTTCAAACGATGATTTTTCAGCTATTAAAAGGAGAAATATAGGATTTCTAGTATGATCTAGTATTATTGAATTGGAAATGAAATAGAATTCTTTCATATCTTAGTTTAAACAATAGATAAGCAACAAAATAACCTAATAAAATTAAATAGAGATATCATCTTCAGTTTTATATGTCATATTAAAAATTAATCTACAAAATCCTCTATTTTTTTTTGTTGCCAAATTTAAGTTTCTACGTTGTACCAAGGATCTGTATATCACTATACAAATCCTTGATTGTACAAATATATACACACACACACATATATATATACGTACCGAAACAAATGCACGCCATAGCATGACTCTTTGAAGTCCACCTCAAACTATCACAACTTTAAATTCGTGTCCATTTTGACGAAGTGAAATAACGGATAAATTCCACTGTAACATAAAGGATGCCTATTTACGTAAACCATAAATCTTCATATCAGTTGGCAAATATTCAATTTAAACGTCAACTTTAAGTAATAACATCAAGTTTACTACATACTATTCGAACAATTTAACAGTAAGGATGTTATTTAATTGATGTACATCATGGTATGGATGCAAATTAATACTTATTTAGTTTGTACATTATAATGTTTGGTCTTAAAATATATGCACATACATCAAGACAGGTAATCTTGGTTTAAAGGCGTTGTAAATATTGAACAGTTTACAAATTATTTCCGTTTGAATACACAAGAGATTACTTTTGTGTTATAGCTGTTCAGAAAGCATGAATAAAAAAAACTTGTGGAAAAGGAGCATCGCAGTTTCACATTATAAGGTCAAGAAACCTGCATTTTCAAAAAGCAGGTTTAAGATTATATTTTTCATACAAATTTGGCACTTTTTTAACTTTAAATTGAAATTCTAATGGTGATGCATTATTATGATGTAATTTATTAGACTGTCACTGAATTCTTACAAATTGACTGCGGTGATAAATCGGTGTTAAAAAAAATTAAACATCAAGTTATCTCAAACAAATCCATTTTCTTTTAAAGCTGACATAATGTTGTCAGATATTTCTTTCACATGATCATCTGCTATGCAGTTCTTATTTCAATTACAAGAGTCTAGTAATATGAGGGGTTATGGGTAGGAAAGCTTAAATCATGTAAAGACAAAATTGAGGGAATCAACTGGAGTAATGGACCAGTTAAAACTCTTGACATATACTTTGGACATTGTAGGGAGGAATGTGAAAAATTAAATTGGGAAAATAAAATTGAAAAGATGAATAAATTATTTTGTTCTTGGCAAAAAAGAAATCTTACTACTTTTGGAAAAATTTTGATAATCAAAACACTAATTGTGCCCATTTTTACTTTGTGGGATCTGCCTGCATAGTTCCAGAGAAATATTTAAAAGAAATAGAAAAAAGATGTTTTAAATTTGTTTGGTATAATAAACCAGATAAAGTAAAAAGAAATTCAATTATTGGTCCATATGAAAAGGGGGGATTGGATATGATAGATATAAGGAGTTATTTCACTGCTTTAAAAGCTATGTGAGTTAAAAGATTAGTAAATGATTGTGAAGGAGGTTGGAAAATTATACCTGAAGCATTATTTTTATTTTGGGTCAAATTGGTTAGTGTTTCAAACAAACAGTGGGGATAAGCCAGACGAAAGCAATGAACACATCCCAGATTTTTATATCATATAAGATATCATTAAATGTTGGAAATTAACTGGTGGAGGTCTAATAAAAAAAAAAACAGAAACATTTACAGATTTAAGAAAACAAATATTATGGAACAATAAATTTATTAAATTTGAAAATAAAGCTATATTTTAAAAAAATTGGACTAAAAGCGATCTTAATTATGTTAATGATATCATAGATGAAAAGGGCTGTATTTCTCAAGACATCATTTTAAATAATCTAAAAAATAAATCAAAATGGATAGCTGAAATTAATTTAATAAAGAAATCAATATCAAAAGATTGGGCAGCAATTTTAAAATCGGAAAACTCTGTAAAAAGTATTGTTAATATCAAAAGAAACCAATTTATATTGGAAGGTTTACCTATAAAATTAGAATCAATAATTTTTTATATAAGTCTCTGACAAATAAAAAATTTGATCCAGCTATTGGACCCCAAAAATGGCTGCGAATATTTAATATAGATGATGTGTTATATCAAAACAATTTAAATATTTTTTTATTCAGATATTTAAAAGAAAATAAACTTCAATTTTTTAGATGGAAATTACTACAACATATTCTACCTACAAAGAAACTTTTATGCAGGTGGAAACTTGTAAACAAAAGTTCTTGTAATTTTTGTACACAAGAAGAGGATTATGATCACTTCTTTATAATGTGTCCGTATTTAAAACTTTTTTGGAATAAAATAGATGAAGTTTTAAAGAACAGTAAAATAACTTTTAAGATAAAATTAAGACACTTGGTATTTGGATATAAAACTTCTGACGAAGAATATTTTGACTTTACTTTTTTTTAACAATTGTTGGTTTTTCAATTTACAAAGTCTATTAAATATCTGATCAAAAGACAAAAAATGTCAATGTTTTCTCAATTTTTCTCAATGAGTTCAATAGAAGAGTATGTTTGAAAATTAAAAGTATTTTTTTAGCAACTATTAGAAAACATATGAATAGTCATACTAAGTGATATTATTTAAGAAATAATTCATGGGGGCTTGAATATATCGTGATTTTACCACGGGTTGGCCCTTTATGGCAAATATTTTACCCCTGAGCGATAGCGAGGGGTAAAATATCGGCATAAAGGGACAACCCGTGGTAAAATCTAGATATATCGTGATTTTACCACGGGTTGGCCCTTTATGGCAAATATTTTACCCCTGAGCGATAGCGAGGTGTAAAATATCGGCATAAAGGGACAACCCGTGGTAAAATCTAGATATATTCAAGCCCCCATGAATTATTTCGATTCTAATAGGACACATACGGCAATTCTTATGGGCGTCAAGTTGGTTACCTATTCCCTATTCCCTATTCGTTACCTATTCCCTATTCCCTATTCGTTGCATATTCGTTACCTATTCCCTATTCCCTATTCGTTACCTATTCGTTACCTATTCCCTATTCCCTATTCGTTACCTATTCGTTACCTATTCCCTATTCCCTATTCGTTACCTATTCGTTACCTATTCCCTATTCCCTATTCGTTACCTATTCGTTACCTATTCCCTATTCGTTACCTATTCGTTACTTATTTGATTTTTAATATCCTTCCCCCTTTTTAATTATGGCATGGAATAGTTTAATATGGCTGCCGTTACCATGGAAACGGCACAATTGTGAAAAAAATGAGTTTTTGGTTTTTGGTGAACTGTTTGGATATGCTTCAACTTAGAATCATCATATTTTAAAACAATGTAGGTGCCCACTATATACAGGTGTTGGATGATTTTGGCGATCATTGGAACTACTATGTTGCCATGGAAACTACACCAAAATTTTCAAAATTCTAAAAATGCTCAAAACTTCATAAAACTTCACAGTAATGATGAGCAACATTGGAGTTGGAATTTCCAAAATAGGTCTTGTTACCATGGAAACAATGCAAAAAGGTCAAAAATTTCAAAAATAAGAATTTTCCGCAAACTGGATTAAACTTTACAGGAATGGTAACTGGCATAGGCAGAGTTGGATTTTGAAGTTAGAATTTTCAAAATGGCCGCCGTAACCATGGAAACAGCAAAAATATCAAAAATTCAAAATGTTCAAACTTAATGAAACTTTGCAAAAATATTACTAGACATCTGTAGATGCTCTCTTTGACTTTGGAATTGTCAAAATGGCTGCCGCTCACCTGGTAATAGGGGGAAGGGGTGCCTTCCGTTATTGCTAGCAATTACAAATCTAGTTGTTAATAGTCTTACATATGGTAATAGTTCTGAATTGGTTGAGGTAGAATGATCTTTTTATGACCTATTTATATGTGTTTGTGCTCAACCGATCCTTTTACTTCATGTTCGATACGCATTTGTTCCTTACTTGTTTTTTTATACGTTCTACCTTTTAACTGCTTTATGTCCGTATGTTTGAAGATGGATCTTGGTTCGACGGGATGAAATCACCGTGTTAGCGCTTGCGTAAAAACGAAGATGTGGTATGATTGCCAATGAGACAACACTCCACATTAGACCAAAATGACACAGAAATTATCAACTATAGTTCACTGTACGGCCTTCAACAATGAGCATAGCCCAAACCGTGTAGTCACCTATAAAAGGCCCAGACATGACAACCTCATACGATTCAAACAACAAAACTGACGGCCGTATTTCATATACAAAAAAATAAACGGAAATATGTAACACAAAAACAAACGATAACTACTTAATTTCAGGCTCTTGTCTACGGACAGGCACATACTTACATAATGTGGTAGAGTTAAACATGTAAGCAGGGTGTACATCGTTTCGGAGCATGCTATTACCTTGTTTAATTCGTTCCATCACTCGCTTATAATTCGCTTATAATACGTGTATCTTACGTTGTACCTTTTAAAACATGATTTTCAATTGTTTTGTTGTCTCTGGTGGAAGATTTGGGCTCTTAGAGGTGATATAACTCTATAAGTGCATTTGTATCCGTTCCAGCGGTCGGATAATACCCTCTTAAATATTCGTTACTAATTCGCTTTTAAAAAGTTTGTTGTACGTTGCACCTTTTAGAAAAGGATTTCCAATTGTGTTCATATCTCTGGTGGTAATAATGTGTTCTTATAGATGAAATACCCCTTGAAGCGCATATGTACTCGTTCCAGCGATCGGTTAATACCCTGTTACCTATTCGTTACCTATTCGTTACCTATTCACTTATAGTACGTTTGTTGTACGTTGCACCTTTTAGAAAAGGATTTTCAATTAAATTCATATCTCTGGTGGTAACAATGTGTTCTTAGAGATGAAATGACCCCATTAGAGCGCATGTACCCGTTCCAGCGCTCGGTAAATAACCTGTTACCTATTCGTTACTTATTCGCTTTTAATGCGCGGGGTATACGGTGCACCTTGAAATAAATCGTTTTTTAATTGTGTTCAGGTCTCTGGTGGTAGGAATGTGTTCTTAGAGATGAAATGACCCTATTAGCGCGCATGTACCCGTTCCAGCGCTCGGTTAATACCCTGTTACCTATTCGTTACCTATTCGCTTATAATACATTTTCTTATACGTTTCACCTGTTAGAAAAGGATTTTCAATTATGTCCATGTCTCAGGTGGTAACAATGTGTTCTTAGAGATGAAATTACCCTATTAGCGCTCATGTACCCGTTCCAGTGCTCGGTAAATAATCTTGTTACCTATTCGTTACCTATTCGCTTTTAATGCGCGGGGTATACGCTGCAACTTGAAATAAATCGTGTTTTAATTGTGTTCATGTCTGGTGGTAACAATGTGTTCTTAGAGATGAATGACCCCATTAGAGCGCATGTACCCGTTCCAGCGCTCGGTAAATAACCTGTTACCTATTCGTTACTTATTCGCTTTTAATGCGCGGGATATACGGTGCACCTTGAAATAAATCGTTTTTTAATTGTGTTCAGGTCTCTGGTGGTAAGAATGTGTTCTTAGAGATGAAATTACCCTATTAGCGCGCATGTACCCGTTCCAGCGTTCGGTTAATACCCTGTTACCTATTCGCTTATAATACATTTTTTTATACGTTGCACCTGTTAGAAAAGGATTTTCAATTATGTCCAGGTCTCAGACGGTAACAATGTGTTCTTAGAGATGAAATGACCCCATAAGGGCGCATGTACCCGTTCCAGCGCTCGGTAAATAACCTGTTACCTATTCGTTACCTATTCGCTTTTAATGCGCGGGGTATACGCTGCACCTTGAAATAAATCGTTTTTTAATTGTGTTCAGGTCTCTGGTGGTAAGAGTGTGTTCTTAGAGATGAAATGACCCTATTAGCGCGCATGTACCCGTTCCAGCGCTCGGTTAATACCCTGTTACCTATTCGTTACCTATTCGCTTATAATACATTTTTTTATACGTTGCACCTGTTAGAAAAGGATTTTCAATTATGTCCATGTCTCAGGTGGTAACAATGTGTTCTTAGAGATGAAATTACCCTATTAGCGCTCATGTACCCGTTCCAGTGCTCGGTAAATAATCTTGTTACCTATTCGTTACCTATTCGCTTTTAATGCGCGGGGTATACGCTGCACCTTGAAATAAATCGTTTTTTAATTGTGTTCAGGTCTCTGGTGGTAACAATGTGTTCTTAGAGATGAAATGACCCCATTAGAGCGCATGTACCTGTTCCAGCGCTCGGATAATACCCTGTTACCTATTCGTTACTTATTCGCTTATAATACGTTTGTAATACGTTGCACCTATTCTGTGTCTCTGGTGGTAACTGTCGGTTCTTATAGGTGAACAAAAACTGTAATAAAACATATGTACCTGTTTCAGCGCTCGACTTCCTGTTACTTATTCGTTCCTTATTCGCTTTTTCATGATCCTAGCTAAGAAATGTAATTATAAGTATTGAACACAATTAAAAAAACGATTTATTTCAAGGTGCAACGTATACCTCGTGCATTAAAAGCAAATAAGGAACGAATAAGAAGCAGGGTATTAACTGAGCGCTGGAACGAGTACATACGCGCTAATAGGGGTATTTCATCTAAAAGAACACATTATTACCACCAGAGATATGAACTGAATTAAAAATCCTTTTCTAAAAGATGCAACGTACAACAAACGTAATATAAGTGAATAGGTAACGAATAGGTAACAGGGTATTTATCGAGCGCTGGAACGGGTACATGCACGCTAATAGGGTCATTTCATCTCTGAGAACACATTGTTACCACAAGAGACATGGAGACAATTAAAAATCCTTTTCTAAAAAGTGCAACATACAACAAACGTATTATAAGTGAATAGGTAACGAATAGGTAACAGGGTATTAAACGAGCGCTGGAACGGGTTCATGCGCTGTAATAGGGTCATTTCATCTCTAAGAACACATTGTTACCACCAGAGACATGAACACTATTAAAAAACGATTTATTTCAAGGTGCAACGTATACCTCGTGCATTAAAAGCAAATAAGGAACGAATAAGTAGCAGGGTATTAACTGAGCGCTGGAACGAGTACATACGCGCTAATAGGGGTATTTCATCTAAAAGAACACATCATTACCACCAGAGATATGAACTGAATTAAAAATCCTTTTCTAAAAGGTGCAACGTACAACAAACGTATTATAAGTGAATAGGTAACGAATAGGTAACAGGGTATTTATCGAGCGCTGGAACGGGTACATGCGCGCTAATAGGGTCATTTCATCTCTAAGAACACATTCTTACCACCAGAGACCTGAACACAATTAAAAAACGATTTATTTCAAGGTGCACCGTATACCCCGCGCATTAAAAGCGAATAAGTAACGAATAGGTAACAGGTTATTTACCGAGCGCTGGAACGGGTACATGCGCTCTAATGGGGTCATTTCATCTCTAAGAACACATTGTTACCGTCTGAGACCTGGACATAATTGAAAATCCTTTTCTAACAGGTGAAACGTATAAAAAAATGTATTATAAGCGAATAGGTAACGAATAGGTAACAGGTTATTTACCGAGCACTGGAACGGGTACATGCGCTCTAATGGGGTCATTTTATCTCTAAGAACACATTGTTACCGTCTGAGACCTGGACATAATTGAAAATCCTTTTCTAACAGGTGCAACGTATAAAAAATGTATTATAAGCGAATAGGTAACGAATAGGTAACGAATAGGTAACAGGGTATTAACCGAGCGCTGGAACGGGTACATGCGCGCTAATAAGGTCATTTCATCTCTAAGAACACATTCTTACCACCAGAGACCTGAACACAATTAAAAAACGATTTATTTCAAGGTGCACCATATACCCCGCGCATTAAAAGCGAATAAGTAACGAATAGGTAACAGGTTATTTACCGAGCGCTGGAACGGGTACATGCGCTCTAATGGGGTCATTCATCTCTAAGAACACATTGTTACCACCAGACATGAACACAATTAAAACACGATTTATTTCAAGTTGCAGCGTATACCCCGCGCATTAAAAGCGAATAGGTAACGAATAGGTAACAAGATTATTTACCGCGCACTGGAACGGGTACATGAGCGCTAATAGGGTAATTTCATCTCTAAGAACACATTGTTACCACCTGAGACATGGACATAATTGAAAATCCTTTTCTAACAGGTGAAACGTATAAAAAAATGTATTATAAGCGAATAGTTAACGAATAGGTAACGAATAGGTAACAGGGTATTAACCGAGCGCTGGAACGGGTACATGCGCGCTAATAGGGTCATTTCATCTCTAAGAACACATTCTTACCACCAGAGACCTGAACACAATTAAAAAACGATTTATTTCAAGGTGCACCGTATACCCCGCGCATTAAAAGCGAATAAGTAACGAATAGGTAACAGGTTATTTACCGAGCGCTGGAACGGGTACATGCGCTCTAATGGGGTCATTTCATCTCCAAGAACACATTGTTACCACCAGACATGAACACAATTAAAACACGATTTATTTCACGTTGCAGCGTATACCCCGCGCATTAAAAGCGAATAGGTAACGAATAGGTAACAGGTTATTTACCGAGCGCTGGAACGGGTACATGCGCTCTAATGGGTTCATTTCATCTCTAAGAACACATTGTTACCGTCTGAGACCTGGACATAATTGAAAATCCTTTTCTAACAGGTGAAACGTATAAAAAAATGTATTATAAGCGAATAGGTAACGAATAGGTAACAGGGTATTAACCGAGCGCTGGAACGGGTACATGCGCGCTAATAGGGTAATTTCATCTCTAAGAACACATTGTTACCACCAGACATGAACACAATTAAAACACGATTTATTTCACGTTGCAGCGTATACCCCGCGCATTAAAAGCGAATAGGTAACGAATAGGTAACAGGTTATTTACCGAGCGCTGGAACGGGTACATGCGCTCTAATGGGGTCATTTCATCTCTAAGAACACATTGTTACCGTCTGAGACCTGGACATAATTGAAAATCCTTTTCTAACAGGTGAAACGTATAAAAAAATGTATTATAAGCGAATAGTTAACGAATAGGTAACGAATAGGTAACAGGGTATTAACCGAGCGCTGGAACGGGTACATGCGCGCAAATAGGGTCATTTCATCTCTAAGAACACATTCTTACCACCAGAGACCTGAACACAATTAAAAAACGATTTATTTCAAGGTGCACCGTATACCCCGCGCATTAAAAGCGAATAAGTAACGAATAGGTAACAGGTTATTTACCGAGCGCTGGAACGGGTACATGCGCTCTAATGGGGTCATTTCATCTCTCTAAGAACACATTGTTACCACCAGACATGAACACAATTAAAACACGATTTATTTCAAGTTGCAGCGTATACCCCGCGCATTAAAAGCGAATAGGTAACGAATAGGTAACAAGATTATTTACCGAGTACTGGAACGGGTACATGAGCGCTAATAGGGTAATTTCATCTCTAAGAACACATTGTTACCACCTGAGACATGGACATAATTGAAAATCCTTTTCTAACAGGTGAAACGTATAAAAAAATGTATTATAAGCGAATAGGAAACGAATAGGTAACAGGGTATTAACCGAGCGCTGGAACGGGTACATGCGCGCTAATAGGGTAATTTCATCTCTAAGAACACATTCTTACCACCAGAGACCTGAACACAATTAAAAAACGATTTATTTCAAGGTGCACCGTATACCCCGCGCATTAAAAGCGAATAAGTAACGAATAGGTAACAGGTTATTTACCGAGCGCTGGAACGGGTACATGCGCTCTAATGGGGTCATTTCATCTCTAAGAACACATTGTTACCGTCTGAGACCTGGACATAATTGAAAATCCTTTTCTAACAGGTGAAACGTATAAAAAAATGTATTATAAGCGAATAGGTAACGAATAGGTAACAGGTTATTTACCGAGCGCTGGAACGGGTACATGCGCTCTAATGGGGTCATTTCATCTCTAAGAACACATTGTTACCGTCTGAGACCTGGACATAATTGAAAATCCTTTTCTAACAGGTGAAACGTATAAAAAAATGTATTATAAGCGAATAGGTAACGAATAGGTAACAGGGTATTAACCGAGCGCTGGAACGGGTACATGCGCGCTAATAGGGTAATTTCATCTCTAAGAACACATTGTTACCACCAGACATGAACACAATTAAAAAACGATTTATTTCAAGGTGCACCGTATACCCCGCGCATTAAAAGCGAATAAGTAACGAATAGGTAACAGGTTATTTACCGAGCGCTTGAACGGGTACATGCGCTCTAATGGGGTCATTTCATCTCTAAGAACACATTGTTACCACCAGAGATATGAATTTAATTGAAAATCCTTTTCTAACAGGTGCAACGTACAACAAACGTACTATAAGTGAATAGGTAACGAATAGGTAACGAATAGGTAACAGGGTATTAACCGATCGCTGGAACGAGTACATATGCGCTTATAGGGGTATTTCATCTATAAGAACACATTATTACCACCAGAGATATGAACACAATTGGAAATCCTTTTCTAAAAGGTGCAACGTACAACAAACTTTTTAAAAGCGAATTAGTAACGAATATTTAAGAGGGTATTATCCGACCGCTGGAACGGATACAAATGCACTTATAGAGTTATATCACCTCTAAGAGCCCAAATCTTCCACCAGAGACAACAAAACAATTGAAAATCATGTTTTCAAAGGTGCAACGTAAGATACACGTATTATGAGCGAATTATAAGCGAGTATTGGAACGAATTAAACAAGGTAATAGCATGCGACGAAACGATGTACACCCTGCTTACATGTTTAACTCTACCACATTATGTAAGTATGTGCCTGTTCCTAGACAAGAGCCTGAAATTAAGTAGTTATCGTTTGTTTTTGTGTTACATATTTCCGTTTATTTTTTTGTATATGAAATACGGCCGTCAGTTTTGTTGTTTGAATTGTATGAGGTTGTCATGTCTGGGCCTTTTATAGGTGACTACACGGTTTGGGCTATGCTCATTGTTGAAGGCCGTACAGTGAACTATAGTTGATAATTTCTGTGTCATTTAGGTCTAATGTGGAGTGTTGTCTCATTGGCAATCATACCACATCTTCGTTTTTACGCAAGCGCTAAGACGGTGATTTCATCCCGTCGAACCAAGATCCATCTTCAAACATACGCACATAAAGCAGTTAAAAGGTAGAACGTATAAAAAACAAGTAAGGAACAAATGCGTATCGAACATGAAGTAAAAGGATCGGTTGAGCACAAACACATATAAATAGGTCACAAAAAGATCATTTTACCTCAACCAATTCAGAACTATTACCATATGTAAGACTATTAACAACTAGATTTGTAATTGCTAGCAATAACGGAAGGCACCCCTTCCCCCTATAACCAGGTGAGCGGCAGCCATTTTGACAATTCCAAAGTCAAAGAGAGCATCTACAGATGTCTAGCAACATTTTTGCAAAGTTTCATTAAGTTTGAACATTTTGAATTTTTGATATTTTTGCTGTTTCCATGGTTACGGCGGCCATTTTGAAAATTCTAACTTCTAAATCCAACTCTGCCTATGCCAGTTACCATTTCTGTAAGTTTCATCCAGTTTGCGGAAAATTCTAATTTTTGAAATTTTTGACCTTTTTGCATTGTTTCCATGGTAACAAGACCTATTTTGGAAATTCCAACTCCAATGTTGCTCATCATTACTGTGAAGTTTCATGAAGTTTTGAGCATTTTTAGAATTTTGAAAATTTTGGTGTAGTTTCCATGGCAACATAGTAGTTCCAATGATCGCCAAAATCATCCAACACCTGTATATAGTGGGCACCTACATTGTTTTAAAATATGATGATTCTAAGTTGAAGCATATCCAAACAGTTCACCAAAAACCAAAAACTCATTTTTTTCACAATTGTGCCGTTTCCATGGTAACGGCAGCCATATTAAACTATTCCATGCCATAATTAAAAAGGGGGAAGGATATTAAAAATCAAATAAGTAACGAATAGGTAACGAATAGGGAATAGGGAATAGGTAACGAATAGGTAACGAATAGGGAATAGGGAATAGGTAACGAATAGGTAACGAATAGGGAATAGGGAATAGGTAACGAATAGGCAACGAATAGGGAATAGGGAATAGGTAACGAATAGGTAACGAATAGGGAATAGGGAATAGGTAACGAATAGGTAACGAATAGGGAATAGGGAATAGGTAACGAATAGGCAACGAATAGGGAATAGGGAATAGGTAACGAATAGGGAATAGGGAATAGGTAACCAACTTGACGCCCATGCAATTCTTTTGGATCGAAGCGCTCTAGGTGTAGGCAAATATTTGCCGTTCCCATAAATAAACGCACTAATAAACTAGCGTAAAAGAACGGAGCAAACTGCATTAGTGACATGCTTAAACTATTTAAAATAATGTATTTAGACAGTTTTGGATGAATTTGAATGATAACTTATTTATATGTCTTATATGATGTACAATAAAGGGCTTTTGCCACATTTTAGCATCATTTGTGTATGTTTCCTTGTGATGATTTTCGGATTCACAAGCGTGTATTTTCCCGTAAAATGCTTACATTCTAACGTCATTGTTCTATGACGTCGGGTATCTCATTCATAAAAAAGCATATGACGTGGGAGTACAATCGGAACAGCACTGGCAATATATTCATATTTTACCACGGGTGTGTACTCAAAGCGTTTGAAGGACGTCATGTTAGAAAATCGAAATAATTCATGGGGGCTTGAATATATCTAGATTTTACCACGGGTTGTCCCTTTATGCCGATATTTTACCCCTCGCTATCGCTCAGGGGTAAACTATTTGCCATAAAGGGCCAACCCGTGGTAAAATCACGATATATTCAAGCCCCCATGAATTATTTCTTAAATAATATCACTTAGTATGACTATTCATATGTTTTCTAATAGTTGCTAAAAAAATACTTTTAATTTTCAAACATACTCTTCTATTGAACTCATTGAGAAAAATTGAGAAAACATTGACATTTTTTGTCTTTTGATCAGATATTTAATAGGCTTTGTAAATTTGAAATAAATATTTAATTATGTTGTTAAAAAAAAAGAAAAGAAAAAAAAGTCTAGTAATATGGGGCCGGTTTCACGAAGCTATCCTATAAGACATGTCATAAGATATATCTTAGGACATGTCTTATGATCCTCTTATGACTAACCTATGACATATCTCAGACCTCGTCTCGAAGCTGTCTTAGGATGATCTTAGCTAAGACATCCTAAACCTTTCGCAAGTTCTTTAAATTTCAAATATAAATATGATTTACGGTAAAAAAAATTATGGAACGCCACGACTGCCTTATGTTAATAATCAGCATTATACGCAGTGTTCACAGCATCATATGAAGTGATCACAGCATTATATGCAGTGCTCACAGCATTATATGCAGTGCTCACAGCATTATATGCAGTGTTCACAACATTATATGAAGTGCTCACAACATTATATTAAGTGCTCACAACATTATATTAAGTGCTCACAACATTATATTAAGTGCTCACAACATTATATTAAGTGTTCACAACATTATACGTTTTTTGTTGTATGATGAGATTGATGTATGATGAGATTTAATGAATGATTAGATCATTCGGTAAACTTCGTTTTATAGCGGAAATTACCGAATCCATAATTGGTAAATTACGGTAATGCCCAGCAAACAAATTTAAAAAGTTATTAAAAGCATGTTCTCATAAGGTAGCATACAATATTTAAAACTGATTGAAATAAGTAAGGAAAAGATGAAACTGAGAGGTGAATGATTGAAGTAGTTCTGTTCGTCGTAAGAAATACGAATGGCAAAATGGAAGTTAAATAATAAAAAGTTTATATAATGAAATATCGTAGGAAAATTTGTATGATATATTCTCGAGTTCATTTCCTACTGAAGAAATTTAGCAAGGTGTCACTTTATAGTCCGTACTCAGTTTTAAAAAGCTTAATTACCTTTTAAATAAAACAGTCAGCTTTCTATAACACATAGGTGCCATATTACGCTAGCTTATATATGTCATGATAGAGTCATTTTTGGCATCGATTTTTAGAATTTGGCATTTTTACATGAATAAGTATCTAACAGATATGGAAAATGTAGTTTAAAGCATTTCACTGTAGGTGTTAAACATAACTTTACATCAATTATTCCATTTTTTTACAAGCTTTTTAGCACGGCAAGTACTAAGATTGTCTTCTAAATATGATCAGCAGTCTTATATAGAAATTTAAACTTTCATAGAAAAATTTACCCTTTCAAGACCCTGTTTAACATTTTCATTTAAAGTTATCATCTCTTATGAAAATTGAGTTTGTGGGGATGAATAAAACGTTTACTACGTTTGTTCGTCAGTTTGCACGGTACATACATGTATATATATAAAAGTGGTATGCTTGCCAATGAAACAACTTTCCACAAGAGACAAAATGACATCACAGAAATTTTAAACAGCTAAACGGCCACAGTACGACCTTCAACAATGAGGAAAGCCCATACCGGATAGTCAACTATAGAAGGCCCCGAAATGATAAACGAAAAATATTCCTAATTTATGTACAAACAAACGATCGAAAAACTAACATGTATATAACACATTAATTAACAAACGACAACCACTGAAATAAAGGCTCCTCCTGACTTGGGACGGCCACATATATGCAAAATGTGGCGGGTTTTAACATGTTAGCGGGATGTTGGTATCCTCCCTCTAACCTGGGACAGTGGCGTAACAGAACAACATAAGAACGAACTATGAAAATCAGTTGTAAAAGGCTTGTTAGTTTTCTCGTTTGAATTGTTTTACATGGTCGTATCGGGGCCTTTTATAGCTGACTATGCGGTATGGGCTTTGTTCATTGTTGAAGGTCGTACAGTGACCTATAGTTGTTAATGTTTGTGTCATTTTGGTATTTTGTGGATAGTTGTTTCATTGGCAATCATACCACATCTTCTTTTTTATATTAACTCATTAGATGGGTACCAATATAAATACATATGATCTAACAAGAAAATAGAGTGAACGTGCATGTGGGCGGGTACTTGTATATCCCAACAATAAAAAGACACTATAAGTATATAAGGAAACGTTAACAAATGATGCTAAAATGAGTTATATTAGCCGTTTTTGTATACATATGAGACATATAAGTACAATAATAATTAGATTAATCTAAAATTATCTAAATATGTTATTATAAATAGTTTAAGCATCATCATTTATTCAGTTTGCTCCGTTATTTTACGTCAATTTAATAGTGCGTTTATATATTGGAACGGCAAATAATGCCATCACCAAGAGCGCTTCGATCCAAAATAATTGCCGTATTTGTCCTATTAGAATCGAAATAATTCATGGGGGCTTGAATATATCTAGATTTTACCACGGGTTGTCCCTTTATGCCGATATTTTACCCCTCGCTATCGCTCAGGGTAAAATATTTGTCATAAAGGGCCAACCCGTGGTAAAATCACGATATATTCAAGCCCCCATGAATTATTTCTTAAGTGAATTTTAGTCATTATAATTTGTACAAAAAAATGTGTACAAAGTCAAAATACAAATTATTTGACTAATTGTTTAAATTTAAATATATTTCACTGATGTAATTTAATATTTGTAATATTTATATTCTATAAGCTGTATTGCTTACGAATAAAAGATTGTTATAATTTATAAGAAAAATGTGTACAAAGTCAAAATACAAACTATAATGTGTACTAATTTTTTGTACAAATTATAATTTGTTCAAAATTATACATCTAAAAACATGTTCATAGACAATGGAATTTATTATAAGTTTTGTATACTGGAATGGTCCTTGACCCGACCAATTTAAATATGTTTATGTGAAGCATTAGACAGAAATCTTTTTGCAAATACGTGACCTCCATATCACAAGTTGACCGGGCCAATAGATATAAGCAGATGTGATTAGAACATGAGTGCCACATTGGTAGTGAGTCCAATGGTGTCACACACATGCATTTAGTTACTGAGCACTGATCGTTATTTATATGTAAACTTAGTTTCTTACTTTATGTACAGGCATTGATATTTCAGCTATTTATTTAGATATTACATTAAGATATTTATATACAGGTTGTGTAAACTTAGGTTCAGAAAATTTTCTACTATTTTTTTTTTTTTTTTTTTTTTTTTTTATATATATATATATTTTGTCACGCTTCTTCTCCAATAGGGAGTAGTAGTTTGGTAATTTAAGGATGTCTGATTCAGAAGACATTACTGTGATAGAACGATTTATTGATGGTCTCCATGAAAAAGTTATGGACAGAACTTATATGTCCCAAAATTTAATTAATATGGATACAGGTTCAGAAACGTCAGAATTAGAGAGTGAATCAGATATTGGCCAAGACCCATGGCAATATCAAAAAAGTAAAAGAAAACGTGTTAACAGTCAACAGCACGACTCTTATAGTAGTGTGTTACAGGATACTGTAAAAAGGGCCCCCGTTAAAAGACTAATTAATAGTCCAAAACAGCCTAAAAAATATGTGTTAATAGTTTCTAATAGAGACGAAAAACTTGGATTAAAAAATCCAATACAAATACAAAAACTAATGAGTTCTTCTGTAGGTATTGTAAAAGAGCTCGGGGCAACAAGAACTGGTCATTTAATGGTTGTTTGTTTTGATAAACACCAGTTCAATCAATTGTCCAAACTTACACATCTAGGACAATGGTCAGTAAATGTGTTTCAGCCTAAATCGCTGAACACTACTATAGGTTGTATTTACAATGTTTCACTTGATATAGAAGAATCAGATTTACAGGACATTCTAGAGAAACAACAGGTCAGTCGATTTCAGAGACTAACATATTATGACATTAATACTAAAACTAGGGTTCCGTCAAAAACTCTAAAACTGTTTTTTAACACAACAGAGTTACCACCCAGAGTGTTGATAGGTTTTAAGAGTCACAAAACAAAACTCTTTGTTCCAAAACCAACTCAATGTTTTAAATGTCAGGGTTTTGGACATATGCAAAGAGAATGTAGAAATAGTGTAAAATGTGTAAGGTGTGGGGAAGACCATAAAGATAGGGAGTGTAAAGTTAAGGCTAAATGTGCAAATTGCAACGGTGACCACCCAGCTACGAGTAAAGATTGCCCAAAGAAAATACAAAATGTAAAAATAATAAAAAGAGTGTGTAAAGAAAAATGCTCAGTTAAAGAAGCAAGAACACATGTTCTTAAAGAGTCAAAACAAAATCCTTTACAGGGTAAAAAGGAAAAACTTCCTAAAGAGCATGAAAAGATTTCTCTAACAAAGGGCTTATTTCAACAACTCACAGAGTTTGACAATTTTATTCTCTTAATAATTATGACAGCAATACAGGTTCCAACATTATCTGATAATGAACAAAAAGTCAGTGTTGTAGCTGACATGGTATTAGAATTGCTTGGTGTACACGTTAACCAAGAATATATACTAGATAAACTTACATTAATAAACTAAGTTTTTATTTATACTTGTATTTAATAATGAAATATATACTATTTACATTCATGTCAATTATAATGTATACTTTAATCATATTCATGGCTTTACAACTTAGTTTGGCACATTGGAACTGTCAGGGAATTCGGTCACACATACCGGAGTTTATATGGCACTTAACAATATTAAAGATACGCCAAATATTTTATGTTTTCAAGAAACTTTTTGTAATCTCGAAAAAGATTACCCTGAAATACCAGGTTACACACTCGCAACATTCTCAAGTCGAGGTATTAACAGAGGTGGAACAGCCATTTATGTTAAACAATATATTAACTATTGTACAGTTGATTTTCAGAGTACATTTGAAACTTCTGCAATTTATATTATACATAATAGTAAGAAATTACTGATACTTAATTTATATGACCCTAAATTAGACACTAAATATGAAGACTATATATGATACTCTTCTTAGTCAAATTACAACAGAATACATATTATGTGGTGACTTTAATGCTCACCATACATTATGGGGGAAAAGAATCGATACTAAAGGTAGAGAACTTTTTAAGTGTATTCAAGATAATAATATATGTCTTATAAACGAAGGATCAGGAACTAGACTGAATCCGATTAATTTAGAAACATCATGTTTAGACCTGACTTTTTGTAGTCCTAATATTGGACAAAAAATTAATTGGTTGGTAGATCAACATTCCACCTTTGGAAGTGATCATTTTTGTGTAAATTGATTCTAATATATATATTGGTGATTACAACAGTGATTTCTCCCCTAAATGGAATTTTAAGAGGGCAAATTGGAAAAGCTTCACGAAAGAATGTGACATTAAATTTACAGAGAATTTAATTACAGATGATATACAGCAAACTAACAATACTTTAACCACTGAATTGATTAATATAGCATGTACCCATATTCCTATTAAGAAATTTCATAAAACAAACAAACCCTGTGTTCCTTGGTGGACAAAGGAATGTACTTCAGCTATAAAAGCTAGAAACAAAGCTAGAAATAGAGCAAGACATACTGGAAATGGCAATGATTTTAAAATTTATAAAGATAAAGAAAGATTTTGTAAAAAAGTATTAAAAGATACACAGGACAACCATTGGTCAAATTACTGTACTAGTCTCAATTGTAATAATAATATTTCAGATCTATGGCATAATGTAAAAAAGATGTTAGGGAAGATAAGTACTAGGACAAACATTCCTATTCTGAAATATTTTAATAGATTTATTACAGATACGAAAGAAAAAGCAAACGTATTTGCAGAAAATTACTGCAAAGTCAGTAGTACATCAAATTACAATAACGACTTCAAAGAATTTAAGACTAAAACAGAAAAAGAAGAGATAAATGATTTTATTGAATATTACAAAATTAATACAGATTGTTTTAATGAAAAATTTACATTGCAAGAATTTAAAGATGCAATAGCTGATACTAATGATAGCTCGCCGGGAAAAGATAGAACAACTTATAGTATGTTTCGACATTTATCTAATAAAACCTTAAGCATATTTTTACTATTTATTAATAAAATTTGGATGTTACAAGAACTTCCAAAGGAATGGAAACGTTCAACAATTATTCCTAGTTTTAAACATGGTAAAGATCCCAGTGATCCATTATCATATAGACCTATTGCATTAACTTCTAATTTTAATAAGATCATGGAAAAAATGGTTAACAATAGATTAACATGGTTTCTGGAAAAAAATAATATATTTAACCCGAATCAAAACGGTTATAGAAAAAATAAAAATACGATACAGCAATGAATACGCCTAGAAAATGCAATACAGAAATCTTTTGCTAAAAAACACATATTAGTTGGAATATTTATTGATTTCCAAAAAGCTTTCGATATGCTATGGAAACATGGTTTATTAAAAAAAATTTAAAAAATGGGTCTTAAAGGCAACATGCTTGCTTATGTTAATAATTTTCTCTCAGATAGAGTATTGCAGGTTAAGATAAACAACACTTTTTCAGATATTTTTGTTTTAGAAAATGGTACCCCCCAGGGAAGTTGTATAAGTCCAACACTTTTTAATATTATGGTTAATGACATGTCAGACTGTTTAAAAAATTGTGAAATGTCACAATTTGGAAATCTGGACCATCATTAAAATTTTTACAGAAAAAAATTCAAGAAGACTTGAATAGTATAAGCAAATGGTGCTCAAATTGGGGTTTTTTACTTTCACCTTCAAAAACAGTCACAGTTATTTTTTCTAGGAAATCAAATTGTAATAATATTATATTAGAAATAGGAAATCACATTTTAGAAGTTGTTAAAGAAGTTAAATTTCTTGGAATTATTTTTGATAGATATCTTACTTGGAATAGTCATGTTCAGTATATTAATACAAGATGTACAAAAATTTTAAACTGTATGAAACTTTTAACGGGAACGAAATGGGGAGCAACAAGTTATACTCTAAGAAAAATTTATATTGCTTTAATAAGATCAAAAATTGACTATGGTTGTGAGGTTTACAATACAGCCTCTGCATCTATTAAGAAAATACTAGATAAGATACAAACACAATCTTTACGTCTATGTACAGGTTCCATGAAGTCAGCATCATTAAAAGCACTTCAGGTGGAAATGGGAGACCCTCCTTACGAAATCAGAAGAAAAGCGTTAATAACAAAATCATATTTAAATATTTCTACTTTCGAAAACAACCATCCAGCCAAAAAATCAATTCAAGATACTGCTACTTTTGAATTTTATAGTTAAACTGTTAAACGTAAACCATTTACATCAATTGCAAAAGATACTCTAAAAGGAAATAATTTTTCAGAAAATAATGTAGTTATATATAGAGAAAGTCCAATCCACCCATGGCATTTTACAGTACCTATAGTAAACATGTATTTAAAAGATTACATTTCTAAAAAGGATTTACCACATTTAATTAAAAGTGAAGCCAATATTATGATAGATACTCAATATAAACACCATTTAAAAGTATTCACTGACGGGTCAAAAGATCCAAATAGCAATGCTGGTTGTGCCTTTGTCATTCCAGAGTTAAAAATCAATAAGGGATTTAAGTTGAACAATCACCTTTCTATTTTTATGTGTGAATTGACAGCAATTTATTTATGTATATCATGGTTACAAGACTTTCTACCTTTTAACGTTGTGATTTTTGTAGACTCTCTATCAGCGCTTCAAGCACTGAAAATACCTTTAAACAAGATAAGAAATCAATTCTTACTTGACATTCATTTTTGTCGAGCCTTCGACTTTAGTCGAAAAAGCGAGACTAAGCGATCCTACATTCCGTCGTCGTCGGCGTCGTCGTCGGCGGCGTCCACAAATATTCACTCTGTGGTTAAAGTTTTTGAAATTTTAATAACTTTCTTAAACTATACTGAATTTCTACCAAACTTGGACAGAAGCTTGTTTATGATCATAAGAAAGTATCCAGAAGTAAATTTTGTAAAAATAAAATTCCATTTTTTCCGTATTTTACTTATAAATGGACTTAGTTTTTCTGCGAGGAAACATTACATTCACTCTGTGGTTAAAGTTTTTAAAATTTTAATAACTTTCATAAACTATCCTTGATTTGTACCAAACTTGGACAGAAGCTTGTTTATGATCATAAGATAGTATCAAGAAGAAAATTTTGTAAAAATAAATTTCCACTTTTCCGTATTTTACTTATAAATGGACTTATTTTTTTGGCCAGAAACAAAACATTCACTCTGTGGTTTAAGTTTTTAAATTTTTTATAATGTTCTTAAACTATCCTGGATTTCTACCAAACTTAGACATAAGCTTGTTTCTGATCATAAGATATTATTCAGAAGTAAATTTTGTGAAAAAAAAATTCACTTTTTCCGTATTTCACTTATAAATGGACTTAGTTTTTCTTCCAGTTAACATTGCATACAGTCTGCAGTTAAAGTTTATAAAACATTTATTAGATTCATAAACTATCCTGGATTTTTTACCAAACTTGGAAGCTTCTTTCAATCAAACGACAGTATCGAGAGGGAAATTTTTATTGATGTTTTTCCTCATTTTTGTTGAGTCTGCAATTAACAGCAAAAGTAGGCGAGACATTGGGTTCCGTGGAACCCTTACGAATTTTTTACTAAGATCATTGTATCATTCAGGTACAAATATAATTTTTGAATGGATACCAAGTCATGTAGGAATACAAGGCAATGAGTTGGCTGATTTTCATGCTAAACAGGCATTAAGTTTTCAAAATATTTATATCTTTGTACCGATGTTCAAAGATGATTTTAAAACATTGTGTAAAAATTTAATGAAAAAAATGTGGCAAGAAGAATGGGATAAAGAGAAAGATAGAGCATTGTATCAAATAAGTCCAAAAATTAATTTTGACATAAAAATACCAAAAATGTCCAGATACAAAGAAAGACTGATTTTTAAATTAAGAACTGGTTATATACCATTGAACAAACATCTTTATAAAATAGGCATATCTGACACTAAATTGTGTGAGGAGTGTCGTGTTGAAGAAACAGTAGAACATTTCTTATTACACTGCAAATTATATAACGCAGAACGATCTATTTTATTTGACAGTTTAAGAAAGTTACAAATACAGAACTTTCAATTAAAAAATATCCTAACAGGATATAATTGTTTACCAATTGATACATACGTAAAGAGCATGAATAGAATGATACTCTAAAAGTATTACTTTTATAATACTTGTACAGGAAATGGATTTTATCTTTTACATAAAATAATTTGGGTCTACCTATAGTAGGAAGAACTCATTGAGATCTATCCCCACAAAAAAAAAAAAAAAAAAAAAAACAACAAAGAAAATTTGTTAATGGATAAAATGTTTGTTAAACTTATTTTAGATTTTAAAATTAAAATGCTGCTTAACAAATGAAAATAATACTGCTGGTCGCACATGTATCTTTCATTATACATTATACTGCAAAGTTGCACACACTATGCCTCATTGGCCACAGGACGCCAATCTCTGGGTCCAAACAGTATGGTAGTAGTAGTTCCCGTAGTCACGGTGTCAATAGTGGGTTACAGTTCAAAATTTAATTACCAGATTGATTATTCGGTGGTCTCATGGTCAGTGAGGGCAGTCGGGGTCAATACACAGACTGAACAAGGGGACCATGACTCAAACTGGTCTCTTTAATTGGTATCTAGGGGATTTATCATATAATTTTTTTTTTTAATTCTTTTATTAATCCCAATGTAGGTGACATAAGTATGCGACAGTCTTTTTTTACCTGGCGCATACATATATTTGGCAATTTTTCATTAAATAATTGACACCGGGCTATCGGGAAGCATTATCTAATCTCTATCTTCAGCGATGGACATTCAGATTCATTTTATACACTCATGTATATTAATTAGCTACTACTACCATACAAATCAAAGCAATCTATGTAATTAGCCATGCAACGAAACACAAGTTTGAACGACAAAATAAATATTTAAAAAAAAAAATCTACAGAATTCTACAAAAGTAAAACCACAATACATTAAAGACTTAGAAAAAAAGAACAAAAAAAACCTCACAACTTAAGAACTCACAACTTAAGAACTCACGTGTAGTGAACAAAACACGAAACACTAAGTTTTTTTTTTATTCTTCAAAAACAGTAACGATAAGTGAAATTAGGGCGCAAGTTCCATAGCAGGAAAGTCACCTCCCAAAACATCAATAATAATAATAACATGAGTGCCAATGAGACAACTTTCCATTCAAGTCACAATGTTGAATTATCTTCAATTTCTTCTTAAGATTTGCTATCAAAATGCTTACATTCCAATTTTCAGTTAAAGCATAACAGTTAAACTCCTTGCCCCCCATAAATATTAAGGATATCTTAGAGGTGTATGGAGGTCTGGAAATATTGCAGAAGGTCCTCGATGAGTTATGGGTAAAGATTTATATACAAATACAAATCCTTGGTACGGATGTCCTGAATTCGGACTGAAATAGTATTTGAATAAGGATATCCTAAAATTGAATTGTGGAGGTCATGAGTCGGTCATGTGTAGGTAAAACCTAATAAGATCTAATAAGTGTGTTTACTTTGCTTGCATGACATAAGTGTTGCCTTAAAAATGAATAAAGCAATCATAATATTGTAATGGTTTTTTTACTATTAAAATGTAAATTTACAGCAAAGCTCCTTTCACAGGGCATCATTTCTAACTTTGCAAACATGGATTCTTTAAAATAGAATTTTGATCATTCAATATAAAAAAAAATCTGATGGCTACAATAATAAATAAGGGGGTACAAACTTTTAAAACTATCTACATTCAATGGTGGATTGGCAATTGTGGTAGTTGTATTATTTTTTTTATATCAATAATTTGGTCAAATGATTATAGTAATTTTTATGAAATTTGAACAGAAGTTTTTTTTATTAGCATAATACTCAGAGCAAAAAAACGGGAAAAAATCTTCATTTTTCTGACAAACTGATTTTAGTTTTTTTTACATGATCTAAGGTTGTTGTGATATCTAAATGTTCGACTATAGATTTTTCTAAAATCTTGTGTCAATGTACTATGAAATTCCAAATAAAACACTGGGGGTCTCAGACTTTTTTTTGTTAAAATATATTGAAATCAATGAAAGCATATTTATTATATATATTTATATGTTATATAGGGGAAACTTAATTTTTTCCTTTTGAGGATAAATTAAATAATATAATTGGTCAACATTCAATGAGAGAACTGGTTTTCATTAATATTTCAGAAATATCAAATAAAAATAGTGGTGAAGAGCCTCATTTTCTTGCAAAATCCTGCCATAACACAAATTGTCTTATCAAATTAAATCAAATAATCTGTCCTTGATTTTTTTAAAGTTTTTTTTTCACAAAATATTTTAGACACTTAATTTTTTGATAACTTAATCTTGGGATGTCACATTTAATATGTTTCTGTTTTATATTGTTTAAAACTTTGGATATATTTTTAATCCAAAAACGTATTTTTGCAACATACTTATAAAGGATGCACAGAAAAATATATTTGATCTAGCTTAGCACTTAAATACAGTAAACAAATTTTGAAAAAGCAACCTGGCGAGATGGCGTCACCAAAAAGCGATTCGGAAAAATTAGACACTCTTATAAATGCCGTAAAGGGATTGAAAAACAGTCAAGATGAAACGAAAAAAATGTTTGAGTCAAAACTAGATAAACTTAGAACGGACTTGATGACCAGTGTTGACACTAAAATACGAGCATTACGTGATGAGTTATCAGTCGATATAGCACTAGAAGCAAAACGTACGGATCAAGTGTTGACATCTATCTATAATACTAAAATTACGAGGTCCAATTTGTCAGCCGTCATCACGTAAAAACGACGAATCACAGAATTCAACTTTATATATAACTAATATAGTACAAAGGTGTAGATTTAAAATTACACCACTCCAGGCCCTTTTGTTTTCCACGTAATTAATATTGCCAATAATGAAGAAGTTCCGGGTCGAGTCCGCTACCGATACCAATAGTATATTCACCTGTTACCTATTACCTTATCTGTACGTTCCGCATCTGACAGGCGCACCACCAAACGTTGTATTCAGGATTAATATGCTATATACACGGGTCATAAACACAGGGTTGACACTACTAAATTGTCAAATTATTACCTATTGTAGTATTTTAATCAGTTAGACTTTCTAAGATAACAATACGAATACTAAAAATCTGGACTAAAAATAAGGCGTATAGGTACAGTTTTCAATTTGTTAGTGGGCATGACGTAAAACAGCGAGGCAAAGAATTCAACTTTACTTATAACTTATATAGGACAATGCTGTTGATTAAAAAATACTCCATTCCAGGACCTTTTGTTTTCCAAATAATTAATATACCAATAATTGATAAGTTCCAGTTCGACGGGTGCAAACATAAAGACTTGAAAGCAGAGAAAAACTGTGTATCTTATAATCGGCATGACTTTAACAGATGACAAAACTAATACTAAATTAAGGCTTGCGCATAGTTATGTACTTTAATTCAATCACGGGTGTGTTCTAGTTCAATCTATGCAGATACGCATTGACGACCTCGATCAACAACGAAGTGATTTCAACGTAAACGCTAACGGTACAGCTAACGGTAAACATACACAAGACAATAGTCCAGAGTTATCGGTAACGGTTAGTGGTATACCGCAAACTGAAGAGGAAGATTTACTGCTGAAAGTTAACGATTTAATGAAAGCCCTAGGGGAAGATGTATATTCAAGTATGAACATAACACATGTAAATCGCTTTCCGTCTAAAATAGAAAACCGCCCCGGAATTATTAGAATAAGCTTTAGGGACCCTGGTGAAAAAAGTCTGGTTCTTAGAAACAAACGTAATTTAAAGGATATTGAACAGTACAAAAACGTTTATATTAGAAGTAGCAAATCACGCATTGAACGTTTAATAGAAATGAATGCCCGAGCAGTGCTTCGCAAGCTACCCGAAGGCGGTTCATTACGTGTGGATGCTAGTGGTCGTATCAAACCTCGGATTCAGAGAGTTCAAGATCAGCAGCAAGTTCGTAATGAGAATGGTGAATAGGATTTAACCCGGTCGAACGAATCAATAAAATTAGGAACAATTAACATATGTGGATGGACGAGAGATAATTGTGAATTAAGAAAAGGTATCTTCAAATCGATTAACTGTGATATAATTTGTGTTTGCGAAACGCATTTAGCTAAAGATGATGTAATTAATGTACCTGGATTTTCTTGGTTTGGTTTTAACAGAGTTGATATACACAAAAATGCACCGAAACCATCTGGCGGGATAGGAATTTTAGTTAAAACATGGATTCTTGAACATTATAACGCATCAGTTATTGACAGATCATTCGATGGTATTTTAGGATTAAAATTGGAAAACAGAACGAATGATTCCAACTTTTTAGTATTTGCATGTTATCTTCCTCCTGAAAATTCATCTAGAGGCCGTGATGCTCCGAGTTTTTTTGCTCACTTACTAGCACAGATATATTTAAATGACGAATGTGATGCAATATTGCTTACAGGGGATTTTAATTCGAGAATTGGATCATTACCAGATACACTGAACGATATAGACTGTGTTCCAATGAGAAATACAATTGATAAAAGCATTAATCAGCACGGTCACGAATTTATAGACTTCCTCAATGAATCGAAATTTTGTGTATTAAATGGAAGATTTCAGGGTTGTGATAATTTCACTTCTATTTCAACGAGAGGCAAATCCGTGGTTGACTATATTTGTGTTCCTCATGACGTGTTTGATAAATGTAAAAAGTTTGAAGTGCTTACGGCGGAATCTATCGTAAATAACAATTCTTTGTTTGGATTATTAGGTGGGAAATCAAGACTACCCGACCATTCATTATTAATTACAGAGTTTACGGTCACGCATTTTGAACAGGCGGTTTCGACAGATAATGAGATGAAAAGAGCACGATTTAAAATTAACCAAATACCGTTAGACTTTATGAGTAGTGAGATACGGAGAAATGCCTTAATGAATATCATCACAGACATCGAACACTCGAGAGAAACTCCGGAAAACATTGACGTGATTTATGAAAATTTATGCACCGAGATAATCGCAGAAATGACCGATAAAATCCCACAATATTGTAACTATAACTCTAAGAAGCGTTTTCGAACAAAAAAGCCGTACTGGAACGAAACTCTGACTGAACTTTGGAATAAGATGCGTACATGTGAAAAAGATTTCGTCAAGTATTCAGGGAGGAGAAATATTAAAACAACTTTGCGCAATAACTACATGCAAGCTAGAAAATGTTTCGACAAAAATCTAAGACGGGCAGAACGTACCTATAGAAGAACAGTAGCGGTAGAAATAGAGACAATGACGAGCAAAAATCCAACTGATTTTTGGGAAAAAATACGTAAATTAGGACCTAGAAGTAACAAATGTATACCACAGGAAGTCGTTGATGATGATGGTACTATAACTAGATCTGAACAAAAAGTTTTGGAAAGATGGCGTTGTGATTTTGAAAATTTATACAATGGTTTGTCGAGTGATGAATTTGATTCAGAACACTATACTCAAGCTAAAGTACACAAAAACCTATTAGAGGAAAATATGGAGGACCCTTTGTATATGCCGAATAATCTTTTAAATGAGAACATATCAAGAAATGAAATAAATTCTATAGTAATGCAAGCGAAACTACGATCTGCAAGTGGATATGACGAAATACCATACGATGTTTTAAAATTTCCTGTAGTTATTGAAATAATACACAATCTTTTTCAACTGATTTTTGACTCGAGTTTAATTCCGTCCGCCTGGAGAAAATCCATAATTTGTCCTATATTAAAGGATCCGTCGTCAGATGCACGTATTCCGATGAATTACAGAGGAGTCAGTCTATTGTCATGTGTAAGCAAACTCTATAGCGCATTTGTTAACAAGAGATTATCAAGTTTTCTAGAGACTGAAAATATTCTTGCAGATGAACAGAATGGGTTCAGGAAAAATAGGTCTTGTGAAGATCATATTTTTTACCTTAAACAGTATTGTGAGAAACAATCACAATGTCTTTGCGGCATTCATTGACTTAAAAAAGTGTTTTGATTTCGTTGATAGAGACATGATGTTGTATAAGTTGCGCTTAAATAATATAGACGGCAAAATTTACAATTCAATTAAAAGCATTTATCAGCATACAAGCTCCTGTGTGCGTATCAACAATAAGCTGACGAATTGGTTTGACTGTAAATCCGGCGTAAAACAAGGGGATAACGTTTCTCCGACACTTTTCTCTATCTTCATCAACGATTTGGTTAAAGAAGTAAATGATTTGAATTTAGGATTTGATATTAATGGAAGACAAATTTCACTTCTACTTTACGCTGATGATATTGTTATGTTCGCAAAAAGTGAGGATGAACTTCAACAAATGTTAAATGTGATTCATAGCTGGTGTAAACGTTGGAGGGTTCTGATCAACACGGACAAATCTAAGTGCGTGCACTTTCGTAAAGGACGTAAAAAGCAGAGTGAATTTAACTTTTCAATCGGCAATAATGCGTTAAAAACAGTGGACGACTATAAATATTTAGGTGTAACTTTTAACTGTAAAGGTAACTTTAATTTACATGCAGAGACTTTGGCTGAAGGTGCAGGAAGAGCCTTAGGTAAAATTATCTCGAAAATCCATAGTTTAAAGGATTTTGGTTTTCAGTCTTATGAAAAACTTTTTAATTCGTGTGTTACTCCAATCCTCGACTACGCATCTGGAATATGGGGAAATAGGAAGTTCCAATCAATAGACAACGTACAGAACAGAGCAATTCGATATTACTTAGGCGTTCACAGATTTGCACCAATTCTAGCACTGTACGGGGATACTGGATGGATACCAAGTCAGTTTCGGCATTGGGTAAACATTATTCTCTACTGGAATAGGCTATTATCGTTTGAAGACGACCGATTAACGAAAGTGGTGTTCAATATGGATTATGATCGTTGCACAAACAATTGGTGTAGTGACACTAAAGATATTTTCACGGAACTTAATATGTTACATTATTATGAAAGTAGAACAATGGTGGATTTAAAATCTTTTGAACAAATTGTACGAACTCATTACAGTGATATATGGAGAGAGTCCTTGATAAATAAGCCAAAGCTACGATCTTACTTAAACTTTAAAACAAACTTCGAACTAGAGCACTATGTAAAACTAAATCTTACGAAACACGAGCGATCTGTGCTAGCCCAGTTTAGATGCGGGATATTACCGATCAGAATTGAGACTGGTAGATATATTGGGGAACCAGTAGAAAACAGACTATGTCGTTTTTGTAACTCTCAAAATGTTGAAAGTGAGCTACATTTTCTTATAAACTGCACATTTTATAATGATATCAGACAAACTGTTTTTAGCGAGATATTAATGGTGCCTGACTATACGCAACTAGATGACCAGGGAAAATTAACATTTCTAATGGTGAACCATCCAAGGAAAATAGCTAAATACTTAGCAGCGTCACTTTTCCGTAGAAAACAAACAGTTTACTCTAGTTAACATTCTTAAACTTTTTTACAAACTTTAGATGAATTTAACATTATATGAACTTTTACAATCGTTAATTCTTAATCTATAATTATCTGTATTTAAATTTAAATTGGCAATTGACACGTGATATTAGAACATTTATATTGAACTAAAAGTAAAAGGTGACTTATTGGTCCATTGGGCCGGGTGTATTATATATGTAATTATATTTTGTACAAATTTATATATTTATGCTGACTTACACATGTCACTATAATTGAAAGCAATCGGATAACCAAAGCAACGTCAAAATGGCCGCAAATACCCAACAAACCGACGATGAATTATCGGGAAACCTGTTATATGACAAAGATGCTAAAGTTATCCTTATGGAAATCCTGAAGTCGCTACGAGTTCTAACGGATAGAATCGAGAAAATAGAGAAAGAAGTACAGAAAATCGATGGTATAAAGGAAGGCCTGTCAAATTTGTCTACAAGAGTACAGACAAATGAGGAAACAATTGTCGAAATCCAAGACCGAAATAGCAAAGTTGAAGAAAGTGTTGAAAAAATGGGTCAGATCGTTCATACTATAGTTGACAAATATTCAGCAAATGCTGAAGAAATATCTCAAATAAAAGACAGGATGGAGACGATAGGGGAGGATAATGGAACATCCTCAAACATAGCCATTAAGGAATTAAAAGCCGATATGTTAGACCTAAAATGCAGAAGCATGAGCGATAACCTAGTATTCTCCGGGTTAGCGTTTCAGCGGGAAGAATCGTGCCAATTGAAAATTCAGAACTTTCTATTAAACGAACTGGACATACCGTATAAAGTAAATCTCGGTAGCGTTCATCGATTTGGAAAACCCGGACTGAACGGAGCCCGTCCTATTGTAGCCAAATTTATCCACAGAGATGAGCTTGAAGATGTACTTAAAAATACATTCAAGCTGAAAGGGAAACAATTTGGGATAAGCGAACAATTCCCGATTGAAATTGAAAGAAAACGGAAAGAACTCTACCCTGTAATGAAGAAGGCTAAGAAGGAGGGTAAAAAAGTTAAACTGGTAAGAGATAAATTATATATCAATGGGAAACCGCATGTATCACTCGACACAAAACCAAACGGCACTGAATATAGGGGTGTTCTACTACGTCAAGCCCAACAAAATTCGTATAGAAACAAAACTGTAAATGAACGCCCTTTTAAAAGGTCCCGACAGGAATCCGGAAACAATGACGCCATTAATGAGGAAACCATAACCACGCCGATGTAGGACGGGTCGAGAGAGTCCTCAAAAAATCAGAATGATCAGTTAAATTATTTAAATCTTACTTGTATTAATTGTTGTGGAATTAAATCAAAACTCAAATATCCTGAATTTACGGAACTGCTGTATAAAACGGATATTGCTGGCATTGTAGAAACAAAACTAGACGATATTGATGATATACAATTACAGGGATATGAATTGATTTATAAAAACAGAAATAAAATTGGCAAAAGAAGGTCGGGGGGTTTAGCTGTAGCGTACAAAAACCATCTCAAAGATAATATTGAATATATCAAAACTGAAAGTAAATTTGTTTTGTGGTGTAAAATATCGAAAGTAATAAATAGATTAGATGACATTCTTTTGGGAATTATTTACATCCCTCCTGAATATACTTCATATTCATCCATTGATGCAATAAACGAAATCGAGATGGAATTATTTGAACTATCACATAAGTTTTCAAAATGTTTACTCGTTGGTGATTTTAACGCAAGAACCGGGTCCGAGGATGATTTTATATTTGTTCCCGATAGTGAATCTCATGTCGTATATATTGAAAATATACAAATAAATGCTGTTTGCAATTTAGACCAGTATGACTTCTCTCGCAAAAGGAACAGTAGAGATAAAAACAAGAATAGGTTTGGAAATCAACTACTAGAATTTTGCAAGGGAAATAACTTCTTCATCATGAATGGGAGAACTCTAGGTGACATAGATGGAAAGTTCACATGCCGAAATTCAAGCGTTGTTGATTATTGCCTATGCAGCGCAGAACTTATTCAAAATTTTACCGATTTTAAAGTACATGATTTTTCAAGTCTCTATTCAGATGTTCATTCCCCAATCGAGATATCCTTGAAACAAACAGATCAAGAAGTCAGCACCAAATGTAGCGATGATGCTAGAACAAATGAACAAAAAATAAACAATTGGACTAATGAAAAATCATACAAATTCTTAGAATGCTTGAACCTTACAGAAATAGAAAATATTAATTCTGAAATTGATGACACAACAGTAGTGACGCAAGAAACAGTAGATATGATAATCAGTAAAATAGGCAAAGTGTTAATAAATTCAGCGGGAAACACTTTTGGGTTTAAAGTCAGTGCAGGAAAGAAGTCAGAACATAGAAAAAATAAACCATGGTTTGACCATGACTGCAAAGCCGCTAGGTCAGAATTCCGTAAGATGAAACGAAATAAAAATAAGTCACCGTTCCACAGAGCACTTGTGTCAGATGCCGAGAAGAGATATAAAAATACAATGAATAAAGCTCATAAGAAATACAGAAGCGATTTCCGAAAGAAAATGGATGATCTAAAGCAAAAGGATGCTAAGGAATTTTGGCGACTTCTTAATGAAAACAAAAGTACAGCTCAGCCTAAGATTGATTTCGACAAATTGGTCTCATATTTCAAAGAGTTAAACAGTGATCTGAGAGATGATACAGAAGAGCAACAAATTGAAAGTACTATTTCCAACGAAGAAATAAACGATGAGTTAAATAGCAGAATTACAAAACATGAAATTCTTAAAGCGCTGAAAAATCTGAAAAATAACAAAGCATGCGCCGAAGACAAACTGATTAATGAATATTTAAAAACATCCGCTCATGTTCTTATCGACATATATGTGAAAATTTTCAACCTAGTTTTCGACTCCGGAAAAATCCCAAAACAATGGGTCCAAGGAATGATAAAACCCGTCTACAAGAACAAAGGTGACAAACGCAACCCCAAAAATTACAGACCAATAACTATTGTGAGCTGTTTCGGAAAAGTCTTTACAGCGGTATTAAATGAACGCCTTAAAAGATTCTCAGAACAAACATCTCTTCTTAAAGAAAATCAAAATGGTTTCCGAGAAAAATACTCAACAATTGATTGTGCGTTTCTTCTGAACTCTCTAATTGAAGTTTTACAACACTCAAAAAAGAAACTATTTTGCGCATTTGTAGACTTTGAAAAGGCCTTCGATACGGTTAATCGTAATTTCTTATGGTTTAAAATGTTGAACAACAATATAAAAGGGAAAATGTTTAATACTATTTTTAGCATGTACCAGAATATTAAATCCAGCTTGAGCTATAATGGTCAAACTTGTGAACCTTTCGCTTGTGAAATCGGTGTCAGACAAGGAGAAAATCTGTCACCGTTTTTATTTTCTTTATACTTGAATGACCTAGAAGACTATCTCATCTCGGAAAATGTTTTAGGTATGAACACAATAAGTAAAGATATAGAAGAAAAACTTGGAACTTTAATGAAATTATTCATAATTCTCTACGCAGATGACACTGTAATCATGGCAGAATCACCTGACCAACTGCAACATGCACTTAACAAATTTAAAAAGTATTGCGAAACCTGGAAGATGCGAGTAAATGTTGCTAAAACTAAAATCTTAATTTTTTCAAAAGGAAGAACTACAAACCCTCCACTATTCCGATTCAACAACCATCATATTGAAACTGTAAAACACTTTAACTACTTAGGAATTATTTTCAGCAAAACAGGCAGCTTTAAACAATGCAAACAACATCTAAAGGACAAAGCAACAAGTGAAATGTACGAAGTTTTAAGGAAGGGAAGAATTCACAATTTATCAATTAAATGCCATGTAGATTTGTTTGACTTACTGGTAAAACCTATTCTGCTATATGGATGCGAAATATGGGGTTACGAAAACTTAGATATACTAGAAAGAATTCAAACTAAATTTTTTAAGCTACTTTTACATCTTAAGCCATCTACTCAAAACGACTTCATTTATGGAGAACTGGGTCTGTATCCCCTAGAAATAGATATAAAAACTAGAATTATATCTTATTGGACAAAGTTAATTACCGGTAAAGAAAGTAAGCTCGCTGCTGTAATGTTTAGATACCTTTTCAAGTTAGCACAAGAAACAACATTTCGATCGCGATCGTTAGACAAGATGAAAAGTATTCTAGACAATTGTGGATTCTCTTACTTATGGTCATTCCAAAACACATCACCTAACATTAAATCGATAATTAAACAAAGACTAGAAGATCAGTTTACACAGTCATGGTCAGGAAAGGTAAACGATTCGCCGAAAGCCCTGAATTATCGCCTATACAAGACATCACACAATTTCGAACACTACCTTAACGTACTTGATGATAAAGATGTAATAACAATGTCGCGGTTTAGGACAATGAACCATAAACTGCCAATTGAAAATGGTAGATGGCAAAATATTCCCCGAGAACAGAGAAAGTGTCCGTTGTGCAGAGTTGCTATAGGTGACGAATACCACTATGTAATGGAATGCAGCAGTCTCTTGACAGATAGAACACTACTGATTGACAAGAAATACCTAACGAACTTGAATGTTTTAAAATTTAATGCTATTATGAACCAAAAACAGAAATCTAAACTTCGAAAATTGTGCCAATTTATTAGAATTATAAATGACAAACTGGATTCTCTCTGATGTTAACCTGTCGGCTATACTGATCATAACGTTGTAAAAAACTCTATGTGTTTTTCTGTATACCTTTGTCCAACTTAGGTGATACCAGAATAAAATGATATAGAATAAACAATTTACTTACTTACTTACAGTATGCAAGGATATTATAATACTGGCATCAAGCCTTCAGGGAATTTTAAGTAATTAGGAAAGAAGCCCTTTTATGTTCAACGCATTATTTAGAACAATTTTCTGAAAAAATATTTTTTCACAATTTTTCTGGATTTTACCACAGAAATACTGAATCTGAAAAAATCACCTTAAAGCTAAAAAAAATCAGAGACAAATGCCTTTGTATTTTACACATAATTGTAGTTTGAATTTTAAGAAGCTTTGGCAGCAATTTTTTTTTGTGATTAAAAGCAGACATATCTATATGTCTCTGTAAAGAGATAGTGTCTGAAGCTTTTTTTAACTACATTTTTATCATTTTTCAGTTTTATACTGATAGATGGACTTTGTTTTTGCAATGAACATAAACAGACAGTCTGGAATTTTACATACTCAATTTGTAAAAAGGATTAAGTAACATTCTAGTGAATATAGTAAAACTCAAGTTACCATCCTCAAACCATTTTTTCTATTAAGAAAAGTCTAGCAGTGACCTTGACCTTTGACCCCAAATCCATTTTCTTCATCTGTAGAAGTTCCATTCACACCAAACAGGAGATAAAATGATAATAATTCTAAATTGATTTGGTTTTATTATATATTTCTCCCTCTATCAGCTTTAATCCATTTAAATGTTTGATATAAATGGACTGGTTTTTGTCCTTTTAAAAAAACTCACCTACATGACTTTACCATATTGGAGTCACCAAAAATACTGTTTTTGTAATCATGGCTTTTCCTGAGACACTGTATAAGATATTGCTATTTTTTTCTCCAAAAAGATTGTAACTTTCTCAGAATAACCTGTTCAATATGGACCCAAGTGATCTGGTTACATGTAATAAGTTTTCCCTGTTTTGTGTTTCACACAATTGGTATGTTGATGTAACTCATAAACACTATGTCATAGAGACCTATTGATAGAGGTTCTTATAGTTTATAGGTAAGAAACTGATTTCATGGTCATAGGTCAGGGTCAATATCTAAATCGTTATCTTTGCTTATTATCTCAACTCCTCAGAAACTGCAAAAGTTATCAACGAAAAGGTTTTTGCCTGACTTGACAAAACACAACTACAAGTAGGCCAAAGCACTCTGGTGACATTAAACAATAAATCATTTAATTTGTAAAATAGCTCTTTTGTTGTATACATGTAACTTTTTAACACCTCAGGTCTTGTTTCTTGATCAATAGCCTTTGACCATTTAAATTGAGGCCAGGGGCAAAAGTCAATTTGACATTCCAGATTTTGACCTTCGCTTTAAAGTGAATATGTATGAAATATTTGCCACTGGACGTTAAGCAACCAACAATCAATCAACATTGATACTCATACCACATCTTCTTATTTATATATATGACTTTAAAAGGTTCACTGCGAGTGACCTTATGTAGACCAGAGGTACTTATTTCTTTACTTCTTTCATTTTAAAGTATCTAGAAACAATATGTTTTGGAATAAGTGTAAAATAATCAAATTACCTATCATATGTAATCAGGAGTTTCAAATTATCTCCCTTATTTCAAGCGAAAGTATTAACAAACTTCCCATTTTTTTTTTAAAATAAGTGTAACATCAGCTACCATATGACACTGGAAGTGGCATTGTGTACAGCAGAAGAAGCCAATTATCTCCCCTTATTCCAACAGGAAATTCATAAAAAACATGTTTTTTTCAGAATCTGTGAAACTAAACTATCAGATACTTGAAGTGGCATTGTGTAATCCAAAAGAAGCAAATGATCTCCCTTATTCCAAAAGAAAGTTCATGTATTTTCAGAATCAGAGAAAACTAAATTATAAGAGGATACTGGAAATGGCATTGTGTAAACCAAAAGAAGCCAATTATCTCCCTTATACAAATGGGAAATTAAAAAAAAACCACATACATTTTCAGCATCAGCAAAACAGTAAGCTATCAGTAGACATTGGAATTAACTGTTTCGAACAGGAAACAGCTGACTATCTCTTTCATTTCAAAGACAAAAACTACAAACTATATATTAATCTACAAAATCTGGAACTTTGACAAACGTGTTGTGTAATTAAGAAATAAGGGTTAATTATCTATTATATTGTTTCAGATGGTATGTTGACCTCAAGAAGACTTTTGATTATTTTTTCAACTGTAAATGGATATATCCTCATGGACATACACCAAACTTCTCATTTTATAAAAATAACGACTAAATGATTTCATTAATTGTATTCCCAAAATGTGTAAACAAAGCTAATATGCAACTGTGTAAATAGTCACCAACATACAAATGTATATATCCAATTCTAAATTAATTTGCAAATGTCTTATGATGTTTTAGATCTAATCTGGTTGTGATGATAGCAACCCTTAGTTAAACTCATACTGTACATCTTTGATATTGTTGTTACTAAATAACATAAAGTCAAATATGCACAGAGATATAAGTATATAACAAAAAATTGCAAAAGACTTATTTTTAATAATTTTACTTTTAACAAAGAAACACAACCCACATATTTTATAATACAGAAATATCAGACAAAAAGCAAAATGTATACACTTGTCAGAATAAGTGTGGTCCCTTAGAACAACAGACAGTGTCAAATGATCAGATTTGATACAACTTTAAACGCTTGAATAAAACATTTATTAAATACAATAACAGAAACAATTGTAGCACTTTTTAAATGTAAATTATGCAAATAGACTTGTAGAAGTACTTTGATAAATAATAACTCAAGTTGCTTAAAAAAAGATTAACAAAAATACTTCTAACCAGTATGAGATTCTTATAACAAAAATAATGCAGGCATTATTACAATCATTTTTGGGGAATTGTGATCACATAGCCGGATTGTCAAAGTAATTGCACAATCATAGGATTTTGTAAAAAACAAATCTTCTAAAAAGATAATATATGAATGGATTTATTTGTTTTCCTTTGACTTGAATATAAAATCTTGTAGTATAGAAAGTAAGTCAAATTTCTGGTCGAATCTGATTATATTTATATATGAAGGATCTCTTAAAACTTCAAGTCACATAATAAATTCTGACATTGATTGAATTACAAAATCACATTTCTTTTTAAAAAAAAACCCATGCAAAATGATTAACGTATTACATAGTAATAAACATATATAGTTTTTTTGTGTCCATCTGTTTGTTCCATTGTTGTTTATTCATTATTTTTTTCTTATTGACATAAAGAATTATCCGTTTACTCTTAGATTTGAATAACAGTTCTTAAAATATGAATATTTCAAACAGAGATATACATGATCTAATTTTCTGTGACACAACAAAGAACAACAGTATAGCACTGATTTGGGATTATAAAGTATAACAAAACTGAAAAGAGAAAAAAAATGTTCTAGTATCATCTCCAATACAATAAAATGTTTTTTTCTTTCTAGAACTAATAGAAATCAGTGGTGATAATAAATCAATCACATATATGATCCACAAAAGTATACTATGGAATGCTGATCTGTTCCCCTGAGTTGTTAAGAAAGAAGTTTACACCTGCAAAACAAAAATACAGATTGAGTGGGGAAACAATACAAATAAAACATCACAAACATTCAATAAATACATTAACGTTAGAAACAAATCAGGGATAATATTGTGGTTATCATTGTATTTTTCTTCACATGTTGAGAATTTTCTGTTGTTTCAATGATTAATTCAGCTCTGTATATTTAGAAAATTTGGGAAGCCAATTCATAGCTGCTCTTTAGACAGATGAATGCTTACTATACAGCATATAAAACCCACAGGGCAAATTCTAGATATTTAGTTTGATTAACTTTTGTTGTTGGTTTGCAGTCTCATTTATGATTACCAAATATTTCATTTTATTTCATTGCAGATGAGACAAAATCTGAAACAGGAAACAAAACACGATTTTTTTTTTAGCTCGAGAATTTAACCTTTAAATACAGCACTACTATCTAGCATGTATAGGACATAAAGGCAAAACAAATTTGAGAAACTCTCCTAAACAATGCTGAAGATTAAAAGGTGTTAGCCATCTAGCTGTAATATTTTCCTGCACGTCTTTAATCTTATAATTTCTTTAAAATGGACCACATATATTTTGAAACAAGAGTGCACACACTGAAATGTCTCGCCTTCTTTACTAATCCTTGATACTATCTTGATAGACCTAAATATAAAGCTTTATTACAACTGTCACATAAACTCAACATTAACCAAGAAAATGAAACATTGATCAATGAACCATGACAATGAGGTCAAGGTCAGATGAACCATGCCAGGCAGACATGTACAGCTAACAATTCTTCAAAACAACAAATATAGTTGACTTATTGCTTATAAATAAAGAAAAACAGACCAAAACACAAACACTCAAAACTTAGCAATAGACCGTGAAAATGAGGTCAAGGTCAAATAAAACCTGCGTAACCGACATATAGATCATAAAATATTTCCATACACCAAATATAGTTGACCTAATGCATAAAGTATTAGAAAAATAGACCAAAACTAAAAAACTGAACTTTGACCACTGAACCATGAAAATGAGGTCAAGGTCAGATGACACCTGTCAGCTAGACATGTACACCTCACAATCATTCCATACACCAATTATAGAAGACCTATTGCATATAATATAAGAAAAACAGACCAAAACACAAAAACTTAACTATAACCACTGAACCATGAAAATGAGGTCAAGGTCAGATGACACCTGCCAGTTGGACATGTACACCTTACAGTCCTTCCATACACCGAATATACTAGACCTATTGCTTATAGTATCTGAGATATGGACTTGTCCACGAAAACTTAACCTTGTTCACTGATCCATGAAATGAGGTCGAGGTCAAGTGAAAACTGTCTGACAGGCATGAGGACCTTGCTAGGTACGCACATACCAAATATAGTTCTCCAATTACTTATAATAAGAGAGAATTTAACATTACAAAAAATCTTAACTTTTTTTTCAAGTAGTCACTGAACCATGAAAATGAGGTCAAGGACATTGGACATGTGACTGATGGAAAGTTCGTAACATGAGGCATCTATATACAAAGTATGAAGCATCCAGTTCTTCTACCTTCTAAAATATAAAGCTTTTAAGAAGTGAGCTAACACCGCCGCCGCCGCCGTAGCCGGATCACTATCCCTATGTCGAGCTTTCTGCAACAAAAGTTGCAGGCTCGACAATAAAATCAGTTACCAAACTTCAATTCCATATTCTATTTACAGGTAGTGTTTTCTTATTTATATGTTTATGATTCATTCTACAAACAGATAGGTTTTTATTACCACTGAAGCTGCCTTAAGTGCCTGTTTTAAATCTTCTAATAGATCTTCTTCATCTTCAATTCCTACAGACAGACGTATAAGTTGGTCTGAAATTCCCAACTCAGCTCTTTCTGATTCTGGTACAGAGGCATGTGTCATTATGGACCTATAAGATAAGATGGATATCATTGATTCATTTATAGTGAATACAGTCGAGATCTTAAAACAAAACTAGTTTTACCCAAAAAACCTTTTCCTACGCTTGTTCAGGTAAAAAAACTTGTCAGTGGTACAAATATGTTGTTAATATTATTTCTTAATGTTTTTCGTTATTGGAAAAATTTGGAGTAGACTGTTACCTTTGATAGTTTCTGTTAATTTTATTAAAAAAAAAATTTGACAAGAGACAATTAATAGCTAGACATCTTGTATTGACATCTGTCTATGGTTGATAACTACATGTTGACCTCTAGATGCTATTTTGTTTAATTGTGTATCTGTCTAAATGACATTCACCCTGCATCTCCTTTTTATCAAAATAAAATGATAACTCAAGTAGCAGGTTTGTCCCTTGGCATCTTGCATTTTTTAAAATATCATAATCCCCTTAACTGATTGTGTTAAATTTCTTACTAATCTATCTGTAAATCACAGATAAATCAAAAGGCAGAAAATAGTAGTCAAACATTTCAAATTGAGTAGAACCAATCTAAGTCATCTAGTTTAAGATGAAAATATTCCCAACAGAAAGGTCTATCAATACTTCAGAAAATGAAATAATCATTGATAACAAGCATCTTTTAAAAGGAACTATTGAAAAAAGTTATAAATAATTTACAAGGATAACTAGAACAGTCTTCCTAAAAGTTCTATCATCACATGTCCAATAAACTACATACAAGTTGTTTTGAGTAAAACTTACGGAAGTTCAGCTAAACTTTCAAATCCTCCTAAACTCTCAGCTAGGGTGAAAACCTGTAAAAGAGGTGAGACATTATTTGAATAAATTTTTTAAATGCAGTGACTCAAAATCTTAAATGAAAATTACAAAATATTAAAAATATAACGTTCTATTTGATTTTTTTTATATGAAAGCCCTACATTTACCCTTTTAAATCTGATTAAAAATGATTGAAATAAAGTGTCACTTATCAAATCTATGTAAACATCCTGGACATACATTTGGTCAGTATGACTGAACATACAACACTAGTGCCTTTTTTTAAATGTCTTTTTCCACATTTTGCTTTTAACGTTACAATTAATGTTTGTTGGTTAAAATCAGTTAAGTATACATCATTTACTTGACCTTGAGATTTTGAAGGAAAGCTTTAGAATTCTCTAGTCCTCCTTTGATAAAGAAAGTAACCATTCCACTGGTCCCTCTCATTTGTCTTTTGGCAAGTTCATGTTGTGGATGTGACTGTAGGCCTGTATGGAGAAAAAACATCACATGCTTCAATTTATAAAACATTACCTGCTACTAGGAGTTGCTTAGAGATCTGTCACAAAAAGATAGCCAAAAATATGATATATACATGTAGAGGAAATATTCAAAGCATATAACCAGGAAAAAATCTAAGAAAATGCATGGCATGATTATCTAACACTTAGCTATATACAACACTAGTCATTCAAATTTTTATAATTATAGATTATCCTTGAGATGACCAATGATAATCTGTTTATTGCTATTTAACCTATGACGACGTTGTCAATTTCATGTCAATTTCATTAACAATGCCAGTGCCTCCTTAGTTTCTAGCAATAATTTTCCATCTCAAGCGAGTAGCATTATATAATAAAATTATCACAAAAACAGATCAAAGGAAAAATGCACAAAATAGCAATAAAAGATCTTATATATCAGAACTAGGTGTTAAAGTGAAACTACTCCTAACAATGCAACAATTTCATGTTAAAAGCCAAACTTGAAATGAATATGATGTATAGTTGCTATAAGAAACCCATTATTGAACATCACTTAACATGACTTATTGTGAAAATAACATCTCTTAATGAGTCAAATAGTGGAAATATCAACAGTAAATAATATGAGAATGCATTATACCTTATTGCTTGACAAATGAATTAAAAACAATAAAGAACACAATAAACCCTCAATAAATCTTGCCCCAGATTAGTTCATAAAGCAGAACAAGATGTCAATGCTGTACAATTTCGCCCATAGCAATATGTCCTCAGCAAATCTCACAACATGATACTTTCCTCCCTTAACTGATGACATACCTGGATGGATGACTTTTTCAACATTAGGGTGTTTTTCTAAGTAATTTGCTACAGCTAACCCATTCTTCATGTGCTCTTTCATTCTAACATGTAAAGTTTTCAATCCTCTGTTAACCAGGAAACAATCAAATGGTGAAGGGACTGGTCCAAAAGCTTAAATATAAATGAAACACATAAAAATACTCTTTTACAGGTTCAATTTACCATGATAATTTTAATTTCTAGCTGTGAAACATTTTATGGCTGTTTTAATGTAAAAATGAGAACATTGTCCCTATAAAATTTTAAGATCATAGTGCGCATTGGACTTTAATTTTTTTTTAACATTATATCCAATCTCACTTTGATTTACAATGACTTCATGACATTTGACTAGACGCAATCATGTTTCCAAACCAATGACAATACAATAAATTAGATAAGCTGTATGCTATACAGATATTCAGGATTTCTATAGACAGACAGTATGAAAAATGCTGAACACAATGATAAACTAAATTTGACACCAATACTAGTTATGACGGTATTTATTTGATAGATCTCGAGCACTAAATTAGTTTTAGTTTAAACATATTTATTTATAGTGGATTGGGAAACAAGTTTTGCAACTTATATTAATCCCTTATCACTTTGCGGGTGCGAGTGCTGCCTTGTAGCGGCATTAGCCTGCTCTTTTTCGAAATCTACAAGGGTGTCTTTAACGTGCAAGAGATATGGCTCTCTCTTAACTCGGGTCAGCCATTTATCGTCCCCTTCCGATCATCGTTTCCTCGAGTTGAATTTTGCTCAATGTTGCATGCCTCATTATGACTTTGATAGGAAAAACAGCAATACAAGCCTTGTTCCTTTGATAATTTCATGTACATAGAGTGATTTTAGGTCATGAATTGATACACCTTATCCTTTCTTTTCTATTAAAGTACAATGTATTACACTGACATTTGGTATCAATAAAATTTAACTATCAAAAACAAGTAGTACAGATTTATGACAAGTTTAGAGATAATATCAAAACAATAAATTACAGGGGTAAATATACTCTGAATAACAAAGTGTAGAACATTGACATACCATTCTGTAAAAATCTCATTCTCTCACACTTTTCATCACTGTTTGTTGCACAGGCTCCCATTACTGCATCAGAATGACCTTAACAGACAAAAGAAACATTGTCATAAAACTTCATCAAAGGGAGACAATTCACTCACACAAGTAAATCAAAAACAACTTATAATCTGTTACTTCTAAAAATATTTTTTTTTTTCACCATCAATTTAAAACAAAACAAATAAATCAAATAAATGATATCAAACGAAAGTGGATAACTTGTATGGAATAATAGTGATGACTTTCTGTAAACGTCTACCATCAGTTAATGAATCCATTGCAGGTACATGACCCAAAGTCACTGAACCAAATGTAGTAATACCTACCATTCATGTATTTGGTTAAAGAATGCATCACTATATCGGCTCCAAAATCTAATGGTCTCTGGAAAATCAACAAAGATTTGGTAAAATTTGTTATATTTAGTCATATTCAACATAAAAGTGGCGAGTATAGTAATTTAAAAGTCATTAATCATGTTAACATTGGCTATTGTACAAAAAAATATGTCAAAAAAGGGAAGGCATAATACAACAAAAACAGATTAGAGCCAGAGAGCAGATAGAGGCGAATTTTTTTTGATGATTTTATCCTTAGCAAATTTATAAATCATAAGAAACATGACCTCTTTACCCTATCCTGGATCTACCACTGCTGAAGGTATGATACCAGTTTTAAGTTTATTCTCTTGCCCTCTATATCTTTTTAGTATTAAAAAATACAAATATGAGGAAAATTGTTTAAACTCACATTTTTGACAACAGAACAAATCATTAAAATTTTTTGGGGGAGGGAATACAATTTAATTTAACTGAACGCATTCTTTCATTAACATCTGTAATTTTTATTATAATGCTTAACATTGCTGAATACAATGATCGAATGTTCTAATATTTTTCTCTTCCATCTTTTATGTTTTAATCTAAAAATACATTAGATGTACTGTACCTGCATACAGGATGACATAAAGGTATTATCCACCACTACAAAGATATCCTGTTTCGTACTGCGTACTACATTTACTACAGCTTCTATATCAACCAACTGCATTGTGGGATTGGTGGGTGTTTCAACCCATACCATCTGAAAACAAATAGTCAAATGCTATTACAGATATGCTACATTCTTTTAACTGTGGACACAATATTCTTGTGATCTATAAGCCTTTTGATTTGTAATATTTATGCAGTTATATCAATAAGATTCTATTTTGTAAAAATTTAAACAAATTATTGAATATATTACAATTCAATAATATTTATATATGAAGTGTATCAGCATTAATGTATCTCAGTCACACAAAGAGTAGTAATGTATTAAATTGGTATCCAAGAAAATACACGAATCAACAGTATTTTAATTACAAACTTTTGTGTTGGCTTTGATTGCTTTCTGGACTTTCGTTGCATCAGTACAATCTACAAATGATGTTTCTATACCCATCCTGGAGGCACACTGCTTGAAATAACGGTTTGTACCTGCAAATTAATTACAATTCATAAATAAACTGATTTTAATGGATATCCATTTTCTCAAGGTCATATATTGGCAGGCAAAATCCCTGACCCTGCCTAGCATACAGTTTCCAAATTTGGTTCAAATTTTCTATCATCCATCCTGATAGATCATCACTGAAGAGCATTCTAGTGTAATTTATCTTTTAACACATTTTTATTATAAATATATATATAAATATTTTGTCATTGGATAGTCAGCAAATACCAATCAACTAATCAATATAATATATACTGACCGACTTTAGAAACGCAACACTAGATTATTTTTGTGTGTTTTCTTAATGAATGTGTCACCGTCAAAAGCGATGACTGCATGTTACAAACGCCAAAATAATTGTCAGAAAGGTCAACAAATTCTGTCTGACATGTTTTGGGTTCTGTTTTACACCTTCTGGTTTTGCATTTGTTCAACCCATAAATTAGTTTTGGCAATTATGGGGTTGGAACTTGAGGGCTAATAAGGTTTTTCTTCAGTCGATTCTTTGGCAATTTAGTTGATGGGAAACATTTATGGCATGAATCTGTACTCAATAGCACTCGGCAATTTGATTAGCAGTTGACGTTGTGGCCGTTAACATGTCTGGCAAATGACGTTGCGTAATCAAATTCTGTTGACGTTTCATTGTCACTAAACGTTTATCTGTTCATTGATGGCCAGCAACAAATCTTGTCTACTTTTATCGTTGTCGGAAGGACAGTAAGACGAGTTACTGAAGTCATACAGTATGGTTGCAGCACGTTTATGTTTTAATGTTTGCAGTATTCTTAAGGGGTAATTCAGTTTTTTGTTTCTCAGTCTTGGCAAAATGGAGATGCAACATTTTTAAACTGGTTTAAGTGAGGCAAAGGATTGAAAGAACTGTTTTACAAAGTAATATTACTGAAACAATCTTTCATGGGTCCAAAATTTCGCTTTAAGAAATTCGTGCGACTTCAAAAATTCGGTATGTTCAATAACCACAGGTAAGTCAGATTTTGATTTTTTGTACAGAGAAAGAAGTATGATAAGCATGCAAAGTAGTTATAAGAAAATCAAACAAGATTTGGTAAAAAAAATCAACAAAATGAGTGTTGCGTTTCTAAAGTCGTTCAGTATATATATCACAGTTCAAACTGTTGTACCAAAAGAATTCAATTTGTAATTATGTGTATTCATATCATACATTTAACCATTAACAGCTGCTAGGCTTTTTCAAATATTTTTATTTCAAAGTTGGTCTATAATAGATGAGGGGCGTAAAGGGGTATCTGCACAAAAGAACACGAAAAAAAAAATGCCATTTCACGATGAAAGAACAATTGAAAATTTCTTGCACCACATTGATCCTTTAACAGATTTCACAAAACACAGCCTTTATCACGGCTTAAAATGACAAACCATGATGCACGAAAATAACCCTTTACCACCCTCATAGATGGATCAGAGAAGTTTATTTTCTACAAGACATACCTCCATAGACATCATTCATGCTGACTATATGGTCTCCGACCTGTAGCATATGTGTTATAGCTGATGTACAGGCTAATCCAGATGCGAACACCATTGCTACAATATTAAAGAATATCATGTTTACCCTGACAGAGATAATAGAACTCATTAAAACTGACTATTTTAATTTAAATTACTATCATGAATACTGTTAACTAACTTACTTTACCATGTAAAAAAGTAACATTCATTTATATCTTTGCAAATGGTCCAAGACCACAGCTGTCGTCCCTTGATTTTTGTGTTGACAGTGGGTTACTTGCCATTAATTTTTATACCTCATAAAAATTTATTTCTCCATGTTTAATGCCTCAAATGGCAAGAAGGGGGGGGGGTTGTGACACTGTAAAAATATTTAGGTCCAGAATTTTAAAGGAAAGTAGTGATTTGGTCCAGCTGAAAAAGGTTAAAAATTAGCACTTCGGAAGCTGTCGAAAGATTTCAAGACGCCCTAAACATAAAATTTTAAATTTTCATTTATGTTCCAAAAGAAATGCACTACGAAATAATTGTGGTCTCATGCACAATTAATAATTTTGTTTTCAGTAACTCCAAAAGAATGTGTGCTATGTCTTTAAACACCATAAACTGTTAAATGGATGCATCAAGACTTAGAAAATAATCAGAGCTTCTTATTTACAGGATAAAGGTAAATTGAGTACTTATCTTAAATTTAAATTCTCATTTGGAAAAGAAACCTTTCTATCCTCTATAAATAATGGCAATTGTCAAATTCTTACTAAATTTAGATTAAGTAATCACAAATTAAGAGTCGAAACTGGTCCTCATGAACGCAGGGTGAACATGTCAGGTAAATTAGAGAATATTCCATGATGTGAAAGACTTTGTCGATATTGTAATTTGAGTGTGACAGAGGATGAACTTCATTTTTGTCGAGCCTTCGACTTTAGTTTAATAACTTTCTTAAACTATACTGAATTTCTACCAAACTTGAACAGAAGCTTGTTTATGATCATAAGAAAGTATCCAGAAGTAAATTTTGTAAAAATAAAATTCCATTTTTTCCTTATTTTACTTATAAATGGACTTAGTTTTTCTGCGAGGAAACATTACATTCACTCTGTGGTTCAAGTTTTTAAAATTTTAATTACTTTCATAAACTATCCTTGATTTGTACCAAACTTGGACAGAAGATTGTTTATGATCATAAGATAGTATCAAGAAGAAAATTTTGTAAAAATAAATTTCCACTTTTCCGTATTTTACTTATAAATGGACTTAGTTTTTTTGCCAGAGACAAAAAATTCAATCTGTGGTTTAAGTTTTTAAAATTTTTATAATGTTCTTAAACTATCCTGGATTTCTACCAAACTAAGACAAAAGCTTGTTTCTGATCATAAGATATTATTCAGAAGTAAATTTTGTGAATTTTTTTTAACTTTTTCCATATTTTACTTATAAATGGACTTAGTTTTTCTTCCAGTTAACATTACATACAGTCTGCAGTTAAAGTTTATAAAACATTTTTAGATTCATAAACTATCTTGGATTTTTTTACCAAACTTGGAAGCTTCTTTCAATCAAAAGACAGTATCGAGAGGGAAATTTTTATTGATGTTTTTCCTCATTTTTGTTGAGTCTGCGATTAACAGCAAAAGTAGGTGAGACACTAGGTTCCGTGGAACCCTTACAAATTTTTTGTTAGATACATGACATTACAATGCCTAGGTCCTTTAAATTTGAATTGTCATGAATAAGTTTATTAGAGAGAGTGATGTTCATATGACCTGACAATAGTGTTCTCAAGTTGTAGTTTATCAATATAACAGTACACTTACCATGTTTAGCTCCTTCTAATTTAGCTATACACTCTTCAAGGCAGTTCCTGGTAGGATTCCCACTTCGAGAATATTCAAATCCCTAGAAATTAAAATAATTCTACAATGAAGATGGAATGGCAACTGTCTTAAGTAGCGGAAGATATGAAACTCTCCTCATCATGGTGTAAGTTTCTGTCATCTGGTCATCATGAGGGGAGTTTAATCTAATGTCAATCATTGGCCATCTGATTACCATAATTACCGGTGCATTACGTTTGCGCGCATTACCATTACATTTGCGCGCAAAAATCATTACGTTTGCGCGCAGCTTTTGATTACAATTGCACGCATTTTTTGACAGGTAAACTCAGGTAAAAGACAGGTAATAATACTTATTTATTTATAATCAGTTCAATTATTTACAAGTATTTCTGTTAGTCTTGGTCCCCTTCTCACCAACGATGAGGTGGAAGTGGGATTTCGAGCAAGATAAGTCCGTTTTATTATGCACACGATGATTATTCGTTTAAATCCTTTCACTCTGAAATATTCGCAATGAAGTTAGATGTATTAAGCTATACTACGGAGTTTATAATGATCACTTTATAATTGGTTTTATAATTCAATATGAACAATATATAGTTTGAATTGAGAAATATTTTCAAAATTAATAATTGATAGTCATATTTATTATGAAAATAAAAAAATATATAGTCAATTATAATTTAACTTAATTTTTATTTATATTTTTACCTGAGTTTACCTGTAAAATGAATGCGCGCAAATGTAATCAAAAGCTGCGCGCAAACGTAAAACATTTTAATCCCCAAATGCGTGCAAACGTAGTGCGCCCATAATTACCATATATAAATTGCCTTTTGTGATTAAAGTCTTGAGGGATTAAAATCGGGATCAGATATAAAATGTTGGGCTGGCTCAAATTCTTTTAGGGAAGCCCTGGTTGAATCCTGTGTATCATTTCATAAAATTCCTTGAACTTTTGACAAAATTATTAATGTCCCATATATCTAATCTGAGACTGTTTCTGAATGTTAGCTGCAAAACAACTAAGAACTATCGGTAAAAATGCATTCTTCACCATAAACTTTTAAATCTACACATCAAGAGTTCAATTTTTGGAAAATGGTTGTTAGATTATGTTGGCTTGTTGAACCTGTGGACTAGATTATATTACAGGACTGAAAGCAATTTTACAAGCCTGGGCTTCTGGGTATCACTATGTGGTTCATCATGAAGACTGTTTGAAATGTTAAAGCTGCTAATGATAAATAGGATCATTAGTATTCAAGGAGTAGAAGTTTATAACTAAGTTTTGTTTTGTTTGGAAAATTTTCCAATTGCTTGGAAGGTGCAATATATTTTCAGAAATATACAAAAGTAAATAATAAAAGTAGTTGCAACTCCATTTGAGATGTGCAATGACTTTCTTTGTTTTTTTAAATGGTTCCCTGAATAATATATATATTAGTCTGCACCAAAAACTTTTTCATCTACTAGTTCGGACACTAAATATCAAATCTTGTCCCTATATGACTAAATAAAATTTTGAAAATTTTCACTAGTCTGAATCAATATTTACTAGTCTGGGGCATGCAGCTAACGGTGCAGACTGATATATAGTCAATATATCATAAATTGACCATTTCAAAAATTCTGGTCCATCAAATTTTTCAAGAGATTGTTAACTTATACTCTAGAAGAGGAAAGGATCTTTAGAAATCAGGGGAACAAATATTTTAAACCAAAACACACAAAGGTAAGAATTATATATATGCCAAAATTTCAGCTGTCAAAAATTAAGAAGATTTCATGGCAAAACTGGGTCACAAAGTTCTACCGAAAAATTCTCTCATCTCCAAGTCCAGACGAAAAAAAAGGCTTCAGTATACTGACCTTGTATGAAGAAGTTAAGCAAAAAATAGCTTTTTTACCCCAAGGAACTTACTTTAAATAAATCAAATTTAATCGGTAATAACTGTCCTTTCCTGGATTTAGATATTTCGGTTTTAAACGGGAAACTCCACACTTAAATTTATGACAAAAGAGACAATTTTTCGTTCCCTATTGTTAATTTTCATTTTTAGATGGTGATGTTCCTTTGGCACCATCTTACAGTGTTTATATTTCATAGCTCGTTCGCTATGCCCGTGTCTGTTGTGACGTTTTTTATTTTAACGAACACAATCTATGTATTACTGGTAAATTATTAAACCAGGGATATTAAAAACCTTTACTAAATTTTCCATACATATAAAAATTTGGTTTTAAAGTTTGGTTGTACCTTTAGAAAACTTATTTCAAACAGGATAGCACATCATCATTTTTACAGAAATGTTGTTTACCGTGCCTGGAAATTTAGAAATGATCCTGGTAAACTTATCGCTCCTTTAAATAAGCTTATTCTAAAAGGTTACCAATTCAACACTGTAATAAGATCATTCAATATATTGTTTTTTTTCGGTATAAATATTGATTTTGTTATCAGTAAATTAAAAGCAAACTAAATATTACTAGTACATGTATGTTATATACATATACACACTCATGAATCTACAATCTGCCGATACCTGTAACTTGGCATTGCACAAGGTCATGTTTTTCTCTGGCTGTTTATGAAATCTTTACACTAAATCCATTGGATGTTGGATTGATAGTTTAGTCTTAGATGCATGATTTTTTTATTTGTTGTTAGTGGCTTTGAACTAGCTGTTAGATAACTGTGAGTACTCTCAGATCTGTTCATTGTGTCTCTTTGAGTCGGGATCAGGGCTTCCAAAAAATATTTGAACCAGACGGACATTTTATATCTGATCCTGATTTTAATCCCTAAAGACTAAGTCACAAAAGGGAATCATGAAAATCACTTGCAATTGGCCATCCGACCGGCCATCCCAATGATTGACATCAGATTGAAAAAAAGACGATATTAAAGTTTACTTTGATATTAATTTGATGTTCTGATGTAAACTGTTAAATTGGCAGTACATCAGCGTGCTCATGTCTGCCGAAGACTCTTTCTTTATTTGTGCTAAATGACGTCGTAAAAAACTTTTACTTTAGTTTTAAATCACATTTCTTAAACTGGACGGTCTGGATGTTGACTTGACAATGGTAAAACATGGACCAGAAATGGATATGTAAAATCCGTGTACATTTTCAAAGTAAGTATTCTTCTTTTTTTTTTTATATTTGAAGACATCACAATTATTTGAACTAGATCCCAGCCAAAGAACAGATGAAGGTACAATTGTTCTATTTATTGACCTAAATATGTAGACGTATTTTGCTTTGAAATAGAACTGAATAGATGTAAATAATTTAACTGTATTCTTCTGAATGCACGAGATTAAAATATGCTTATTTATTTCTAATTTGTACAAATTAAAAATTGCTCACTGAATGTTCACCAGGTGCTGACTGTTTGAAGGTTGTCGACATGGAAATCAAAGGAACGACAGCTCTGCACTTCCACTTGTCAGGATCCTGTCCAGCATGAGTAGCATCAGTACCAATATGGGGGAATGGTTTGTAACTCTCCATTGTAGTATCACAAGAAATAATCTAACAGGATTTGATTATCAACAACCACGTTTTGAGGTTCAATGACCTTTACCTTTAGAATGACTATTCGTTGTTTTCGGTCATATGTGGTACAAGGGAGAGTACTCAGTTTTGGAGGTGTGTCTGGGGCACACCACAGGTTGATCTATAATTTTTTTTGTGTACTTGTATAAATTTAAGTTTTTTGTATGGTTGAAAAAAATCTCTGCAAAGGTACCAGGATTATAATTTAGTATGCAAGATGAGCGTTTCATCTACATAAGACTCATCAGTGACGCTCATATCAAAATATTTTGACCAAATAATTTATCATTAGTTATCTTCTTCCTAGTCCAAATAATTATGACTCTTGAAAGGCTATGATATTTTTTTTCTTTGACGCCTTACTTCGAGACGTCATAATTATTTGGACTATCTTCTTCCCAGCTGTGACTATTATTAAAGTATAGTTAACCAATGAAGCAGTGGCGGATCAAGGGGGAGGTTCCGGGTGTTGTAACCCCCCCTTTATTTTATGATCAATGAATTTGAATGGGGACATATGGTTGGAACCCCCCCCTTTTTGTCCTGGGTTGGGAACCTCCCCTTTTTCAAATGGCTGGATCTGCCACTGTGAAGTGATCAATCATTGCTAAATATTACCACCTAAAACCAGGTACATGTATATATATAAATTATATATATACTGTTCCCAGCTTTAAACTAAAATTTAAAACCAGATGCTTCGCAGGGCGCAGCTTTATACAACCGCAGAGGTTGAACCCTGAATGGTTGGGGCAAGTATGGACACAACATTCAAGCTGGATTCAGCTCTAAATTTGGATTGTGATTGAATAGTTGACACAGCATAGGTTTCTGACACAGAATGAATGTGGTCTAATGAACTTCAATTTTTTTTTTTACTTTTGAGCAATTTACTATGCTGTTGAATATTTATCCTCTCAAAAAAATGTTTGAAGAAATTATCTTTTTATTTATGAAATCTGAAATTTGAAAAATGTTCACATCCCCCTTTCCCTTATTCCAAAACTGATCTCAATTCAAATTTCTAATGGAGTTTGCAAATAACTACTCATTTAAATACATCATAAAATATTGAAATGTAAAAATAGTGCTTGTTATCACTGAATGGTAGATTGTTTTAATTTATCAGTTGGAAGTAAAAGTGAATATACATTGTATATTGTGTAAAACAATGATTTAAGTTGATTCAACTACTATTCTGGACAAAGAAAGATAACTCCAATTGAAGATTTCTTGCTATTGCACAATACTGTGCAATTGAAAATTTCTTGCTATTGCACAATACTGTGCAATTGAAGATTTCTTGCTATTGCTGAATACTGTGCTATTGAAAATTTCTTGCTATTGCACATTACTTAATATAATAATTTTGGATCCTGATTTGGACCAATTTGAAAACTGGGTCCATAATCAAAAATCTAAGTACATGTTTAGATTCAGCATATCAAAGAAGCCCATGCAAGAACTCAATTTTTGTTAAAATCAAACTAAGTTTAGTTTTGGACCCTTTGAACCTTAATGTAGACCAATTTGAAAACCGGACCAAAAATTAAGAATCTACATACACAGTTAGATTCGGCATATCAAAAGAACCCCAATTATTCAATTTTTGATGAAATCAAAGAAAGTATAATTTTGGACCCTTTGGACCAAAACTCCCAAAATCAATCTAAACCTTCCTTTTATGGTCATAAACCTTGTGTTTAAATTTCACAGATTTCTATCTACTTATACTAAAGTTATGGTGTGAAAAACAAGAAAAATGCTTATTTGGACCCTAATTCCTAAACTGTTGGGATCTCAACTCCCAAAATCAATCCCAACCTTCCTTTTGTGTTGATAAACCTTGAGTTTAAATTTCAATGATTTCTATTTACTTATACTAAAGTTATTGTTCCAAAACCAAGAATAATGCTTATTTGGGCCCTTTTTGGCCCCCAATTCCTAAACAGTTGGAACCAAAACACCCAAAAATAATCCTAACCTTCCTTTTGGGGTCATAAACTTTGTGTCAAAATATCATTGATTTCTATTTACTTAAACTAAAGTTGTAGTGCGAAAACCTAGAAAATGCTTAGTTGGGCCCTTTTTGGCCCCTAATTTCTAAACTGTTGGGACCAAAACTTCCAAAATCAATCCCAACCACCCTTTTATGGTCATAAATCTTGTGTTTTTATCTCATTTGGCATGAAGTTTTCCCATTATAATTTTTTCCAGAAATAATTTTATTTGATTTTAGAGTACATGTTTAAGAATTTTATTACCTAAACTGATTCACCTGATTAATCATATGCATAAAAACATTAACAAGGATCATTGAATCATGTAACTGAGGTCAACATCTAATGAACATGTTTATTACCCTTTAGTGGTTGAATGAACCAAACATGTAACCCTTCCATGGCCTGTAATTTTGACTCCAAGAGCTAACCAGCCTTTGCTCTTATTCACAACTCTGCCTATTTAGCAGAGAAGCACCAAATACCAAATTTCAAGTACAGTTTGATACAGTTATGGTACATGAGAAATTGATGCAAATGCAAATACATTTTGTACTTAATGCTATCATTAAAAGATTAAAGTAATTGACTCATTTCAGATGGATTTCTATTTATATGTATCTGATAAGTTGAGCCATTTTCAACATATTTTTATAGTTTGTTCTAATGTTGTACTGTTACACCACTGTCCCAGATTAAGGGAGGTTTGGAGCCTTCCAACAAGTTCAACCCCACACATTCTGTATGTGCCTGTTCAAAGTGTGGAACCTGTAAATCAGGGCTTGTTGTTTGTTGCTGTGTAACATATTTGTCTTTCATTCATTACTTTGTTCATAAATTGATCATACTTGACTATGCCGTATGGGTTTTGCTCATGTTTGAATGCTGTATGGTAACATAATGTTACTAATTTCTGTGTCAATTCGTCTCTTGTGGAGAGTTGTCTCATTGGCATTTATACCACATCATTTTCTTGTTATAAGTTTTGGGACTTATGTATGGACAAAGCCCCCTCAGCCACTACGGGGACATAAAATACTGAGAAGCTGACAAAATTTGAAAATCTAAATTTGACCTAAATTAGTCATTCACCCATACAAATGAGATCTAGCCATATAGCAAATGGAATTTAAAAAAAAAAAACAATACAAGCAATCTGTATCAAAATATAGCTAGTTTAGCCCTTTTTGTTTTATAATAAATTCATCATTGTTATACTTCAATTTAAAAGTTCCAGTTTTACATTATTTAACAGTAGTTAGAGAATGTTGTTCTATAACACATAAATCTGAGGTTAATAATTTTTTTTATATTAAACTCTTGTGCAAAGTTATCACTAACAGATAATATTAAAGACAAGGGTTTTAATCTTTAATCAATATCTTAAAAGACAATAACAGAACATTTAATAAGTATTATAAATCAAATAGCAAATTTGCTCTATCACCCTCTCAGCTATGTAATTATATATATATAGCATACAATTACCAGTTGTAAAGTTGTATAATGGCAGGAAAAGTGGGGAGGGGAATCATATTTATAATTAGTTGTGATTGATATACATTTACTTTTACAAATTATGACTTGGATGGAGAGTTGTCTCATTTACACTTATACCCCATCTTTTATTTCTATTTTCATAATTTCTTATTTTATTTGCAATTTCCTTTTTAATCTATATGTCTGCTTTAAATATATCATTTATGTTGAAGCAGTTATCAAAAGTTGACTATATCTCTTCCATCCATTGTCTTCAGATGTAAATCTTAATAACAATAAATGAGCAAACATCCTAACAAAATATCAAGCAAGTCAACCAAACTGTTGGTCAACATGAAATTATATAATAGCTCTAATTAGCTAAGTGATTCATATGCTTAATGTTCTAAAGGTCCCAGTGAGAAAAGAAATATTTTTCTCTAGTTCTATGGAAATTTATCCCTTTCCGAAACCCATTGTATAAAAACATTTGATAAACATGGTTGCCGGTGATCTCAAAAGATCATTGGATGATTTTAAGGGTCATAACCTCTTTAGCTAACAGGATGAATGAAAATATGCTAACAGATGTTAATGAAATTGACAACTTCATGGAATTTGAAAGGCACTCGAAGGGGATTTTCGTTTAACAAAAAAAGAAAATTTATTTTTTAATCATTAGAGAAAATAAACTCATCATAGCTACCAGACGCGCGTTTCGTCTACAAAAGACTCATCAGTGACGCTCGAATCCAAAAAAGTAAAAAAAAAGAAAAAAAGAAGCCAAATAAAGTATGAAGTTGAAACAGATTCTTACACATCAGATGCCAAGTGATGCACATGGCCAAAACATTCTTTCATTACTATCCCTTATATTTTTTTCTGACATAATTTAACATTTCTTGAAAACTGACATGATAATCTTAATTCATAACCAATTCATTCCAAATTTTAATATCAATAATCTTCCTAATTTTCATGAGATTTTTGGCCAACACAAGCACATTATAAGTCCATCTTCAGGAATATGACAAAATAATTTATTATTTGACGCATCAAGTTTTTCCTTTTTTTGTATTTTTGCTGCCACTTTTTTCTTTTCTTTTCTTCACATGTTTAGGTATTTTGTTTTTCCTTTTTTCTCTTTGTTCTTCTTTGATTATCTTTTTCCTTTCCTGTAAATTAAAAAAAAAAACTCTTTTGAAAATTCATATTTACCATCATCAAAATATCATCCCTCCATTAATTGAACAGTTGCTTAATTTTGAAACATCAATCAACAAAAATGTGTCCATAGTACAGGGATGCCCCACATGCACAATCATTTTCTATATTCAGTGGACAGTGAAATTGGGGTCAAAACTTTAACCGGATTCAGGACAGACAAACTAATTAACAAACAAATGGACAAAAGAATGGACAAACAAATGGACACACAGATCTAAAAGCTTGTTGCCCTAAGTAGGGCATAATTTTTCTTTTGCAATTTTCAATCAAACACTCTATACAATAATATAACATACCCTTTTACTATCAGGTGATTCCTCTCGAGGTCTGTAAGATTTAGTTTTATTACTAGATTCACCCTCATTCTCACTCTCTGATGACTCGGTATCACTATCAGAAGCACTGTCCTTGTTACTTTCTATGTCTTCTTGTAACCTGTTACAGTCATCTGTATTTTCTAACAATTTTGGTGTCTACAGAAAAAAAAAATGTTTGCAATCTTAATATAACAGTTTTAAAATGCATGCTTCATTTTTATGCAAATAGTATGTTGAATAAGGTATAACATTTCTGCATAATTTTTAAAACATCCTATTCATTAATGTAAAAATAGTATGGACATTTTGTTTGACTATGAATTAAAAATCATTTAAACAACTTTCTGTCAAAAGTAATAACTTATACTTTGTTCTACCTAAATAACATAAAATTACCATATGACTGACATATACTTATAAATTAACTTTATGGATATCTGAATATTCCATTTGAACAACAATTAACATTTGCCAAATTTATAAATGGAAAATGGAATATTATACCTGTTGTGGCCCAGTCAAATCTGTCTTTAATCCTGTTACAGTTTGATACAACAGCTGAAAGAATAAAATTCATTTGTGTGTATTTCTATTCATATTCAATGCAAAAACATTATTATTTTATGTGCAAAATAAAGTTAAAATGCTTAAATGCTAACTTGGCAACTTTTATTGGTTGACATGTCAGATCTGTGTCTTCCTGTCCTGAATACACCAATCTATTTATAGAAACTTGTTGACTAATAAAAGTAGATGTTTATTTAACTATTGTTGTCAATACTTATTCATTTCATTTGACACTCTGCATACCATCAGTATTCACTAAGTGAGATCTCTAACAACACAAAATTTAAGAGGCATTGGCTGAGCTATCCTTTATATCTTAATAAATATGCTGTAATACTGAGCAGAATATAATAAGAATAAAAAAAATCTTTCAGAATTCAAGTCAACATTTAAATTTCCTGACACTAAAACTAAATGTTGATTCCATGAAATTTTTGGTTAGATGTTAATTTTTTTCCTGTAACTTAAACAAGTAATATTTACATTATTAGAGTCTCCTCTCTGTGCCTTTATAATGTCTCTTTCATAATCAATGACCTCATCCAGTGTGCGAGGAATGTAAGAATTCTTGAAAACCTGTAATAGTTAAAAAGAAAGGAAAGTTAGCTTTTTTAACAGTCACTACTTCAAATATATAAGCATAATAAAATATCTGACCTTTCGGATGATATAATATTAATTCAGCACTTCTTTGACAGCTGCAATGTAATCAATACATAGGTGGTTTGGTCTCTAATGGAGAGTTGTCCATTGGCATTCATATCACATCTTAATTTTTTTCAATAAAAAGTTTTCTGGGACAGTTCATGTGTCTCTTCTTTATTCTGTGAAAGTTTAAAGGTTTACTTTGAATTTTAATATAATTAAATATTTCAAGGAAAAAAAAATGAAATTAAATGTTTCCATATGAATGACTTATGCTTGTACACATAATTCACCTGTTCATCTATTTTTTGTTGATCTGTGACTTCATCATGAGATCTAGTAGAGGTCAAGGTCATAGCTTCTTCCAAATAATGGTCAATGTTATCTTCATTAATTGTAATATCCGTTACAAAATCAAATAATTCTTTTACAGTCAATGTACATACACCCTTCTTTCTAAAAAAATCTAAAAGAAAAAAAAACATTTTTTATAATTTAAAAGGGCAAAGTAATTTCACACAACAATTAAACAAAAAAAATATTTCTAAAAAATCTTTAATTTGTGTCTTGTGTCCTTATGAGATAAAAATTCACATACATGTATACAGCATTTATCAAATCTTATTTGAAGTAAATATTTGGATCTTTCAGTCTTTTTTTCAATAAAATAACAGGATTAGACATCTATGTCATAATTGCATACATTTTCAAATGTATTCAGCAACCTCCGTAAAACATAATTTAATAACTTGAACATATCTAAATTTATATCACTTGAAGCATTATTTGAATAATATCTTGTCCTGGATGATAAATCCTATCTACTCTATCATTTAACATGTTTATGCTATACCTACCTGTAATATTAGTACAATCCTTCCTGAGGAACTCTAAAGCATGGACATGATCGTGTTCTACTGACTGAGAAACATCAATCACATAAATATTACCATTATGATATCTGCAAGAGAATAATAAAGACAAAATTTCACTCAGAAACCAACATTTTAAGTATTAAAATCAATAGATGCTGTGACTTTGAGGTTTGACTTATTGCCTATTGATCCAAAAAGATATGAGATTCACCCTTAACAAAATGAAAAAAGTTTGAGAAAAGTTTGACAAATGGCTAAACACACAACAAGAAACAAAATTGGGCTCAAATTTCAATCTATGAATTTCTACATGACCTTGACCTTTGGTCTATTGACCCCAATATCATCACAGGAAAAATATTTACTGGAGCGGGTGGCCCATATTCACCATGGACACATTTTCGCTATTTTGCTATTTTTTCTGTCAAATTTGTGTGCCTTTCCCAGTACTTTCCTAAATAGATGGTAAAGGCTGTTTGTAATTTTCGAAAATGGTTGATATTCCTCTTTACCCCATTTCCAAGGTTATTCGCACATATAAAGAAATATGCAGGTGTTTTCAAACAACTTTTGGCTATTATGCACAGTTTTAAAGTAAATATTTGTGAGAAAAATCATATAGGAATGATCTCTCAAGCTTATTCATCCAATTACAAACATTTGTATTTATCATAAACCAGGATAATGAGGATGGTTGCAGAGAAAATGTGTCCCCCATGGTACACAAACAACTTGATTTCCTCTTGAGTTTGCTTTCATTTTTAGAACAATTAACAAATGTTTTGAAGATTATTCCTTTATCAAATTTTTTTTTCATATAGTATAATTTCTGAAACCTACATAAAAAGCTCCAAATACTCGAATATAAGTCAGATGTAAGTGGAAATAAACGAATTATGTGGTGAATATGGGAAGTTAAAATATCTTTATATAAATAAACTTCAGAAAACATTGCCTTATACCTTTATATATTTTAAGTACACTTACAACATATTGAATTCACTAAGATCAGCATGGATAAGTTTACATTGGTGATATAGAGTTCTAACCATATGTATACACTCTAAATATAACTCTCTAGCCTTAGATTCTGAGATGTCACTGTCTTTTAATAGAGGTGCTGGCCTGTAAATACAAAATAATGTATATAATTTTCCATCATACAAATCTTGTTAATCCATAGTTCTAATATTTTTATAGAGTTAAAATAAATTGGGAATGTGTCCATGGTACACAGATGATGCCCCTGCTTGCATATAAACCAGATGCTCTGCAGGGCGCAGCTTTATACGACTGCAGTGGTTGAACACTGAACAGTTGGGGCAAGTATGGACACAACATTTAAGCTTGATGCAGTGCTGAATTTGGAATGTGATTAAGTGCAGGTTTTCGGCTGGCGATCGCCATTTTCGCAATTTGCGAAAAATAATAATAATGGCGCTTAAAGTTCGTCATTGGAGAAAGAATTTGGCGAAAGAAAATGTGGCAAACTCATCTTATTTAGAGAAAGGGGTTGAGAAAAAAACATTTGTGTCACTTGGCGAAAAAATTAATAATAAAGTGGCGAAAGAGGTGGCGAAAAAAATAATTGACCCAAGGGAAACCCTTTAAAGTAGTTAGCACATCATAGGTTTCTGACACAGAATGGATGTGGTTTAATGAACTTAAATTTTTTTTTGCTATTGAGCAATACACTATGCTGTTGAATATTAATCCCCTCAAATATTTGTAAAAAAAAAAAATTTAATTTCTGAAATCTCAAATGAGAAAACTTTTACACCCCTACCCCGCACCCACCTTTTTTTCACCTACCCCTTTTCCTTATTAAAAAAATAATCTTAATTCAAATTTCTAGTGGAGTTGGCAACAATAACTACTCATTTAGATACATTATAAAATATTAAAATATAAAATGACATACAGTCATGGTTAAAATTAAAATTAATAAACAGTTTCATCTAAAAATAAATTTACAGCTACGGCACTCATCTCAAGACAATCATCATTTCTAAATACATAATTTTCAAGCAGTGTAAGGAAAGTAATAAAGTAATCAAACATACCGGGTAGATATAACAGTGTTCTTTATATTTATATTGGATTACCTCCCCTTCACGGCTTTTAAATTTTCTAAATTGTTATTTAACCAGTAAAACTCTTGTTTTCCCACTTTTTTGTCCCTAATTGCTAACTGATTTGAACAATAACCCCCACCCCAATAACCATCCATTTGGAGTATGGAAACTTGTGGCATAATGTCAGAGAAAAATGCTTATTTTTGCCCCTTTTTGGCCCCAAAATTCCTACACACTTGGGACCATAACCCCCATAATCAATCCAAACCTTCTACCTGTGGTATTAAACATTGTGGTACAATTTCAGAGCAATTTAAATGCTTATACACAAGTTGACGAGGATGACAACGCAGACGACATCATACCATTTACGAACGCAAACATTTTTTACAATCGTATAAAAATGTGACAAAGTTGTTAACACAATAATTTAAACACACATTTTGAAATATTTTATATGAATTAAACAAGATTTTTTCTCAAAATCACATTTAAGTCTAAAATGAGAAAATCACAATAATAAATGCACGCAATAATTTCTGAATTTACAGTAATCAAATTTGTTTTCATGTTTCATGTGTTACACAATCAACAGATCTATTCACAAACCAGAACAGATTAAAATAGATTGTGAGATTTATTAAAATGTTAGAACTTTTAAGAATTTATATGCTCTCCAAAACAAATAAGGAACCCAATCTATAACTTGCCATTGTACACTTTGAAAAAGAAATCAGCTTAATTTCTACAGGTACGATGGATAGAAAAAGTTTAAGTAGAATTATGGAACAAAACAAGCACTCTTTGTCCAGACCACTAACTGGAAGGGACATACAAAGTATCAAACAATAAGGTTAATATTAATACTTACCAGCCATCTGTACCTATAAATCTCATGTTAATATTAATACTTACCAGCCATCTGTACCTATAAATCTCATAACTAAAACATGGCTTTTTAGTAGGATTGGTTCTGGACATAAAATACCAGCTTGATGTATTCTGAAAATAAATGTCAATGAATACACTACATAAAAAATTACTTTTAAAAATCTTACAGGTTTAAACAATTTAAAACAATCAATGATTGCAACTGCAATATTCTATCATGACATTTTTTAAAACTAAAAACAATGCTGAATGAAATGATACTTATGTTGAGAAAACATAGAGAACAGCAAGGTCTTGAATTACCTTTTTATCTAAGGTCCATACCACATTGGCGACATCACCTTTGCTTTAGTTTATATCGTAACAGGTAAACGTCAACCTGTAAAGCTGTAGTTATTTAGAGTCAGATATTTAGAAATCGTCCCCACAACTTATATCCATTCTTTAATCAAATTAATTGTTTCTTTCTACAGAAGAACTTTCTCTCTATTATCTAACCTGATCAGATTTCTCATTTCTTTCTCAGCCCAAGTTTGTACCATCTTCCTGGGATTGTGTTTACAGTAGCCGTGTCTAAACCTGAAATAGATTTTGATAAAAAAGTTAATTGAAATTGGCAACTGTTCTGCCAATGAGAAATTGCACATTTAAACATTCTTAATATTCAATTTTTCAAACCTTCAAACATTTGTCCAACAAAAACTGTATCCTTAATGTAAAATCAGTAGAAAAATATGTAGTTCATACAATAAGATTGCAACTGTAGTGAAATGATCTATACCCTGACACATGCCCATGTCCAAACAACTCAACTCAATCCAGTATGCCGGAGTATAATATGATATAAGATTTGATATTACTTAAAAGATGTGTTTGTACATAAAAACAAAACACTTTTGGAAGCCAATCATTTAAAAATATTGCCTATTTCTGGAGAGCAGGTTAATTTATTAAATGCAGAAAATTACAGTCATTATCATTTACCTAAATTCCCCAGATACATATTTGTCTCTGTCTTTGAATACCAATATTGATGTTTTATATACCTGAAATTAAATTGAAGATATTTTAGGATGATGAATTGGAAAAAAAAATACTATAACAATAATATTGTTCATTCTTTATATGAAGTTTTCCATTTGTAAAGGGCAAAACTCTAGAAGGGTTAAAGTGACACCTCAATGAATCAAACTTCATCTGTGTTTTGTGGTAGTAAGCATTGTGTATGATATTCAAGAATTTGGTAAAATCTACATAATAACAGTTTATCAGTGCTATTATGGATTTGTCCCTCTATTGGAATTTTGCTTCATTAGACAAGGTGATTTTTTTCAGTGACATCAATGCTTTAGAGCAATAAGATAGCTGTGATTCAACATAATGTCATCATTTAACCAGGTGCTCCGCAGGGCGCAGCTTTATACGACTGCAGAAGTCAAACCCTGAACAGTTTAAGAAAGTATGGATACAACATTCAAGCTTGATACAGCTCTGAATTTTGGATTGTGATCAAATTTTTGACATAATATGAATTTCTGACACAAAACAAATGTCAAGATCTTACAAATCTATTGCACAATATTGTGCAATTAAAGATTTTTTCTTTTAACTTTTCAAAAATTTGGAATTTGAGAAATTTGAAAAAAATAAATTGAAAACAACTACCATTTTTTGAAATTAGTCCAAAACCTGACATTTCTTAAAACATGATATATAAGATGTGTAAGGGAGGTAAATCTGAAAAACATACCCAACATTGTATGTTAAATGTTTTAGAATTACTGCTCTTACCATGCTTTTAAATTGTCTTAATTGTCCATTGACCAGAACTACCTAGTTTCCCCCCTTTTTTGCCCCTAATTCTGAAACATTTTGGGCCATCACCCCCTAAAGTCAATACTAACCATCCCTTCATAGTATGGAAACTTGTGGATTAATTTCAGAGAGAGTCATACACTTAAACATAAGTTATTGTTTGTGAACTACAAAAATTATTATTTTGGGCTCTCTTTTTGGCCCCTAATTCCTAAACTATTTGGACAATAACCCCCAAAATCAATCCAAACCTTTCTTTAATGGTATTGAACCTTCTTGTAAAAATTATAGAGATCCATGCACTTAAACACAAGTTATTGTCTGTAAACTAGAAAAATTCTTCTTTTTGGCCCCTTATTCCTATGTACATATTCAGGAATATTAACCCCAAACTGAATCCATGCCTTCCCTGTGTTATATGATCACAAATGTCAGAGAGATCCATACAGTTACACACAAGTTATTGTCTTGAAACTAGAAAAATGCTTGTTTTGACCCCTGTTTGGCCCTTAATTCCAAGACTTTTTGCCCAATAACCCCTTAAAATAAATCCCAACCTTCTACTTATGGTATTAAACATTGTGGTACAATTTCAGAACAATTGAATTACTAATACACCACTTTTTGTCCTGAAACTAGATAAATGCTGTTTTTGGCCCCTTTGGGCCCCTTATTCCTAAACCATTGGAACCATAACCCCTAAAATCAATCCCAAGCTTTCTTTAGAGGTTATAAAAAATTGAGATAAAATTTTCTTGATTTCTTTATACTTATTCAAGCGTTATTATCCGGAATCAATCGGTCTTTTCGGACGATGCTGACGGCGTGCTACCAATATACAACCAAATTTTTTTTTAATTTTTGCTATAGTATAAAATAGACCAGGGATAATGACATCAAACTACAAAATTTCAATTCTATAAACTGTAATTTTCAATTTTCCAAAGACAATGTTTTACCTTAACAGCCATATCCTGATCTGCCCCTGTAGCATGGTAAACATTGGCCTCTTTCCCTGTACTGATACAACCATTTATTTCTGATATAATACCTTTACTTAGAAATTTGAAGAGAATTAACCGTGTTCTCTTGTCCATAACCTGCTCTGCAGTAGCTCGGTCAGCTTTGTCTTTTCCCCTGTATCTATAATAATAAAATTAACACAATCAATTCAAACCTCATTCAAACCTCATCGAATTACCTGCTGTATAGTCCTTATTTTAGCATTTTAAAATCGTTAATGAATAAACAACAAACTAAGTAACTTTTGAAAAATTTAGCACATCACATACAGAGTTACTTCCCCTCTACCGAAAAAGACTTTTAAACTCTTCTTTATTTGTGAAATGACATTACACAGATCCATTTACATCCAATCAAAACATGTTCAATCCAATTTTATATCAAAGATATCTATCCATCTGATTTTCCAGTTAGCAACAAAATACTGTACTGTACAGTCCTTCTTTTTTTCCAGTAAATTAAATTTCATGTATAACACAGACTTTGAACAAAGTAAATTTGTCATTTAATGCTTTACTTGGCTAATAAAATATTTAAAGGTATGTTTATCAAACATTGACCTTCATTCTCTTTACCTATCATTGTCCATTTTCCTTCCCTTTTCTACTAATGCTGACATGGCTTTGTTTGACAGTTGTGGTCCTGAATATTTCTCTGTAAAAGAAAGAAGCATACTACTAGTATGTCATCTGAAATCAACAGGATTTCCAAACATGAAAGATTTATTCAAGTGAAGGCACTTATAAAGGAAATAAAATTCTGGTAAAGCTACATAAAATAAAATTACAAATAGCATTAGATATGATTGTTTTGTCCTCTTTAATTGAAGGCAGGGAAGCCAGCTTATGGAAAACATAAGATCAAATTTTCAAATATCAAAGGACTTGCTAAAATAACATATCTATAGTGTTACATTACAAATGTCTGTAGTTCTGTAGATTTTTAAAACTGTGATTCCACCTTTTAATCTTTTACATTTTTTATGGTCACAGTTTTACATCAAACCATTTGTCACAGGAGACAACCAGATGCTCCGCAGGGCGCAGCTTTATACGACCGCAGAGGTCGAACCCTGAACAGTTGGGGCAAGTATGGACAAAACATTCAAGCTTGATACAGCTCTGAATTTGGATTGTGATCAAATTTTTGACATTACATGGGTTTTTTTTACACAAAAAAAATGTCAAGATTTTACAAATCAATTAAAGATTTCTTCTTCAAACTTTTTAAATCTAAAATTAAATAGTTGACACAGCATGAGTTTCTGACACAGAATGAATGTGGTCTAATGAACTTAAAAGGTTTTTTTTGCCTTTGAGCAATTCACTATGCTGTTGAATATTAATCCTCTCAAAAAAATGTTTGAAGAAATTTTCTTTTTATTTATGAAATCTGAAATGAGAAAAATTTAAACCCCCCCTTTTTTTTCACATCCCCGTTTCCCTTTTTCCAAAACTGATATCAATTCAAATTTCTAATGGAGTTTGCAACAATAACTACTCTTTTAAATACATCATAAAATATTAAAATGTAAAATAAAGTGCTTGTTATCACTGAATGGTAAAGATTGGTTGGTAGTAAAAGTGAATATACATTGTTTATTGTATAAAACAATAAATAAAACTTCATCAGCAACATTTTATATTGGCAAATTTCCAATGAAGTTATTTACATAAAGTTATTGGCAAATAAAAATAGAAAATGACATCATAGTCATGTCTGGCAAATGTCCAACATACATTATCTAAAAACATTTTAGATAAGATAAGGAAAAAAAGCTTCATCAGCAACATTTTATATTGGCAAATTTCCAATAAAGTTATTTACATAAAGTTATTGGCAAATAGAAATAGAAAATGACATCATAGTCATGTCTGGCAAATTTCCAACATATATTATCAACTACTATTCTATACAAAGAAAGATAACTCCAATTGAAAATTAATTGCTATTGCACAATATTGTGCAATTAGATATTTCTTGCTATTGTGCAATACTGTGCAATTGAAAATTTCTTGCTATTGCACAATACTTGATATGGAATCCTGATTTGGACAAACTTGAAAACTGGGCCCATAATCAAAAATCAAAGTACATATTTAGATAAAGCATATCAAATAAGCCCAAGAATTCAATTTTTGTTAAAATCAAACTTAGTTTAATTTTGGACCCTTTGGACCTTAATGTAGACCAATTTGAAAACTGGACCAAAAATTAAGAATCTACATACACAGTTAGATTTGGCATATCAAAGAACCCATTTATTCAATTTTTGATGAAATCAAACAAAGTTTAATTTTGGACCCCCATTTGGACCAACTTGAAAACTAGGCCAATAATTAAAAATCTAAGTACATTTTTAAATTCAGCATATCAAAGAACCCCAAGGATTCAATTTTTGTTAAAATCAAACTAAGTTTAATTTTGGACCCTTTGGACCTTAATGTAGACCAATTTGAAAACGGGACCAAAAATTAAGAATCTACATACATAGTTAGATTCGGCATATCGAAGAACCCCAATTATTCAATTTTTGATGAAATCACACAAAGTTCAATTTTGGACCTTTTGGGCCCCTTTTTCCTAAACTGTTGGGACCAAAACTCCCAAAATCAAACCCAACCTTCCTTTTGTGGTCATAAACCTTGTTTTAAAATTTCACTGATTTCTATTCTCTTAAACTAAAGTTATAGTGCGAAAACCAAGAAAATGCTTATTTAGGCCCTTTTTGGCCCCTAATTCCTAAAATGTTAGGACCAAAACTCCCAAAATCAATCCCAACCTTCCTTTTGTGGTCATAAACCTTGTGTTAAAATTTCATTGATTTCTATTGACTTTTACTAAAGTTAGAGTGCGAAAACTAAAAGTATTCGGACGACGACGACGCAGACGACGACGCCAACGTGATAGCAATATACGACCAAAAAATTAAAATTTTTGCGGTCGTATAAAAACATAATCAAAGAGCACATTGCTCTGAGGGATACGATTGCCATTGTTTTCATTGATACATGTATTAGTATTATTTTCAAAAATAATTCAACTGTACATGTAAAATACTAGTGAACTGTAATTTACGTAATCTGAATAGTTATTTAACTTTAACCAGATGCTTCGCAAGGCGCAGCTTTATACGACAGCAGAGTTCCAACCCTGAACAGTTGGGGCAAGTATGGACACAACATTCAAGCTTGATACAGCTCTGAATTGGAATGATTAAATAGTTGACACAACAAAGGTTTCTGACACAGAATGAATGTGGTCTAAGAACTTAAACTTAAAAACTTAAATTTTTTATATTGGACATTTACCTATTATGGTCCAATATCCAAAATCTAAACACATGGTTAGATTCAGCATATCAAAGAACCCCAAGAATTCATAAAATAATGTTCACTTTGGACCCTGTAGACCTCAATGTGGACCAATTTGAGAACCGGGCCCAAATATTAAAATTCTAAATACATGCTTAGATTCAGCATATCAAAGAACCCCAAGGATTCAATTTTTGTTTATATCAAACAAAGATTAATTTTGGGACCATGATTTGGACCAACTTGAAAACTGGCCCCAAAAGCAAAAACTTTAATTTTGGACACTTTGGGCCCCTAATTCCTAAACTGTTGGGACCAAAACTCCCAAAATCAATCCCAACCTTCCTTTTATGGTCATAAACCTTGTGTTTACATTTCATAGATTTCTATTTACTTATACTAAAGTTATGGTGCTAAAACCAAGAAAAATGCTTATATGGGCCCCTTTTTGGCCCTAATTTCTAAACTGTTGAAACCAAAACTCCCAAAATCAATCCCAACCTTCCTTTTGTGTTCATAAACCTTGTGTTTAAATTTCATAGATTTCTATTTACTTATACTTAAGTTATTGTGCAAAAAACAAGAAAGATGCTTATTTGGGCCCTTTTTTTACCCCTAATTCCTAAACTGTTTGGACCAAAACTCCCAAAATCAATCCTGACCTTCCTTTTGTGGTCATAAACCTTGTGTTTAAATCTTAAGGATTTCTATTTACTTAAACTAAAGTTATAGTGCGAAAACCAATGTGTCTTCGGACGACGACGACGCTGCCAACTTCATTTTCTTACTCGTGAATTCTAGGTGGAACCCCATTCCTAACTCTTTAAATATTTAATTTTCTTTGGGTAAGTGGGCATGACTCCTTTCTGTACACATTCCTCTGTTTAAATTGCGATCAGTTTTAATATAATACGATGTCTATCGACAGAACGAGTTCATTTTTCTCGATGTATCTTTTTTTGATGAAAGTTACTTACGGAAGGGAGACAACTCGAAGCGATAATATGGAAGACTCCATTTTGGCTGAAGGGGTGTTCTAGTTACACCTTTACGTTGCGGACTACATTTATTTTAATTTAAATGATGCATATGATTTAAAATTATGCAACAACAATAACCCTCAATCGCAAACAGACATAGAAAGGATCTTGTGAGTTTCAAATTAATCAATGGAGTCGGGAATCCAGAGCAACCATTCAATCTGATACCCCTTCAAGTCAACAAAACTATATGCATGCGCATAATTACATAAACAAACCTTAGACTTGTGATTTGTAGAATTAAATGTTAATTAAACAACCTCCATTTCTTTATAGAAGTACAATATCAAATATCAGTTTCATAACGGTGACATATAAGAATACTACACTTCAGTTCTTATATGACAGAAATAGATTTATCGATTGGAATTCAGAAAACTCCCGTATGTTATCAAAACTGTTGAATTCCCTCTGACGTGTTTCTAAATTTATAAAAACACTAAATATAAATACTGTTGAATTCTGATTTTTCGTGTTGTTAAAAACACGCATACAGGTCAAGGGAAATATCAAAACATGAAGATTATGAGAAGAACATTATAGGACAGTTACTTAAATTCAATCCTTTTTGTTTTTTTTATACCATTTAAAGCAAGACAATCTCAAGAATCTGAGATGTTCCTTGAAGCTAGAATAAAACGGTTGACGTAAGGGCATGGGAATGAGTCAATGGTATAAGTCTTCAGATTGCTTAAAAGCAATAGTATCCCAAATACAACTTTCTTACCAACATTTATCTTATCCACATATTTTTTCATTGTCTTTTCTACTGGCTGGAAGTTCTTTGTAGCATTTGTCTTAACCTGTTTATTTCTTGATGCATTTGGCTGAAATGACAAGTATGAAAATCAATCATTTTTTTCGGAGACAGAAAGACATTCTTAATATCATAACAGATATCTTAGGTCTCATACAAAATTCTTGTCTATCAAAAGCATGTAATTTAAAGCAAAGATGAAGAATACTTACTATAGTTGATCACAAGATGAAGTGAATTACATCTTTTTGACTTGAAAATATATTACTTGTAGACAGAGACTTTACAAAATTGCATTATCCATTAAAATTTAATGTAATTCAATAAATACTTAATTCATAAATTCCCTAACTTACTTTTTCAGTTATTTGTAAGTTTTCAGTTACCTGTTGACTATTTAATACTGCTGCATTGTATTTCTTAGTGAAATCTCCTGTTTCTCCATACCAGTCATATAAATCATTATCATCATCATCGTCGTCATCATAGTCATCCCAATCTTCATCTTTAATTTCTATATCTAAAGTGGAGTAAAAAGGTATAAGGAGTTAGCTAATTAACAAATTCTGACAAAAAACACTTTTACAACTTTTACATTAATGCTAGCAAGACAAATCTTTGTTTGGCTTGCTTGCTTTGTTTGTATCAGTGTTTGCTCAAGCATGGTAATTAAGATAGGCGGGGCTTCAGCTTGTATACATCATACTTAGATTTTATTGGACGTTATGTCTGAGGTTAAGGACACTTAATTTTAAAACATCACATGACAAATATTCTCACATATTTTCTCACCTGTAAAAATACAATAATTTGTCAATGAAAGAAAAATATAAACTTTTTTCTTGTATGAGGCTGAGAAACTAGCTTTCAACATTAATTGACCTAATATTGTTTTTATAACATATCAATCTATTAGTTCAGTCAGTTATTTCCATGTCTGTCCTTCGATTATGCATCTCGAGAAAATATTCCAAAAAATGGGAAACAATTGTATCGAAAAGAGAAAATCGAGTGCACCTTTTTTTATGTTAGGGTGTGTTTGAGATGAATATTTTGTCTTGAAAATGTACAAAACAAGAGTATTTGATACATCATCTCGCTTCAGACTCTATCATTTTATATAGCAAAGCTACAGGTTGACTTTATAACATAAAAAAAATCACAATACTAAAAGATGAAATATAGGGGTCAAGTGAAATACCTATCCAATGGATCACAAAATCAGAGTAGGTGTGTTCGAATAGCTATTTTACTAAAAGTGCTTGACGACAGTCTTAAAGTTGGATCTCTGAAAAAAAATTGTCTTCCGTTTCTACGATTGTGAAAATGAACTGGCGTAATAGGAAGATAATTTCGACGAAGTAGAATCCTGTCTGTATTGTATATTTACAGGTAAGGAAACATGTGAGAATATGTGTCATGTGATGTTTTAAAATTTAGTGTCCTTAACCTCCAACATAACGTCCAATAACATTTAAGTATGATGTATACAAGCTGAAGCCCCGCCTATCTTAATTACCATGCTTGAGCAAACATTGATACAAGCAAAGCAAGCAAGCCAAACAAAGATTTGTCTTGCTAGCATTAATGTAAAAGCTGTAAGGGAATAAATATGTATACATTTACATGGAATAAACCCATTTGATATTTATAACATAAATAATTTTACAGCCAAATATTAACTTATATATTATGCTTAGGTTTTAGTTGTTGTGACTAATTTCACAAAAATTCACACTATCAAAATATTTCAGTAGAAATTGCAAACAATTGTGTTCATAAAATACATTTTTTCTTAAAAATTTACTGTATTGTATCATAAATGAATGTCTCACAAGTAAAAACTTTGAGCTATAAAAACTGATATTATATATCCACCTGTTCCATGTGTGAAAATGTTATGGTGTTATAATCTCTGGCTCAATATTATCATGAAACTTTGTCAGAATTTAATACCATTGCAGGATTCCTGGACACTGTTGGTTATGTAACTTTTAATTCAAATCTTATTAGTTTAAGTATCTCATGAAACCATTTAGTTCCAGCAAACAACTTTCTGAAATATAAATCTCTTTCTACAGACATATTGTTTGTACCTGTTTCTGTTAATTTGGTAAGAGATGACCTTGTGTTGCTGAAAAATAAAAAAATAAAAATTAACCGATCAATATTAAATTTTATACAAAATAAATATGTTCTTATTTTTTACATTGTTTTATAGAAAGAATATTCAAATATTTTTTCTGGTGTTTTTTTTCTTCTTCATATTGTTGGTTTTTACCCATATAGATGTATACCCCACATCTTCCTCCATATAGATCTTATTTAATCAAGGCCACAACAACAATAAAGAGAAGAAATTTTCAACTACAGCTTACAAACACAAAACAATGAATCTGAATGTTACAACAAGCTTCTTCTTCCAAAATCTTTCCAGGAAAATACACAAGAAATCATGAACCTTGTTTCCAATTTATCACACAAGATACAAAAAAAAAAGTAGCCTAGAACTTTTAAACAGATGTGGGGTTCAATGTAGATATCAATTATGTCAATGAGACTGCAACTTAACTCAAAATAGTTTTCAATTAAGTTATCATTGATCTTGAGATGTGCAAATTTTTTGCTATGAAATAAACTGACTGAAAAGACAAATGAAGTCAAAATTTGGTCTTTTAAGGTGGTACCCAACACTTTCACTAAAATTAATTTGGCTCGTTTAATTTTCATAAAATTTTGACAAAGTATTGACTTTGACCCTTTGACAAAAATATAAAAGTTTCAAAAAATTTGAACCAAGCATTTTATCAGAAAAATTACACTGGTTATATAGCAGTTTGACAAACACTAATTTTGATCATTGAGAAGCTTAATATTCCCTTAAAAACACAACGTCATTAAAACGTTTAGGTGATTTTACAGAGTTATCTCCCTGTAGTGTTAGGTACCACCTTAAAACAATTAAATATAATTTGCTATTGAATTAGTCACAATTTTTTTTTTTTAGTATATCTTTATTTTGAGACAAATCCTACCTTTCAGCGTCAGCATCATCAAACTGCCCTTCTACTATACATGTATCTGTTGACATATTCTGGAAAAAAACCCCATAAAATACCTGAATGAAGCATGCAATATATCTTTTAATATCACAAAAAATAATAAAGAAATGGAATGATTCAAATAAATTCCTTTTGGACACCTCAGCCTATAGTAAGGTGACACCAACCATAAATTGATGTTCTCAAGAGCTTATGCTTTTATTGTTACATATGAACTGAATCAAAATAAAACTTTCGTATTTGTTTTCATGAAGAGGATGTATTCATCCAAACACTGTATAGAGCAGGACACAGGAAAATTGACCATTGCTGCACTAGCATTTTTATTTCCCATTTAACATTAGCATAACCCTGGTTTACCACTCCTAATCTGTTTGAATAGAAGAAAGATATACATTGTAATACTTGATATTCCAATAAGAGAATTTAGATATCAAGGAAAAATTAGGTCATTATGTCACAAGACATACATGTATGTCAGGTCATCCAGGGAATAAAAAAATATAAGATGTTGTATGATTTGCAAAAACCAATTGTGCCAGACCCTCGTGGGTAGTCAAGGTTGTAAAAAATTGCCTAGTAGTAGTATGAATTGCCAATGAGACAACTCTCAACCAACTTTGGGTCATTGATGGCGTTCAACAATAAGCATACACCTTATGACTATTTGTCCACCATAACTTGACATGCTTCATATTACACAGGTTTCCGTAAAATTTTGACATCATAAAACAAAATATCTGATGCCACAATGAAAAAGTGATTGTTGTATGTGTCAAAAGTTCAAGCGAACAGGTCAGCCGGGATCAGGGGATCAACGATAAGGTGTATTCAGACCCATCCTGCATTCATTCATAAAATGAAATTGAGAGTTAATCAATAATATTTGCCATGACCGTGAATTTTTCACTATACCATATTATAATTTATATACAAAATGATTTAAAATTCCAGTCTATGATGCTAAAACAAACACTGGCTGTCTAGGCTATTAACTGTAGGTATGGCAAACCAATGGGAGATAACTCCAAATTACCCTAAATAATTGTTCCCAGATGTGTGTAAAAATAAAATCTTTGGGTGACCTCCGATTACGGCCTTCTATTAACTTGTTAAGTCTCAGAAGGTTCTGATTGCTTTTGATAGATATTATATGAATATACATGATTTTGTATATTATAATTTTCGGGAATACGATGAAATATTTGAGGTACAAACAAGGGTTTGAAAGTTACATTCGTTTCAAAAAAATACAAGGGAACTTTATACAGCCATAAAATGTATTTTTTTTATCAAGTTTAATATATTAATTAAATAATTAGGTCCAATAAATAAATCTAGATAGCTGTGTTCATATCAAAATTAATTTTTATAAATAACCCTCCTTTTTGTGTATACAGAGTTATTTCCCTTGCATGGACAATTTTTGGTTTAGTTTTGATTGGAAATCAGCGGCGATAGTTTTTTTTTGCATTATACAGCCAGTTTATTGCGATTTAAAGATAGTTCAACCACTTGCCATTGCACACGAGATAGTAAGGATACTGAATAATGTGGTTTAAAACATATGTATTTTCAACATGTTCAACTAAAAAGACATACATAGGAATCCATGCAGTAGTGGCAGTTCACTTTGAATGCTATTCACATTCAATGCATTTTGAACTTCAGTCCTGAACGAGATTGGTTTACAGATTTCACTGTATAAATATTGTAACTGATATACAGATATGAATTTACTTTACTTTTATACATACATGTAAAAGTATTTACAGTGATCTGACATAATTATTTTGTTTGAAATTTCTTGAATAAAAAATAGTTATATTATTTTCATTGTTTTTCAGTGCAACAGGTATTTTAGTCCTGTAGAATAATTGTTAAAAGCTTGTTGTTTATTTTTATTCATAAGCATTTACTATGTACATGCTATATAAGAATAAGAATATTTCATTAAATAGAATGTTAATGAAAAGGGAACATTCTAAAACTATCATGACTATACAAAGACAGATGACATGTTTCAAAACAATTCTTGTCTCTCATGGTACATCTGATTTTTATAGTTCGTTCTTATGTTGTACTGTGACAGGTCAGGGGAAGAATTGGGCACCCGCTAACATGTTTAACCCCACCATATTCTGTATGTATGTGCCTGTCCAATGTCAGGACCCTGTAATTCAGTGGTTGTCGTTTGTTGATGTGTTAAATATTTGTTTTTCGTTAATTTTTTGTACATAAATTAAGCTGTTAGTTTTCTTGTTTGAATTGTTTTACATTTGTCATTTCGTGGGCCTTTTATAGCTGACTTTGCGGTATGGGTTTTGCTCATTGTTGAAGGCCATACAGTGACCTATAGTTATTAATTTCTGTGTCATTTGGTCTCTTGTGGAGAGTTGTCTCATTGGCAATCATACCACATCTTCTTTTTTATACACACACACAATTAAACATATATACATTTGTATATAAAGAGTAATATTCATATTAATATTTTGTTTCTTTACATTCAAATGTTTATAAGTTTTACTTTACATTTTCAATATACCAACTGATGCTCTGAAAAAAGGAATATATAAAGTTATCGTCATGTTATGTGACTTTGGACGATAGAATTTCATGAGAGTGGTTGACATTTTCATGCTTTATGCTTCGAATTTAAACAAAAAACTTAACATGGAGGATTGAAATTGACTTACAAGATGTAAAAGAAGCAATATTAACAAAACTATAACCCAAATGATTAAAAAAATATATTTTATTATTTTTTAAAGAGAGGAAACAGTTTTTCCAGAATAGTAAAAAATTTCCATTTTGAAAATTTGCTATTACTTCGTTGTTATTATGTGTATTGATAAAAGTGAAACTGTTTTGAAAATGTCTTCACAATGCCTTTAAAATGAGATTAAGTTTTCTTAGATCAGTTGATTTAAAAAAAATCACTTTCCGTACCTATTAACTGATTAATTTTCTATCTTAAATATTTATGTAGAAAGATGAGACTTCTATTTTTTCCATATAGTGAGTAGGATACAAGGAAAGTCCGTGGTAAGATATAAATACAGCACAAACATCTTTAAACATGATAAAGTTGTCTGTTTCTTAAGAAACCTTAAAATGACAAGACTTACTACGACGACATGTGCTTGTTCAGAACGACAACATTGTGTAACATCCGGTAGACGATGTTAACCAATCAGGTCGTTTGTTTTATTCTTTCATCTAAATTCTACCAATCGCTATGTTTTTATTAAAATTCGTCTGCATAAATATGTTGCTGTGAAAACACAGCTGCAGCAGCAAAGGATGTTGCCAATTTCACTTCTTCTACCGCAGTTTGAAAATTTATTTGATAACCAGGTAAATAAGATACATATGGTACTCAACTGTAAATAAATTTCCTTTCAATTTTCATTAAAAAATCGTTGCAATAGCAATTTATTGTGGTCTTGAACTGTTCAAGGCAAAAATCAATTTTCTCAACTGTGATTGTAAACAATCGACAGAGCGAGAGACAACCTTTGGCAAAAGCAAATATATATCTGACAGTTCCGTCAGTCGAGGCCTTTAAAACCTCGATGACAAAGCTGAATTAAATTTCCAAATTTTGGGGAGGGGGGTGGTCAAATATGCAAACCAAACCATGGCAGTATAATCAGTTCATTGATTCTGACCATTATCTGGCAGAAGCAGAAGTATAATATTATTTAATACAATAATTATAAAAATATAATAGAATTTTATTATCAAACTCGGTTTTTATTCTATAAAGTCTAGTAGTAGTACTCTACTCTAATTTCTAAATCATCTAGGCTAGTCCTAGTCCAAATAATTATGACATTTTGAAAGGCTATTATATTTTTTTTTCTTTGACGCCTTACATCGACAGAAGGAGTCAAAGCAAAAATTTAAGATAGCCTTCCAGACGTCATAATTATTTGGACTACATCTAGGCTATTCACAGGTGTTCTTTTACAAACACACAAAAAATGATCATAAGTTTTATTTTTCTTGTATTAAGGGCATCCGATACAGTTTTTCGATATGTCATTTTTATAGTTTTGAAATATGTTGTTGGCCTTGGCGAGTTATAAAATAAAACACGAAATAAAATATAGGTCACCGTGCTCGTTTTCAAGAAAATTGAGGCTGAAAATTGGGGATTTGTGCAATTTTGTAAAAGAGGTACATGTAGGCAATGTTATAAAATTTTTGGAGCATATATTCTTCGTTGTAAATTATTAAGATCGGGTTCAATTTGAAGCTGTGATAAGTGACAATAAATAAAAAAAATAATCGCTACACGAATGACTATACAATTATTCAAGCCTTGCTTGACCTTGCGAACCAGATCCTCAAAGTGGTATTTTTTAATCCCAAAAATATGAAAATAAAGTGTTTCTGAAAATGTCATTTTTATCATTTTTCTGCATAAAGTGCATTTTGTCATGCTTTCTCCAAATCTCAAATAAAAAATATATGTCACCGTGCTGGATTCTATGATAAACACGATTTATCCTAAAAATTGCGTCCCCCCTTTGTAACCTCAACGTTAGCGCTTAAGTGCATGACATGGCTGGCAGACTTTTTCGATGTTATCGCTGCAAACTGGCGACATTTTTTAGATGTATAAATATTGCTTGTAAAGAGCTGCCTATAAATAGGTAAAATTTAGAATGGAAATGGGGAATGTGTCAAAGAGACAACAACCCGACCAAATAAAAAACAAAACACAACAGCAGAGGGTCACCAACAGGTCTTCAATGTAGCGAGAAATTCCCGCACCCGGAGGCGTCCTTCAGCTGGCCCCTAAACAAATATATACTAGTCCAGTGATAATGAACGAATATTGTTTTCGGAAATAAAAATCATGTACATCATAAATACATCTCTTTGTTTGTGGTCTAAGAGAGAAATATCTCAAGAAAAGTGCTTACGGACTGTTGATAATTTTTCGGCTTTTAAAACTAAAGACTTGGCAATTTAGAACTTGACATTCAGGTACATGTACTGTACACACTCGTGTATTTACATACTAGTATGTATTAATTTATACCATATGTTGACCTCTAGATGTTGTTTTTTTTTTTATTCATTTTGTTTGGTGGGCTGCTGTTTCATTACAATACTCCTTTAAATTCCTCTATTCACGTTTTAATCACTTTTAAGAATTTTACATTAATTCATAGAATTAAACTTTTATTCGGGTCAATGTTACAATTGAATAAAATTGAGAGGCTCCTAAACAGTTTTAGAATTCACAGTTTTTATAGCTGACTATGCAGTATTGGTTTTTCTCATTGTTAAAGACTGTATGGTGACCTATAGTTGTTAATTTTTGTGTCATGTTTGTCTCTTGTGGAGAGTTACATCTCATTGGCGATTATACCACATCTTCTTTCTTGTTTAGTTTAAACATATTTATTTATAGTGGATTGGGAAACAAGTTTTGCAACTTATATTAATCCCTTTCCACTTTGCGGGTGCGAGTGCTGCCTTGTAGCGGCATTAGCCTACTTTTTTTTGAAATCTACAAGGGTGTCTTTAACATGCAAGAGATATGGCTCTCTCTTAACACGGATCAACCATTTAGCGTCCCCTTCCGACGGACTATCAACTTTCCTCAACCCAAACTGGAATCGAACCAGGAACCTGTGTGTGAGAAAACAAAACAAAATCTTATAAAGGAGAATCTTCAATATGCTAAAGGATGCTTTTGTCCAGACAGAGCAACTATACCATAATTATTTCAATTTTTGATTTGGCAAACACGGTTGAATTAATAGCGAGAGGACTGGACATATTACCTATGCGCAATTTCATTGGAAATTATAACTATATATTTTTTTCACCACAGCGAGCTGCATTGCAGGGTACATAAAATATCACACTTTCATTCCTCTGTCGGTCCTTATGGTTAATTAGATTTTTCAAGTGTACAATTCTTGTCAAATTTCTACTAAACTGATATCGTATGGACACGTTCCAAAATGAGTGCATATCAACTATCCTTTAAAAGATACAGTGCAGACTTTGAAAAAAACAACCCTGGTTTGGTTACTTAAAAAGTTCACCAAAAAGAATACAGATCGATTGACCATCATAAAAAATACAACCATGACATTAGGATAATATGCTGTATCATATTTACGACGGACAGACGGAAGCCTGACATTTGTATACCATAATACATCCCGTCAAAATTTTTGCATGAAATATTTGCCACTGGACGTTAATCAACCAACAATTAATTAATTTATAGGACTTAGTCTTGGTATTAAGCTGACATTTTAGGTAGCGACTTCCTCATATCAAAAATGATAATTCACATGCATTATATTAGGAACACCAAAAGGGTCAGTCATCTAGAGATTGCTACATTGTAACTATACGATATTTTGTTGAAGATCTCACAGAAACAGAAATGTGTTTTATTTCTTATGGTTTTATTAGACTGTTATCCTGTCAGAATCAAATCCACTAATATTAATGGTGTAGAAGTTAGATGTGGGAGAAACAAAAATTGGAGCATCGAAAAATCCACATTACGTTTCTAATTACGGAAAATTACACGCATTACGTCCCGAAAAAAAAGTGATGTTTTTCCGGAATTTAAACGCTTAACCTCACGCCAAGATTTAACTGTATCAGATGACCTTAATTACAAAAAAAAATCAGCAAACCAGCACAGCTTACAATTAGTATTACATTTTCACACATTAACAATGATTAATTTCAAAGATAATTATAAGCCAGGCAGTATCTGTGGACCTCTTATGTTGTAAACTTATATAGTCTGTTAGTTAGCAGTGTGTATAGAAAGTCCCTGGTTGGGACGAGTATCTAAATAGGCATTTGTACCAGCAACCAGTTTTATAATACAACTTATCGGTATTTGTTCTCCATTACTGGATATTGCAAAGATTCCCATTAAGTTTTGACCTCACAATAGAAAATATCTGACCCATCAAAAAAATGCATCTGTGGAAGATTCTCAGGTCGTCTAATTTAAATTAAATCCTTGAATTGTGTGCATATCAGATCAAGAGCAATTCAAGGATTTCACATACTGTTTTTGTGCAACAATGGAAACCCACCAGGCTTTTTCGCATAACAAGTAGTTAGAAACAAAAGCCATGGGAGACAAGCAAGTGCTATTTTCAACTCCTGAAATTATTCTTCTGTTCAACACCCCAAGTATAAGTCAACCAGCAAGTTAGACCACCATTTATGAATAGCCTGGTTACAGTACTAATCAATCAATGTAATATGTCTTTTCCTTTCAGGTTGATTCTCATGATTGAATGGAACTGTGAATTTGTCCATTTTTATGCCCCACCTACGATAGTAGAGGGGCATTATGTTTTCTGGTCTGTGCGTCCGTTCGTCCGTCCGTCCGTCCATCTGTCCGTTCGTCCGTCTGTCCCGCTCCAGGTTAAAGTTTTTGGTCAAGGTAGTTTTTGATGAAGTTGAAGTCCAATCAACTTCAAACTTAGTACACATGTTCCCTATGATATGATCTTTCTAATTTTAATGCCAAATTAGAGTTTTTACCCCAATTTCACGGTCCACTGAACATGGAAAATGATAGTGCGAGTGGGGCATTCGTGTACTGAGGACACATTCTTGTTATGTCATATTTTGTTTTTTTTCAGATGAGACATCTTTAAAACCTAATAAGCGGTGTTTCCATGTTGACTGATGATGTATTATTTACATTTCTCCTCGGTAGTTACCATACTTATGATTATATTACCAAAGGATATCACATGTTATCCAGGGGAAGAAAGATATGATATGGGTAGATTAGAAGGAGATGTACAAAACTGGGCTCAGCTGATAGAAAACTACATACTGCAGGTAAAATTGTATACCATACATGTATGTATACTGATTCATATGAAATTATACATTAAATTAACATCTAATCATTATCTGTACAACACATACACATGTTAATGTATATGTACATGTACATGTAAAATAAGTGAATGATGATGATCAAATTAGAAGCATTACTAGAATAAAAATTGACATACATAGCTAAGTACATGGCATCTCAGCAATTTTGTTTAAGAACAGGTTAATATTTGTATATTATGACAGTGATTTATACATAATCAGCTTATTTGTTTCACAATGTAACTTGATGCTTTGCAAAGTTTTAACTGGACACGAAAGGATGATTGCTTGTCTTTCTGTTTACTGTCAGGTATTACTTTTAAAGAAGATGAATATACTAGATTATAAATAAACGTTATATACATTTATTCTTAGAAAAAACTAACCTTATAATTAGGGCCCTATAGTGATCAGTCTGTCCATCCGTCCGTCCGTCCGTAACACTTTAACTTTGTGTCCGCTCCATATCTAGAGAACCATTATGATTTCATACTTTATACTTTACATGTTTATTAACCACCACCAGAGGGCGTGTCATGATGTATGTACAACTTCCTAGGTCAAAGGTCAAGGTAAAAAAACTTTGGTTTCAGTTGACAACCCTGTGTCCTGTGGTGAAGATCATGTCCGTTCTAAATCTTGAGAACCGTTATGATTTCAAAGTTTATACTTGACATGTATATGAACCAACACCAGAGGGTGTGTCATAATTTATGAACGACTGCCTAGGGCAAAGTTCAAGGTCAAAATTTGGTTTCAGTTGACAACCCCATGTCCTATGGTAAAGATTGTGTCCGCTCTATATCTTGAGAACCGTTATCATTTTTAAGTTTATACCTGAAATGTATATCAACCAATATCAGAGGGTATGTCATAATTTATGTGCAACTTCCTAGGTCAAAGGTCAAGGTCAAAAACTTTGGTTTCAGTTGACAACCCCATGTCCTATGGTAAAGATCGTGTCCGCTCTATATCTTGAGAACCGTTGTCATTTCAAAGTTTATACTTGACATGTTTATAAACCAACACCAAAGGGTATGTCATAATTTATGTACAACTTCCTAGGTCAAAGGTCATGGTCAAAAACTTTGGTTTAAGTTGACAACCCCATGTCCTATGGTAAAGATCGTGTCCTCTCTATATCTTGAGAACCGTTATCATTTCAAAGTTTATACTTGACATGTTTATAAACCAACACCAAAGGGTATGTCATAATTTATGTACAACTTCCTAGGTCAAAGGTCAAGGTCAAAAACTTTGGTTTCAGTTGACAACCCCATGTCCTATGGTAAAGATCGTGTCCTCTCTATATCTTGAGAACCGTTATCATTTCAAAGTTTATACTTGACATGTATATAAACCAACACCAAAGGGTGTGTCATAATTTATGTGCAACTTCCTAGGTCAAAGGTCAAGGTCAAAAACTTTGGTTTCAGTTGACAACCCCATGTCCTATGGTAAAGATTGTGTCCGCTCTATATCTTGAGAACTGTTGTCATTTCAAAGTTTATACTTGACATGTTTATAAACCAACACCAAAGGGTTTGTCATAATTTATGTACAACTTCCTAGGTCAAAGGTCAAGGTCAAAAACTTTGGTTTCAGTTGACAACCCCATGTCCTATGGTAAAGATCGTGTCCGCTCTATATCTTGAGAACCGTTATCATTTCAAAGTTTATACTTGACATGTATATAAACCAACACCAAAGGGTGTGTCATAATTTATGTGCAACTTCCTAGGTCAAAGGTCAAGGTCAAAAACTTTGGTTTCAGTTGACAACCCCATGTCCTATGGTAAAGATTGTGTCCGCTCTATATCTTGAGAACCGTTATCATTTTAAAGTTTATACCTGAAATGTATATCAACCAATATCAGAGGGTATGTCATAATTTATGTGCAACTTCTTAGGTCAAAGGTCAAGATCAAAAACTTTGGTTTCAGTTGACAACCCCATGTCCTATGGTAAAGATCGTGTCCGCTCTATATCTTGAGAACCGTTGTCATTTCAAAGTTTATACTTGACATGTTTATAAACCAACACCAAAGGGTATGCCATAATTTATGTACAACTTCCTAGGTCAAAGGTCAAGGTCAAAAACTTTGGTTTCAGTTGACAACCCCATGTCCTATGGTAAAGATCGTGTCCGCTCTATATCTTGAGAACCGTTATCATTTCAAAGTTTATACTTGACATGTATATAAACCAACACCAAAGGGTGTGTCATAATTTATGTGCAACTTTCTAGGTCAAAGGTCAAGGTCAAAAACTTTGGTTTCAGTTGACAACCCCATGTCCTATGGTAAAGATCTTGTCCGCTCTATATCTTGAGAACCGTTGTCATTTCAAAGTTTATACTTGACATGTTTATAAACCAACACCAAAGGGTATGTCATAATTTATGTACAACTTCCTAGGTCAAAGGTCAAGGTCAAAAACTTTGGTTTCAGTTGACAACCCCATGTCCTATGGTAAAGATCGTGTCCGCTCTATATCTTGAGAACCGTTATCATTTCAAAGTTTATACTTGACATGTATATAAACCAATACCAAAGGGTGTGTCATAATTTATGTGCAACTTCCTAGGTCAAAGGTCAAGGTCAAAAACTTTGGTTTCAGTTGACAACCCCATGTCCTATGGTAAAGATCGTGTCCTCTCTATATCTTGAGAACCGTTATCATTTCAAAGTTTATACTTGACATGTTTATAAACCAACGCCAAAGGGTATGTCATAATTTATGTACAACTTCCTAGGTCAAAGGTCAAGGTCAAAAACTTTGTTTTCAGTTGACAACCCCATGTCCTATGGTAAAGATCGTGTCCGCTCTATATCTTGAGAACCGTTATCATTTCAAAGTTTATACTTGACATGTATATAAACCAACACCAAAGGGTGTGTCATAATTTATGTGCAACTTCCTAGGTCAAAGGTCAAGGTCAAAAACTTTGCTTTCAGTTGACAACCCCATGTCCTATGGTAAAGATTGTGTCCGCTCTATATCTTGAGAACCGTTATCATTTTAAAGTTTATACCTGAAATGTATATCAACCAATATCAGAGGGTATGTCATAATTTATGTGCAACTTCCTAGGTCAAAGGTCAAGGTCAAAAACTTTGGTTTCAGTTGACAACCCCATGTCCTATGGTAAAGATCGTGTCCGCTCTATATCTTGAGAACCGTTGCCATTTCAAAGTTTATACTTGACATGTTTATAAACCAACACCAAAGGGTAGGTCATAATTTATGTACAACTTCCTAGGTCAAAGGTCAAGGTCAAAAACTTTGGTTTCAGTTGACAACCCCATGTCCTATGGTAAAGATCGTGTCCGCTCTATATCTTGAGAACCGTTATCATTTCAAAGTTTATACTTGCCATGTATATAAACCAACACCAAAGGGTGTGTCATAATTTATGTGCAACTTCCTAGGTCAAAGGTCAAGGTCAAAAACTTTGGTTTCAGTTGACAACCCCATGTCCTATGGTAAAGATCGTGTCCACTCTATATCTTGAGAACAGTTATCATTTCAAAGTTTATACTTGACATGTTTATAAACCAACACCAAAGGGTGTGTCATAATTTATAAAGGTCAAAAACTTTGATTTCAGTTGACAAACCCATGTCCTATGGTAAAGATACAATTTTTTAATGCACATTATTCACAGCAGGGCCCACAGAGATGGCTCCCATCTCAATGATATCTAGTTCTTCAGAATATTATATTTTACTTGATTTACAGCTTGCTAATGATGGGATCTGTAGAGATTTCTCCCAGGGTTACTTAGATAATGCTACATACACCTTTGAACAGAAAGATGGAAAAGAAATTGTTAAACAAGTGAAAGAAAAACTGAGTGATTACTTCAACAAAAAGGAAAGAGCTGCACAGGTAGGTATTGTTATTGCATTGTTATTGCATTTGGTTTATTAAAAGGAAGAAAAAAACACTCATAAAAGTAGTGCTGTCAGGAAGCTGAGTAAATCCTCTTGACACTTAGAGTGAAAACTACATACACAGTCATGTGTCACATTTAGGATTTGACTGTATATATGTAGGCTTTCATAGTAATATTCTAATAAGATTTCATATCTGACATATAAAAGTAAATGCGGCTGTTCTGATCATATCCATTCTGTGATCCTACTACACATCAGTTTGATAATATCCACTTATACCCTTTGTTAAACTGTTTCCTGTTGACAAACCTGTAGTACATTTGTAAATGTTTTTTTGGGGGGTTTTGAATCCATCATTAAAATTTAAACTTAAACAAAGATGTGAATTATTTTCTTTATGATTTATTTTTAAGAGACTCGCAGTAGAAGTAGGAGAATTGTATGACAACTTTTTGTCAGAAAACAGAAGTTTACAATTGAAATCTTTGTCTGCATTAAACGAGACTTTCTATGTGGATTCTGATATCCCAGAAAAATTACCAAAAGATCGCAAGTTCATCCCGTAAGTATATTTCTGAAATGATAAATTATTTATTCCAAAGTTTCATATAATATATTTTGTAACTTAGACTCCCTGTCAATCATTAGTGATGTACTATTGATTGATGTTCCTTGATGTTGTATATTGATATAAAAAGCAAATAAAACTTTTTATATTTTACATTAAAAAAGAAAAACATTTAAAAAAAACTTTTATCTTTACTATCTACGGTAGCTGTATTGTAAGAAAATATTCGTGTTCTAAACACACACCCATTTAGTTTACATTCATCCTCCATGAAACCTTGACATATCTTTGTTTATTTATTGATTTAACAAGTCAGTTACATTGAACTAGTCCATATAAGAGTGTTTATCTGTTTACCTTATATATTCTGAAAAGCAAATTTGTAAAAAAAATATCAAAGTCAGCAATGAATAACATTAAACAATGATTATAACTTAACATTACATTCTAGGTATTTCAAGCAGGAGGTCATTTGGAACCATTCTACAATAAAGATTGCAGATGAAGTACCCAGGGATGATAATATTGTTATAAACAATGTCTATTTCACTGCTGCATTGGAACAGATGTTTAAACAAAACCAGGCTGAAGATTCTTCTCTAAGGTAGTAACACTGATTAGTCAAACAGGATTATTTGCATTTCATAGACAATTTTGAAATTTTCGAGGTTGACATATTCAAAAAGCGGAAGATTTCAAATTTTAATGGGAGGGACGGAAGAGAGTCTGAAAAGCGGGAGATTTTAACTCCTGCCAGAAGAATCACATGTATGTATAGTTGAAAATCTCATTATAAAAATGAAATTGTTGTCTTTCATAAAGGAATTTGTGAGAAAACATAATTTGCAGTTAGTTTGACAGCTGTTCTGGGTTTTTTTTTCTGCATATATATATAAAGGATATATCATAGTTCAGATTGTTACATGTATAAAAAGAATAGGTAAATATTGAAAGATACCCTTCTATAATTTATAAAACAATTTATATTGAAAGATGGCAGTACTTTGGATCAACAGCAGGCATAGTAAGAATTTATCCAGGGAGAGAATGGTCTACAAATTTTGCTGGATTTTACAATGATTATGATCCTAGAGTAAGACCTTGGTATATTGCTGCTACAAGTGGACCAAAAGATGTTGTCATTATCCTAGATTGCAGGTATGAATACAGGGCTTTCCAAAGAAGCAGGTAGACAGCGGATTACCCGTTTAAATACGATTGCTTCAAGTGCCGGCTACTTCACTGACAAAAATATAAATTCAAAAAGAAAAAAACATCTTTTTCAAAGATTTGCAGGCAGCCAAGAGACGTATTGTTTAAAAGATGCGGTCAAGATAAACAAGGATAAAAAGTCAGTGTTTACCTTGGGCTAAATATAGTTCTCATGAATTCAGGTCACTGATTGGTTGTCTATTTAAAGTCAGAATGCATCATTTCGTTTCAAAGATAGCAAGAGAGACATTCCGGTGGTCATTGAACAATAACAATAGAGATGTTTCGATGGTCATTAACTCGTTGGTTTTGGCTTTTAGAATGTGAAGACAATCAGATAGGATGACAATTTTATGTTATGGAATAATATCTGTCAAATAAAAGAAAGTGTAGTAGATCATGTTGTTCAGAATCTGGAAAACAGTATCTTTTGAAGTTCATTTTTCAAAGCCCCACATGGTGTTAGAGAATCAAGGTCAAAAACGAAAGTAGAATATTGTCGACTCGACCACAAATAAATAACATTTCCAAATGATTTATGTATCCGACTTATTGAACAGTTTCCAAAAAAAAGAGAAAATCAGAGGATATATCAGTTTTCTGTCAATGCTTGAGAAATAATTATAATTGTATGATTTAAGTATGTGTAACAGTCTTTGAAGAACTTGAAAAGGGGTGTCATTTGTTTACAAATGCACCCAGTTATTCTTTGTTGTAATTGCTCACTTGGTAAAGGTGAAGATGAGCTTCATTCTTTATTAGAATGCCCTCTTTATGATATTCAAAGGGAAGACATTTCTAACAATTGTTATAATTTTATAAATTTAAATAAATCTTCTAAATTTTTATTGCTCTTGACCCAAGAAAATGTAACTCTAATGGAAAAACTGGGCTGTTTATTTGTGACTGTTTTGAAATAAGGAGATCAGGTATGAACACTGACACTAAGTCAAGTAAATAATTTGAGAATAAATACATATAATGTATTTTTATTATTCTTTTATTCCAAAAATATATGTGGTTTTTGGCTTGATTCTGACCAATGCTTATATTCCAAATATATATATGTATATATACGCTGCTATTACTGTTGTTGTCACCAACTATGTAAATCAATTGTATCTAATTTTATGCCCTTTATGGGCCCTGTAATTTGGGAAATAAAAATATTCTATTCTATTCTACAAAATTAATCGATCAAGATTTCTAACTTCTACAGTAGTTCGTGCATATACATATATATCTTATATTGTGTGTTATAAATAAATTTATGAAAATCTAGCATAATACTGATGTATAAGTTTATCATGGTATCAGTATCAGTTTATAATGTAATGACATACATAGAATTGTCTTATAACTTGTTGTTACATGCATCTTTATTTCATTTATATATGTTGTTTTAATATTATAATTATATGTATTTGGATCACGCCTCTATTGTGCTCTTTCCAATAAAATATTGAATTGAAACTAAGCTGTTACATAAATAAAACTTCTTTAAAAAGCAAATGAATTTTAAGCATAAAGGTGAAGAAAATAAAAAAAACAAACCATCACATTATGACATAAAAAAATAAATGAAATTTCTTAGAGATTTTTTTCTTCTTTAATTTCATACATAAAAAATGGTCATTAAAAAGAAGAAATCAGGTGCCAGGAGATTGTAAGAATGCAGGATTTTGCCTTGAGCGGCCACCCCACCCCCTGCCATAAAGCACCAAGCTTACAGCTTGGTGGGCGTCCAGCTTCACCGAACGCATGTTACAGCCACCTATAATTGTAATTCAGCCTACTACTTCAATTTCTAGGGAAAGCCCTGTGAATATCTCAAAGTATGTTATTCATACAGAAATGTATATTTGACATCTTGGAATGTTTAAGTTTGTAAAACAGACGTTAATGTAAAACTCAAAAGTTTCCTCTTTGAAGGAAATAAAGAACTATAAGTTGCATGTACTAACTTGTATCATGTGCAAAAAAAATGATTTACTTTGCAGATGTAATGTTTCAGTTATTTTTTTCAGTCTTTCAATGGATGGTGAAAAATTTAGTATAGCTAAAGGTGTAGCCAAAACTGTGATTAACACATTGACAAAACAGGACTATGTTAGTGTTATATGTGCCAGAGACTCATACTGGGATGATGTTGGCAAGTAAGTGTATATGTAGATTAAAACCTTGAAAAAAGTTACTATGGCAATGTAATTTTTTTTAGGAGATCTCCCACATACATAGATATGCCTCTCTTTTTGGGGAGATTTCCCATGTACATAGATGTGCCAGTGTTTGGATATTTCTTTTGGGGAGATGCAGATAGATGAGCCAGTGTTTGGGTATTTCTTTTGGGGAGAACTCCCATGTACATAGATGTGCCAGTGTTTGGGTATTTCTTTTGGGGAGATCTCCCATGTACATAGATGTGCCAGTGTTTGGGTATCAGGGTTCAGTGTTTTACTATCTTGGTTCAAACAGTTGATTGCAATTACATGTTCATATAAAAAAAATGTTTACTTATAAAACCAAACATAAATTACAGTGGACATTTTGTTATGTTATTGCAGGTGGCATGCATATTCTACAGATGTTCTTAGTTGTCGTGAAGAAAAGTTAGTGCCTGCTACCAATGCTCATCGTAAAGATATCATAGAAAAGATACAGAAGCTTAAAGCAGGTGGCACAAGTGAACTTGAGTATGTAGCAGCTTTCTTAGTATATTTCTATTTTCTTTAAATAGATTTAAGTCACCAAGGAATCTTGTAAATCGCTAAATCTCGCCAGGAGTCTGACTTCATTGTGAAGTCAAATCACTATCAAAATCGATAAAAGGGAGACATCTTGAATTTTACAAGTCTCACAGGTAAACAAAACCAAACAAAAATTGCGACCGAGAAGGAAAATTGAAATTTTCGTAATGACCTAGGACTGATACTGTCGATGTTTAGATGAAATGAATAAAATGGTGACTTTGAACATCCATGGATTTAACATTCAAAACTATTGAAACGAGATACCGAGTGTTTGTTTGAGTTATCAATTTACGATGATTTTCATCTGAGGATGTTGCATGATCACTCAGTTGATTGTTTTGTTTTTATTTTAATATCACACTACGATCAATTTTATTATTTAGTAGGTTAAGGGTGGGAATAAACAAAAGATTTTTTATATTCTTCAATTCAAAATTGAAATAAAGAAGATAGAAAGACAGGGAATGGATAAGTTGATTGCAAAGAGTAACGTACATCACATGGCCAGCTTGTGATCAGCATTGGGTTTTTCACTACCAATTTGTTAATGAAGGAGATATAATTTTTTTTTAACAGAATGATAAAACAGAGCTCATGGATTAATTAAAATGTGATTGATAAATATTTTCATTTATATATAGGCTTACAATCTTTCATGAGATTCTCAACTTACAGCTGACATGATGCCCAGGACAGTCAATATTTTACAAGAGATAAACATTAAATTACCCAGTCATTAAAAAGTCATCACATAAACTGGGAGTCATATTTTTCTGGACTTATACAAATAGAGGCAGATGCACATGGGATTAATGCATGATATTATTGCTAGGCAAGCAACAAACTAAATTTCAAGTTGACAGGAAAAAAGGTTAAATGAATAAATAACAACTACATTGTCTAAACCTTTTTATTAAGAATTTTCAATTCATACATTTATACAATATTATAATCATATAAGACACTGCAAGTTAATTTTTTTTTTGCACAAATAAAACAATTTTCCCTTAATGATGTACACGAGAACACTATCTAAACGAAACGGTAATTTCACTTCTCCAAGAAATTGACCACTTCTTCCAATTCTCTCATGAGAGGAGAAATCATTTCTCCCTCTCAAAAAATCCTAGATTAGGCCCTGCTGTCTAGTTTTGTAAGTGAGTGCTTTCATATGTACAATTCAGATTTTTATCAAACTTATATCAGAGGTTTAAATCAGCAATGACTTTGACAAGTTGAAAACCAGTGAGGTTCAACTACTTTGAAAAGAGTTATGCCCCTTGAAAATATTAATACCCTTGTAAGCCCTCTCATGTGTACAATTCTTGTCAGATATTTATCAAACTTATATCAGAGGTTAATATCAGTAATGAATATATTGGACAAGTATGAAAATCAGTGCTTATGAACTCATTTCAAAAGAGCTATGCTACTTGGAGATATTAATTATATTGGCAATGTTGTTGTTTACTTTTAGGAAAGGGTTTACCATTGGGTATGACTTACTTACTAGAAGCCCCAGGACAGGATGTCAGTCTATTATTGTATTTGTCACTGATGGTAAAGATACAGATGCTGAAAGTGTTAGGTGTGGTCCTGGTAAGTTATTGTCATAAGATAAGTATTCAGCTAAATAATTTAAAAAAAAACCTAATACTTTTTCCTTTTTAAAATATGTAAGAAGACTTGATCAAATATCTAATCAATGGTAGAAAGATTTTGCAGTGTTTTAATTTGATCTATTCTACTAAAGACAAAAAGAACTAAGCCATCTGCTAAATTGTGTATTATAGCATAGTTCTTATAATTATGTTCTATAATCATGAATGTTGAGAAATTGTGGTGAAGTGTTAGTTATTTGAATGATCCTTCATACATCAGACATAATTACACTTCTTTTTCTCAGATAAAAAGAGATCTATTTTATGAGGTTGTATAAAAACGTATTTGTTATACTTTCAGGTTACTATACAAGAAGTGGATTTGTACCTGGACCTGTATGTAAATATAACTGGACACTAGTATGGGATGTGGCTGAAGAGAAACAGAAGTACCTCAACCCACAGGTAATTAAATACAATACAAAATTTACTATTATTCTAAAGAAAAATTATTATTAATGATGCTGTCAAAGCATTTGTTTTCATGTATTTAACCCTTTCAACACTATACACAGCATATTCTGTGATGACATACGCTGTCCGCCACTGCTATTTGCGGCATATGCCACGATGACAATAGATTTTTTATCAGGACTCTTAAAACCATTCAGTTTTCGTTCAGGTCCTCTCTAATTTTACCTTGCATGAATCAAAGATATACAAGGTCTCATTTGTGCTTGAAATCTCAGCAGTTGTTATAGTAAAACCTGCAGTAGAAGGAAAATAGAAGGGAAATAAAAACAAATATTTTGACAAATGCAAATGGTGGAAATCGAAAACGAGGCTGTAAATATGTAAATAATTCAGCATTTCTATGGCGAAACTGACAACGAGGACTAGTTAAAAGTTTTCTTGTTATCTCAATGTGTTTATTACATTTAATTCGTGTGGGAAGTATGATTTGATGGATCATTACGAGACATAGAAAAAGGGTGGAAAACGGAGGTTGACTGAAAATTTTGAGGACGGAGCCACTTATTTATGCCATGATTACATAATTCATTGTGTATGGTGTCTTCTTTATTACATGGCAGATAAAACAACAAAATAGAAAAAAAAATTTACTGAAGTAATTGCCTAACATTACAGTTCATTATTTTTCATGCAATAACTTTCTCTGTATCTCTTGTAATAAAAAAGATACAGCAGTCTGAAAAGGAAAATACTGTTCTATTGAATGAACACAAAAAAAAACGCAACAGCAGCAGCCATTTTGCTATTTTTTTGTGTAGTGTTGAAAGGGTTAAGAGCTCTAATATAATTTATTTTGTGATTTTTCTTTTGCTTAGACATTTGATGTTTTAAGTAGATTAGGCCTACTATTCAGGGCTGATTCCCAGTCTTAGGTCCGAGTACACAGTTATTTCGTAGTGCATTTCTTTTAGACAATAAATGAAAATTAAAAAAAACCCACCTGCGCTTTCTCAATAATATTTTTACAGTGTGTTGTACTACTTTTGGGACAAATTATATCAAAATTATAGAAAACTTCATCAGCTCTAACTCAAAATATGGACAATCTTATGTTAAGGGGGTCTTGAAATCTTTTGACAGCTTCCGAAGTGCTAATTTTTGACCTTTTTCAGCTGGACCTAATCACTACTTTACATTAATATTTATGACCCAACTTTTTTTACAGTGTCATTTCACCCCCCAACTTGCTATATGAGGCATAAAACATGGTGAAATAAATTTGGAAGGGGTATAACAAAAATTGGCAAGTAACACACTGTCCACACTAAGGACTATATTCGTGGACAACGAAAATCAAAGGACGATAACTGTGTACTCGGACCTAATAGGATAGAAAAAGTTGACCAATCTTAATAAAACTTGGTATGACTAAAGCTTAATATATTACAAGACTGCTTACAAAGTTTCATAGCAATAGGATATATATTATAGACAATATGATTAATTCTATATTCAACTTTGCGTGTTAAATTTAGACGTTAAAATTGAGAAATTTCAACTATCAACATTTGGGGCTTATAAAATTTAAATATTGCAAAAAAATACTTTTAAAATGCCTTAATATATAATATATCATGTATTTAAAGCAATAGAGTACTCATTTGTTATATCAGACTTAGCATAATTTTTCAAAAGTCAAATTTATATGAGCCTGTGCCTAAAAATGGAGGTTTTCCAATGAAGCGGGCCTTACATGAAGATGTAATATTTTCCAGCAATTTTAAGTTTGTGAAGCTTTTTGATTATAAATAATCCTTACATATGTACTTAATGTACTTTAAATGGAAAGAAAACTTACAAATAACATATCATATTAGTTTAAAAGGGTCTTAGGCCAAGTAAGACTAAAATTAATTTAGGGTCAATTTAGGCCGTAGCACATATTTACATTTAAAAATGCATATTGAAGCTATAGGAAATAAAAATTTGTGTCTTTTCTATCATTTCTATACTCAGGTGACATGATACAATAAATCTGAGCACAAAAAGGCTCTTACATTCAACTTTTTTAGTAGACAGTATGGTCTGATACAAAGATTTTTCACTTTTTAGTGAAAAACTTGCATGCAATTTTAGTCTCAACAGGCTTATATTTGAACCACATGCTATCCTACAGAGGTAAAGAAAGATATTATGTGAAATGAAACAGGTACAAAAGACATTGTTAAGTGCTTTTTATACAAATTTATTGAGGTATTTATTATGGACTTCAACTTTTATGTGCCATGCTCCTCACATTTAACTTGATCCAAACAGGGCGTTAGACGAGGGTCATTTATACAACACATTTTGCTCATATTTTCTGAGATAATCTTCTTTTCTGTAGATTCAGAGTTCACAAATGAGTAATAAAACTGGATTAAAGCATAGAAACACAAAAATTGACACATGAAAACATGTCAGATAGAAAGTCAGAATGCCACTTATGCATCAAAATTGAAAAAGCTATGAAATGCTTATTTTGACCATATAATGCCAAAATTGGTCATTTTTGCAGAAATTCTATCAAATAAAAGTTTAAATCCTTTAGTTTTATGCTATTTGACAAATTGGCACCATCAAATCATTCAGGGAAGTTGCCAAAGTACAGATTCTATATTTCCTGATTTCACCTCTTAGGTCCGAGTACACAGTTATTTCGTAGTGCATTTCTTTTAGACAATAAATGAAAATTAAAAAAAACCCACCTGCGCTTTCTCAATAATATTTTTACAGTGTGTTGTACTACTTTTGGGACAAATTATATCAAAATTATAGAAAACTTCATCAGCTCTAACTCAAAATATGGACAATCTTATGTTAAGGGGGTCTTGAAATCTTTTGACAGCTTCCGAAGTGCTAATTTTTGACCTTTTTCAGCTGGACCTAATCACTACTTTACATTAATATTTATGACCCAACTTTTTTTACAGTGTCATTTCACCCCCCAACTTGCTATATGAGGCATAAAACATGGTGAAATAAATTTGGAAGGGGTATAACAAAAATTGGCAAGTAACACACTGTCCACACTAAGGACTATATTCGTGGACAACGAAAATCAAAGGACGATAACTGTGTACTCGGACCAGTATGTATTTGTTAAATGGTAGATTTAAGTGTCATTAGTGATATGATTTTAACACATTTTCAGGCAAGATTATTTAGTTATTTAATCAAAGATGATGCTGAGGAGTTTCCTGGCAAGTTGGCTTGTGGTCATAGAGGCAGCTTTACCAAACTAACAACTGGTGAAAATTTAATCTCACAGATGAATAATTATTTTGATTTCTTGTCATCGAATGCCAGAAGCACAGAACCTTTGTGGACATCACCTTATTTAGATGCCTGGGGCCTTGGTTTGATGGTGACATATGCTGTCCCAGTCATAAGCAAACTAGACTCAGATAGCAAGTAAGTTGACCTTATTTACATTTTTGTTGTTAAAGTACCATGCTGTCATTTTGACCTGTATGAAATACCAACATTCTTGAAAGACCTCATTTTATTTGCTGAATGGTTTGTCTTTCTCACAAAACAGATTTCTTTTGAAAAATAGAAGAAATTGTTGTTGAATATTTCTATTATCTATGAATCATATCCTGAATGGATAGAGAAGCCAAAAAAAAAACCCAGTTCAAAATATCTTCAATGCTAGCATGCTACCAAAAGACATTTCCAAATGCACATGAATATATTTTCATAGCACATTATGTTATTGGATTACTACATTTTAGATAATGTTTTGTGTAATTTGATAATTAATTGTTATAATTAGGACAATAGGAGTAGTTGGAGTAGATGCTACACTGGATGAGATTGAAAACTTTTTGAAGAAACATCAGTGGGGAAATGTTATTTCCTTCTTAATAAATGATCAAGGGGAGACAATTTATCATCCAAAACTGAAGCCAAGTACAAATGTAAGTTTTGTTAATGAAAAAAAAAAAGAAATTAAACCAAGTACAAATATGTTTTTTTGAAAAAAATAATTTTCTTTAAAAGTATAAGCTGAATGTTTTTACAGTTGATGAACAATTTATTCAATGTTATCTAAAGCCAATAACTGTTGCTGAAACTTCTCCAATGATTATATAAGCCCATACTTGCATTAAGATCAAGGTTAACTTAAGTACCTTCATAAGCTGATTTTAATATATAAATGACTCATAAAGTTGATTACCACTGTCTTAATGATTTTTTTTAAAAATATCTAATTGTATGGATATTTTATATTAAATTTGACTACAAGAAAAGACAAGTTTAAGACATAGAATTAGAATCTTATAGTCTTAAAATTGGTAATTTAAATGGCCAAAATAGTTACTGGCAAGATATTCATTTAATTTAAAGCAAGGTCAAATGATGGTACATTAATTGAAAATTTGTGTATAGTATTCCCAAAGTGATATTTTTGATATAATTTAAATTGACTGATTTGAATGTTTTAATGAATTTTCATTTATGGTTTTAAATTTTAGCTTCTAGAAGACCCTATATTTATACCAGTTTCCCAGTTGGAGATGGACAGTAAAGGTAAATTTTCTGAAGTCCTTAAAAACATGATGATTGGAAGAGAAGGCATGGTAGAAATAGAAAAAGCAAAAGATGGAAGAAAAAGGGTAAGCTGCCAAACTTGGAATAATGAAATGTTAGATTCTGAAAATTCTTGTACATGTATTGTATAAATTACATATAAAAAATCTGATTCAAAAATTGATTTTGCCTATTTGTACTAGTTTATTCAAGAATATAAGAGTTATTATTTGTTCCTCAGTCATTTTGTACTTGAATGTAGAGTATATTTACAGTAACTGAAAATTTGTATGTTTTAGACTTACTACTATGCTGCACTGAATGAATCAGAATATTCCTTTGCTTACAGTTTAGCTGACACGGATATGGTAAGCATTCCTTTATTTACTAAGTATCATACTTCTTGCTTAGATACATATTAAATAACTTGCTTTTAGATCTAGTGTTGTTTCTTTCAGGAATGCATATTTGTTTGCTTCCACCTCATATCTTATAATAATGATAATATACAATAAACAAGTAAAATTCTATGTATATTTTAGTTTGTCAGGAGATCACAGGAACCAGAAGACAGATCAAGTTATACAAAGAGCTATTATAACCTTCTTCAGGAATATAAAAACTTAATGAAAGAGCTGCCTGATGCAGTGAAAAATCTAGATATCAGGGAAAATGAACAACGGTATCCAGAATTAACAATATCCTACAAATATTCTACTATTTTTCTTCCTCCTAAAAGTCATTGTGATCCAACACAATATATATATGATGATAATTTGACTAAAAAGACTTTAACAGCACATAAATGGATAAATAGTTTTGAAACAGATCGTGGCTGTGAAGCTGGACAGAAATTTCACAAAGGGATTAGGTAATTGTTACAAAATATTTGTTGCAGAAAGCATGTTTAATTGTATAAAAAAAGAAGATGTGGTATGATTGCCAATGAGACAACTATCCACAAAAGACCAAAATGACACAGACATTAACAACTGTAGGTCACCGTACGGCCTTCAACAGTGAGCAAAGCCCATACCGCATAGTGAGCTATAAAAGGCCCTGATAGGACAATGTAAAACAATTCAAGCAAGAAGCTTAACGGCCTTATTTATGTAAAAAAATGAACGAAAAACAAATATGTAACACATAAACAAACGACAACCACTGAATTTCAGGTTCCTATTTTGGATTTACCAGTGAGCAATTGTAGATGGCTATTGATGGATGAGACTTTATGCTGTCCTCACTCTGAAAGTGAGTTGCATATCGATAAGATTTCTATTTTCAAAACTATTATTATTTGAATAAATCATGCAATTTAGCATGGCTCCATGATTTGGAGATGTTGTAAACTTGTTTATGTCAAACAATCCATTGATACATTTTTCACAGGAATGACAAATTAGATCTGCCTGAAATTTGGCATCAAGCTTCATGTGAAAATGCTATACTGCATGATTTATTGTCACATCCATCAATGATCTTGCTTTCTAGTAGTTGTGTAATCTTTTGGGAGCAATAGCTCACAGCTCAACTTTTTATTTTTATGCCCCACCTATGATAGTAGAGGGGCATTATGTTTTCTGGTCTGTGGCTCTGTTCGTGCGTCCGTCCGTTCGTCTGTGCGTCCATTCAGGTTTTTGGTCAAGGTAGTTTTTGATGAAGCTGAAGTCGAATCAACTTGAAACTTAGTACACTTGTTGCTTATGATATGATCTTTCTAATTTTAAAGCCAAATTAGACTTTTGACCCCAATTTCACGATCCACTGAACATAGAAAATGAAAGGGGGGAGTTTTAGGTTTAAGTTTTTGGTCAAGGTAGTTTTTGATGAAGCTGAAGTTCAATCAACTTGAAACTTAGTACACTTGTTGCTTATGATATGATCTTTCTAATTTTAAATCCAAATTAGACTTTTGACCCCAATTTCACGGTCCACTGAACATAGAAAATGAAAGGGGGAGTTTCAGGTGAAAGTTTTTCGGTCAAGGTAGTTTTTGATGAAGCTGAAGTCCAATCAACTTGAAACTTAGTACACTTGTTTGTTGCTTATGATATGATCTTTCTAATTTTAAAGCCAAATTAGACTTTTGACCACAATTTCACGGTCCACTGAACATAGAAAATGAAAGTGGGAGTTTCAGGTTAAAGTTTTTGGTCAAGGTAGTTTTTAATGAAGCTTAAGTCCAATCAACTTGAAACTTAGTACACTTGTTGCTTATGATATGATCTTTCTAATTTTAAATCCAAATTAGACTTTTGACCCCAATTTCACGGTCCACTGAACATAGAAAATGAAAGGGGGGGAGTTTCAAATTAAAGTTTTTGGTCAAGGTAGTTTTTGATGAAGCTGAAGTCCAATCAACTTGAAACTTAGTACACTTGTTGCTTATGATATGATCTTTCTAATTTTAAAGCCAAATTAGACTTTTGACCCTAATTTCACAGTCTACTGAACATAGAAAATGAAAGGGGGAGTTTAAGGTTAAAGTTTTTGGTCACAGTAGTTTTTAACGAAGCTGAAGTCCAATCAACTTGAAACTTAGTAGACTTGCTGCTTATGATATGATCTTTCTAATTTTTAAAGCCAAATTAGACTTTTGACCCCAATTTCACGGTCCACTGAACATAGAAAATGAAAGGGGGAGTTTCAGGTTAAAGTTTTTGGTCAAGGTAGTTTTTAATGAAGCTTAAGTCCAGTCAACTTGAAACTTAGTACACTTGTTGCTTATGATATGATCTTTCTAATTTTAAAGCCAAACTAGACTTTTGACCCCAATTTCACGGTCCACTGAACATAGAAAATGAAAGGGGGAGTTTCAGGTGAAAGTTTTTCGGTCAAGGTAGTTTTTGATGAAGCTGAAGTCCAATCAACTTGAAACTTAGTACACTTGTTGCTTATGATATGATTTTTCTAATTTTAAAGCCAAATTAGACTTTTGACCACAATTTCACGGTCCACTGAACATAGAAAATGAAAGGGGGAGTTTCAGGTTAAAGTTTTTGGTCAAGGTAGTTTTTAATGAAGCTGAATTCCAATCAACTTGAAACTTGGTACACTTGTTGCTTATGATATGATCTTTCTAATTTTAAAGCTAAATTAGACTTGTGACCCAATTTCACGGTTCACTAGACACAGAAAATGAAAGTGGGAGTTTCAGGTTAAAGTTTTTGGTCAAGGTAGTTTTTGATGAAATTGAAGTCCAATCAACTTGAAACTTAGTACATATGTTTTGTATAGTATAATCTTTCTAATTTTAATGCCAAATTAGATTATTACCCAATTTTTACAGTCCATGGAACATAGAAAAGGATAGTTCAAGTGGGGCATCCGTGTACTTTGGACACATTCTTGTTGTTTTGATTTCAGAGCTGATGTTTTAATAACACAACCAATAGAAGAAATGTGGAAAAAAAGAGCATTTGAATCCCTTGATCAAGTAAAATGGACAAACATTGGTCTAAGAAGTGGAGTATTTAGAACATTTCCAGGTCACAGGTCAACCAGAGCATATGATCCAACACAGTATGTACATGTATATAAGAATAAGGAAGTATAGTGTAATTTCCAATGAGACAAATGTCTGCCAAATTTGTCATGTCCAGCATTAAGTTCTGAAATGGTAAACTAGGCTTACTGACTTGTATATATCTGTAAATTCAGAAATTATTGCTTGCATTTTATTGCAAGTGTTGAAGAATGGACAAAAATGCAAGTTTAATTATTGCAATTTTATGAAAACCTGCATACAGGTATATATGTATCAGATACAAAATTGTGAGATCTTATTATTGCAATACTGACCAAGTCACATTATTTACATTAATAAAAACCTCGCAATAATTACTGAATTTACAGTATTTAGCTATTGGAAATGCCAACCCCAAAGAAAGGAAACTATGCTAAAAAAGAGTAGAGAGAAACTAGCCACTTTAAATCTTAGCTGTCTTGAAACAAAGAATTTGTGTCTCATTGATGTTGTTGCCTATAACCAGTCATTCTTATTCCTTTTGACTTTTTATTCATAAGATATTAATAAACAGGGAACCTTTGTGATACAAGTCAGCATGTTAACTGACTGAGCTAAGGAAGTACTTTATTAGCTCAACCACTTACAGCTGAATAAGTATCTACTAATGAAGGGAAGCAATCCCATCACACAATGCTCTCGAACATTACATTTGTATTTGTCATCTTTGCTACATTTTAAGGGTAATTTATAATATCTTGAATGCAAGTTGTATAAAGTGAGAGGTTTAGCACTATAAAACCAAGTTTAATCTACCATTTTCTACATTTGAAAATGCCTGTACAAAGTCAGGAATATGACAGTTGTCCATCCGTTTTTTATGTGTTTTGTCATTTGAATTTTGCCTTGATTAGGGACTTTCCAATTTAATTTTCCTCTGAGTTCAGTATTTTTGTGATTTTACTTTTTGGTACATGTACCAGATATTTGTTAATTATCATTTGCTCAAATGAAGTGAAAATGTATGCTTTTGATCATCATATATTTATTTATATTCATTTGTTTTTGTAGGAGACCATGGTACAAAAGAACTAGTAGTGCCCCATGGAAAACATCTATATCTACACCCTATATGGATGCTGCAGGAGTTGGTAAAATCAACACTATATCTCAGGCTGTGTTTGAAGGGATGCCAGTGATAAGTAATGATGAATGTGTTAATGCATCACAAAATGGAGTCCCACTTCCTGGTGGATGTAGATGTGATCTGGATACGGATTGTAGTAGCAGTATGTAATAATAAAGAAACATTTTATATACCAAATGCATTAAATGTATAATTATTAGGTGGTAGTATGAAAGAGACATTGGAGCTAAAACTTGATGAAATTTTTAAAAGTCTTTCTTATTCATATTAAATTCAGATTTTGTATTTGGAATATATTGGTACTTCAGCAATAGACTATTTCACTCTGGAGTACTGTAAATTCAAAAATTATTGCGTGCATTTTTTATTGCAATTTTGTCATTTTGGACTATAACGCGATTTTAATTTTTGCCATATTGTTAAAAATCCTGTTAAATCCATATAAAAAATTTCAAAGTGAGAGTTTAAATTATTGTGATTAAAACCCTGTCGCATTTTTTGCACTAATAAGAATATTACAATAATTTCTGAATTTACAGTATATAATTTGGTGACAGGTTACCTTAGTAGGTCTACTCTGCAGTAGCAAATTTTGTTACTCTTTCAAGTAAGAGCAACTGAAAGAGATTAAATTAGGGCTATTTGATAATTTCCACTGAATTTGATGTGTATAGAAAACATAAAAATAGTTTATAAGGTTCATACTTTAAGCAAAACTGAATAAAATCAAAAAGGAATATTTAGTTTTCATCTATGAATTTATATTTTTTTCAATTCAGAGAAAAATATTATGTATGATTATTTTAGGGAAGTGTTATCTGAGTAAAGCTACCAAATTGGCTGATCATAGACGTTGTGCCACTGTTAGAGTAGAAGGAGTTACAGGCCTTGATATTCTATATGATGATTTCCATAATAAGATCATGGAGAGTATGCAGGCTAGTAATTTCAACAAATCTTGTGGTCAGATTTATGATTGTCCAGATAAAGAACCAGGCTGTACCACAAGGTAAAAGTCAGCTTAATTTGATGTTTGAATTGAATAGTTGGAACTATTTGTTGATCATTTTATCTGAATCTGAATAAACTAAAATAACTGCAAGTTATGAAATTTGTAATTTGCCTTCTATTAATAGTATGCTAGTGTCAAAGCTATTTTATGTTATATCACTTTAAAATAAAATGATAATTTGGTTCTTAAAAAATGTGAAATGTAGAATTCAATGAATGTTTCTGTTTTACATCAAATTGTTCTTTTAAATTGAAATCATTCAAACTCTTCTTATTTTTCTAGTAAAAAAATATGAAAGAACTTAAAAAATCTGTATATAGAGTTTGAGAATAAGACTAGATGCATATAGTTTATAAGTTAATCAGTTAGCAATAAGCAACATGATGATTATGACGTTTTCTCTTATTCAGATGTTACCTGTTTGATAGTAAAGCAAATTTGGTTGTTGATCCAGATTTTATTACTGCTAGTAACTTAGACAAGAGTAAATATGCAGGTGTGCAGCTTGGAAAGAAAGAAGGAGAAGTAATGAAAGATCTCATTTACAAACATAAATTCTTTATCAGAAAGGAAACTTTAGAATTCCAAGGCACATGTAGAATTACTCCAGTTGAACCAAAGGTAATGAGGATTAGATTCATGTTCATTTGATAATTTGTATGGTGTGATATCTTCTCAATGGAATCATAGACTTCTAGCTCTCCATGTTCTTTCAATGCTTTAACACTTATATACATAGATATAAGAAGGTGTGGTATGAGTGCCAATAAGACAACTCTCCATCCAGGTCACAATTTATAAATGTAAACCATTATAGGTCATGCACATTAGAGGCCATTTTGATTTAGCTAAGCTTTTAAAAAATGATTTAGTTTCATTGCTGTTGGGTCATAATCTGCTGAAATATGAACAATTGATTGCTTTTTCTAGATTGTTTCATAATTGTTACCACAAATGATTATTAAGGGGTCAATCATCTTTTAATCGTAATCCAGGTCTGTAAAGACTTTTGTGTATTGTTGATAATTGATGTTTCAGAAAGTTTTATATCTAGTTTTACCGGTAATTGATTTTCAGGTAACATTGGAAGGAATACCAAAGAATCCTGCAGAGAAAGATGATTATTTCAAAAACAAAGGTCCAATACCTCAGTTCAGTAGTGAATTTGGATGTATCCAGGATGTTGTTAGCTTCAGTGCTAACGATACTGCTCTAGGTAAGATTCCTACATAAACACAGTGTAGATTTGACTGACTGTGACATTAATATAATGAATGTTGATAGTGAACTTCTACAGACCAAACTGTTTAGTTTTGATCTACTGGTTATAATGATTTATTTTACTAGGTCAATTGATTATGCAAGGAAATGTCTCACAACCAAATTATACCCAACTCTAAAATTGCAATTACCCTGTCCACCGGTTCTTCCAACAAAGAGTTTCCTCAGTTTTCTTATAATTTTCTTAACAGAATGACTTTATTAATTATTTTGGGTCAACAGCTTGGCATTGTTGAGTTGTAGATCAGTAGCTCAATAGTGATGAGTAGTAATGTGTATGTGCTTTCAGGATCTGACAGACATTTACTTTCTGTTTTCTGATACTTTGAATGACAATTATTGGTCAGTTTAGCAGGACAACACATACATTCTTGTTGTCCAGTATAGAAATCTACTGAATATAACTATCAATTATGGACTTTTGACGAGGTAAATGTGTTATATAAGGACAAAGTCAGAGTGTCATTATTATCTAACAGGTCCATATATAATGTATTGAGTGAGTGAAAGTCCTTAATTTCTATACTGGACAACAAGAATGCACGGTTAATGGCTGTTATGTGTGACATCATGACGTCATCAATCTTGATTTAGCAAGATTTTTCTATTTTGACCGTAAATATACATATGAAGAGAAACATAGCCTCAATATACTTAACAAAATATAAACAATGTTTCAGATACAAAAAATAACCTTTGAAACACATGATAGTAATATCAAATGAAAACAGGTGAATGCTACATCATATATAATAGTGATTTATATTTGTAGGTAGAGGCATGTTGACAGGGAATGTATCAGGACCATGTATGTCAGGTTTCTACTATGTAACATCTCTACCAAGAACCAATCTTTATCTGTTAGTTATAGAGGACTGGAACAATTATAGGGAGACTTTGTTTTATAACTTTAATTGTAGAATCACAAGAAGGTAAGTGGTATATAAAAAAAAACACTAAAAGATTTGAAATCAGATTCTAATATGATGAGCTTCTTTTCCTTTGTAATCAACACCGTCATAAAATTCTTGATATATCTATATAAAGTGCAGACTCAGTGATGTACAAAATAATGGCTGTCAAAACATACCTCCCACATAAATCAACATGTATTGTTACGTTGTGCAAACGCTATTTCAATTTCGCTGTGTTAAAGATTACAATGGAAAAAAAACCTACAGAACCTTTATTCTAATTCAGAGGCAACAAAAAGAAGAATTAATGCATTAGAGATCGGAAAAATGTACAAAATCAAAATAAACTAAAAATCCCTAAATAACAGTTGTGAAAACAGGTGCTCATGAATTGTTAGCATATTGACATCAAATCGATTGCTTTGAAAAGATAATAATCTGTTATCAAATAATCCCAATAATACTGTTTTATTTGAAAGAAATGTTCATAATTGAAATCAATTCTTGTTACAGTATTGTGAATTCTGGAGCTCACCGAATTATTAATGGTACCTGTGCTCATGAGGACCATTCTACCAGTACACTGGCTGCTGAGGAAAAATGTCCAGTACTCCGTGACCTTGACCTGAAATGTGCTTATACACATGGAAATGTCTGTCAAATATCAATGTTTTTACTGTCTTCTGTACTAACAATTACATTTACACTAGTATTTAATTAGTCAAATAAGTATTTTTATATGTATAATGATATTGGTAAACACATCGAAAAATTACATAATCCTGTTTTCAAATTGTTTTAGCATTTAGTTATTTTAATTCAAGGCTCATTGCAGTAAATGCTCAACAGTACAAGGTTACTTAGGTGCTTTAAAATAACTGCAACAATATCTTTTCTCAGTAATTGTGAAGAGCTTATGATGGAAAAGGACATAAACCTTTAATCGAATAATAAGAATATAATTAAAAATTGTCAAACTGTTTTTTGAAATAAATAGATTTGTTTGTTTTGACAATCAGTTTTATTACAGATGATCTTATTAAAAATAATTTTTCATAAGAAACTATTATATTTTCTAAGCTCTTGAAAAGTGTATGTTTTCGTAAAGTTTACACAAGACATTCAAACAATTGAAATCAGTAACTTTCCTTCATGGACTTATTTGTTGCAAAATTTAAAAATTAAAAAATACAAAATTTTATCAATATTTTTCAATTCTATGTCAACCATTTGTGATTATTTATATGTTAAGGAAAGAATTAATAAAATATTTAGTTGACATATTTGAAAAACCATTTTCTATTCTATCATTGAGCTAACTGTTTATATCTTACAAGATATTTAGATATGCCTTAGGTTTTTATAGCATATTGTCAAGATTTAAAAAAGATTATTTTAAAAAGAGTAAATTTGATGATGTTACTTACATGGTAGACATTTTGGAGAATTGAATCATATATATTTTTTCAGACATAGCAGAGACAATAGTCACAAACCACTGTCTGTCCCTTTATAAGGTCCTGAGTTCTATTGTTGTGTAGGGGTATGCATCTGTCTACTTTGTTTTATAGTTTAACATTGATATACTTCAGCTCATTTTTTGGATATTTTAGAATGATCATATACATGTATTGTTTTCTAATTTGTGATAGATATAGTGTTTTATACATTGTTGTTTATTTTGTTAATTTATTTTTGTTTGATTTTATCTGTATTAATAATATTTTTTACTTTTTTAAGTGATGCTGTTATCATATGTAATTTGATAATAAGAATTTTGTTATCTTTGAGAAAAACAAATACTTAAGACACTTTTTTCTAGTCACATATTTAGTCAGTGAAGAACATTTTTAGATCTTTTGATCGTGCATTCCATTTTTTTGACATTGTATTAATTTTTTGTGTGTTTATGTTTTTAGTTTACTATAGTTAAGTTTGAATAATAATAAAAAGAAAGAAAAAAAAAACAACAGCTTTCTTAGTTTATTTATATAATGTTTCAAGATAACATAATTTCATAGTAAATGTTTAAAGGTGAGTATATTTGTTAATTTTTTCTGGTTTATTTAAGAGAGAACTGTAAATTCAGAAATCACATTTTTGTCCATTCTTTAAAAAAAAATATTTAGAAGTCAACATACCATCTTCAACAACAGGTACGTGTCCAAACAGGACCTTAGTTACTGAAATTAGTGCAGAATAGGGTTTCTGAATGATTGTTCAGGAATCCTACCTGGGATTGGACCCAAACTTGGGTCACATGTAAAAAAAAAGTCCATATTGGTTTTGAGGTATTGCTTATTATAAGTATCTTGAGAAAAAAAACTTATCATGAAACCTTTACATTGACCAATGAAGCATACAATTGAGATCAGGGTCAGATGATACTTGACAAACAGACATACACACCTTATAAATCCTTCCATACAACAAATACAGTTGACCTATGCATTGTAGTTTAAGAAAAACATACAAAACACAAAAACTTAACACTGAGCAATGAACCTTGATAGTGAGGTCAAGGTCAAATAAAACATGACAGACTGACATGTACATCATAAGATATTTACATACTGGTACACTAAATATATTTGACTTTTTGTATACAGTATTAGATAAAAACAAGAATGTGTCCTCAGTACACGAATGCCCCACTCTCACTATAATTTTCTATGTTCAGTGGACCGTGAAATTGGGGTAAACCCTCTAATTTGGCATTAAAATTAAAAAGATCATATCATAGGGAACATGTATACTAAGTTTGAAGTCGATTGGACTTCAACTTCATCAAAAACTATCTTGACCAAAAACTTTAACCTGAAGCGGGACAGACGGACGAACGAACGAACGGACGCACAGACCAGAAAACATAATGCCCCTCTACTATCGTAGGTGGGGCATAAAAATAACTTTGACCACAGAAGCCTGAAAATGAGGTCAAGGTCAGATGATACCTGCCAGTTGGACAGTTACAACTTACAATCATTCCATACATTAGATATAGTAGACCTATTGCTTATAGTATCTGCTATATGGACTTCACCATGAAAACTTAACCTTGTTCACTGATCCTGAAATGAGGTGGAGGTCAAGTGAAACTGTTTGACAGGCATGAGGACCTTGCGAAGTATGCACATACTACATATAGTTATCCTATTACTCATATTGAGAAAGAAATTTAACATTACAAAAAATCTTAACTTTTTTTTCAAAGACACGAACTTCGTAACATAATGCATCTATATACAAAGTATGAGGCATCCAGGTCTTCCACCTTCTAAAATATAAAACTTTTACTTAAGAAGTTAGTTAGTACCACCGTCACTGTTGTTGTTCCTACCGCTGGATCACTATCTCTAAGTCAAGCTTTCTGCAACAAAAGTTGCAGGCTCGACAAAAACTGAACTATAACCAATGAACCATGAAAATAAGGTCAAGGTCAGATGACACCTGTCAGATGGACATGTTCATCTTACAATTAATCCATACACCTAATGAAGTAGACCTATTGCATAATTTTTTTGAAATACAGACCAAAACACAAAAACATTACAATAACCACTGAACCATGAATATGAGGTCAAGGTTAGATGAAAAAATAGACCTATTGCTTACAGTATCTGAGATACTGACTTAACCACTAAAACTTAACCTTGTTCACTGATCCATGAAATGAGGTTGAGGTCAAGTTAAAACTGTCTGACGGGCATGGGGACCTTGCAAGGTACCCAATACCGAATATAGTTCTATTACCCATAATAAGAGAGAAATTAGGAATACTAAAAATCTTAACTTTTTTTCAAATAGACACTGAACCATGAAAATGAGGTCAAGGACAATTGACATATGACAGACAGACACTTCATAACATAAGGCATCTATTACTCATCTATATACAAAGTATGAAGGATTCAGGTCTCCTTCTTTCTGAAATATTAAGCTTTTAAGAGGTTAGCTAACATCACAGCCTCGACCAGATCACTATGCCTGTCTGGCTTTCTGCGGACAAAAGTCGTAGGCTCAACAAAAAACTAAAAGAACCAAAAAATTAGCAACATTACTTTTTAGATTGTAAGCTATTATAGTTTTGTGTACATTGAGAATTAATTAAAGTGTAGAGGTTGAAAGATTCATATACATGCCAACTATGTTTGAGGTGAAGTGCAGTAAGCTTGAAAAAAAAAAAGATTACCATGTGCTATACACTTCAAGTATGTTTATCTCTGTTTTAAAACAATAATACTAGTTTTTTTAAGTTTGGAAATCATAATCTAAGACATTTCAAACAACTGTATTTAGGCTTGCATATGGTCAGGCTATAATCAGAATGTTTAAAATCTTAATTACTATTCCTTTGGATGTGTAGACTTTGATTGCTATTTTGGTCACAGAAAGAATAATTATCAAGTTCAAATTGGCTTAGTTTTCAGTAACTGAATATGCTAAAAGTTGATGCTCTGTGTATTTTGTCTATTTGTGAAGATTAATTTTGTGCCAATCTGATGAGTCCCCAGCCCTTTCAAGCTTAATGTTGCAAAGCGTACATAGTTGACATTCATGTACACTTTTGTCTAAGGTCTATAGAGTTTAATTATTGTCAATCATATCACATACATCTAATATCAATATTCTGTTTGGTATCAAATTTTGCAGACCGTGCAAGACATTCATGGGCAGTCAAGGTTATTTAAATCCACATTCATCATAGAATATTGGTTTTAAATGAATAAATACAGTTACATCACAGAAAATACTAAAAATTTCAAGAATTGTTCTTGCTAATCCTTTGAATCAGTAGTATGACACTTGGCACAATGTAATTAGTATAGACCTCCTTCAACCTTGACAACAATGTATTTCCTTTGTAGAAAATCAAATTAGGCTAAATAGCCGTGGTGTAGTGGTAAGTGCATCAGACTTCTTACACAAAGGTTCCTGGATTGATTCCCATTTCGGGATGAAATTTTAGGGACTGAATTTTCGGCTCTCCCATGACACCATTTGCGAGTATGGTCTTGAGGAAACGATGATAGTCCGTCGAAAGTTGAGGATAAATGGCTGACCCGTGATAAATAAATATGTTAAAAATAGGCTAAATAAGATCATTTTTGCTTTGGACAAAAACATGAAAATGGAATGTTAATTTTATTTTATATAAATTAAGTCTTACAAAACAAATTATAGAAAAATGATATAACAATAGAGACAAAGTATAAATTACATAAATTACAATCATACATAAGACCCTTGCTCACATTACTGATTCTATTGATTTAACAATTCATTTCTTAGTAAAAAATCTACCTGTCTATTTTGTCTATTATTAGAAAAATAACTGTCATATTCATTGTAATTGATGGAATTGTTTATAAAAGCACTCATTTGTACCCTGCAATCATTACATTACTAGAAACATATACTTCTTCCCATATATTGATAAAGCATTTAAAAAATATCAAAGTTTGAAGACAAATTTCTTAAATATACAAAAAAATATATAAATTTTAAGAAATTAAAAGGAGACAAGTTTTTCTTCAAGTGATCAACATACAAGAAATTTTAATAATTGAAACAGGAATTTAAAAAAAAATTAATACTGCACATCTATTTAAAGCAACAATGTTTGAGTATAATAAATATTTACAAGCAAACCTTAGAACAATTTAGAAAATGTGGAGAATTATACATATCTGAAAAAAAATTAACTGTTTATCTTTTCACCTCATATAAAATAACTATTGTTGCACCTTTCTTTTATTTTAATTAAAGTTATGTCTGTGATATGTGTAATTTCTGATGATCTTAACAATAATATAATAACAAACTTATTGAGTATTTCAAATTGATGCATCATTTAATTCAAAAAATAAAAAAGTTAATTTTAGAAGAATCACAGTCATGTTCGTGTGCATCATGTCCTAGTAATGTTCTATTTGAGGAATTTGTTGACAATATTGCTGATGAACCATTCCTCTGTAAATTGGAGATGATCGCCAGGACTAGCTAAGAAATGAAGACGTCCAGCTTCATTCATCTGTTTCAGACCAAGCAAATCCTATAAACAATAAAAATTACCAAATTACTATAATGATAAAAATAGGAGAAAAAAGATAATTATCTACTTTTGATTCGAAAAAGAACTAACGTTTGTGTGATGAGGGAGAGTTTTGTGTGATGAGGGAGAGTAGGGGTACACAAATTTAAAACCTATATTTTGCACCAAAATAAAACCCCCTCCAAACATTATGGAACACAGCATCTCTTCAGAGGGTGGTAAAGGGAGGTGCATGCATGGAAAAAACGTGAAATAAAACATAACTTCTGTCATGAACGTTGCACGAAAAATAAAGACTTTGATGTGAACCTTTTGTGACTCAGTCACTGTCTTCTTATATATATAAACTCTCTGTTTTACTTGATATTCCCGATTTAGTATAAACATTTATAATATAAATGGTTTACGGCTTTTAAAAAAGTATTTCTTGACGATCCCTGCCAAGTGTTTGAATTTTATTTTAAAAATACTGAGCACGCAAAATAAGCATTTGAAAATCAGGATGCACGTAAAATTAAATAAGCAAAACACGTTGAACAAGCCACCTGTCTTGCAGGACTGAACGTCAAATAAAAAAGTAAAAACACGTTGAACGTGAAATAAAAAACGGCGATCACGTTGCACGAAAATAACCCTTTACCACCCTCTCTTCAGTCTATGAACAGCATCATGATTGACTGCTTTATTCCATTTCTTGAATTACAACACACTTTTAAACACGGAAGGAAAATGTGATGATAGGAGACATCAAAACTTTAAAAAGTCAAAGCCCCATACTAACCAAACTATCTGGCTTTAATAATCTCATTGATATGCAATAAATGAAAAGGCTGATGACTTTGACATGGTATACCAGACATTAAACTGATGATTTCACTGTAATAATGAATTTACCTGTGTGTATAACTTTGACTGGGTTAGGTTGTATACAGTCTTTGCTTGTCCTGGGTTGTAGAAACCAAACCACTAAAAAATAACAAAGAAATTATTTGATTATCACTGCAAGTATGAATGTAGGGGAAATGTAGAGCCACTCACTTAGTAGCAATACTTCATTAAACTGAGGCTGTTTACAGTCACGACTCAAACATCAAGGATTGTTTTGTTGTATTTTGCAGGTTATATTTTGCTTTTTTATATAAATGAATATAGTCAAACAGATAGTGTGCTGAACTGTCATAATTCAATTAAAGGAATTATAATATGGTGAATGTATCACTATTTGTTACACAAAATTCAGTGGACTTTTGTTTCTTTTGATTCAATTTGTTATTTTTACTCAGGTACTTTTATTCGTCCATATTTTAAAGTCGTTTTCATAATAATAGTTGTCTCCTCCTGAAATATAAGATGTTATTCAGTCCATACATAACTAAATCCCTTCCTGGCACAGTATTTGTAAGAGTATAAAAGTTTGTCTTACCTCACTGTCTCTGGGTTGTACCATACCATCATCCAAGAACTTAACAAGAGCAATATTCTTCACTTTCATCAAATTGGTTTTGTAGGTAGCATTCATCTTCTGTCAAAGTAAAATAGTGAGTTATACACTGATTTGAATACCGTAAATATTGAGAAATAACAGTAACTGTTTATAAGTCACAGATACCCCTATGTAATATTGAATGTATTTAATAGGCTAAATTCCTTTACACAAAAGGGTGAGTGTGTGACCAAAGTCTGAATGGGGGTTTCTATACTCAATTTATAACATTAATACAATATATCTAGGCTCCCAGAAATATTTTTAGCAGCATCTGTCGTTGCCGTTGTCTGTTTGTCAGCCAGTCAAAGTGTACAAAACAAATGCTAATTGGGTAAAATCTTGAGTTTTCTCTACAATTATTATAACAACACTTATACAAATGGAAAATATGGGAGAAAGGAAAGAAACTCATTCAGTTTGGGTTCAACAGATAATGTTCAAGCCTTTTCACTTATGGAAAATGACAGGAAGGGGGAAAAAGATTACAGATTTTGGGTCAATAGCTCAAAGATCAAGGTCACTGTTCCTTTTAAAAATAAGATGCCATATAATTGTCAATGAGACAATGAATTTCAATTTTCTCTAAAAACAAAGAACAATGAAATATGCTTTCATCCATGCAAAGACAACCAGATGCTCCGCAGGGCGCAGCTTTATACGACCGCAGAGGTTGAACCCTGAACGGTTGGGGCAAGTATGGACACAAAATTCAAGCTGGATTCAGCTCTAAATTTGGATTGTGATTAAATAGTTGACACAGCATAGGTTTCTGACACAGAATGAATGTGGTCTAATGAACTTAAAAAAAATATGTTTGCCTTTGAACAATTCACTATGCTGTTGAATATTAATCCTCTCAAAAAAATGTTTGAAGAAATTTTCTTTTTATTTATGAAATCTGAAATGAAAATTTGACCCCCCAATTTTTTTTTCACATCCTCCTTTCCCTTATTTCAAAACTGATCTCAATTCAAATTTCTAATGAAGTTTGCAACAATAACTACTCATTTAAATACATCATAAAATATTAAAATGTAAAAAAAGTGCTTGTTATTACTGAATGGTAAAGATTGTTTTAATCTATCAGTTGGTAGTAAAAGTGAATACATTGTATATTGTATAAAACAATGATTTAAGTTGATTCAACCACTATTCTGGACAAAGAAAGATAACTCCAATTGAAATCCAATTGGAATTTCTTGCTATTGCACAATATTGTGCAATTAGATATTTCTTGCTATTGTGCAATACTGTGCAATTGAAAATATTTGCTATTGCACAATACTGTGCAATTGAAGATTTCTTGCTATTGCACAATACTGTACAATTGAAGATTTCTTGCTATTGCTGAATACTGTGCAATTGAAAATTTCTTGCTATTGCACAATACTTAATATAATAATTTTGGATCCTGATTTTGACCAACTTGAAAACTGGGCCCATAATCAAAAATCTAAGTACATGTTTAGATTCAGCATATCAAAGAGGCCCAAGAATTCAATTTTTGTTAAAATCAAAATTAGTTTAATTTTGGACCCTTTGGACTTTAATGTAGACCAATTTTAAAACGGGACCAAAAATTAAGAATCTACATACACAGTTAGATTTGGCATATCAAAGAACCCCAATTATTCAATTTTTGATGAAATCAAACAAAGTTTAATTTTGGACCCCGATTTGGACCAACTTAAAAACTGGGCCAATAATAAAAAATCTAAGTACATTTTTAGATTCAGCATATTAAAGAACCCCAAGGATTCAATTTTTGTTAAAATCAAACTAAGTTTTAATTTTGGACCCTTTGGACCTTAATGTAGACCAATTTGAAAACGGGACCAAAAATTAAGAATCTACATACACAGTTAGATTTGGCATATCAAAGAACCCCAATTATTCAATTTTTGATGAAATCAAACAAAGTTTAATTTTGGACCCTTTGGGCCCTTTATTCCTAAACTGTAGGGACCAAAACTTCCAAAATCAATACCAACCTTCCTTTTGTGGTCATAAACATTGTGTTTAAATTTCATTGATTTCTATTTACTTAAACTAAAGTTATTGTGCAAAAACCAAGAATAATGCTTATTTGGGCCCTTTTTTGGCCCCTAATTCCTAAACTGTTGGAACCAAAACTCCCAAAATCAATCCCAACCTTTCTTTTGTGGTCATAAACCTTGTGTCAAAATTTCATAGATTTCTATTAACTTCAACTAAAGTTATAGTGCGAAAACCAAGAAAATGCTTATTTGGGCCCTTTTTGGCCCCTAATTCCTAAAATGTTGGGACCAAAACTCCCAAAATCAATCCCAACCTTCCTTTTGTGGTCATAAACCTTGTGTTAAAATTTCATAGATTTCTATTCACTTTTACTAAAGTTAGAGTGTGAAAACTAAAAGTATTCGGACGACGACGACGACACAGACGACGACGACGCAGACGACGACGCCAACGTGATAGCAATATACCATGAAAAATTTTTCAAATTTTGCGGTCGTATAAAAACTAATATATTTATTTTTTGGCTAAAATGTAAGGTTATGCGTCTTTTATCAATTGACTCTAGGAAAATATAATAATTTATTGTGGGTTGAGTTGGTTTTTATTTATGTTTTGCCTTTAGTTTGGACAAATATTATAACTTATTGTGGGTTTTTTGTTTTGAATACATTAAAATTTCTATCATCATGGTTATAATACTGTGAGCATCCTTCCTGATTGTAAAAATAAACCAAACATTTCCTGAATAATTCTTAAGTTTATACAAATAAATTATTAATGACATATAATTACAAAATCTATATCTCTGTATAGTATTTTTATATAATAGGAAATTCAGATTTAAAATTAAATTGTTAATTCACTGACATCAGATTATCCATTTTTTTGTCTTAAGAATACTAAATCTGCAGTTTGATCCAAACAGCCAATGCTGTGTACACAATTGAAAACATTAAAATCCATATATTTGTTGTTAGCCCTAAAGTTACTAGTATCAGTACACAGTAGTATAAAACAATAAAGGAGTAGGTCCGGTAAGGGCCGATTTTGGCCTCAAATTTCAGGTTCATCTAACGAAAGATTTTGGACACTTTTTAAACTCTTAATTGTCTATTTCAATTGATTCAATTAGTTTATGTGATAGATTTTAACTGATTTAGTCATTAAAAACGCTCCGATTCAAGCTTAAATATGAAAAATCTATCAAATATGCCAAAAAACGTCACTTTTCAGATGGTTTTTGTTAAAAATGAAAGTGGCCGCATCCGTGTTCATCCTCAACCTTTATATATGTTATGTATTATCATCAAATACAACTTACATTTCAATATTATGAATGAACACGAATGCGGCCACTTTCATTTAAGACGGAAACCGTCTAAAATTTAACTAAAATGCTCAAATTGTGAAGATTTCAGTAATTTAGCATGACTTAATGATGCTAGTACCCAATATATGTGCATTGTATTGTAAAAAAATAGTCCATATATATGTAGCAGAAGCATTCTACTTTGCAGTAAATAGCTTAAAGATTGCATTTTCACAATTTTGTAAAACTGATATATTTTGGGACCAAAAAGGGGTCTTACTGAACCTACTCCTTTGTTGAGATATTGTTTTAAGGTAAAATGTTAAAGTCTTCATGCTTTTGTTCACACCAATATGAAATGATTAATTATCTATAATTCTAAATATATTACATTTTCCTGGTTAATATCTGCTAAGAAAACGCTTTTCTGCTTGTACTCATCTTCATTCATTGGGTCATGCCAATACTCAGCCTGAACCAACCTGTAAAACATGTATATCAGGTTTTTAATATCTATATTGCTGAAGGGAAGGACTATTATATTTTCTGTGGAAAAAAAATTATCTAAATATTAATCTCTACATTCCTTTCATTTATAATTTTAAAGATGTGGAATTTCACTTTCTCAAAAGCATCTTCTGTTTCTGAATTAAGATAAATATGTTCTTTAATGTTTGATTCACATATTGATGTACAAACAGAATTCCTGCATCCTTGAACTGACAATGGGAATCAGACTTATTAGTAATGTTGTCATGACATGCATGTATTCACCTCAAACTATGATATCTAATTGGACAGATAAAAAAGCTGTCTACAACATATTGAATATGTTCAATTCTGGCAAATTAAGCATGCAGCAGGCATGCAAAAAAATACCATTAAAAGCAGAGATCTTATCTTTTTCATGCAATATTTCATTGAAAAAAAATAAAATTCATGTTTATGAGGAAAATTATCTTACAATTCCAAAGAATTCTTATATTTTAGTTCCTGTTGCTCTGCTGCCTTGAAGTTTATAAACTTACCTATCCTGAATTGCACTAAAATAAAGAAAAAGATAAGTAAAGTAAACAGTTTTGAGATATATGAGGAAATAAGTTATAAACAAATAGTCCATGTTTTTTTACCTTTAAAGATCTATGAAATTTTGTGAAACAGAATAAGGTAATTTTTTTCTTTGCAAAAACATGCATTATATTATTAAAACAAATAACATATGGTGTCTGTTAATAGTAAACTTTTAGTGAAAAAAATCTAATGGTATCTGATTGCACATTGTTCTTTGCTGTTTTCTATTGTTTTTTATTTGCATGAAATAATAAAAAAAACACATACTCTATATAAGCTCCAAGATTGAGTAGTCTCCTGACCTCATCACACAAGGTTGAATTACCGCCAGGGCATCGAGGAAATCCATACACACCTACAACAAAAGAAATATTCTGGTTAGTAACCCTGACCTTAGGCTCTTCATAATAACTTTATATGTCTGTATTTAAAGAGATAGCAGACAACATTTATATGTTGTAATTACATAGAAGAAGACAGACAATCCACTTTTGGATTTCTGCAGACTGATTTATTACACTTTTGAAATATTGACTCAACCATCTATTAAACCTATAGATTGAGATCAAGAACAACTGTCTGATTTATACAATATGTTATATCGTTTTGCAGCAAAATCATGACAATTTTGTATTTAATAGCTTGTGTGTCTTTCAATTCAACAAACTATATAGTGAAATTTTATTTCGATGACATTTTAATATTTGAAAATAGGCGGTGAAGGGTTATAGATTTTATCTATATTTTTTACCTACAATAATCAGAAGCTGAAGAAGGGTTTTTATTTAGACAGAACTTTACCCATTTTGTTTTTCTTTTTTGAATAATCATGATAATTATAAGAAAATAAATAACCTGTGTATTTTATTTCATTTTCTTAATTTCAGTGGTAGGCTATTGACTATAGACTATGGAAAATGTTCAAGCCTCATCTTTTCAACACTTAAGATCCTGTGGTAACATTTGAAATGATGAACTGTTCATAGCATTGGATGATTGTTGCTTGTTTCACATATAGAAGCAAAAAGTTCATTTCACAATCATATTTACTTTTGTTTTTTTGTTTGTTTAATATTGGCCCTTTCTTTTAAATCTAACTTACAGTAGTTTTTTAAAGTACATGTATCACCTTGAAAATGGAAAATGACCCAGTAAAAATACACTATTCGAATTATATTTAAATAATCTAAATTGTATGTCAAAAGCTATCTGTACTGATCAATGTAGGGTAGAATTGATACTAGGAAAAAACATTTGTTAAGCTCCATTAGTTTGCAAAAGTAATTGCATGCATGGAGTTAACTTGTACTTCTGCTTTCATTAAAATTGATTGCCATGAAATTGTATAAACAATAAAACATGTTATCAAAAACAAAACACTGTCACGCATAAAAGTGTTAAGTTAGACATAATATTTATTTTATTTAAGAGAAATTTCATTGAGTAACTGTTAATAAAGATTGATTGATTGATGGTTGCTTAATATCCAGTTGCACATTGTTATTAAGGAGCAATGAATTCGGGACAATAAATAATATATACTAGGGTAGCTAGGGAACAGTCAATATGGAACAGTATATACTGGGTTGGGAATAGGAAATAATGTACATTATATATTGGTATGGAACAGATAATAAGGAACAGTATATACTGGTAGGGAACAGTATACTTTGGATTCATTTTTATTCATTGGATACCAATTTTCGTTGGATTCGTGGTTACAGGTGAACCACATATTCAAATGTTTAACTAATAACATATTTTCAATAGGATTGGCCAAACCACGAAATCAAATATCCATGAAAGTTTTCTGCTATCCACGAAAACTTATAACCATGAAAATAAATGAATCCACAGTATACTGGTAGACAACACTTAATAAGGAACACTATATACTGGGTAGGGAACAATCAATACGGAACAGTATATACTGGTAGACAACACTTAATAAGGAACAGTATATACTGGGTAGGGAACAATTAATAAGGCACAGTATATACTGGTAGATAACAGTTTTTTATGGACAAGTATATACTGGCAGACAACACTTAATAAGGAACACTATATTCTGGGTAGGGAACAATCAATAAGGCACAGTATATACTGGTAGACAACAGTTTTTTATGGACAAGTATATACTGGTAGACAACAGTTAATATGGACAAGTATATACTGGTAGACAACAGTTTTTTATGGACAAGTATATACTGGTAGACAACACTTAATAAGGAACACTATATACTGGGTAGGGAACAATCAATAAGGCACAGTATATACTGGTAGATAACAGTTTTTTATGGACAAGTATATACTGGCAGACAACACTTAATAAGGAACACTATATTCTGGGTAGGGAACAATCAATAAGGCACAGTATATACTGGTAGACAACAGTTTTTTATGGACAAGTATATACTGGTAGACAACAGTTAATATGGACAAGTATATACTGGTAGACAACAGTTTTTTTATGGACAAGTATATACTGGTAGACCACACTTAATAAGGAACACTATATACTGGGTAGGGAACAATCAATAAGGCACAGTATATACTGGTAGACAACAGTTTTTTATGGACAAGTATATACTGGTAGACAACACTTAATAAGGAACAGTATATACTGGGTAGGGAACAATCAATAAGGCACAGTATATACTGGTAGATAACAGTTTTTTATGGACAAGTATATACTGGTAGACAACACTTAATAAGGAACACTATATTCTGGGTAGGGAACAATCAATAAGGCACAGTATATACTGGTAGACAACAGTTTTTTATGGACAAGTATATACTGGTAGACAACAGTTAATATGGACAAGTATATACTGGTAGACAACAGTTTTTTATGGACAAGTATATACTGGTAGACAACACTTAATAAGGAACACTATATACTGGGTAGGGAACAATCAATAAGGCACAGTATATACTGGTAGATAACAGTTTTTTATGGACAAGTATATACTGGCAGACAACACTTAATAAGGAACACTATATTCTGGGTAGGGAACAATCAATAAGGCACAGTATATACTGGTAGACAACAGTTTTTTATGGACAAGTATATACTGGTAGACAACAGTTAATATGGACAAGTATATACTGGTAGACAACAGTTTTTTATGGACAAGTATATACTGGTAGACAACACTTAATAAGGAACACTATATACTGGGTAGGGAACAATCAATAAGGCACAGTATATACTGGTAGATAACAGTTTTTTATGGACAAGTATATACTGGCAGACAACACTTAATAAGGAACACTATATTCTGGGTAGGGAACAATCAATAAGGCACAGTATATACTGGTAGACAACAGTTTTTTATGGACAAGTATATACTGGTAGACAACACTTAATAAGGAACACTATATACTGGGTAGGGAACAATCAATAAGGCACAGTATATACTGGTAGACAACAGTTTTTTATGGACAAGTATATACTGGTAGACAACACTTAATAAGGAACAGTATATGCTGGGTAGGGAACAATCAATAAGGCACAGTATATACTGGTAGATAACAGTTTTTTATGGACAAGTATATACTGGTAGACAACACTTAATAAGGAACACTATATTCTGGGTAGGGAACAATCAATAAGGCACAGTATATACTGGTAGACAACAGTTTTTATGGACAAGTATATACTGGTAGAAAACAGTTAATATGGACAAGTATATACTGGTAGACAACAGTTTTTTATGGACAAGTATATACTGGTAGACAACACTTAATAAGGAACACTATATACTGGGTAGGGAACAATCAATAAGGCACAGTATATACTGGTAGATAACAGTTTTTTATGGACAAGTATATACTGGCAGACAACACTTAATAAGGAACACTATATTCTGGGTAGGGAACAATCAATAAGGCACAGTATATACTGGTAGACAACAGTTTTTTATGGACAAGTATATACTGGTAGACAACAGTTAATATGGACAAGTATATACTGGTAGACAACAGTTTTTTATGGACAAGTATATACTGGTAGACAACACTTAATAAGGAACACTATATACTGGGTAGGGAACAATCAATAAGGCACAGTATATACTGGTAGACAACAGTTTTTTATGGACAAGTATATACTGGTAGACAACAGTTAATATGGACAAGTATATACTGGTAGACAACAGTTTTTTATGGACAAGTATATACTGGTAGACAACACTTAATAAGGAACACTATATACTGGGTAGGGAACAATCAATAAGGCACAGTATATACTGGTAGATAACAGTTTTTTATGGACAAGTATATACTGGCAGACAACACTTAATAAGGAACACTATATTCTGGGTAGGGAACAATCAATAAGGCACAGTATATACTGGTAGACAACAGTTTTTTATGGACAAGTATATACTGGTAGACAACACTTAATAAGGAACACTATATACTGGGTAGGGAACAATCAATAAGGCACAGTATATACTGGTAGACAACAGTTTTTTATGGACAAGTATATACTGGTAGACAACACTTAATAAGGAACAGTATATACTGGGTAGGGAACAATCAATAAGGCACAGTATATACTGGTAGATAACAGTTTTTTATGGACAAGTATATACTGGTAGACAACACTTAATAAGGAACACTATATTCTGGGTAGGGAACAATCAATAAGGCACAGTATATACTGGTAGACAACAGTTTTTTATGGACAAGTATATACTGGTAGACAACAGTTAATATGGACAAGTATATACTGGTAGACAACAGTTTTTTATGGACAAGTATATACTGGTAGACAACACTTAATAAGGAACACTATATACTGGGTAGGGAACAATCAATAAGGCACAGTATATACTGGTAGATAACAGTTTTTTATGGACAAGTATATACTGGCAGACAACACTTAATAAGGAACACTATATTCTGGGTAGGGAACAATCAATAAGGCACAGTATATACTGGTAGACAACAGTTTTTTATGGACAAGTATATACTGGTAGACAACACTTAATAAGGAACACTATATACTGGGTAGGGAACAATCAATAAGGCACAGTATATACTGGTAGACAACAGTTTTTTATGGACAAGTATATACTGGTAGACAACACTTAATAAGGAACAGTATATGCTGGGTAGGGAACAATCAATAAGGCACAGTATATACTGGTAGATAACAGTTTTTTATGGACAAGTATATACTGGTAGACAACACTTAATAAGGAACACTATATTCTGGGTAGGGAACAATCAATAAGGCACAGTATATACTGGTAGACAACAGTTTTTATGGACAAGTATATACTGGTAGAAAACAGTTAATATGGACAAGTATATACTGGTAGACAACAGTTTTTTATGGACAAGTATATACTGGTAGACAACACTTAATAAGGAACACTATATACTGGGTAGGGAACAATCAATAAGGCACAGTATATACTGGTAGATAACAGTTTTTTATGGACAAGTATATACTGGCAGACAACACTTAATAAGGAACACTATATTCTGGGTAGGGAACAATCAATAAGGCACAGTATATACTGGTAGACAACAGTTTTTTATGGACAAGTATATACTGGTAGACAACAGTTAATATGGACAAGTATATACTGGTAGACAACAGTTTTTTATGGACAAGTATATACTGGTAGACAACACTTAATAAGGAACACTATATACTGGGTAGGGAACAATCAATAAGGCACAGTATATACTGGTAGACAACAGTTTTTTATGGACAAGTATATACTGGTAGACAACAGTTAATATGGACAAGTATATACTGGTAGACAACAGTTTTTTATGGACAAGTATATACTGGTAGACAACACTTAATAAGGAACACTATATACTGGGTAGGGAACAATCAATAAGGCACAGTATATACTGGTAGATAACAGTTTTTTATGGACAAGTATATACTGGCAGACAACACTTAATAAGGAACACTATATTCTGGGTAGGGAACAATCAATAAGGCACAGTATATACTGGTAGACAACAGTTTTTTATGGACAAGTATATACTGGTAGACAACACTTAATAAGGAACACTATATACTGGGTAGGGAACAATCAATAAGGCACAGTATATACTGGTAGACAACAGTTTTTTATGGACAAGTATATACTGGTAGACAACACTTAATAAGGAACAGTATATACTGGGTAGGGAACAATCAATAAGGCACAGTATATACTGGTAGATAACAGTTTTTTATGGACAAGTATATACTGGTAGACAACACTTAATAAGGAACACTATATTCTGGGTAGGGAACAATCAATAAGGCACAGTATATACTGGTAGACAACAGTTTTTTATGGACAAGTATATACTGGTAGACAACAGTTAATATGGACAAGTATATACTGGTAGACAACAGTTTTTTATGGACAAGTATATACTGGTAGACAACACTTAATAAGGAACACTATATACTGGGTAGGGAACAATCAATAAGGCACAGTATATACTGGTAGATAACAGTTTTTTATGGACAAGTATATACTGGCAGACAACACTTAATAAGGAACACTATATTCTGGGTAGGGAACAATCAATAAGGCACAGTATATACTGGTAGACAACAGTTTTTTATGGACAAGTATATACTGGTAGACAACAGTTAATATGGACAAGTATATACTGGTAGACAACAGTTTTTTTATGGACAAGTATATACTGGTAGACAACACTTAATAAGGAACACTATATACTGGGTAGGGAACAATCAATAAGGCACAGTATATACTGGTAGACAACAGTTTTTTATGGACAAGTATATACTGGTAGACAACACTTAATAAGGAACAGTATATACTGGGTAGGGAACAATCAATAAGGCACAGTATATACTGGTAGATAACAGTTTTTTATGGACAAGTATATACTGGTAGACAACACTTAATAAGGAACACTATATTCTGGGTAGGGAACAATCAATAAGGCACAGTATATACTGGTAGACAACAGTTTTTTATGGACAAGTATATACTGGTAGACAACAGTTAATATGGACAAGTATATACTGGTAGACAACAGTTTTTTATGGACAAGTATATACTGGTAGACAACACTTAATAAGGAACACTATATACTGGGTAGGGAACAATCAATAAGGCACAGTATATACTGGTAGACAACAGTTTTTTATGGACAAGTATATACTGGTAGACAACAGTTTTTTATGGACAAGTATATACTGGTAGACAACAGTTAATATGGACAAGTATATACTGGTAGACAACAGTTTTTTATGGACAAGTATATACTGGTAGACAACACTTAATAAGGAACACTATATGCTGGGTAGGGAACAATCAATAAGGCACAGTATATACTGGTAGACAACAGTTTTTTATGGACAAGTATATACTGGTAGACAACACTTAATAAGGAACACTATATTCTGGGTAGGGAACAATCAATAAGGAACAGTATATACTGGTAGACAACACTTTTTTATGGACAAGTATATACTGGTAGACAACACTTAATAAGGAACACTATATGCTGGGTAGGGAACAATCAATAAGGCACAGTATATACTGGTAGATAACAGTTTTTTATGGACAAGTATATACTGGTAGACAACACTTAATAAGGAACACTATATTCTGGGTAGGGAACAATCAATAAGGAACAGTATATACTGGTAGACAACAGTTTTTTATGGACAAGTATATACTGGTAGACAACACTTAATAAGGAACACTATATTCTGGGTAGGGAACAATCAATAAGGAACAGTATATACTGGTAGACAACACTTTTTTATGGACAAGTATATACTGGTAGACAACACTTTATAAGGAACACTATATGCTGGGTAGGGAACAATCAATAAGGCACAGTATATACTGGTAGACAACACTTTTTTATGGACAAGTATATACTGGTAGACAACACTTAATAAGGAACACTATATGCTGGGTAGGGAACAATCAATAAGGAACAGTATATACTGGTAGACAACAGTTTTTTATGGACAAGTATATACTGGTAGACAACACTTAATAAGGAACACTATATGCTGGGTAGGGAACACTCAATAAGGAACAGTATATACTGGTAGACAACAGTTTTTTATGGACAAGTATATACTGGTAGACAACACTTAATAAGGAACACTATATGCTGGGTAGGGAACAATCAATAAGGCACAGTATATACTGGTAGACAACAGTTAATATGGACAAGTATATACTGGTAAACAACAGTTAATATGGACAAGTATATACTGGTAGACAACAGTTAATATGGACAAGTATATACTGGTAGACAACACTTTTTTATGGACAAGTATATACTGGTAGACAACACTTAATAAGGAACACTATATGCTGGGTAGGGAACAATCAATAAGGCACAGTATATACTGGTAGATAACAGTTTTTTATGGACAAGTATATACTGGTAGACAACACTTAATAAGGAACACTATATGCTGGGTAGGGAACAATCAATAAGGCACAGTATATACTGGTAGATAACAGTTTTTTATGGACAAGTATATACTGGTAGACAACACTTAATAAGGAACACTATATGCTGGGTAGGGAACAATCAATAAGGCACAGTATATACTGGTAGACAACACTTTTTTATGGACAAGTATATACTGGTAGACAACAGTTAATATGGACAAGTATATACTGGTAGACAACACTTTTTTATGGACAAGTATAAACTGGTAGACAACACTTAATAAGGAACACTATATGCTGGGTAGGGAACAATCAATAAGGCACAGTATATACTGGTAGATAACAGTTTTTTTATGGACAAGTATATACTGGTAGACAACACTTAATAAGGAACACTATATGCTGGGTAGGGAACAATCAATAAGGCACAGTATATACTGGTAGACAACAGTTTTTTTATGGACAAGTATATACTGGTAGACAACACTTAATAAGGAACACTATATGCTGGGTAGGGAACAATCAATAAGGCACAGTATATACTGGTAGACAACACTTTTTTATGGACAAGTATAAACTGGTAGACAACACTTAATAAGGAACACTATATGCTGGGTAGGGAACAATCAATAAGGCACAGTATATACTGGTAGACAACAGTTTTTTATGGACAAGTATATACTGGTAGACAACACTTAATAAGGAACACTATATGCTGGGTAGGGAACAATCAATAAGGCACAGTATATACTGGTAGACAACAGTTAATATGGACAAGTATATACTGGTAAACAACAGTTAATATGGACAAGTATATACTGGTAGACAACAGTTAATATGGACAAGTATATACTGGTAGACAACACTTTTTTATGGACAAGTATATACTGGTAGACAACACTTAATAAGGAACACTATATGCTGGGTAGGGAACAATCAATAAGGCACAGTATATACTGGTAGATAACAGTTTTTATGGACAAGTATATACTGGTAGACAACACTTAATAAGGAACACTATATGCTGGGTAGGGAACAATCAATAAGGCACAGTATATACTGGTAGATAACAGTTTTTTATGGACAAGTATATACTGGTAGACAACACTTAATAAGGAACACTATATGCTGGGTAGGGAACAATCAATAAGGCACAGTATATACTGGTAGATAACAGTTTTTTATGGACAAGTATATACTGGTAGACAACACTTAATAAGGAACACTATATGCTGGGTAGGGAACAATCAATAAGGCACAGTATATACTGGTAGATAACAGTTTTTTATGGACAAGTATATACTGGTAGACAACACTTAATAAGGAACACTATATTCTGGGTAGGGAACAATCAATAAGGAACAGTATATACTGGTAGACAACAGTTTTTTATGGACAAGTATATACTGGTAGACAACACTTAATAAGGAACACTATATTCTGGGTAGGGAACACTCAATAAGGAACAGTATATACTGGGTATGGAACAGTTACAAAACAGCATATAGTAAGTTAGAGAACGGTAATTAGAAGCAGTCAATGTAGTAATGAGGAAGTCATTAGGGAACAGCCAATATTAAAGGAACCATATCATTATAATATAAGGACAAATGCAAAAATAAGGAGATGTGGATTAATGAGAAAACTATCCATTAACCAAAAGACCAAAAGGAAATTGTTGAGATGAATAGGTCACAAATGGCCTTTAACAATGATCAAAACCCATAACCGAGCAACTAAAATAAATTATGAAACCATACCGACTGTGCAAGGGCTGTATAGCCAGTCAAGGTCGTTAAAAACTTCCATTTGTTGATGAAACCATTCAAAATAGAAAACAAATTGCCTGACTTTTACAACCAAAATAATATGGTAGAATAAGGGGGAAAAAACATAAATGCCATCATACTAAATTGACGCAAATTTTGTTTTAGACTGTAGGCAAAACAATAAAATTCAGTAAATAAGCCAAGAATTATTTGATGAAAATAACTATATTTGCTAGAATTGATGAGACTGTAATTATATTATATCAAATGGCATGTTCGGTTATTCTTTTAACTGAAAGAGACAGCTAGAGTAAAACATATTGAAAGAATCTGAATTACAGAAGACAAAAACATATGCATTGTATTAACAGACTGAAAAAAATCTATTCCAGACATATATCTTGCTGAGAATTCTCAAGTGGTTAATTACTAGAAAAGATTGCTTTTTGTCAAACATTTATCTCCAATAAAATGTTATTGAACAAATAATTGGTGTCTGGAAATCCATTATAGAAGTGTTCTGTCATCAAGATTGTATAAAACTCAAAGTCATTAAAGGAGTATTTATCTAGAGAAACAAAAAATACGAATTAGAACTGTGAGGTATTGCTCATTAATAAACAAAAAAAAAATTAAAGTATTAGGTCTTCAGGAAAGTGGTGAACAATGGATATGAAACTGCATTAGACAGTATAGCACGTTCTCACGATACAATATCAGATATATTTAAATGAAGCCAAAGAAAAATGTTCCAAAAATTTCATACATGGTTATTATGTTAAATATTTGGTAAAAGGGACTTTAAGGACTGAAAAATCTGAAAACCCATCACATTGTCAATCAATTTGTTCACATGAAGCCTGATCACAAATTTCAGGCAGTGGGCAGATCCAGAAATTTTCATAAGGGAAATCCTTGCCGCCCACTAACAGCATAAGAGGTCACTGGTGGCCTGCTCCTGACATGCCACAGTGATTTCAACCAAATTTGAACAAAAGGGGGGTGGGGGGCATATGAACAACATAATCTAAATTTTAATTCTATACAAAGAATAAAGCTTTCGGTTTTAAATAAAACCTAAAACAATTTGAGTTTGCTGATTAGAGGGGTTCTGCTTTTTAGGTAAGAAATAAGAAGCAAAATCTGAAGTTCTGTAGAAAATCATAATAGGATCATCTCTACAATTTTATAATAAATTAGGACCAGTGATTTTTAAAAGATGTTTTGAGTATTAGTTACTCAGAGGCCATGTCCGCATATATTTAATATTGGATACACAAAAATCAATAAGTTTGTTGAGGTCCATCTTAAACATAGGTAATAATTGGCTCAAGAGTTTCTGAAAAGTCTGTGACATATAACAAATGCCAAGTGGTCAGAAAAGTTCTTTGTAGTTGATTAAAGCGAACTTAAAGTGTTAAGTAAAAAAAAGAGTTATAAAAATAAGAGATTAAGCATGGTCTGCATTCAATAAGTTTTTCATAGAGATGGGCTGCTTCTAAGCTTGTGATATGAAGTCAAAAATAACCATTGCAGTGGTAACAGATTATTTCTAAGCATAGAAAGGTATTTACTTACATACAACATTTAGGATACAATTCAATGTAAATGTCTGTCATTACCTTGGTGTTGTCCTCCTACAGAGATCAAGTTAATCATGGGTGGACTGGGACATCGCTGGGCAACTGCTCTCCTACATTAAATAAACATATTATCATGTATACATTTAAATAAAATTTATCTTTTGTACCTTTACTTCACATCCATACAAGAAAACATCTAGGTATTATTTGCTAAGCATATATATCCCCACTCATATTAATTCAGTTGCAGAAAACAGGAAAGAGGTGTCTTCTCACATGTTACAAATCACCCCTGTCAAGCTACTATACAGTCATTTTGTTCATTCCTAGAGAAAAGTGTGTTGAAAATTGATGATAACATTGAAATATTCAAAGTATCATGCAATAGGAAGTAAGTGGGAAAATGAATAATACACCATAAATCAGAAGCATAAAATATGAAGTTCATAAAAATCAAATGGACGCTTACATCAATAGATGTAAACAATTCACAAAGGTTCTTGCAAATTGGTGAATTTTATTTTGAGTTACTGTCCGAAAAACTGGAAAAACACCTGTTTTTAATGAATACAAGAGTGCACACGCCGAAATGTCTTGCCTTCTTTACTAATCATTGATATTATGTTGATAGTCCTAAATATAAGCTTTATTACAACTGTCACATAAACTTAACATTAACCAAGAAAACTAAACAATGACCACTGAACAATGAAAATGAGGTCAAGGTCAGATTAACCATGCCAGGCAGACATGTACATCTAACAGTTCTTCTATACAACAAATATAGTTGACCTGTTGCTTATAGTTTAAGAAAAACAAACCAAAACACAAAAACTTAACTATAACCACTGAACCATGAAAATGAGGTCAAGGTCAGATGACACCTGCCTGTTGGACATGTACACCTTACAGTCCTTCCATACACCCAATATACTAGACCTATTGCTTATAGTATCTGAGATATGGACTTGACCACCAAAACTTAACCTTGTTCACTGATCCATGAAATGAGGTCATGGTCAAGTGTCTAATGGGCATGAGGACCTTGCAAGGTACACACCTACCAAATATAGATATCCTATTGCTTATAATAAGAGAGAATTTAACATCACAAAAAATCTTAACTTTTTTTCAAGTAGTCACTGAACCATGAAAATGAGGTCAAGGACATTGAACATGTGACTGACAGAAACTTCGTAACATGAGGCATCTATATACAAAGTATTAAGCATCCATGTCTTACACCTTCTAAAATATAAAGCTTTTAAAAAGTTAGTTAAAGCCGTGCCGTAGCCGCCGCCGGATCACTATTCCTATGAAGAGCTTTCTGCAACAAAAGTTGCAGGATTGACAAAAACCCAATAACTTTGAAACCTAAAATCTAAATTTGTAAGAATCAAAAGGGAGCTCACGTAAAAATTAATTTACAAAATTTCATGCATTCCTTGATGTATAATAAGATAACAGAAACGGCTCTACTACGGGTTCACCATGATATAGTATTGGCACTTGATAATAACTGTTGTGCGGTACTTGTTATGCTCGATCTATCCGCTGCATTCGACACTATCGACCATCCAATCCTGATCAATCGGTTAGAATACTCTTACGGCATAACTGGCTCAGCGCTGTCATGGTTGAGATCCTATCTTGAAAGTCGAACTCAACGTGTAGCAATTGGCTCCGTATTGTCAGATGTAATAAACATTAAATATGGCGTTCCACAAGGTTCGGTATTGGGACCCCGATTGTATTGTATTTTTGCAAAACCGATCAGTGAAATATGTCGGCGACACAACTTTAGCTATCATGGGTATGCTGATGACACGCAAGTCTACCTAGTTATCAAACCACTCGATAATTGGGAAAACATATCTTCCCCTCTAGAGACTTGTTTAGCTGACATTAGTAAATGGATGTGCTTAAACATGCTGAAACTTAACCAAGACAAAACGGAACTGATCTTATTTTCACCAAAAAATCGTGTAAAGGAATTTTCGAATTGTCATCTGTTATTTGATGGATCAATAGTAAGCAATGCATCTGTGGTAAAAAATCTTGGTGTTTATTTTGATAGAACATTAAGCATGGAAAAGCAGGTCAATGGCATCACGAAGTCGTGCTTCTTCCAAATTAGGAACATTGGTAGAATTCGGCAATATATCACTGAGGATGCCTGTAAAACTTTAGTCTGCTCGCTCGTCCCGTCACGTCTAGACTACGGAAACGCTCTGCTTTATGGAGTAAATACATTGTACCAGCTTAGTCAATAAGTTACAGCGAGTACAAAATACGGCAGCCAGGCTCGTTACACGTACCAAGAAACATGATCATATAACACCAGTTCTTGTGTCTCTTCATTGGATTCCGGTGCAGTACCGAATACAATATAAACTTCTTTTGTATACTTTCAAAATCCTGCATGGTCTAGCGCCCGTCTATCTTGAGGAACTCATTAGTGCCTATCAACCATCAAGATCTCTAAGATCGGAAAATGCCATGCAGCTTATACAACCTCGTGTACGCACCAAAATCTATGGAGAAAGACGTTTCGACAAAGCTACTGCGAGTCTCTGGAACAATCTTCCTAGCCATCTAAGACATGAACACTCTATGGAACTTTTTAAGAAAAATTTGAAAACCCATTATTTTAGACTCGCTTTCAGTGATTACATGTAACTTTTTATACTGACAGTAGCTTTTTAACTTTGTTCTTTTCGTTGTAGTATAATATGCCTTTTAATTATGATTATTTATTTTTTAACTTTTCTGTTCCTTTTGGTTTGGTTTTTTTTATATTATGTGTTTCAAAATTTTATTTTATTCTTATTGCATTGATTGTTTTAATGTTTAACACTTCTTTTTTTTTAACTGCATTGATTGTTTTATGTTAAGCGCTTAGAGTAATTTTAATTAGATAATGTGCTATATAAATATTGTAAATAATAAAAAATAATAATAATAATTCAAAATCAAATATATCAGCTTTGTAACCGTTTTTAGTATTGCCATTTGTTGGTTTTTAGAGGTATCTTTAAAAGTCTATTCATAACTCTACATCGAAAAGTCATCAACCATTGGAGGTCTGAAAATGTACATAAATTCTTAGTAATAAGTTGAAAATAAAACGTTGGTTATGGAAACCCATGGGAACTCTGAAATTGGTCTGCTATGGAATGGAGCACCTGGTATCTAACATAACATTTAATCAGACATTATTCAGAATAACAAGTGTTGTCTCATGCGTTATATATAGTCAAATATTGACATAATCAATCATTAGAACTAACAATGTGTAGGACAAAATCATAAAAAAAGAAAAATCCATATACACTGTAATAATTTTTATAAAGACAGAAGTCATAATTTATACTTTTGCTTTAAGTCAATCCCATAAATTTTTAACATCCTGCAAACATAAATATTGATTATTACATAATTTGGCTTTGAATGTGTCGATGAAATTTACTAATTTAGAAAAGGATGCAACTTATCTATAAAGTTTTGTTTTCATTGACTTGCAACCTATTGAAATATTTCGTATTTCTGTACAATATATCTCTTAAAATGGTATGTTTCTTTTGGGAAATAAATTGTGTAACCTTGGTGTTTTTAATCTTTAGAATACTCTGCATAATTAATATCAATTACTTGCACTGTTAACTAGCATTAAAAATTGATCAGATACTAAAATAATAAAACAAGCAAGATTTCATTACCTGCTTCAATTAATATCATTGATTTTCTATTTTACCAAGATTTTTTTCAAAAAATCCAAAAATTCTATTAATTAGACATTTTTTAAGTATTTCTTTTTCTGTTGCATTGATAAGAAGGTATTTAAATGGATTGATGTGTGCTTTAAATTCTCTGTAATTATATGAAATTGTGAATATAATATTGACTATAGTTTCCACTGATTCAAAAGTAGAATAGCAAACATTGCCATATGCTGTGAAATCTAGGAATGTAATGTATAACTTCAGATATTTTATCAGTTTTTGCATTGCATATTGTGGAAATGTTATTGGAGCTGAACTATTTCTAAATTTCTTCACTCTTACAATGCAAGAAGAGTAAAATAGTACAGAAAGAAAGTATTGGCCTTGGGCAAATTGTAAAACCATCCAAGAAAGTGTTAACCTAATTCTGATTGTTCAGTCTACACCAAAATCTACTGACTAGTTAAAACTGAAGTTAGGTAGCATGGTTTTGTAATAGTCCATTTCTGACCTTCACCTTTTATTTTCCTCTTCAAAAATAGTCACTTCTTATGTTGCTGGAAGATTCATCTGACATCATTTATCATGTCAGAATGACCTTCAGATATTCATCTGACATCAATTATCATATCCTGTTTTTATAATGAAATGTTAAATCTTCGAAAGACCTTAAGCAAATTGCACTGTTAAGTCAGGCCAGAACTCGTAAATGAGTTGATGTCTTAAAGAGTTCTCTTTTATGTTTACTAAAATTGTGTATTTTTGTCAGCTTGAAAGGGTTTGACTCAGCAGTTTGGAACTAAGCACGAAAAATAACTAGCAACTAGAGGCTCTAAAGAGCATGTGTCGCTCACCTTGGTCTACGTGAATATTAAACAAAGGAAGCAGATGGATTCATGACAAAATTGTGTTTTGGTGATGGTGATGTGTTTGTACGTCTTACTTTATTGAACATTCTTGCTGCTTACAGTTATCTCTATCTATAATGAACTTTGCCCAGTAGTTTCAATGGAAAGTGTTAGTAAAAATTTACAAATTTTATAAAAATTGTTAAAATTGACTATAAAGGACAATAACTCCTAAGGGGGTCAATTGACCATTTTAGTCATGTTGACTTATTTGTAAATCTTACTTTGCTGTACATTATTGCTGTTTAAAGTTTATCTCTATCTATAATAATATTCAAGATAATAACCCAAAACAGTAAAATTTCCTTAAAATTACCAATTTAGGGGCAGCAACCCAACAACGGGTTGTCCGGTTCATCTGGAAATTTCAGGGTAGATAGATTTTGACCTGAAAAACAATTATACCCATGTCAGATTTGCTCTAAATGCTTTGGTTTTTGAGTTATAAGCCAAAAACTGCATTTTACCCCTATGTTCAATTTTTAGCCATGGCGGCCATCTTGGTTGGATGGCCGGATCACCAGACACAATTTTTAAACTAGATACCATAAAGATGATTGTGGCCAAGTTTGGATTAATTTGGCCCAGTAGTTTCAGAGGAGAAGATTTTTGTAAAAGATTACTAAGATTTACGAAAAATGGTTAAAAATTGACTATAAAGGGCAATAACTTCTAAAAGGGTCAACTGACCATTTCAGTCATGTTGACTTATTTGTAGATCTAACTTTGCTGAACATTATTGCTGTTAACAGTTTATCTCTATCTATAATAATATTCAAGATAATAACCAACTAGAGGCTCTAAAGAGCCTGTGTCGCTCACCTTGGTCTATGTGAATATTAAACAAAGGAAGCAGATGGATTCATGACAAAATTGCGTTTTGGTGATGGTGATGTGTTTGTACATCTTACTTTACTAAACAGTCTTGCTTCTTACAATTACCTCTATCTATAATGAACTTGGCCCAGTAGTTTCAGTGGAAAATGTTAATAAAAATTTACAAATTTTATGAAAATTGTTAAAAAATTGTCTATAAACATATGATAAAGGACAATAACTCCTTAGGGGGTCAATTGACCATTTCTATCATTTTGACTTATTTGTAAATCTTACTTTGCTGAACATTATTGCTGTTTACAGTTTATCTCTATCTATAATAATATTCAAGATAATAACCAAAAACAGCAAAATTTCCTTAAAATTACCAATTTAGGGGCAGCAACCCAACAACATGTTGTCTGATTCATCTGAAAATTCCAGGGCAGATAGATCTTGACCTGATAAACAATTTTACCCAAGTCAGATTTGCTCTTAATGCTTTGGTTTTTGAGTTATAAGCCAAAAACTGAATTTTACCCCTATGTTCTATTTTTAGCTGTGGCGGCCATTTTGATTTGATGGCCGGGTCACTGGACACATTTTTTAAACTAAATACCCCAAAGATGATTGTGGCCAAGTTTGGATTAATTTGGCCCAGTAGTTTCAGAGGAGAAGATTTTTGTAAATGATAACCAAGATTTACGAAAAAAAAGGGGTCAACTGACCATTTCAGTCACATTGACTTATTTGTAAATCTTACTTTGCTGTACATTATTGCTGTTTACAGTTTATCTCTATCTATAATAACATTCAAGATAATAACCAAAAACAGCAAAATTTCCTTAAAATTTACCAATTCAGGGGCAGCAACCCAACAACCGATTGTCCGATTCATCTGAAAATTTTAGGGCAGATAGATCTTGACCTGATAAACAGTTTTACCCCCCATGTCAGATTTGCTCTAAATGCTTTGGTTTTTGAGTTATAAGCCAAAAACTGAATTTTACCCCTATGTTCTATTTTTAGCCATGGCAGCCATCTTGGTTGGTTGGCCGGGTCACCGGACACAATTTTTAAACTAGATACCCCAATGATAATTGTGGCCAATTTTAGTTTAATTTGGCCCAGTAGTTTCAGAGGAGAAGATTTTTGTAAAAGTTAACAACGACGACGGACGACGGACGACGGACGCAAAGTGATGGGAAAAGCTCACTTGGCCCTATGGGCCAGGTGAGCTAAAAAGGCAGAAGACAGTTTCAGACACTAAGTACTGATCTAACAGTACTTAAAGTGATTGAAAGTTAGTTCAAGGCTAAATTTCAACTTATAATAATACATATTTCGTAGGCTAGAATGCCAAGCAGTACACTGTAAAAGTGCATATTTAATTTATTACTTACAAAAATTGTCCTCCCTGTGAAAATCCAATGGCATTATAACCATTCTGCAGTTTTGGGTCTTTAGCCAGCATTTCGCATACCATACTAATTTGTGTATTGCAATTCAGGAAGAAGCCATTTACAGTGTCCTATAATAAGTATAGTATTACTTTACAAATGAATTCAAACGAAGTATGCAAAAAAACAAAATTTCTCATCTTATGAAAAATACCATATTCATTATAAAAGATATTTCACAGACTAGATATCAAACCATTACTCTGCAAAAATGCATATTTAATGTATTAATATTTAATATTTAAGTATAAGCAGGAACATATATATTGACATATAGATATGCTGTTCCCAGGTATAAGTCAGGATATCTACTGATATATAAAATGTTCCAGGCCCAAACATGTACACTTGTCAATGAAAATAAATCTCCAAATGTATAAAATGAACATAAAAGCAGTAAAAAATGCGTTTTCACTTAAATTGCTTGACAATCTGTCCACAGACATTTGTTAATACAAGTACATGATATGTTATTGCTGGGAACATTTTTGTTTCAACAGTCAGGATCAGTGGGGTGATCAGTGGTGGAGGTAATGTCAATGAAACAGCAACCCAAATACAGATAGAGGTCAACATATAAGACAGTGGTTGTGTGAATATTTACCAACTCTACAGCAGAGAAACAAATGGCAAAGAGAACAACGAGATATAAGATTGACGACATTGTAATCATTGCAGATGACCATACTCCAAAAGTATACTAACTATACTAACGGTATATGAAGCCAAAATTATATGTAGTTTTGATGAATAAAGATACTAAATAGTCTAACCGCAAACTCAACTTTATTGCCTGATTTGATGTAATCCGTACAATTCTCAATTAAGACAGTGGTACTGTCTATATAATATATCAAACTCTAAATCGTCATGACATTACAGTTAATTTTCTGATGAAAAGATCATCCTGTAGTTATAAGCAGTGCATACCAGTATGTTTTAACTACTGTGGATTCATTTATTTGCGTGGGTACCAATTTTCATGGATTGAAGAAAACTTGCACATTAGTGGATATTTAATTTCCTGGTTTTTGCAAAGTCTGCATACATTTCTTTACAAAAGTTGTAGTTCTTTGAACATTTAAATTTGTGATCCCTGTCCCCACGAAATTCACGAAAATTGGTATCCAACGAATATTAATGAATCAACAGTAAAAGCTTTCACAAATAAACATATATCTATATATATATATAATATATATAGCAATTTAATAGTTATGTTAATGCTTGTACAAATCACCAAAACAATTTGGTAATAAACACTTCCAAGATATTAACCGGTACAAGGGCGGATCCAGACATTTTTAAAAGGGGGTTACCACCCTAGAATAAAAAAACTTTGTTTAATATGCACATAGACCAATCACCTTGGTCTATTTGCATATTAAACAAAGGACACAGATGGATTCATGACAAAATTGTTTTTTGGTGATGGTGATGTGTTTGTAGATTTTACTTTACTGAACATTCTTGCTACTTAAAATTTTCTCTATCTGTAATGAACTTGGCCCTTTAGTTACAGAGGAAAATATTTTGTAAAAACTTACCAAAATTTACCAAATTAATGAAAATTGTTAAAAATTGACTATAAAGGGCAATAACCCCTTAAGGGGTCAACTGACCATTTTAGTCATGCTGACTTATTTATAGATCTTACTTTGATGAACATTAATGCTGTTTACAGTTTATCTCTATTTATAATAGTATTCAAGATAATAACCAAAAACGGCAACTTTCTTAAAAATTACCAATTGGGGAGCAGCAACCCAACAACCAGTTGTCCAATTTATCTGAAAATTTCAGGGCAGATAGATATTGACTTGATGAACAATTTTACCCCCATGTCATATTTGCTCTAAATGCTTTGGTTTCAGAGTTATAAGCCAAAATCTACATTTTACCCCTATGTTCTATTTTTAGCTATGACGGCCATCTAGGTTGGTTTGACGGGTCACCAGACACATTTTTAAAACAAAATACTCCCGAATGATGATTGTGGCTAATTTGGTTAAATTTAGCCTAGTAGTTTCAGAGGAGAAGATTATTGTAAAAGATTACAAAAATTTACTAAAAATTGGTAAAAAAATTACTATAAAGGGAAATAACTCCTTAAGGGGTCAACTGACCATTTTGGTCATGTTGACTTATTTGTAGATCTTACTTAGTTAAACATTATTGATGTTTACAGTTTATCTCTATCTATAATAATATTCAAGATAATAAACGAAAACTGCAAAATTTCCTTGAAATTACCAATTCAGGGCAGCCACACAACAACCGATTGTCCAATTCATCTGAAAATTTCAGGGCAGATAGATCTTGACTTGATAATCAATTTTACCCCCATGTCAGATTTGCTCTAAATGCTTTGGTTTCAGAGTTATAAGCCAAAATCTACATTTTACCCTTATGTTCTATTTCAAGCCATGACGGCCATCTAGGTTGGTTTGGCGGGTCACCACACACATTTTTTAAACTAGATACCCCAATGATGATTGTGGCCAAGTATGGTTAAATTTGGCACAGTAGTTTCAAAGGAGAAGATTTTTGTAAAAGTTAACGACGACGGACGCCATGTGATAAGAAAAGCTCACTTGGCCCTTCAGGCCAGGTGATCTAAAAAGGGGGGTTCCAGTTTCAACCCCCGGAACCCCCCCCTCTGGATCCGCCACTGCTGTATGTGAAAATGTCTATATATATATATATGTTGGTGCAGTGGATTGAAGCAAGAAGATATTTAAGCCCTTGCAATAATAATACTATATATTACCTCTTCAATATTATCACCAATTTCCAAGGACTTAACATATACTTTGGACACTTGTTTTTCTATCAGACCTTTGATTGATCCCATGCTAAGTGGGTTACAACAACTGTCACCTGAAAGATAATATGAAAAATATCAAAATTCTGTTTTGACAAAACAAATCATAAAATATTGATTTTATAGTAAGAAAATGTAATTTTTAATAAAATTCTATGCTAAGGAATTATCAAACAAGAATCACTTGAAACTGATTGAACAATAAAACTATATTACAGTAACTCATCATTAAAAAGGGCATATACATTAACATCATCATCATGTTTCATATAAATCCCTCTCCACTTTGCTGGCCTTGAAGCAGCATTAGCCTGTGATTTTTCAAAATCTACAAGGGTGTTTTTTAAGTGCAAAAGATATTGCTATCTCTTAACACACATCAGCCATTTATTGTCCCCTCATGACAGACTATCCTCGTTCCTTAAGACCATACTAGCAAATGGTGTCAAAGGAAAGCACAAAATTTAGTCCCTGAAATTTTCTCTGAGGAACCTTTGTGTTTAAACTATTGTTTAATAAGATCTAAAAGGCTTTGCCCCTTCTCAGATAAAATGCAAACATTTTCATGTTGGAATTCATTTCTTTAAAACTATCAATTAGTTAAAAGTTTCAGTTCATTGCTTTAACAAGAGCCTGAATCGCTCCCCTGTATTTCAGAGACGATTTTTAAATGTTAGCAAACTTGATGAACAAATTGTGTAAAATTGTCTTTAAAGGGCAATAACTCATTAAGGGGTCAATTGACAATTTTGGTCAAATTATTTTTTTTGTAGATCTTACTTTGCTGAACATTATTGCTGCTCACAGTTTATATATCTATCTATAATAATATTCAAGATAATACCAAAAAACTGCAAAATTTTGTTAAAACTACCAATTCGGTGTCAGCAACCCAACAATGGGTTGTTCAATTCGTTAGATCATTTCAGGGACGATTGATCTTGACCAATTGAACAATTCTACCCCTTGTCAGATTTGCTCTAAAAGCTTTAGTTTTTGAAATATAAGCCAAAAATTGCATTTGACCCTAATGTTCTATTTTTAGCCATGGTGGCCATGGAGACAACAGACACGGCTTCATCCGCCTCATTTTTAGACTTATACCTCGAATTTGACATACACAGTCATCTTAGTACCAGAATCTATGACAAACGAGACGATTTTGATTTTGATATTATCAATTTCCCCCACCTTAGTAGCAACATACCAACTTCACCTGCATATGGAATATACATTTCCCAACTTATTCGGTATTCAAGAGCTTGCAGCTCCTACTCAGACTTTGTAAAACGTCACCAGTGTCTGAGCAGAAAGTTGATGAACCAGGGGTATGTCAAAGAACGTCTCGTCCTTTTTCTAAAAAAGTTCATCGGAAGGTACCCAGAACTTGTTGATAAATATTCCGTATCAACTTCACAAATAATACACGATGGTCTTGAAGTATAGATTTTGCGTACTGACGTTGTTTATCATCTTAATTACGTGTTTTATTATTCTTTTATTTGTCTTTATTAATATTACTTTTACTGTTGTCTGTTTTTTGAGATATCCTTTTGACGTAACTCTGTGCTTATGTATCCCATCATACTTTGAACGACAAAATTATTTTATGATGTGACTCTGTACCTATGTATCTTGTCATACTTTGAATGACAAAATTATTTTATGATGTGACTCTGTACCTATGTATCTTGTCATACTTTGAATAACAAAATTATTTTATTCATTAATATTACTTTTACTGTTAACCAACTTTTTTTGTGATATACATTTTACGTGACTCTGTACTTATGTATCACGTCATACTTTGAACCACACTATTATTTTATTTATTATTATTACTTTAACTGCTAAGTCAGTGTTTGTTATATCTATTTTGCGTGACTGTATTTATGCATCCCGACATACTTTGAACGACAAAATAATTTCATGTCTACCTATGCGAATTTCAAACGCGCAATTTTACACCAGTACCCATACCCTCCTTCCTTGATGGGTGCATTTTACATAGACAAATATAATCGTATAATATAATCAAAATGAGTATGTTAATTTGATGTATGCCTTTTTGTGCTTCTTCGTTACATTTGTTGTTTTTATAGTGATTAAGATGATAACACAATGTTGACTGCTGTACCCCTATTTTTGACATTTTTACCTATTATGTCTGTTTGTTTTGTTCACGCATCGGTGACTATATAATGGAATTTGATGCGACTGTCATACAAGTGAGAGGTTTAGCTAGCTATAAAACCAGGTTCAATCCACCATTTTCTACATTTGAAAATGCCTGTACCAAGTCAGGAATATGACAGTTTTTGTCCATTCGTTTTTGATGCGTTTTGTTATTTGATTTTGCCATGTGATTATGGACTTTCCGAATTGATTTTCCTCTGAGTTCAGTATTTTTTGTGATTTTACTTTTTGTCAATGGATCATAACTTCGGATACAATTTATAAACAAGATACCATAAGGAACATTTATTTAAAGTTTGAGGGTAATTGGCCCAGTAGTTTCAGAGAAGAAGATTTTTAAATGTTAGCAAACTTGATGACCAAAATTGTGTAAAATTGTCTTTAAAGGGCAATAACTCCTTAAGGGGTCAATTGACAGCTATGGTCTTATTAACATTTTTGTAGATCTTACTTTGCTGATCATTAATCACTGGTGTTAAACTAATAACCATAACTGGAATTATGAAAATCCCAATATGGCGACGGCAGAAAGAGGTGAAATCTTCTCAGTCAATGGGCACAAACATGTGAAGAACAAGATTGAAATTAGAGTATAGTAAGATAAAGTCAAACAGTTAAAGGAAGTATAGATAAAAAAAATACTTTTCAACTTTTTATTTTATAATTGTATTAAGGTATGAAAATAATGTAAAGTAATATTCCAATATGTATTTGAATTCTATTTGTACAAGATTTAATCTATTTTACTCCCAAAAACGTAAATATAAGGAACAATTTTGAATGGTGACAAAAAAGGGGAAGTATAAACTCAAGTTGTACACAAATTATTTACGACCTAAAGCTCAGGTAATTGGTGTTAATTAACAGTGTGTTTGACACAAAAGATGTTCAATGAAGCCATGCACTTAATGGGTCACTAAATTTGACAGTTTACACAGCTAGCTGAACTTCCTGTTCATGAAAAAATTACAAAATTGCCGGTATTTCAAAGGAAAGTCACTAATAAATGAAATCAATCTCAAGGCTAAGAAATCCAGGTCAAAGCAGGGCATTTTCAGAATTCCCAGGTTATTCAATGATCAGCAGGTGGCCCAGGTGATCCCTCAGAATTGCGAAAATCTTATTATTGGCAAATTTAATTTTGTGATTCACAAATGTGTGCTGGATGATATTAGACAAGGAAAGATCCATCCTTGTAATTAAGGTTTATCTTCTATCAAAAATTCATTGCGACATCATAATTTCCATTAAAAAAGCAAACACAGTACCAGAGACATATAATACATACTAATGATTATGACATACAAAAAATACATGATCTACGAAATTTTTTAAATTGTTGCCAATGGTTGCAGTGATTTTTTTTTTTTTTCTTGAGAAAAATACAAAATCATAAATCGCTCACAATAATAAGTTGCTTTACAGTATCTTATTAAAAGCACAAAAAAACCACATATATCAAAAAGTACAAACACGTGAAAGTAACCCAATAGTCTACAACCCGCATTTCTACCAAACCGCCCTACCAAAGTACCTTCATATCTTGTGTAATGTTGTTTTGCATAATTTGTAATTATTTTTTATTGCATTATATGTGAAATATGCAAAATTTACCCATGCCATGCCAAAGTACCACTGGTGTCTGGCCCAGGGCACTTGACAATGTCAAAAACACCACTAAAGAAACCAAAGTTAGTCTTCCGTCGTCTGCCATCTTGTCCAATCACATGAGAAGTATAGGGAGAATCTGTACTTTCAATTTAGAGAGATATTTATTTTAAACTAACGAAGATAAATGAAAGTTTTCAGATTTGATGTTTACTTCAGAAATATATTAATACCAAAAAAAATGATTTGAATGAATCTTGTATTAAACATTATATTTATGATAATTTAAAATATAAAACGAAAGTCAATAAAGCACTAAAGGATCCCTTGCACTGTGTACTTGTGAAGGGAAATAACTCTACTTTCACATTGCCACATTGCGAATGACAACAGAACAAGGATAGGTTAAAATCAATATTTTCTTGAGGCTCTACGATAATGGTCTTCTTTCGTTGAAAGGTAAAAGACACTATGGCTGCTGCGACTTTGAAACTCCAGCGTGGAGTTTGTTTCATGTGCAAAAGTTTACAGAATAAAGTTCATGTAATAAAAACCACTTCAGCAAGAGGAACACACAAATACACACATGTGTCTATTTCAAAATCTTACAATAAATACAGCTCTGTTTATAGAGATTTACATGGAACTGTTGATGATCAAACTATAGCAAAAGACTTTGTATATGCCTTAAAGCCAATGGAAAGAAATCTGCTACTTTCAGAATTACAGAATTTTGATTTGTTAAGGAAAACAGAAGGTACGTAGAAAAGATCATTTAAATGTATAGGATTTATAATTTTTATTCGTTTTATTTTCATCCAAGTTTTATATTCACTCAAGTCAGAAAATGTGTTATTTGTCACATAATAAACATAATTAACAACTAAGAAATATGTTTTGTTCCCATTTTTTATTTTTTACTTTTGTTTCAGTTTTTATTTATATACAATGTACAATTTATGTATTACAAAGTAGTTTAATAGAGGTCTTTAAAACTTTTGATCATTGTGTTATAACAAAGTAGTTTAATAGTTCCTACTCTTTTAATATTGTGAGCATTGTACAAAATGTTATATATTGTTTTTCATATCTCCACATTTTGTGTTAAGATCTATCAATGTCATGCATGATAGCCACTCGATATATATATTTATATATTTCTCTGTTTTATCTTCCGCCTTTCCCCCTCACTTATATATACAAATGTCTATTTAATTTTTCTTATCTTTGTATTTGAATTAGATGCATCTTGATGTAAAAACAAGGATTTATTAAAAATTACTATTAAAATCCTAGGCTAGAAGGACACTTAGTTGATCAAAGATTTGAATTGTTTGTAGCTGCGGATGAGTTGGAGATTTCTTAAATCATCATTTTGATTTCACCTTTCATTTTCTGTTGAACATGTTGAAAATGATAATGAATCAGGTTATACATGTTATATCAAGTCAGAAATATGAAAATATTTTCCAGTGATTTCAACATGTTGTTCAGAAGTCACCTTAATTTTTTTCTTTTTGATGATGCGAAATTGAAATATTTATTTCTTTTCCAATATCATGACAATTGATTACTGAATAAAGTCATAATTACCATTTTATAGCGTTGGTTAGGAGATAAGATACTTTAAGCTACTTTCGAATGTGCAATGTAAGGTGAATGGAAAATCATGTTAAATTATGATATAGAAATAGAAAATATTCTCTATTGATTGTTGGAAATTCATCTACATGTACTTGTATTTATTGGTAATTCGTATATTTTCCCTTTGATCTTACTGCCTAATATTTTCAAGTATCAACGTACTGGCTGTATCACTGAAAATATTAGGCAATACATTGTGTGACGTCTTAATTACCAATAAACAGAATAATAGGTAGTTTCGTTTTTGATACTGACTTTATCATGTGGAATATCTTACATGTAACTCGCCCCTAATGGGCTCGTCTAGATATTCCACATGATATAGTCAGTATCAAAAACGAAACTACCTATTATTCTGTATGTATTATACAATATTAGTATTTAAAACAAACCCATATACATTTACATGTATAGTAAAATATACTACAGATTAATTGTAAAATCTCGTATTGATCATGTTGATAAAATATATCATTGTGGGCTTAAAAGATCAACCCAAACAATGTTCCACTATATCTTATTCTTAACTTCCTACCAATACAGGACTAGAACCTGCATTTCCCCCTCCCTTTTCTACTGCAACACTGCTTAGAAATCACTGCCACCTTTATCTCTCCTCTAAATTTAATAACATAAACAGTACCAATTTTTCTGTCCAGATACACATTTCGACAGTATGTCTTTGCAGTAATGCTTGAGGCCTAAGTATTTGAAAATCTAAAGCTTATTAAAAATATGAAGAGCTGTAAACCCAAAAGAACCAAAAAGTATAGCCAAAGCTGGACAAGGAGTCAGAGCTTTGCATGAGGGAGATTCATTCCTTTATTTTAAGTAATTTCTAAATTTAACTTATACAAAAGCTTTCATTTCGTTTATATACAATTATATAGATTTCCCACTAAAAATATAAAATATTTACAATGTCATGACAAATGAACACATTACTTCACTAAACATACTCATAAAGCTTCAACAGACATGCAGCTCCAAGTGATATGAGGGGGAGGACAGGGGGTACCCTTCTCCCTTCTCCCACCCTTCTTTTCCTTTCTCCTACCCCTCTTCTTATTTTTTTTTTTTTAATTTACCGGAAAAAAAAGAGATTTTTTTTTTTTCATATTTTATTTTTTTCTCCAACTTTTTCTCCTTTCTCCCAGCCTTCCTCTACTTTCACCTACCCCCTTTCTCCTTTCTCCAACCCCCTTTTTCCTTTCTCCTACCCCCTTTCTCCCTGTCTCCCTTATCCCTGTCCTCCCCCTCTGATATTGGAATCGGGATATAAAACTATTGCAGCTGACTTAGTTTTTAGAGTTCAAACAGAACTTTTTAGTGCTGCTTAAAATTGTAAGACTATAAATCTTGAAAATGATACAATTGTTTAGCACAATTAGATCTACTTGTAGGCAAAAACCTTAGCTGAAATTTTTTATATCATCAGCACCTTAAGCTGCACAACAGATTAAACTAGTTAATCAAGTGAAATATTGCATTGTCTTTAATGTGTCATGGTATTGTAAATATTTTATTTGTTTGCATACCAAATAGTTAGTTAAAATCACCTCATGAAACATTTATTATTTTTATTTGAGTAATTTTTATTATAATCTTTGGACTGGTTAATTCACACTCAAAACATTTGAATTTGATGTGTTGCTATTTATAGGCACTTATTATTTATATTTTAATAGGCTTATTTTGAATCTAATATGGGAAAACAAACATTTTTCTGTTAAAGGTTTCAAATAATGCATGTTTGTTAATAAACATGAATACACTGTTTTTGAATAGCTTAATTTTATATGGTACATTTAAATTTTAAAAGGAAACGTGAATGTTTGACAATCTTATATAAATATTTTCTAAAATTTACTAGGAAGTGATATAGGTAAGGAATGCTATCTACAAAGGAACTTGTATGCACACATCACCTTATATTCAGAGTTTAACCCCTCTAAATGTTTCTTTGAATTTTATTAAAGGTTGTCTCTTAATACATGTAATATTTGTACATAAACTTTTTCATATGAATACTGTAAATTCAGAAATTATTGCGAGGTTTTTATTATTGCGAAAAATGCGACTGAGTTGTAAACCCAATAATTTAAACTCGAATTTGGAAAATATTTTATATGAATTAAACAGGATTTTTCTCAAAATCGCAAAAATTAAATCGCATTTAAGTCTTAAATGACAAAATCGCAATAATAAATGCATGCAATAATTTCTGAATTTACAGTATACAGCTTTATACATGGTAATTATAAGAGGATGCAAACATGAAGTGTTTGTATAATTTTCTAAGTCTGTGCCTCCAGTTATTGTACATTTAATAGTTCTGTTGTATTTCCTAAAGGCAAACATTACAAGGAGAGAGACTGTATGCAGTGATTTATTATTATTGATTAATCACAAATACTGCATGATGTACTGATACAGTTTATCTGCAGTTTAATTGTAATTATAAGTTCAATAAAGCCATCACTTGTCCCTTTATCTATTATGACTTTGGACATTAGTCTGGTCAGTTAAGATAATACATAATGTCCACTGACATTGGGAAATGAAGTTTACAGAAATTGAACTTTAGCATTGTGTAAAGGTTGGAAATTACTAAGTTTTTTCATGAGAATATATAACGTACACAAGTCTTCAGTCTCATTTTTTGCCATATAATGTATTGATTATTTCATACTTATAAATGAAATAAAAAAACTCTTACAATTTCTTATTTTGTAATTCCAAATTGAAAAACATTATAGGATTAAACACATTTTTTCTAGAGGTTATTGATGTGTAAACCGGGGCGATTAACTCACAAACTGAATAAAAGTCCGAAGGACTTTTATGTTGAGTTTGTGAGTAAGAGCCCCGGTTTACACATCAATAACCTCTAGAAAAAATGTGTTTAATCCTTATAATTCTTCAGCCAAACATTTTTTTTGTTAATGGCTACTATATATATTTACCAATCAAAAGCACAATGGCAAGTCGTAACTAAGGAGTACGCCGCCATCTTGACTTTCTAAAAACCATAAATGTCTGATAAATACAACGGAATCTTAAATGAAATAGCACCTAACTCAAAAACTTCATTTTAATTAAATTTTTTCCGAATTTGAAGCGTGCACCTAACGAAATAATCTTTCCCTTGAAAATTTCCATTCGTATGACGTCGTGTTTTGCCATGACGTAAATTCGCCAAATCCTTCATGAAATTTCGCGGAATTTTATTAAATTTAATTTTTGTACATTTTCGAAGCTTTAGTGCAATAAATTTATTTATTTTTTGGTTATATATGCACTATAGAATAGTCACAACTGTTATGCAATTGTTTTTTAATCTCAATTTGCTGAAAATCCCGGGATCACTGCAAGATTGTGTATCGCGCATGAATAGATTACAAAAGTAGTTTCGGAAACATGGTTTATCGAAGTGTAAACTTAGAGAAAAATTCTAATTGACCAATCCAATTCAAGTATTTATAGATACAAATCATATAAGAATTATTAAGTAATCTCCTTTAACCTGTTAAAATAAAATATCTGCAATGCACTCACTATACAGTGATCCTTAAAGCAATATTAATCATGATCATTTTCAGGTAAGGCAAATGAAAAATACATATAGAGGGTATCTACCAAAACATCCAGGAGTGGGTTTCACAAAAAAAAAAAAAAAGAATAAGCTTGATCGTAAGTCATAAACAATTCAGTGTATTTACAATCAATCTTAGTTGTAAGTTTTGAAAAACCAAATCCAGTTTCTCTAATTGTTACATAAGAAAGGAAAGATCTGATGTAACTAAACAGTTAAGTGCTGTTGAGTTGGTCAACAAAAACATTGTTACAAACATTTGTGGTTTAAAAAGTTTGCATTACTGATTATCTTTATTATAAATAGGTAGTGAAATGAAAATGTTAGGTAAGTTGGTATAAGCATGTGAAACAATTGTGGGGCTTTAATTTTGTATCCTTCAGTAGTTTTACCAATTCCCCTATTATAAACAGATGATTTCCATTTTGCAAAGTATAGTTTTTTGTGCTGAAGAAATTACTTAACATCATGTGTGCAGGAAGAGTTAGTACAAATGTAGTATAGTTTAACACCCAAACATTAATGTAAAAAATGAAAAAAAGGTAGAAATGGAATGATTTACTCCATTAAAACATTTATTTATCAAAGAAACAATGCATTTTTTTTAGTACAACAGATATATTGTAACTATTGATTCAAGTTTTAGGATTCATATTGCATGCATGTTGGTTTATACAAAGTGCATAATACAGAATATATACAAATGAAGAGGGTCAATTCTTGTTTTAAAGTTTATTTGGCGGATGGACAAGCATGTTGATTATGAGATCTTCTAGTTTACGGTATATTTTCTGTACTGTTTAGCGACCCCTGTTTAGATGAACTGTTCTATTTCATTTTTTTTTTAAATTCTCAGAGAATTTAACCATTAAAAAAATCAAAAGAAATGCCAGAGAAGATGCCATAAATGGAAGATATCTAAAAAGAACCCTTAGAAATGCAATCAATATTACAGGTTGATGTTTGACAAATAAAACGACAAGATGTTGATTAAGAAAGTTTAGAACAAATAGAACTAGTACATTTAAACATGACTGATCAATAACAAATTGGTGTCCTGGTAAGAGTTAATAGACCTTATAGTCAAATACTATTGTGATGCCATGTAGAAAATGACAGGAAATACAACTGATAGTTAGGAGCAGCATGTTAAAACTTCTATTTCCTGTATTGTAGCAGTCAGTGCAGCAATGCATTATAACCATCATTGATTAAACATACGGAATGTTGTTTTCTTTCAAACTTATCAGAATTTCATGAATTTCATGAAATCAGACTTGTTTCAGGTTATTATGTCTTTTATGGAACTCTGTTACACAGATGTAAGGATTTATGTTTAAAAATATTAAAATTCTGTACAAGGAACTGCTTAAGTAAATGTTGATAAACTAAAGAATTTGGTCACCAGCATTGTAAGAAAAATTTATTAAGTCACATGTTATATAACTTATGACACACACAGCACTTCTAATTCATGGTAGTATTAAGTTTTTTTGTTTGTTTCAGATTCATCTGGTATAACACCTCCAACAACTGATCAGCTCAAAAGAGGTAACATTATTGGAACTTGCTACCTCAAACTTCTATCAAAACCACCTCTGTTGACAGCTGCAAGGATCAGCTAACATCAGCTGTTCTCTTCAGCTTCAAATAAACAAATTCAAATCAAAACATGTACATAAAATTTATATTTTTAATCACATTCTATATATACAATCACTTGAATTGTTATTAAATATTTTTATGAATTTGTATGATTTGTCAATTGCACATGCACAACAACATGTATTCTTCAGTATTAAGGCCTTGTTGATCCAAAGAAGAAGAATAAGAACTAGCATTAACTTAGACCATGTTATCCTCATAAAAGCAATTTATTATAATTTGGAAACAGAAAAGATTAGGCCAAAACAGCCCAATATTTTTTCTCATAACTGGATGTCATTAATTTCAAAAGTCCAGATTTACTTTATTAGTATTTGGTTTTACCATAGTATTAGAATAGTACAATTAACTTTTATAACTATAAATGAGAAGGATTCAGAAACAAGCACAATAGACAACTTTCGAGTTCGATGCATTTCTGTCAAAAACTCTGGTTTTAGTGAACGTCATTTGTGCGTTTAGGGGCGTCGTCACTTCCGTTCCCACGTTGAGCGAGTGGTTGGAAAACTATAATTCTATATTGTACGAATTATTCGGCAAATTGAATTCTCAAAATTGACAATCAGCATTGCTGTCATTAGGGAATTGTCATTAAGTACCTACAGAACAACCATTATTTCTTGTTTATCCTGCACAATGACGATCACTAAGACGCTTGATGAACGTAAATAGTGCAGGGATACAGGCGACCCCCTCTATCTGGTAAATGACGTCATAAAGGCCCGTATTATTGACGAGTTTTTTCCAGTGACGGATGAACTCGAAAGTGGTCTATTGTTGTCTCATTGGGAATATCACATCTTTTTTATGTTAGCAATTGCTTATTTTAATCTATCTCTTAAAGTACTTCATTAAAGTACCATAGTGTATTCAGTACGAAAAATGAATAACAATTAAGTTGGAGTTAGATATTGAGATATGATTGTCTCTGTCTTTGTGATGAATGTATTTGAAATTCCTTAGAATAGCGTGCTGTATAAACGTCAATCTATCTAATTATAACAATTTCTTGCTGACTTTGTACCCTCATATTCCCTAATCACTAATGTAATGAGTTGAAATTTGTAATTATATGGGTTATTGTAAACTAAGATCAATACTGAGATGAAAAACCTAGAGAATTATTTATCACATCAGAAAATTTAAATCATTATCAAGTCTTGTTGACATATGCTGATGGTGTCATTTTTTTTTTTTTTTTTTTTATAAATTAGTTTATATTAAGTCAACTTTAGATAAAGGCAATGTGCTTGAATCAATGTTTGTTTCAAAGGGATTTTTAGTAATTTAATTGAATATCCCCATTTCAAAAGGGAAATGATTTGGAACAGAGGGATTGCATGCCTGAAATAAATAAACCCATTGATGAGAAAAAGTTCAGAGTTTTTAAGAAAGGCCTATATTAAAACTGATGATGATTCATTTTTCTATAGATGAAAATGGTAGATTCATTACATGGTTAAAAAAAGGTAATCCCTGATAGCCATCATAGATGACAACATACTGAAATTCATGTAGTCATATACATTTGAGGAATTGCAGTATCTAACATTTGATATAACTTTCAGAACGACCAATATTTTTGTGGCTTCTTCAATCATATGTTAAGTGCAGTTCCATCGACACTGTAATTTGATTTATTACACTGTTGTGGTGAATTACGATTGGGGAGGGAATCATAACTCTATCTTAAGAATGTTTATTTACATAAATTGAATTATTTTTCAGTTTTCATTCATAATGCATTGCCTTTTATCGGATTTGGTTTCCTTGACAACTTCTTGATGATTACAGCGGTGAGTTGAAAAGATAATTGTGTCTTTTACTTTATAAAGAAATCAGTATAGACATCTTTAGTTACTCTTAATATAGAAGACATTGTAGACTTCTGAAGAGTTATAAGGTTATCATTAATATTGGAAAATGATGGATTGTTTGAAATATAAGACAAAAAATCCTGATGGTTTAATGTGAAACAAATATGAATTACGTGTATTAATAATCAATGCAAAGAAAATTTAAGACACCAATTTTCCATTGTATTAAAATATTGACTATTAAGGGGGCTCACGGGTCTAAATCGATTTTTTATTTAATATAGGATTTGGCTATATTTTTCTATAAATGAACTTGATCTTATACTGAATAGAAAAATAAAATAAGAAAATGGGGTCACCGTTCATTTACGCTTACAATCTGCCTTCGACAGAAGCATACATTTTTGCAAAAGTATCTTTTTTCTGTTCAACTAATAGGAGAAATAGAGGTAATATCGAAATAATAAAAGAACTTAATTACAGAAATCGCTCAAATTTTACAATAGTTTAGTTTAAGTACAGCTTATTTGAAAATAATAATAAAAAATATAGGTCACTGATGAGTTAAAAAAGATATTTCAATTCTAATGCCAAAAAATGGCATTTTTGCACCAAAGGGAGATAATTTGAAGCTTTTTCAATCATATCTAAATTTTAAAATTCTTCTGTGGCCAACACGAAGTGATTTGTTTGGATGATTTTTGTACCATATGATAAAGTAACAACTACTCAAGGTAATAAATACAATTTGTAATGAAAAATAAATGTTTAATTTTTTTCTGAAATTTTTACACCCTCGAGCCTCCTTAAGAAACCATTAAGAGACAGAAATTAGACAAAACACTGTTTATAGACATCCATATACTGGTACACACAAGTAAAATATATATCTGAATGTTACTTAACTTTCTGTTCAAATTTGACCTGAAATATTTGGAGTAATATCTAATTTTATTGATCATTGTTTTGAAAGAGAATTCACTTCAGAAGTTGGTTTCACAAAATACTTATGACTAAGATTGATTGTAAGTATACTGAATTTTTCATGACATATGATCGATCTTAGTTGCAAGTTGTTTTTATGTGAATGAAGTCATGTATCATGGGGATTAAGTCTTCGCTTATCTGAAAATTAAACTTTAATCTTCATAGAAGACTCCAATTGTAAAAGACAAGGATTACCCTTTTTCTAACCTAAACTTGTTTGTCTTCCTTCTTTATGCATGCCAGATCCTTCCACCAATATAAAACTTGTAGTCATGATAAAGCCTTGGTCACTGAACACCAACAAATAAACAAATTATAGAAAGGAACCTTGACAGATACAGTCCCTATTGTCTCTAACTGCTTTCATCACACAATACAATTAAGCTAAGAATGACAGAATTGAATAAGATTTAAAAAAATGCATTGATGAAAAAATGTTTATGTTACTCTATGCATTAGATCACAATGTGATTCCTAAAAGACCAGATTCCAAATGAATCAATTTTCAACGAATTTTGATCTTGTTGATATAATCCAACATGAAACTATATTTATATTTGAAATACTGTAAAGTAACTGAACATATTGCTTTATATTTTAGGGTGAATACATAGATGTTACTTTTGGTGCTCTTCTTGGCATATCAACAATGGCAGGTAAGAGCTTAATCTCTATCAACATAGTGAATGGAAATTAACCACAATTGGTAGTGAAACGAAACCCATTTAAGTTAACAATAAAAAAAAAAAAATTTTGCATCATAGATGAGAATTTCTATTGACAAAATCAGCCTGTTGTGATATTATTCTGCTATATTTTCAAATGTATAACTTCAAGAGTACAAAATAAAGGAGTTATTACATATGATTTTGGCTAAATATGATTGTTAAGTATGTGCAAAGATGAAACTGAAAGATCTTTTAAAAAAAATTTAATGAGATTATCAAAATCTATATATTTTTCATGAAAACTTATAGAAGGGCTTTTTTATGACGTCAAAACTACATTGTAATGTGATGTAAAAAATAGAAAACTTCTTGTTTCAAATATTTTATTACCTCAACTATAAAACAGACATGTAAATTTGTTCCATAAAGACCCTCATCATAACTTGTCCTTTAGTTTCATATTTAGTTTTTTGTCTTTTCTCTCTTCTTACATGCACAAGGTCTCTGTTACTACAGAATTTTAGGTGCAAAAAGGTTCTAAAATTGTTTATTTTTCATAAATTTTCAGAAAAGTAAAATTTTGCTTAGAATAAAAGGAGATATTGATTATATGTCAATGACATAACAGCACAAAAGACATCTATATATCAACAGCGGTTTTCAATAAAACAAGTTCCATTTTATTCCAGCTAAGAGTAATTTTTAATAATTATAGTGATTTAGTGATTATCTTAAAATCTATATTAAAAAGACAGAACCATAAGCAATAAAACTGGTAATCAAGGCAAGGGAATAATATACACGGATACTGTCATATAAAATCTTGAACATATTTTTAATCCTGATTTTTACATAAAATGATAAATGTCATCCTGGAAATTCAATAAATGAAAATTAATGGCCTCATGAATATACTGAATTTTATGCATTAAACAGTTTTATACTGGGAAAAATAAAAAAGATAAATATCATAAAAGCAAATTATTGCCAGGTGAGCTATTCAGGCTTTAAAGAATCTCTAGAAATCTCTAGTTTATCATTAACAGTGGAATATAAAGAAGTATAGAGATGAACATACAACAAAAATCTGTCCAGAAAAATCTTTAACTTTATGTTAACAGAAATACAGAAACAAAAACTCAGTTACAAGTAGGAAGTGTCATCCAGAATTTAGTAAATGTAAATGATCAGAAACAATCAAATACATTTTCTTTATGAATCAAAGATTTTAATGCACAATTTTAAATTTCTTCTGAATTTATGTTTGAAAAGGCTGGATAAATCCCTAAATGGACCTTGTCCTTCAGAATAAAGAAACAATTTTTATATAAATAGTGGGACGATAACCTATGAAAGTCTTTTTTTTTTGTAATTATTTTATTTTTCATTATGAAATGTGAATTTATATACAACAGTATAATATTAGATACACATTATAAAGAATTAATTAATACTTGAAAGATCAATCAAGTCATGAAGATATTATAAGATATAAATATAAATAGTACAATTGATATTGTTAATTAATTAAATAAAATTTGCTTCTAACAAATGCCATTTCTGATCCATTTTTGCTTTTTGTACAGGGGTTAAGAAACATACAGAGTATTTTTCTATATTATTCCAATATTTTAGATATTCCATTCCACCATATTTTCTGGGGGATACGTTCTTACATCTACATTTGTATATATAATATTTGAATAACAACAAAATATTATTAACTGTTTTACTGTTGACAAAATCCTCAGACACACCTAAAATGACTTCTTTTGCACTGAATGGCAGGAGAATGCCATAATTTGTAATCTAATCTATAACGGATAGCCAGATGTTTTGTGTTACATTACATTCCCAAAAAATGTGAAAAATGAATAAAATGTACATAGTTCAGTTTCCTTTACTTTACATTTCAATAAAATGATTTACATGGTAGAATCCTATGAATCTTAAATTGAAAGTTTTGTAAAAAAGAACTTCTTGTTATGATGAAGGGCATGGAATAACAGGCAACAATCTATGCATTGTCTGGTAGTGATTTGCTGTTGACAATGTATACATTTGAGACAAGTAATTTTACTTACAGGGACAGTATAAGACATGTTTTAAGTTATGAATCATCATGTGAGCAGATAGCACAATTTTCTATACCCTGACTATTTTTTTCTATTTTACTTTTTTCTGTTAAATTTTAAAAATTGCACCATTGACTCTTGCTTGGTTTTTTTTTAAAGTAAAAATAGAACTATTGGAAAATAAAGTTTTTTTTTTTTAAATAATGTATTTCTGCTTGTATGATTTAAGCCATAGTTGTTGTCAGAAACACTTTTTTCATCTGTTTTATTCCTCCTTATATTTCTAAGAGGATGTGTAAAGAGCTTTGTTTACTTTAAAAATGAATGTATTAAAAAAGTATTTTAAATTTTGCATTAAAATATTTAAAAGCTCATGTAGGTAGGGTGCAAACTTTTAACTGTATGGCCATTCAAGTTAAATACACCTTCCCTTAAATTTCAGGTTTAATGGTTTCATTGTCTTAATTATTCTTAAAAATGACATATTTTGTTAGAAGCAAATATGGAATGCATGAAACTACTGCTTTGCCTCATATTTCCCAAACAGTAGAGAATATACCATAGATGTAAACATGGAGGTTGGACTTGGAATGGGAAAGAAAAGAAATAATTGTTATATTTATAAATGAAAACTTTAATTGTTAGTCTGTAACAATGCCAGGTATAAATTTTACTATTATCATTCATATTTATTATCATTTTAAATTTCAGCTGCTGCATTAGGCAATCTGCTGTCAGATGTTTGTGGTGTTGGGTAAGTATTATGTGATAAGGGAGGTAAGCAATGAAAGCTTGCAAATACTATATTATAAAACATTAGAGTTATCTACCTTGACACACTTCTTAATTTTCTATTTCACATTGATTTTATGTCCTGTCTGGGTCTTTTCCAACCCATTTGTATATCTGCCCATTACTCTATACATCCTCAGAACCTGTAGGCTGTATCAGGTTAAGGCTTTGGGATTGATATAGTTAACGGTTAACCCTGATGTTTTGGTCACTTCAACTTCAAACTTAGTACATTATTCATTATGATATGGACTTTCTAAAAAATATGTAGAATAAGGGTTTTGCTCTTTAGGCAAAATAAAATAGTATGTGTGGTTCCAGTTACATAAAACAAAAATGTTAGAGAATGTAGGTAGGGATTTTTTGTTTTGTTCTTTTTTAATACATTGAGGTTATGGGAGAAACATTCTAACTTAAACAGTGCGAAATGAAAAATTGCAAAAACATCTTTAGTGTAGGCTATTTTTAAGACTAAAAAGTAGGGTAGGTAGGGTAGCTGGAACCACACATATATTTTTATTTGGCCTTATATGTCTCTATTCACTGAACATTGAAATGCAAAAGTGCAAGTGGGTATAGCCTCCTAAAGACACATATTTTTTTTATTTATTATTGATAGATTCTATTCAGAATTTACATTTTAAAGTGACTTTCCATATTGAAATACAATAATTTGAATGCTATGATTTTATTTTCAGGTCAGCCCATTATATAGAGGTTCTCTGTAGTAAATTTGGTGTGAGAGGTCCTGCATTAAAACCAGACCAAGTCGATATGAAACAGACACGATATTCATCCAACACGGTAAGAGTCATTTATAACAAAGACTGTATAGTTTTACTCGTTTATTTGGTTTACTATATCAAGTTACAGGTCATTTAATTGCCTTTAGTCTCAATTTCTGTTTTGTTGCTTTTGACACATGATAATGAATTATTACTTATTGCTAACCATAAGGGTTAACAACTTGACAGGGGTATGGAATGGTTACCGAGACATCTCTTATCTGGTAGTTAAACCCATGTTGAATAATGCTGTCCATTATATTGTGCTTGATGTATGAATATGACTTTGCATCAGATTATGATGTTGATGAATGTCTGCTTTTTAACCACTTATTGCAAATTAATGGCATATGCAGGATGAAAACATGTTGATATGATATATGTGAACCCTTCATTAAATATAAATGCTTATTAGTTACTGATATTACCGCATACAGATGAGATCTCTGTGAAAGTTGTTATCGTTCAATATTTTGTTCAAGTCAAGCATGAAAATAATATTATCGATCTTTGCAAAGAATCTCAAGGACAATTGTTAGAATTTTTTTATTGTATAAGCTGTTTCGCTATTGAATAAGATATAAAGTTATTAAAGAATTATGTTGTTTGAACTTATGCGGAACAACTAAGCTTGATGACAATATTGATGTCAATGAAATTTAATTACTTTTCTTTAAAAAATTTTTTTTATCAATTTTTAGAAAGAACTTACTCAGATGTGATCTATTCAAACAGTAGATATGAAACTTGATATAGTAAAAGTTAACTGCTAGTAGTCTGTTGTTATTAATGTATTTTTGTCATTTTGTTTATTTTCTTATGTTACATCTTCTGACATTGGACTCAGACTTCTTTTGATCTGAATTTTAATGTGCGTATTGTTATGCGTTTACTTTTCTACATTGGCTAGAGGTATAGGGGGAGGGTTGAGATCTCATAAAAATGTTTAACACCGCCGCAATTTTGCGCCTGTACTAAGTCACCAGCCTCTGGCCTTTGTTAGTCTTGTATGATTTTTAATTTTAGTTTCCTGTGTATAATTCGGAGTTTAGTATGACGTCCATTATCACTGAACTAGTATACATATCTTTTTAAGGGGCCAGCTGAAGGACACCTCGGGGTGCGGGAGTATCTCGCTAAATAAAAGACTCATTGGTGGCCTTCGGCTGTTGTCTGCTCTATGGTCGGGTTGTTGTCGCTTTGACACATTCCCCATTTCCTTTCTCAATTTTAGTAGTAGTTCTAATATTGTAATAAATCATGATCAATCAAATTGAGGATTTTGACTTTGTTCTGGAGTTCATGAGTTTTTACTGAGGAGCAACACAGGTTCCTGGAAACCCATATTGTATTTATATAAAAGTCTCATTTAGTACAGACATATTTTTCCGAATGTGAATTATACTCAGATTGATAAGCTAGTTCCAAAAACAAAACCTTAAAGCTTTGCAGTCAGGATTGCTCAAGCAGAACATGAGTGAAAACACAGAAAATAACACCTCATTTGTTTTCCACATTTACATAAAAAAAAATAGATAAAAAATAGTAAATAAAACCAAGTAATATGCACTATAACATTCTTCCAAAGTTCTCATAATGTAATTTGACTGGCAAAGGATTTGTAAAAATGGTTATCTTACTTAAACTGTATTCTTGTATAATTGCAGGGTAAGGCAGTTGGTGTATCTATCGGCTGTTTCCTAGGAATGTTTCCTCTCTTATTTTATGGTCGGGCCAAAGATAAAGAAGAAACCAGCTAGCAGTGTTCAACCTAATTAATGAATTATAATAGGAAAAAACCTTTATAACTGCCTTAACCACTCATATGTTTGTTTGATTATACTGAGCTGCCGGTGGCATTATATTAACATAGCCAATGATATTAGGTCATACTTTCATCACATTTTCAGATTCATTTAAATTTCTGCTCTGGTACATATTTTGCAGTTAGTTAAAAGATTTTTTTTTAGAAGAAACCAGTTACTGAATATGATGAGCAATCAGCATTCATCATTTAAAATAGTCAAATACATGTATTTTTATTTTCCATCAAAGACTTAAAAGACATTGTCAGGAGTTTGTAATTCAGTTGTTGTTTGTTGCTGTATACCATGTTGATTTTCATTCATTGTTTTTTACATAAACCAGGTAGTTTTGTTGCTTGAATTGTTTTACATTTTTATGTAAAAGCCTTTTATAGCTTGTTATGTGGTTTTGGTTTTGTTCATTGTTGAGGACCACAACTTCTTATTTTCATTTGGAAGTAATGTGGATTCATTAATATTTGTTGGATACCAATTTTTATACGACCGCAAACAGTTTTTTGCACCATATAATGCTATCATGTCGTCGTCTGTGGCGTTGTCCGAAGACGCATGGTTTTCAAATAATAACTTTAGTATAAGTAAATAGAAATCAATAAAATTTTAACACAATGTTTATAACCACAAAAGGAAAGTTGGGATTGATTTTGGGGGTTAGGGTTCTAAAGGTTTAGGAATAAGGGGCCAAAAAAAAAGGGGGCCCAAATAAGCATTTTTGTAGTTTCCAGTCAATAACTTGTGTTTAAGTGTATAAATCTGTCTGAAATTATACCACAAGTTTCCATACTACCAAGGGATGGTTATGGGGAGGTTATGGCTCAAATCATTTAGCAATTAGGGGCAAAAAAGGGGGAAAACAAGGGTTTTTCTGGTTAAAGGACAATTTTGACAATTTAAAAGCAGTGTAAGGGAGGAAATCCAATTTCATTTAAAGAATACTGTTATATATATGTTAGATGACCTCCTACACTGATTGAAAATTAGGTATTGAGAAATAATGATTGTCTTGAGATGATTAGCTGTAAAATTATTTTTAGAAGTTACTATTATTTAATATGAATTTTAACCATGACTGTATGTCATTTTATATTTTAATATTTTATGATGTATTTAAATGAGTAGTTATTGTTGCAAACTCCATTAAACATTTGAATTGAGATTATTTTTGGAATAAGGGAAAGGGGGAGGTGAAAAAAAAAATATAAGAATTTGGAGGGGGGGGGGGGTACAATTTTTCTCATTTCAGATTTCAGAAATTTAAATTTCTCCATTAATTTTTCTTTGAGGGTATTAATATATTAATATCCAACAGCAAAGTGTATTGCTCGAGAGCAAAAAAAAATTTTAAGTTCATTAGACTACATTCTTTCTGTGTCAGAAACCTATGCTGTGTCAACTATTTAATCACAATCCAAATTCAGAGCTGTATCAAGCTTGAATGTTGTGTCCATACTTGCCCCAACTGTTCATGGTTTGACCTCTGCAGTCGTATAAAGCTGCACCCTGCGGAGCATCTGTTTGTGGATTTCATTGGTAAAGGAAAACCAGGAATTTAAATATTCAACGAATTGCAAATTTTCTTAAGGAATATATTCAGACTTTGCCAAAACCACGAAATAAGATGTCCATGAATATGCAAGTTTTCCTCAAACCACGAAAATTGGTACCCATGAGAATAATTTACAGTAGATATCAACAGGTCACAATATTGACTTATACTGACTTCATTATTGGAAATTATTGTTCCATATGTAAAATATAAAGTCCACCTACTTGCCAAAGTTCAATAGAAAATCAAAAAAGAACTAATAGCCCCATTTATGTCATAGAACAAAAGCATGGGCCAGTGACAGAAAAGCCAAACAATGACTAGTTATTTAAAACATGATTTGTCTCCCCTTCATTGCAAAAATTATAATCCTTAAGTTATTCAGTGTTCTGCCGATAAATTGTATACAACACCTCTGTAAACAGGAATTTTAGAATACCATAAGTATTTTGATTCTAGAATTTATGGCACCACATTTATAATAAATTTTATAAGAAAATAAGTTCATATCTTAAAGCATCACATTTGAGCAAATACAGAATTATAGAACCACATTATCATGATGCTAAAATGCCCTGAAAGGAACAAAGGGGTGAAGTGGGTACGACCCGCTGGAACAAAACCTGTGGTGAACTGTTTTAAGTTGTTATATTGTTTTCCGATCCATTTAATTGTATAGATGTATGTATATATATATATTTGTTTCTAAAATAATATATTGTTTACACTAAGTTCTCATATACATGTTCAGAATGAATTATATGGGTTAAAGGTGAAGATCAAACAGTTTTTATGATATTGGACAATTTATAATACAAGAGGCATGTACTCCTCGGGAATCTAAATAATTTATTTGTAAGCATTAAGAAAATGGTTGAGAGGTATGGATTAGAAACTTTTTCATGATGAGCAAAACCTATCATTGGTGAACTTGAAAGGTCATAGGTCAATGGCTTAGGGTTAATCTGAACAATATTGTTTTCAGATATCTAACTATTTATTATATGTGAATAGACCAAAGGGCAAACTTTTCAAGTGCATAAGAAATTAAAAATGTCAAGAATATATATGGTTTTAGGATGGACAAATATAAAATCAGTTAGTTGACCTTGTAGGTCAAAAGTCATCATAAATGGTCCAAGACACATTGGCTTAAACTGCTGAACCCATGTGCTTAATATCAAAAACTTTTTTTAAAGAATACATCAATAAAAGTGTCCAAAAAAATCCTGAAAACGAATTATTTAGACCTTAAGGTCTAAGGGTTAAGTCATAATTGTATGTGACACAACCTTTAATCATAGGGGACAAAGGTAACATTGGTTGGAAATAAATGTATTGGAGAGTTGTCTCACCTCTTCTTTTATCTTTATTTGATGTTTTATTATAAAGATGATTATCAATGAAGTGAAATAGCAAATTTAAGCAGGAATTGATTAAACAGGAAATCTGAATACTTTCAAAATATATTTTAAATCCTTTTTTCATGTCAATATGTTTGAGTGTCTCTGTTTGTTTGTTTTTTATACTGCTGATGAAGGCAGTATGTTTTTCTTGTTGATGCAGATTTAGAAGAACAAACTATTCCCCTTTTTTGCCATCTTGTCTTCATAATTTAAAAAAAGATACATGTAAGTTCTCACAATTCTGGAGTTTTACACATTTTTTCAATATATGTTGTAGACAAACAATAGTTAAATGGTTTTTACAATTGGTAAATCATATAAATATTTTTGTATTACATGTATAAAGACTAAATGGCTTGTTAGTAAGTTAAAGGGCATACTATACAGCTACAGGGGAGGTAATGACGTTGCTAACGTAAATTGATATTTTTGCAACATCAAACAGTGAGTTATCAGGAAAAGAAGCAGTTCTCAACTGATTTTTATCATTCAAACTGGTTTTACTTGAAAACAAGTTCATGGACCCCTCTTTTTTAAAATGACATTTGGCTTGATTACATAAAAAGATTATGTTGTACCAATTTTCATGAAAACATAAATAGTGCAATTTTTTTTAATTTGAAAAATAAACAGCAAAAAAATGATGTTTTTTCCCTACAATCATGAACTTTTGATAAATACGAGTATTTGAAAAAAAAATGGACAAATTTATAGAACATTTATATAAAACAGAAATGACAATTAATTGATAAAAAAAACAGCTTGTGTTTATCTTTTAAAACAAAAAAGTTATATCTAAAGGAAAAATATGTCAACAACTCTGAATTTTGAGGATATATTCAACTTCATTTTACTCAAAAAGTAGCACATGAGTGTATATTTTTTATTACATATTTGATTTAATCAGGTAAAAAATGGCTTATATGGAAATTTTCAACAAAATTTCAATACAGGATTATGACCTTAATAGTTGGGTTTTGTTTCACTGCATTTCATGAATATAACTCAATTCATTAAATCATTACATTGTCGCAATATATTGCTGTATAATATTAATAGTCTTGTATGATTTTTAATTTTAGTTTATTGTGTATAATTCGGAGTTTAGTATGACGTCCATTATCACTGAAATAGTATACATATTTTTAAGGGGCCAGCTGAAGGACGCCTCCGGGTGCGGGAGTTTCTCGCTACATTAGAGACCCATCGGTGGACTTCGGCTGTTGTCTGCTCTATGGTCGAGTTGTTGTCGCTTTGACACATTCCCCATTTCCTTTCTCAATTTTATTGTAGTGAATTTATGAATTGTCATGTCAGAACGCCCAATCAAATGATTTATTTCAAAATTATTCAAGAGTGTTCTAATTTGCTATGAGGTTAGTTATTACAATTTTATATTTTTTTGTTGGAATATTTTAAAAACAAAAATATTAGTGTATATTTTTAAATGCTGGTTGATTGGCATTTATTGGTTATGCTCCACCATTGTTAATACAGTTTTGTTAGCTATTTGACGCATGTATAATATTGTCAATTTTACAATTTATTTTAGAGTTTAATAAAGAGAAAGGATTGAGATTTTATCTGTGTATCCATGATTTTTTTATTGAATAAAAAAAAATAAACAGTATTCATTGACTTGATATGGCTCATTACAATGCCATAATGATAAAAAAAAAGTTCTATCATCCATTCCATTACTTGATGATGTGTTAAATACTTTAAATTCAGATATTATTGTGAGGTTTTTATTAAAGCGAATAATGTGACTTGGTGAGTATATATTGCAATAACAAGAACTCGCATTTTGAGTACTAAACCATATATCTGCATATCAATTTTTTCTTAAATCGCAATATTTGAACTCACATTCTTGTCCATTTTAAAAAAATAGAAATGATAAATGCACACATTTATTTTCTGAATTTACAGTACACACAAAAAAACTTTTATACCTATTTTAACATACTGGTAATTTGTCACCCAGCATACTCTTTTCCAATATCTTGGTTGGGGAGGCATGGTTGTTTTTCTTTTATAAACTCTTACTGCTCTTGGCAACACATCAAGTATCCAATTGAAAATACAACTATGTTCATCATGACTGAGCCCTGGTTGTGAATCAATAGGAATGATACAACTGCTTACCAGAAAACTAGAGTTCGTCCCCAGTTTTTGGCTAGGTTTATAATTTCGTTCAATATTAGTTTTCTGTCAAGTGTTTTGATGCATTTTTTCTAATTATTAAAATAAGGAGATGTAGTAGGATTGCAATTTAGACATCTCTCTACTACAGAAGTTTGCAAATTTTTGACACTGTACAGCCTTCAACAATTAGCAAAACCCATAACCTATAGCAAGCCCCAACATGACAAATGTTATAACAAATCAAACAAGAAACCTAATGACCTGATTTATATACAAAATCAATAGAAAAAACAAATATATATATAGTAGACAGCAACAAACGACAACCACTGAATAACTGCTTCTTTTTTTTATGCAATGGTGTTTTCTTTCTTTCTCTGGCTTTTTATTTTTGAATAACATGGAAAATAAGCAGAAATTGTCTTTATTCAATAGAGTTATGAAGATTTTTTTGAAAAAAAGTTGGAATGAAAGTATTGTGATCTGGAAACTGAAGATATCCATCATCATTTATCACTATGAAATGTCAAAAAGTACTACTTCTTATGTTTCAGACTATTCATAAATATTTCAAATAATCCATTACATATTCTTCCTTGCAGTATAAGCCTGTATATTAGATTGCACAGTCATCTTTTGTTTTAATGTCTAATTTTAGCTGCCCAATTTTTACAAATAAGTATATTATTACTATGAATACTTATAAGATAAATAACGCTCCCCTTTCCATTAATAACATCTACTTGGCTTTACTCTGACATTAATGATAAAGACATAGAGCTGTATTTAAAAAGTACTTCCTGATATGAGGGGCACTTCAAATTTAATGAATGAGAATGCAAAGTACTATAATTTAAGTTCACTGTTCTACTCATTGAAATTTTAAATTACCGGTAGTATGACCGACTTAGAATACATTCAGCTATGGCAGGTCCAGGACTTTTGAAAGGGGGGCGTAATTCCATTAAACAGATTATATCCCTCTGAGCCAACTGAGACGAAAATATGTTTGGACGCTTTTATGCTAAAAAGTCATATTAATCCTGAAAAAAAGCATGATATAATTATTATTTCGGGTAATCGAAGGGAATGTTCACCCTTTCCCCTTGGATAAGCCACTGTTGTGCACTTTTGAAAAAAGAAAATAAATATAAAGCCTAGAAAGAATGGCATCTTCTAAAGTGAAGTTACATGCCGCTCTTTGAACTAAGCTTTTATTTGATGATTACAGATTTTTATCAAATCTTGTAATTAGTTTTTTTCTTCAAATTTTTTAAACTTGTTAACATCTTGTATGATATATATTTCTCTTTGAGTTGTAATCTACGATAACACCATCATCTGAAGGCAGTATGTATATGCTATTTTATAGTGTTTTTTTAAGTAAATTGCACTGGTTAAACTAAATGTTGCAATAAAAACGATTTTATGATAAAAATAAAAACTTTTATGTAGACGTTTAGAGGAGAAAAAGTAATATCAGTGTATTTAGGAAGTAGTTTTGTTTTTAGATAAAGGACTGTCTTTTATACTTGTTATTTATGTATTTGTTTTGAATAGTCAGATTTTAATAGTTGACAGAAGCTTGAGACTAGTTTTGGCTCCAATATCTAACTTATTCGGTTAAGTGTCTGTCATAAATAACGTTACTTAGTTAATAGAGCTGTCATTACCATTTCCATGTATGCATGACACGTGGGTAAATATTAAATTGTTTATGTAACAGTTTTAAACATTATTTATTATTGATGATAGTCATCATTAATTTGATCATATTGGATAGACAATTTTATTTTCATATAGCAAATAATTTGGTATGTACTTAATGTTCCTTCTGGGAACTTCAGAATTCAATTGATTTAAACAGGAGATTACTAAACTGATAATGATAATGGATTTTATTCTGAGAAAATTTTAGCAGAATATAATATGTACAATTAAAAAAAAAATCGTGTTGATTTTATGTTGATTTATGAGTTTTGGAACAAAATTTGTTTAATAGCAAATTATATATAAAACTGTTGGCATGTATTGTTAAGATCATAAACCGCTTCCTCTGTGGTTGTTTCAATGTCAGAAAATAAACTGAGCACAGTTATGTAATATGTTTTTGTTTTGTTTATTTCATTACCACTGTTTTCCTTATAAATTAATGAACAAATACTATACCATTTTCATCATCAAACAATAGTTCAGATTTTTCCTAAGAGATTTTTCATTTCCGGATGCATTTACACCATACAAGAAACATCATGCAACTATATTTTAATTGTCTCATGTCTAAATGATTGAGAATGACTGGGCAACATGTTTCCTTCATGTTCTCAATGACCAAATGAGTTTTGAGTTATTTAGTTGTATTGTACAAGATAACTTGTTTTTTTGTTGAAAATTTTGACATTTGTACATCTCGTCATGTCAGAGTTTTTGCAGCTAAATTAGGATTCAATATATATTGAAAACATCTAACTATAAGTAATCATGCGGATAGTTATGATGTGATTTGCTGTGACTCAATATCACTAAATTTGTATTGAATGAAAATCAATAAATGTCCCCACCAAACACATCTTAGTAAAATCTCTTATCTTGATGTTAACTTTAAATGCCATCTGATATTATATGATCAATTAAGTAAAGATTTTTCACTCCTGATAAAGTATTTACTACTACATGTAGTCGGGGAATACTTTACTTAAGTTTATAGTATACTAGTCCCAGATGTAGGAAACAGCATTAGCATACACCTTTTTGGAAAAAAAACTTGACAAATTTCTGAAAGTAACCATTTTACATACAAAAATTGTAATATACATGCTGCAATAAAATGTTTGTGATGCTTATATAAAGTTCCTGATACAGCAGCAATTTATAAAACTATATGCAGGCAGCTCAGGCAGGCAGCTTTGTCTTCCAAATTGTTAGTGAGATATAATCAAAACTATGAATGGATAATCATATACTTAGTAATTGTCCTACAAGAAATGTGATTTTGACGACCACCAAAGAATACCTCATTTTAGAACAAGATATTTCTTGCACCAACCAGAAAGAAAAAGCAAGATTGCGACATACTTCCATGTGCAAATCATTCTTTCCATGGAGATTATTTGGCCCTACCAACTCATAACAGTGCGGTGAATGTTTTTCAAAGTACATTTAAAAGTATGTGTTTATGTCAGTTTAAATGGAACTTCTTATAACAAATCCTTTGTATTTGGTATGCAGTAGAATTAGCATCGACATATTTCAGTTCAACTAAGCATTTTTCACCCTACTTCTTCAGGCATGGTTCATTAAGTTTGAATTTTTTTACTATGTTTACATGTTGAAGTATTGACATTTTAATTTAAACATTTGTATTATAACACCAAAAAGACATAAAGGCAAGACATATCTCTGTGTCAGCAGTTTATCAAACAATTTCAACAACTAAATATACATGTATTATCAATTGCAGGCATAAAAGCGACAGAAATTTCGTTCATTTGTAGTTATTTGATGTATAAAATAGTAAAATAATTATATATTTATGTCAAAACAGCACGTTATTCAATATCAAAATGTAATATTTCAATAAAAATGCAGTTTGATCAATTTTACTATCTTGCATAATTAAATGATTCATTTTTAAAATTCTAATTGGTTTTCATCTGCTACAGAACTGTAAATATCAGCAGTATCATTTGGAGCTTTGCAGAATATATGAGCATGCTATTTCTTAGACTTTCAATGCTTTATCAACCTGATTATAAAAGCTACATTATTCACTTGTTTTATTCAGGAACATCTATTTTTAGGTTACTGTTACCATTCATAATTTAAACAACTTTAATAGTAAACCAAAAATCTTTGCTTAAGTTATAGATATGGGTAATTTTACTCAACTCCGGTAAATCATCGGTAATATTGACTTTCAAAACTATACGCGATTTGATTAATCTGACCTCTTATTGAAGCTCCTCTTGAAAAAAGGTCCAATAGTTAAAGCCCTAGTAAAAAATTCTCATGATTATATAGCCCATCAAAAAAATATCTTTTCACAATAATTTGTTTCGGTGCTGAACCTTTTGAATAAAATATGTGTTTGCCTCTGCCGTAGTAAAGGGGGCATAAATTTTTATCCATGTTCGTCTGTATGTTCGTCTATATGTCCCAAAATTGGTTTCCGGTCTCCAACTTATGTTTGCCAAAACCAAATGTTGTACACAATGCTAATTCCACAAAACACTAATCAATTTTGATTTTTGGTGACATCACTTTTGCCGTTCTAGAGATATGCCGATTTACAAATCGAAAAATTTCTGATTTTTTTTCTTTCCTGTTCTATTACTTAAGTTTGCCTTAACCAAATGTTATGAAAAATACTCAATGCTTATAACCACGAAACTTGAATCAAACATACATTTGGATAGCATCACTTTTACTGTTTTTGAGTTTTGTCCCTTTATTAACATTATATGCAAACGGTATCATCTGTGTCTCATGGTTCATGGACAGATTCACCATGTTTTATATTCATATGTTTTTGGCTTAATGTTGAGTAAGTGATCAAAATGAATTAAATGTAAAAAGTCCTTGACTTAAGTATGAATAAATTTAATCTCAATGTAGTCTTAACTTTACCTTTAAAGTTACCATCATGTGGTCAAACGTATTTTCATTTAGAACAACAAATTGAAACAGAAAAAAGTACCTGTAACTACTCAGTCTATAACTAATGATGTTGGCTAATAACTTTAGATTTTAAACATATGTAGTATGTACTTTTATCATATTATATATCTAAAAAGAAATTTTGTTTTTCCAGTTTCAGTATTAAAAGTACATACATACCAAAACTAGAACATATGCAATGGTGACATTAAGAAAAGCTTGCTTATTTATGAAGTACACAGTTGTAATTTCATTTGTATAAATTAGTTTGAACTATATTTTTCATCTAATTTCTACTTTGATTCAGCTTTAAATGTGCAATTCTTGTTAAGTTTTTTAAGTAGGTTGTTATATAGTTATGAGTGGTGCTGTATTGGTGTAACAAATTTATAGTCTATAAAGAACATGTCTTGTAATCATTAAATCAAAACAGTTAGTATATATATACAACAAACATCACACGAAGTTAATTGATCTGCATTCTGTTTGTAAATAAGTTTATATGAGAAAAATCATTATAAGGAAATATGTATTATGGTTACAATTATGGTTTTATTGATTTAAAGATTCTTGTATATGCAATATAGGGGAATCAGTTTATACTCTGATTAGGATGTGGTTTTATTCTTATGTATCTAATTTAGAATAAAATAATATAATTAAAACGATGTCCATTCTTTGTATCATATAAACCAACATTCAATTTCGAAAAATTAACAGGACTGTGTACATATAAGGTGATGTTATTTTCGACATTTATCTAAACTAGAAATGTATATGATTAAATGCCTTCTGAATCTTGGCTTGTAATTTGTTTTAATTAACACAATAACATTTTCAATTCGTAACCATTGATAAAAACAAGCTAAACAGACTTCTATTTATGTTTACTTAAGGTCAATTCAAATTACTACATATAATATATCATTTAATGGTAATTTTTTTTTATTGATGATTTTTTAAGAAGATAATTGTGACTTGATTTGTTTCCTCTTTTATAAATATGTTTTGAATTGCCTTATTGCTTAAATCTAAGAATAATTTTGAATTAGACATCTAACAATATGTTGAACTATCATATTCCAGTAAATGTTTTTAAAGGTAGATACATGCTTCTTTGAAAAATGTTTAAATTTTACTTCTCTGTAAATCATTTTTTTCTTCTTCTGATTTACACTTTGATGGATGATTCCTTACATACCCAAATTATTGTAGAAAAAATCGTAGTAATCTATAAACTAAAACAGTTATAGATATGCTCTCTAAAGCCCTAATATGCAGGGGAAAAAAACTTTTTGGGCATCCTCTTTATTTACTTAAAAGTCTTGAGGAAAATGCGCAAAAACATTTGTGTAGGGGTTCACCTAACATTGATTAACCTGACATGCCTTGGATGCACATGCCCAATATAAATACTGCTAAAACATAAAGCTATAGTATTAAGATTTTATTTAGAAACCAAGATTCAAACATTCATTGTAATATTGTAGCTGTGGTCTTGACCTATGAGGCTATGACCTGATGAGCAGTTGTACCCATTCCCCACTTTCAATCATATATATATATATATATTATAAATCAAACAAATAAGTTTCAAGTATCAAGAAACAACAAAGTCAACCTATATTCATATTTTCAGCTTTTAAAGTATCTATGACCTTGACCTTGACCTTTTACCTGAAAGTTAATGTCTTCCATCAACATCGTTGTTTTCTTTATTTTAACAAGATTAATATACCATGTTTTTATACCAATAGCTTTTTCTTTCTTACCCGAAAATATTTAAAATTGACAGCTACATTGGCCTTAGATTTAATGATCTAGCCCCCCAAAAGGCACCCCCTTTCGCTATGTCTTCATTTTATATAAGTTTCATCCAGTGAGTCAAGGAATACTCAAGTTGGTCTCATAGAAACTATCTGTTTTAATCCCCAGATAAAAGAATGCACAGATTGACAGACAATATGTCCACTTTATACTCCCCTTTTTAGAATGGGGGGGGGGGGGGGGGTATAAAGAGTGTGGTGTTTTATTTTCTCTAGGTATGTATCTACCACCAAGAACAATTTTTTTTATATCACTTTTTGATTTTCATCAGGACAAGTAATCATAGAGGAAGAGTTTTACTAATTTTTTTTATAAAAAGAGGACCGTCATCCAGTCGAAATGAAATCAAATGCAGTTTTAAAAAATCTAAATTTATTTGTTATTTCCAAAAACATTCACCAACATTTGTTTACCATTCATAAAAAACAACTTTAAAAATAAAACAAAAATCTTTGTTTAAGTTATAAATATGGGTAGTTTTACTTAACTTTGAAAAAAATAATCGCTAAAATTGTGATTTGATTAATCTGATCTCTTATTGGAACTCCTCTTGAAAAAAGGTCACTTTTACCGTTCGAGAGATATGTCAATTTACAAATGAAAATATTTTTTCTTTTTTTCTTTTCTGTTCTTAACTAAAGTTTGCCTACATCAAATGTAATGAAAAATACACAAGGCTTATAACCACAAAACTTAGATCAAGCATACATTTAGTTAGCATTACTTTAATTGTTTTTGAGTTATGTCCCATCATGGAAGTAATATTGAAAGGAAAAACATCGTCGTCACCTCAAAGGTTTCATCTGCGTTGCCGCCCTTTTTAGTATAAAATAGGAAGGGACACAATACCAATTTCATTTTTAATAATTCCTTGATATGAAAAAACGTTACCTGATGATAGCGTTTCTTTGTTTACATTGCATATGACGTCATAACTTAAATAACGTCACAACTTAAACCCCTAACAACAGAACCAAAATCGGAAACGTTACCGTATTTCCGTTTCTTTTTTTTAACAAATATTTAAGTTACAAAAAAATAATTCATACAGACTTCGTCCCCATTTACAGGAAATGCCTGCCTCATATTAGTTTAAACCGACAGCTATCACATATGAAATTGGAGACCAAGGCTGGGTCATTACCAATTTTAATATTTACAGACAGTTAAAAGCAATGTCCGTAAGTTAAGAAGATGACTGTACAAAAAATATGTTTGGACCCCTTTTATTAAATACAAATAATCTAAGTCTTTCGTGTATTAGTCAATTAAAATATTCACAATTCTTAACGGTTCTATTCTTTAATTTATAGTTCTTGATACATAAACTAATTCGTGTAAAAATGAATTTGCCGTAAGACAGATAGCGTCAAGCTCATTTTGTCGGTTTGTTGTAATTTTTTTTGCAGTAGCTTGTTATGGTAATACAAGTATTCCAAAATAAACACTTTTTTATAAATATATATTTACGAACATATTATCCCCATTTCAGTTGTCCAGTTTCAATAATGTAATCAATGACATTTATGACATATACATAAATTTAGAATACTTGAAAGTAAATATGTTTTTTTAAATCTCGATAAACTTTGCACATTTCAACAGTAAAACAATCTATGTCTAGATGTGTCTACAATATTTTGTTAAACATCATGTGAAACCTGATCAATTCATCGGTATTTAGCTTTTTTACTCGAGATCTGCTTTTAACCGGAAAATACTTTTAGAACAGTTTAAAACAAACGGTAAAGAACAAAATTATGCTTAATTGAATACAATTTTCCATGTTTGACTGTTGTAGTTTGAACAATTCTCGTCCGTTTTTCAAGTTTTATACATCATACGACTTCCTTCTGAATGTAGAGATTTTCTATGTTACAGCGCCACCTTCTCATTAATAAACCTCGGATTTCACACAAGTGCTTTATCATTACCGGGCTCGATAAAATCACGTGACTGATAAGAAATTTCAGATGCCATTTTACAAGCGCGGTATCACAGATAGTAACCAAAGGGGTCTTGCCGCTGAGACTATAATTGGATAAAATCATATGACTTAAAGGGGCACTAGCTGTCAAATTCATGGTCACCGATTTGACTCAAATTCTCGTATTTGATTTATAACAATGTTACACATTTATCCAAACTATCAAAAGTCTAAAATAAACAGTTTACAGAGCATGTAGTAGATAACATATAGGTTCGTTTCGTGTGTATGTTAGTCCAGAGGCCAGCTAATCAACTATCGATTTGACCTCAGATGACCATATAAGCGATGTAAACATAAATAAAGATATGAATAGATTAAACCAACACGTGCAATTGGATTTTTATAGGTCTGTTTGATTTTATTTCATAGATTAAAAGTAGATGTTTCTCATTGTTTTTAATCGTATAAGAATGATTTTATGTGCATCGAATTGTAATCAAATGAGTTACCGTAGTTTCACTTTCATTGTTGACATTCTTTTTCTTTAAATAACCAGTACACGTACAATACATGCGTTGTCAATCTCTAGCTAGGGGTTAAATTGAAGTTCACATGAATACGGATTTAAAGAGGTCGACTCATTCACTTGCAAGTGAATTTACTAATTATCAGTGTTTCTTAGCGTAATTTGACAAAATTGAACCTTTTTTGGCTGCAAAAGGGAATTGTTATTTCACTTTCATTATTGATTGAACAGAAAAAGCAAACTTTAGATTTTTTATATATCTCGTAGCTAGTGCCCCTTTAAGTACAGAGCTCTGCAGGTCGTTAATACATGCTATTTAGTCGTTGTTTTTCCTTTTAAAATTACTTCCATGGTACATTGCAAGCAGGGGCATAATCTGTGTCTCATGGACACATTCCCCGTGTTTTTATCTTTATATGTTGTGGCTCAACTTTAAGTTAGTGATTCTACTGAATAAGTGTAGGGTTATGGTCTATACATATATATGTTAAAAATGTCCTTGAACAATGACATATATATGTTAAAATGTCCTTGACCAACGAAATATATATGTAAATATTTCATTGACCAAAGTATTAATGTTTTTAGTCTCAATGAAGTCTTACCTTTACCCTTACCATCATGTGGTCAAACATATTTTCATGTAGAACAACAAATCGAAACAGTAAAGGTACCTGTAATAACTTCTATAACTAATTCTGTTAGTATATAACTGAAGATTTTAAACATATGAAGTATGTACTACAAGATTTTTGTTGTTCCTGTTTAATTTTGTATTTAAATGAACAAAAATACCAAAACTAGAACATAAGGAATGATAAAATTATGCTTATTACACAGTACACAGTTGTACTTACATTTGTATTAATTAGTTTGAACTGTATTTTTCATCTACAATGTAATTTCTACTTTGATTCAGTTTTAAATGTGCAATTCTTGTTAAGTTTTTAAAGTAAGTTGTTATATAGTTTTGAGTGGTTCTGTAAGGTGTAACAAGTTTTAATTCTATAAAACATTTCTAGTAACCATTAAATCAAAACAGTAAGTATATATACAACGACCATCACACGAAGTTAATTGAACTACATGTTGTTTGTTGATAAGTTTGTGTGAGAAAATCATTATAACTTAAGAATAAGGAAATGCTAATACTGGATACCATTCAGGTTTTATTGATTTAAAAATTCTTGTAGATGCAATGTAGGGGAATCAGTTCGTTCATACTTTGATTCAGGTAAGATGTGGTTTTATTTTTACGTAACTTCTTAAGGGTAAAACAGTAGGGTTCAAACTTTGTCCATACTTTGTATCATATAACCCAACATTCAATTTTGCAAAATTTACATGTCGATGTACATTCAATGAGGAGATGTTATTTTCGCCTGTATCTAAGCCTTTACATTTATATGATTAAATGCCTTCTGTTTCTTGGAAGGTAAAACTTAGAATGCTTATGTGAGATTATACCTCTAAGTTTATCTTTTTGTTTGAATGGGCACACTAGAATTTTCAGTTCACAACATTTAGAAAAAAATCCAGACTTGTGTTTTGTTGACTTAAGGTGGCTCGGTCCTATTCAAAGTTTCTATCAGAAGTGGAGTATGTTTTGTTATTTTATTCTTTACAGAAAGTGAATCAAATTGGTTGAAAAAGAATATGGGGTCACGGACCATTTAAACTCAAAATTTCACTTTTAAACAGGTAGTGTAAAAGGGACAATTTTTCAATGAAATGATAGGGAAAATAGAAGTGTTGACATATTCTTATCGGAATAAATAAGTTCTATGACAATTCGTCCAAAACTGTAATATAAAAAGCTGAAAAATAGCTTCAAAAAATGAGCAAATAAAAAACATAAACACCGATAAGGAAAGAAAATATTTGCCTTAAACCCCAAATTTTGGCGTGAAAATGGTGAAATTGGGTGTAATGTCATTTTGAGCTTTCACAGATATACAAAATAACGATAATATTTTTGTAGTGACATAACTACAAAGATTTTACATTTCTAATCAATCGAAATATTAAAAAAAAATTATATCGAATTTATGACACATACTTTTCGTGTGCATTGTAATTCATGCGTGAAATTATGCGCAGTCGAATAGTCCCGATCCACCTTAAGGCTACTTAATATTATCATGTATAATAATATCATTTAATGTCAAGTAATTTTTATGAATAAAATTTTGAAGTAAATAATTGTTACTTAATTGGTTTCCTCTTTTATTAGTTGGTTTTGATTTGCCTCCATTACTAGCATCTTATAATAATGTCAAATTAAACTGCTGACAAAATGTGAACTTTCTATGTTAGTAAATTTTCATGCTCCTTTGAAATATATTCAAATTGTACGTCTCTGCCAATCCATTGTTTATGAAAAGTAAAACCATTGTCTTGAGATTTTATCTAGAAAACATTAAATTAAAAAGAAAAACTCATTGTAATCGTTTTACTGTGGTCTTGACCTACGAGTCTATGACCTGATAAGCAGCTGTCATTGTCCCTCACTTGTAACGTTTTTTGTTAAAACATACATTTTAAGTTTCAAGTAATCACCAAGAAACCCATATTTCATATTTTCAACTTGTTAGTGTCTATGACCTTGACCTTTGACCTAAAAATCATTAAGGCTCGACCTTCTCAATGTCTTACATCTACATAATTTTGTTGTGTTTCACGAAGATTTAAAGTTTTTTTTTTATTCCAACAGCTATTTTCTTTCTTCCCCTAAAAAGAATTGTAATCAACAGCTACAATAACCTGGGAATTATTGATCCAGAAATCGAAAGGCTTTTACCTACATCTCCCATTTATGTAGTTTAACAATACTTAAGTAAGACTCAAGAAACAATTTAGTTTCAATATCCAGACATTCTAATGCACAGATGCACTGACAACATGTTCACTGAATGCTCCAAATATATTATTTTAGAGGGGAGGTGAGTATAAAGAGTGTGGTGTTTATTTTTTTAACAGGAAATTGTATTCACCAGTTTTAGTTACTTTCATTTTTTTATTACTTTTTACTCACATACAGAGGAGAAATTCGTCACCAACTTTTTTAAAAAGAGGACATATTTTTTATACTCTATATCTTATTTGCATCAGTGACATCATTGTAACAGTAAAATCATAGCAAGTTTGATTTCTTAATTCTAATTCTCTACATTTTGTCACTAAACTCACGAGAGTGAAATAATTCAAAACTAATAGAAGTTTTTAATAAAGGAACAATTTTTCTTCAACATGCCAAAATTTTTGTTATTAAACCCGGGAAGTCATATTACCTCCTTTTAAAAACCTTTAAGTTAAGATATTAGCATTTATATTGAACATACAGGAATTTTCAAACTGCATGTATTGAGACGATCTCACTGTAAAATTTTTAAGTATATAGCATTGAATTATTTTTTTCACTCCATTGATAAACTAAAAAAAGTAGACTTCATACTATCCAATAATTAGCAAGAAACATATTGACTTAACTGCAGATCTATAAACACATACGTGTTGGCTTTGATTCCTAATCTAAATTATGTTGTATCAAACATCAAAACACTTCATAAGATTGATTTCTATTTTTATATGTCATGGATGTCAGTTGGGATTTGAAACATTTTGCCTATAAACAAACACGATTTAATTTATCAATTGATAACATTGATATCATGTTTTGATACGTATATCTAGCCTCCCCTGTGAATATTATAAAACATTTATGATAAAATTGGAATCATGTTGAGTAATTTAATGCAGTTGAACTATAGTTCTAACATTGCAGGAAATTAATGCTTATCCTTGGTTGGATTTGAGTGCTTGCTACTTTTCTGTTATTGACTGTAAAAAGGATATATCTTGTGTATTAAGATCATGATATTTATATAGTCATTATAATGGTACATTTGAGTACAATTAATAAAACATATTTAAGTTTAGTTACTAATGGTTTATTAACCACACCAGCTGGTATATAAATAATTTTTAGTCTTTTTTTATAAAAGAATATTGACAATGAACATTTACATTTTGATATTAATGAATTAAGCAGCTGTTGTACATGTAAATATAAAACGGAGGACATTTATTTTAGATTTTTTTTCAGTAAAGTTCATAAAGATATTAAAATGTGTTGAATCTAGTTTAAAACTAGAGGCTCTAGAGAACCTGTTTCGCTTACATTGATCTATGTACATATTCAACAACATTGTAGATGAGGACAGAACTCATGACTAAAATCTCTGGTTGTTGATCTTGTTTTGTTGGTCATTTATTCTTTTTAATTTCTATCTGTCTTCTATAGTTTTTACTCATAACACTGAAAATAGGGGAAACAAAAGTTCTCATTTACGGTTAATCACTCCTTCAAAGAGTGACAGTCTATCAACTGCAAAAGCTGATTTGATAAAATATCTTGACTTGTTGATCATTTTTTGTGATTTAAAGTGTTACGTCATCTTTTATAATTTGTATTATATAATGCAACATACCGAAAATCGTCATTAAAGGACATTAACTCTAATAAAGAGTCGTTGGACGATTTTCTCTATATATACTATCAAATTGTAGATCTTGTCCTGCTGGTCATTTTTGCTTAAAAAGAAAACTCACCAAAAATACTGGACTCCGAGGAAAATTTGAAAGTTCCTTATCAAATGGCTAAATCAAAAGATAAAACACATCAAACTAATGGGCAACAACTGCCATATTCCTTACTTGGTACAGGCATTTTCTCATGTAGAAAATGGTAGACTGAACCTGGTTTTATGATGCTAAATCTCTTTCTTGTATGACAGTTGCATCCAATTCCATTATATTGACGACGATGCGTGAACAAAACAGACATAATAGGTAAAATTGTCAAAATAGGGGTACAGCAGTCATTACCATGTCACAATCTCAATCAGAACAAAAACCAACAAATATTTAGCAAAGATCATTTTTGCAATTTAAAGTTTCTCCTTTAATATCTATTATAATTTCCGAGATATTATGACAAATGAAAAAAGGTAAAGTTCATCATCTAAGGGCAATAACTCCGTTAAAAGGCATCTGACAGTTTTGACGTTAACGGACAATTGGTAGACCTCAATATTCTGATCACTTTTGCACTTGTCAGAACATCTTTATTGATAACGGTTTTCGTAAAAATAGATAAAACTTGTATCCTCATTTTAAGCGATGTTGGCCATTTTGGAAGCAAGGTGGGGTAATCGGGAACTTTATAAAAAAAAAATGATACTCCAATAATGAGTGTCACCATGTTTGGTTAAATTTTGCACAGTAGTTTAAGAGGAGAAGATTTTTGTAAAAATAAACAGAGACGACGGACGACGGACGCCAAGTGATGAGAAAGCTCACCCGACTCTCTAGGCTTTGCCTACACAAAGATTGATTTTTTTTGTTGCACCAATCGATTTAATTGGTTTCTTATTTGTTCATTTTATGTTGTTTATTAGTATAACGTTGGAATTTAAATATAAAATACAAATTCGTTATAATGTTTATCCAGAACATGTTATTTTCAGTTCTAGAGGACAATTTGTGTCAATGATTAGTTGAGTTTTATTCAGTTTACTTAAAGCTATTAGTTTTTTTAACATACATGTATCTGTGTAAATGTATTTGTAATTGAGTGGCCATGTCACAGTTTTGTTTTCCGAGTTTTAACAAATAAATAAAGGCAACAGTAGTATACCGCTGTTCAAAACTCATAAATCCAGGGACAAAAAACAAAATCGGGGTAACAAACTAAAACCGAGGGAAACGCTTAAATATAAGAGGAGAACAACGACATAACACCGAAACGTAACACACACAGAAACGGACCAAGCATCCGACAAAACACCACGAGAATAACAAATATAACAAGAAAACCAAATACATGAATTTGGGATAGACAAGTACCGTTCCACGTCTGATCTCAATATCTCAAAAATAAGAGAAAACACAAACGACTCAACGTTAAAATGCAACACACACAGAAACGAACAATAATATAACAATGGCCATCTTCCTGACTTGGTACCGACACTTTTAAAGGGGAATAAAAGTGGTGGGTTGAACCTGGTTTTGTGGCATGCCAAACCTCGCACTTTAATGGCAAAGTTAAATATAACATTGAAATGACAACGTAATATTACAGGACTACAATACAAATAAATAGGAGAACATATTAGACAAAGAAAAACATGATTAATAGATAACAAAAAGAATCAGGTTTAAAATAAACATATAAATCGATTTTTTTTCTTTTTACGTCACTATAACCTTAAAAAGGTGAAAAGTAAGTATCACTAGGTCCAATTTATGACATAAAGAGGAATTGAGATAACATATCTGTAGAGATCATCTACAGTTTATCCAAATGGATTTTCATATGTAACTGTCATACCACGATCGTCATACCAATGAATTCTATACAGAACCTGTCATGATACAATAAATACCCTTAGTAATACAACTAGTAATCCAGTTCATTGTTTTAACAGAAACTTTTTATCCCTTAAATTCACCACAGCAATTATTAAACTGCATTTTTTAATTTGAACATTTGTAGTTTTTGGAACCCCGTTATTGTATATGGGTTTAAGCTTCGAGCATCAGTTAAAAGACCTTATTAGTCTGAGCGCACATCTGGTGCAATATATTATTTTGGTCCTCAATACTCTTCAGCTTCGTACTTTATTTGGCCTTTTTAACTTTTTTGGATTAGAGCGTCACTGATGAGTCTTTTGTAGACGAAACGCGCGTCCGGCGTATATACTAAATTTAGTCCTGGTATCAAGATGAGTTTATTTATAACGTTATTGTACAGGTATAACAATAGTATATATTAAAAGTAATATAGATTTTTATTTTAAAAGTTATGTAGATTTTTTTTCAGAGACAGGTGCCTGTGCGCTAATGTTTATTATAAAATAATTGTCATTTTACGGAGATTTGAAATCAAGCTGAAGTAAACACAACCTTCATTATAACAAACGCTTTAGCCAACTTTTCTAAATAATACATAAAAAGGGATACGTTTCCTCAATCGCTCGGATATTTCGTGTTTGTTTTAACATATATAATATAGAAAGATGACATTTATTTCCAGTAAAGACTCCATAAAGGACTCCTTGCTGACCTCTTCTTATTTTCATATGAATCGGAGTTCATTCAGACACTTGTCAAAAACAAGAAGATCAAAGAAGCCCGTTATTTAATTTCACTTTCAGGTATATTGATGATGTTCTTTCCATTAAAAATCCGAACTTTTCCGATTGGGTTCCATTAATATATCCATTAGAACCTGAAATTAAAGAGACAACAGACACGGCTTCCTCCGCCTCATTTTTAGACTTATACCTCGAATTTGACATACACAGTCATCTCAGTACCAAAATCTATGACAGACGATTTTGATTTTGAAATTATCAATTTCCCCCACCTTAGTAGCAATATACCAACTTCACCTGCATATGGAATATACATTTCCCAACTTATTCCGTATTCAAGAGCTTACAGCTCCTACTCAGACTTTGTAAAACGTCACCAATGTCTGAGCAGAAAGTTGATGAACCAAGGGTATGTCAAGGAACGTCTTGTCCTTTTTTCTAAAAAAGTTCATCGGAAGGTACCAAGAACTTGTTGATAAATATTCCGTATCAACTTCACAAATAATACATGATGGTCTTGAAGTATAGATTTTGCGTGCTGATGTTGTTTATCATCTTACAGTCAGGGGTACTACTTAAACAAGTAAAGTACACATATAAGTAGATTTGTAGGATACTTATACAAGTGAATTTTATTTACTTGTATAGGTAAAAAAAAACTTGGCCTAGTTATGTCCCTTAGACATTCAGAATTTTTTACTTGTATAGGTAAAAAAGTCATCCTTTCTTCTTTTCTTGAATTCTTAAGATTTCCTTGCTCTAATACAGTTTTAACTTGTGTACCCTTTGCAGATGTCTTTACTAATCATTTAATCGTAGTTTCATGGACAATGAAAATCCCATTTGTCTGTTATCTTCATATAACACTGCTTATTTACAAGTCCCAAAGGAGCAATTTTTGAAGGAATTGCGCAAATATACAAAATCTTTGCTCAATCAGTTTCTTTGATGAATTAATGAGATGAAACATTGAACTTTAATGAAAATTTTTTAACAAACCTGGGAAAAATAAGAAAATGCCTGTACCAAGTCAGGAATTTGACAGTTGTTATCCATTCGTTTGATGTGTTTGAACTTTTGATTTTGCCATTTGATTGGGGACTTTCCTTTTTGAATTTTCCTTGGAGTTCAGTATTTTTGTGATTTTACTTTTTAGTACGAATATATATCAAATTGACATATTCAGTTGATCTTAAAGATGTCAAAGTTCGAATTCCGCTTAGAAAACGACATCATAATGATTGTTTATAATTTCAAAGGTTATACATTTGATTGTTTTCATAGAGTTTAAGATTATAACACAATGTTGACTGATGTACTCTTATTTAGGATATACTATGATTACGATTATAACACATTGTTGACTGATATACCCCTATTCAGAACATTTTTACCAATTTTATCTGTTTGCTTAGTTCACACATCGTTGTCAATATATTTCAATTTTATGCGACTGTCATACAAGTGACATGCAGGTTTAGCTAGCTATAAAAACCAGGTTTAAAAACACCATTTTCCACTTTAGAAAATGATTGTACCATGTCAGGAATATGAGAGTCATTTGGTTTGTATGAGCTTTTTTTTTATTGCCATTTGATTAGGAACTTTCCGTTTTTTAATTTTCCTCGGTGTTCAGTATTTTTATGATTTTACATTTTACCTTTCAGTCAGACATCCCAACCTCACTCACCAAAGTCCATCTAAGTTTTTTTGTAACAACGATGTGAAGCATCTCTAGTATCCTTTAATACATTTAATGGGGTTTGTCTAACATGACTTTCTTAAATTTTGATATTGGGATGTCTTGACTAAGTCGTTGTGAAAAAGTTTGGCCCTACATTCAGGAATCTCAATCTTATTTGTGATATAATTTCTAGCGGTGGACAACAGTAATTCACTGGTACATATCGGATATTATACAGTAACATGACAAAGATGAATTTTTTGGCTACCAAAAACGTCCAGTAAAGCATCTGTTAAATAATATTGACGGACTGCATGAAAAATCATAGGTTCGCCTCCCGTGTAGCCCATGCGGAGTAAGGATTTTGTCAGCAGACCATTCTTCTTCAGTTCTAAGGACATCATTTGCTACTTTTTGAAAATGCTGCTCCAATGATCTGATGTTATTCTAATCAATTGTGATGATCAATTTTGATTGTCATGAAAAACTAGAATTTAGGTAAATAGATTATTGTTAATGTTAAGTAAATTCAAATATCAATTCCAATCATTTATCAACTAGACACGGAAGGATGACAATCTACTTAGTTAGAGGATCAATTATTCAGTTTACACTTACAAGTAAGTCGCTATCACACATTTTACAATAAATTTCATGTAGGACTAGCTTAATTAAAGTACGATTAAATTATCAGCATCTTAAAAGGGAATACTCCGAATTCAAATCAAGGTTTGAACGAAAGAATATACCAAGTTTCAGTATTGAAACCCTTGTCTTCGTTCGGACACAATTGAGTATATTTATCACGACATCTTCCGATACAAAGTATGTCATTGCAGTAACGTTTATATTGTTCCCATGTCATTGTTACTCGATTCTGAATAATGATGGTCAATTTGTTAACTTCGCTCAGACAGGACAATTATTTTTATATCTGTGAAGACATCTGTTTTTTCATTAAAGTAAAACGTTGCAGAATTAGTGAATAATACATCAACGACATTAAGTCGATGTACAATCTTAAACATGACAACACCTTAATTAAACATTGTCATTTTTTGGGGTCATAGCTTGCTGTTCGGTGTTAGCCAAGGCTCCATGTTGAAGACCGTGCTATTATGGTTTACTTTTATAAATTGTGACTTGGATGGAGAGTTGTTCTCATACCACATCTTCTTATATCTATATATAAGCTTCTTTAAACAATTGTTTAAAGATCTCACAAACATATTTAACCCCGCCGCATTTTTGCGCCTGTCCCAAGTCAGGAGCCTCTGGCCTTTGTTAGTCTTGTATTATTTTACTTTTAGTTTCTTGTGTACAATTTGGAGTTTAGTATGGGGTTTATTATTACTGAACCAGTATATATTTGTTTAGGGGCCAGCTGAAGGACGCCTCCGGGTGCGAGAATTTCTCGTTGCATTGAAGACCTGTTGGTGACCTTCTGCTGTTGTCTGCTCTATGGTCGGGTTGTTGTCTCTTTGGCACATTCCCCATTTCCATTCTCAATTTTAGTTTGTACTCACGACATGTAAGAATAGATGAGTCAAATGTTTATATAATAAAATAAACTATTTGATGTTATTATTAGCAAGTGGAAAATTTTTTTAAGGGTAAAGTAAAAAGCGAATAATTTGATTCCTCTAGACCAATTTTATTGCACGCAGTCCGATAGATAATGTCCCTTAAGTGTTACTCGATTCCTATACATATCTGAAAATACAAAACCGAATATACAAAGTTTGAAGAGCTGATATAACTATAAATCCCGGACAAGAAAAGATGCATTTCTAAATTTGAAAAGATTTGCAATAACTGTATAGGACTAGAATTTCAATAAAATACAATCCCGAAGTATTTGATGTACTAGTAAGATTAAGTTAGGATTCTACATAAATGTCCTTAGCTTGTAAACATGGTATACTATGGACGCCACAGCTGTCGTATATGGTACTCTGAAACAAATTTGCAATAATTGTATACGACTATGATTTCTTTTGAAGATGAAACGCACGTCTGGCGTAAATACAAAATTTAATCCTGGTATCTATGATGGGTTTATTTTCAATGAAATAAAATACGTATTTGGATGAATAAAACCCCAAAGTGTTTGATAAACTGGAAAGATGAAGCTAGGGTTCTGTCGTTTGTGGTACTCTGATATCACATTATTTATAGTATAACTAATCGCCGTATTTGAATATCAAAAATAAGACAACGCGTGACCGAACGACGCATGGATTAAACGAGTGCGCCTATTGTTGTATGACGTCGGCTTAACGTTGTGTAATTGTTTCATTACATGATGTGATTTTGTTAATTCGTAATGATGATTTGCCAATTCTTCATATGGCTTTAATACTACATAATGACTGTGCAAAATTTCAATCTTCAACAAGCGTGGTATTCATTGCTTGGAGGAGAACGAAAACTTGGAGTGTAAGATTTGAAATTTGTCATCAGAGAACTGTTTTAATTGCAGTGTAGGTGATTATTTTTGTTATGTTTTCGTTGTCAGTCTCTGTAGCATTATAAATTATAAACTTACTCCTTTTATCCGCATTGAAATAAATTTCGGAATGAAAGCTGTGTTTTGAATTGGAACATAAAAATGTCGATTCAGTTGGATATCAATCCATCATATTATAACTAGCCTCAAAGAGTGCTAGATGGTATGTCGTTCTGCCGGTTTTACGATATTCATACGCAAAAACCCCGATATTTTTATTTCAACGTGCTATTCAATCTCCGGCACAGAGTTCATATCCTTTCCATACATGCTCTACAAGACTGCACTTAATATGATTTTGCCATTTGTTTAGGGACTTCCCGTTTAGAGTTTTACTCGGAGTTCGGTATTTTTGTTAATTTTACTTCCTTTTCTTAGCATCTTGTTCTGCTCACGTCTACAAGCCATCTTATGATAATTACGGACGCCTAAGCAGAGTTGTATATGCGTAGGGAATGACGATCAGAAATCAACACGTGCATGTCCATCTAATTTAGAAATGTCTCCATTCCATAAAAAGGACCCAAAGGTATGGGAGAAAACTATATGAACGAAAGGATGTCATAAATTTAGAAATGAAGATTATCATGAAAAATTCTATCCAGGTAATAAAAGACAACAAATTCACTATTAATGTTGAATTGATAAGAATGCGTTCATGTAGATATATATATCTCTTTCTTACATTTTAAGAATTATGGTGTGTTTAATACTTTGAATTTATATATAGTATAATACCCACTGATATGGAATTTGTCCTGCATTTCTAATTAATCATGTATGGGGTATACTTTGCACGACTGGTTTTAAATGAAATTCGCAGAAAAAATATGTAGTGCTCATACTTTTTTGCTTCACAAAACAAAGATATTCATTAATTATGATCTCAATTCAATGTAATGTCAAACGGATGTTAATTTTCAATTATTCTAATTTTTACACCTCAAATATTATAAACAGGATTTGTCGTCTTCGGGTCGAAATGCTAAACTTTCGTTTTTCTAATAAAATGAACAAAAAGTTAATAGGTTAATGTTGAATAATTATGTCCAGTGACTGTAAAGACCTAAACAAAACCGTTTAGTTCAAGTGTCGTGTTTTAAAAAAAAACATATTCATGCTTGGCTGGTTTACTTTCAAATACCACAGCAGTCTTCCTTTATATAACAGTGTATCTCAAATCTTTACAATTTAGTTTGAAAACTGTTTAAATGTATCAACAACGAATGACTGGTGAAGTCGTAAGTATTATTTGGTTTTATAGCTCTGGTAAAAGTACAAACTGATTAATGTACTTATATATGCATTTGTATGTTGACTTCATCAATGAGATGTTAAAATTTAATTGTAGAACTAATTGTGCAAGATTTTGTCTCATTATGCCATCATTGTAAGTCAATTTCGAAAAGTAATTGCTGCAAATTAAGTATGATTTGGTGAAAGTTGTTTGACCTAATGTTAACATTAGCATGACACCTACATGGATGAAAATTGTCCTATAATTAACATGACAGTTTATTAAGGGCGGTCAATTTCACAGGCCGGCTGCCATATTGTATTAAGAAATCGATTTTTACATAAAATGAAAATCTTTTAATTTAAAGAACATGTTCTAATACTTTAAAATAACATTTACTTTTATAATAATGTGTACATAAATTCTATAGGTCTATAATATTACTTGGTAATTATTTAGAATACGATACACAAAAAACAGAGTGATGTTTTCGGACTTATTACCTAAACGCCCTCTTGAAGAAATATACAGTCAACCAGCAAGGATATTTATTTGGCTGATAACACCCTAATGTTGTATACGACGAAAATATGCAGTTTTGAATGGTTGTATCGTAGACATATAATACAAGAGATTCACAACTCTAGTAGAATCTAAGTAACGATAAATGAATTGTATTATATGTCTCTGGTTGTATGCCTTCGTTTAACTTCCATTACACTTTCTTAATTGTATTCTCCGAATTTCATCGGTATTCTGAGGAATAATTTATCTTGCCGTTAATGTTAATCCCAATTGCGATAATCGTCATCAGTTTGTATGCATACAACTGATGAGTTTATATTGAAGCTGATTTGTCTCTTAAATTTCCCAAAGGTATGAAAATTTGGTTCCTGAAAATTAAAAACAAACGTATCAAAAATTGCTCATCGATTTTTAATGAAGTAAAATTATATTTGTACATCGTGATAGAAAAAAGATCAGACGATATTAACTTCATGAACACAAACAAACATAACAACATGTAGGTATTCCTAACTTCTTTAAAATTGGTAGGCTCGTATTAGAGGTTTCTCGATTTGCAACCGTACCAACCGTAGTACGAAGTGGGAGCCGTCATTTAACTTTTGGAAATTATTGATGTATACACTTAATATCAACGAATATTTTAGGAATCATATGCAGAAGTATTTTGAGAATTTTTTGCTGTAATTTGGGACTAATTTCATATGGTTACTTCTTGCATTCATAAGAAACAATATTGTGTGCACTCGATTATGCTTTCAAGCAACCGTTGCAAGTAACCGTTCGTACGAAAGGTTTATACTTAAGAGTTATTTCCCCGTGAAACTACATAGACACAAAGAAGCTAAATTACAAAACAAATTTAAAACCTATATAAATTTTGTTCGTAATAATTTTATATCATTATAAAATGTCAAAGTTTTGTATTTTTGTGGTACGTTTTTAGAAAACATGAACAAATACAATGTATTTTAACAAAATAAATTGACCCCAATAACAAAAGAATAATGAAAAAAAAAATTAAAACCAAATCAAGATGCAGCTCGTCTGTTTTTAGTCTGTAAAGCCAGTAAAATCGTCGAAAATAAAGTATAAAAAAAGTATGATCGTCCAAAATAATGATAAAGAAAAATTTGCCATCATTTTGTTCTACATTAAAATAAAACAATCAAGATAGTATATTGTTCCATTCAATAATTAAAAGCTTCAAAGATGATATCTCAAACCAAATACACTAGTGGTTACAGGAAAGGGAGATCCCAAAAAACTAATGGTCAATAGTCACACGAAAAGACTGAAGAAGGATATCGCCTTGCTATATAGCATGGAATCCTGCTCGGATCTTTAATACAAGAAATCAGTTTTGGATTGCTGATTTCCCTTCATTGTTACAATTTGTACCTTCAGATGTTTGTGATAAAAACTCTATTTCTCTGAGACGTGCCGTAAAATCTGATTTGATATGGAGGACAAGTTTTTTTTTTAAATGTTGACATTGTGGTAAAAACAGATGTGAATTTGATAGGTATGCATGTGGAAAATCAGGTCAAATGTGTAATAGTCGATGCCATCCAAATTTAGTTTGTAAATAAAATGTTTAATATTAAAATATTATACAGAACATGAACATTTATCAAAACGACTGTACGCATAAAAATAGTTTTAATGATAATTTCATTTTATTTAATATTCTCAACCTAAAAACAATTGCTAAAACAATACGATAAAAAGAATAATCATTATGCCATTTAATATTTTCATACTGACTTCATCAACCCGCCCGTGTGGGCTCGCTTGATATTATTAATACTGATACAGTCAGTATCAAAAAGGGCTCGCTTGATATTATTACTGATAAAGTCGGTATTAAAAACAAAACATCAATTATTCTATGTATATTTTGCTTATCATTTAATTATATTGTGCTTATCATTTAATTATTTTGTGTATAACATTTCAATATTTTTGTGTCTTTCATATTAATAAATTATGCCTAACGTTTTACAATATTAAGGTTATTATTATGATATATGAAGGTTAAATTCTAAGATATTTCAATATGTTATATATTTAAATCATTTCAGTTATTTTGTATAATCCCTGACGTTTTTTCTAGTGATAATACATAATCCCTGAAAGTTTTAGTGATTATATATAAACTCTAAACTAACCAGTGATTATATATAAACCCTAAACTAACCAGTGATTATACATAATCCCTGAAAATTTTAGGGATTCTACATAATCCCTGATTATACAAATTCACTGTAACATATATATATATATATACAACTCGTCTAAACATCAACCCAACAATGTTAGATCTATTAATTTGCTTTCGCAAATTTTTGGTTCTTCCCTCGCCGGGATTCGAACCCATGCTACTGTGATATCGTGACACCAAATCGCCTGCACTGCAGCCGTCCCGCTAGACCACACGACCACCTGGGCTCTCAAAAAAAGAGCTTTCGCTGGCCGTGTGTTACCTTTCCACGTCAGTTTTTAATCTAGCGGCGTACTACAGTACATGATATATAAGGCATGAAGATGTTATTGTTACAGATCAGCTAAATTATCTAAACATCAACCCAACAATGTTAGATCTGTAAATTTGCTTTCGCAAATTTTTGGTTCTTCCCTCGCCGGGATTCGAACCCATGCTACTGTGATATCGTGACACCAAATCGCCTGCACTGCAGCCGTCCCGCTAGACCACACGACCACCTGGGCTCTCAAAAAAAGAGCTTTCGCTGGCCGTGTGTTACCTTTCCTCGTCAGTTTTAATCTAGCGGCGTACTACAGTACATGATATATAAGGCATGAAGATGTTATTGTTACAGATCAGCTAAATTATCTATAGTAAAGGATCCTACAAATTAATGTAATATACAGTCACAGAAAATAATTATCTTTATAAGTACGTCTGAGTCAGTGACAACTCTACAACAGATGTATCCATCGGATCGCCATCAATGATGGTGATACATGGCTGTGTACATAATGTATATACAACTCGTCTAAACATCAACCCAACAATGTTAGATCTATAAATTTGCTTTCGCAAATTTTTGGTTCTTTCCTCGCCGGGATTCGAACCCATGCTACTGTGATATCGTGACACCAAATCGCCTGCACTGCAGCCGTCCCGCTAGACCACACGACCACCTGGGCTCTCAAAAAAAGAGCTTTCGCTCATATCGTAATCATGGACTAGTACATATCAATCTGAACAAATTACCTAGAAACATTTACCAACCGATGTAAATTATCCTTAATTTTGAGCCATAAATCAGTTGTAAATGGTGCAACAGACATTATATAGCAACATAGTATTTTCCGTAGTTCATTACGAAGAGTTAAAAAGACATATTCATATTGTATTAGTGCAAATATAGCGTCAAATTATTGCCGTTATCAGTGAACAAAATACGCTGTGTTGTAAGACGTTTTTTCTAGCATTGATGTACAACAAAATGATTAATGGATGGATATTGGTTAACATTTTCCCTCGTAGATTATATATACTACTCGAAGGCACGTGCAATACACAAATTTACTCGCGACAATATTTACAATATTAGTGTTAAATAACAATGACAAAATAAAAATAAACGAACAAGATGAAATAATATCGTGAAGATAAATATTTCGACTCAAGAAATTGTTTTCGTTAGTGTCATAAGATTTATATTCATTTTTTAAGTTATATAGTCAACATTTTTTAATGATTACATCCACCGAAAAGTTCAGTGACAAAATATAAGGAAAAAGATAGATCGATATTTTTACAATGTGTGTTGCTTTTTATAAAAATGTTGCTCCAGTGATCGAAAAGATAGCTTAATTAATAAAAATTGATTTTAATGCGAAGTCAACATAATTGACATAATTCTGAACACAGTTTGCCATTATAATTTATAACGTATACTAGTTATACAAACACCAGTAAGATACATTAGCGGATCCAGGGGGGTCCGGGGCTGGAACCCCCCTTTTTTGCCGATCAATGCATTTGAATTGGGACATATACATGTAGTTGGAACCTTTTTTATCTGAGTTGGGAACCCCCCTTTTTAAAATCGCTGGATCCGCCCCTGAGATATTATTAATGAATAATTTCTAATTATTCCAATTTATATTTAAGTATTAGAAAACATTTTCAATTCTAATCTTTTTTCTAAATATTCAAAAAACAAAAACATTGCCAAACAGAAATGGAAATCTATATTTAGAATAGGAAGGTCGAGGCAACTCAGTTCCAGTAAGGACGGTTTGATTCATTCTCTTCTACACAAAATAAATGGTATCGCATAAAATCACGATCAAGGTTTTCTAGAAGCAGTGAAATCGTAATAAAATAAAAGATTAAGGTTTTTATCGCTGATATGCAATTCGATTTCTTTATTTTTATCATGATGAATACAATAATCTCATGCATTAAATGATACCTCCAAAACAGCACCAACGGTTGTGTTACGTACCAACCGTACCTGATACGTAGCAAATCGAGAAACCTCTACTAATCATATTTACTTTTAATATCAAACAACGACGACCAATGCGTATGCGAGATCTACATAATATATTGTTTGTAGGAAAATCCATAGTGAATATCCATGGTGGGATGTAAACAGTGAAAAAATATAGGAAATACATTCATGTTTAATTTGTTTATTATTTTTTTTAACTTTTAACCTTTTTACAAAAAAAGGTTATAAGTATTTAGACATATCAAACGAGGAATACGAAAAAGAGTGTTAATTAAACTGTCAATTGTTCTTGAACAATTGAGAGGTCTTTCCTTTTTTAATGTAAAATACATGTTCCAACAGACGTAGAATGTATTGAAAAGGTCAAGGTCAACCTTAAAAAGCTCGAAAACACACTAAAAATCCTTTAAATAAGGTTAAAAACACTAAATTCGCTATCTAGGACATGACCTTGACCTTTGACCTTTTGACCTTTGTCAAGGTCATTGGTCCCCAATGCCATTACTGAAGACCCCAAGGGTCTGGGACCTTTGGTTATATAGTAAAAGCTGATTTTGTCTTTTCAAAAACCTAACACAGGGGTTATGCCCCTTATAGAAAGGTCAAATCTCTTTGGTCAAAATGTAACAAAGTTGCGCCATAATGACCCAAACATTTTCCAACATTTAAAACTTCTGTAAGTATAATGGTTTCTGAGATTATCCCATAACAAGGTGTTAGGTCAAAGGTCAAGGTCAACATACAAATTTGACCTTGAGGTATTTTTAAAAGATACATGAAATGATGATGATTGGTGAAGATCCTATGTGTCTACGACTTGCGGTTTCTGAGTTTTGGTGGCCAACCGACACCGGTTAATTTTCATAGGGTTATAACCCTACCAATGAGTCGTTGAATCTTTTCGATCCAAATGTAACGAAGAACCGGGGTCTGGTCCTGAACAAATTTCACCCTTCATTTTTTTTCTACCTATTACGGTTACGGTGTTGGAACGATAACAAGGTTTTTGGGTTTCGGAGGGATTACTCCGAACCGACAAAATATTTTGACTCACAGGGTGACTTCCGGATAGGTATTCATGACACCAATACAAAGTGTGAACATGAAAGCGACATGGTTTACGGTTACGGAGGGAAATTTTGTCAAAGTTTGGCGGAACAAGAAGAATAATAATAATTAAACTGTCAATTGTTCTTGAACAATTGAGAGGTCTTTCCTTTTTTAATGTAAAATACATGTTCCAACAGACGTAGAATGTATTGAAAAGGTCAAGGTCAACCTTAAAAAGCTCGAAAACACACTAAAAATCCTTTAAATAAGGTTAAAAACACTAAATTCGCTATCTGGGACATGACCTTGACCTTTGACCTTTTGACCTTTGTCAAGGTCATTGGTCCCCAATGCCATTACTGAAGACCCCATGGGTCTAGGACCTTTGGTTATATAGTAAAAGCTGATTTTGTCTTTTCAAAAACCTAAAACAGGGGTTATGCCCCTTATAGAAAGGTCAAATCTCTTCGGTCAAAATGTAACAAAGTTGCGCCATAATGACCCAAACATTTTCCACCATTTAAAACTTCTGTAAGTATAATGGTTTCTGAGATTATCCCATAACAAGGTGTTAGGTCAAAGGTCAAGGTCAACATACAAATTTGACCTTGAGGTATTTTTTAAAGATACATGAAATGAAGATGAGTGGTGAAGATCCTATGTGTCTACGACTTACGGTTTCTGAGTTTTGGTGGCCAACCGACACCGGTTAATTTTCATAGGGGCATAACCCTACCAATGAGTCGTTGAATCTTTTCGATCCAAATGTAACGAAGAACCGGGGTCTGGTCCTGAACAAATTTCACCCTTCATTTTTTTTCTACCTATTACGGTTACGGTGTTGGAACGATAACAAGGTTTTTGGGTTTCGGAGGGATTACTCCGAACCGACAAAATATTTCGACTCACAGGGTGAGTTCCGGATAGGTATTCATGACACCGATACAAAGTGTGAACATGAAAGCGACACGTCTTACGGTTACGGAGGGAAATTTTGTCAAAGTTTGGCGGAACAAGAAGAATAATAATAATAATTAAAATGTCAATTGTTCTTGAACAATTGAGAGGTCTTTCCTTTGATAATGTAAAATATATGTTCCAATAGACGTAGAATGTATTGAAAAGTTTTAAAACACACTGAAAATCCTTTAAGTAAGGTCAAAAACACATAATTCGCTATATGGGACATGACCTTGACCTTTGACCTTTTGACCTTTGTCAAGGTCATTAGTCCCCAATGTCATTGCTGAAGACCCCATGGGTCTAGGACCTTTGGTTATATAGTAAAAGCTGATTTTGTCTTTTCAGAAACCTAAAACAGGGGTTATGCCCCTTATAAAAAGGTCAAATCTCTTTGGTCAAAATGTAACAAAGTTGCGCCGTAATGACCCAAACATTTTCCACTATTTAAAACTTCTGTAAGTATAATGGTTTCTGAGATTATCCCATAACAAGGTGTTAGGTCAAAGGTCAAGGTCAACATACAAATTTGACCTTGAGGTATTTTTTAAAGATACATGAAATGAAGAGGATTGGTGAAGATCCTATGTGTCTACGACTTACGGTTTCTGAGTTTTGGTGGCCAACCGACACCGATTAATTTTCATAGGGGCATAACCCTACCAATGAGTCGTTGAATCTTTTCGATCCAAATGTAACGAAGAACCGGGGTCTGGTCCTGAACAAATTTCACCCTTCATTTTTTTTCTACCTATTACGGTTACGGTGTTGGAACGATAACAAGGTTTTTGGGTTTCGGAGGGATTACTCCGAACCGACAAAATATTTCGACTCACAGGGTGAGTTCCGGATAGGTATTCATGACACCGATACAAAGTGTGAACATGAAAGCGACACGTCTTACGGTTACGGAGGGAAATTTTGTCAAAGTTTGGCGGAACAAGAAGAATAATAATAATAATTAAAAACCAATTGTTCAGAGAACCATTGATGGTCTTTCCACCAGTTAAGACCTTTTTTATATTAAAATATTAAAATTTGGTTTAAAATGTCAATTTTAGCGCCAAATGACAGCTTATTGAACGCTTATTCAAAAAATATATGGTTTCTATAAAAAAAATATATCGAAAAGGGAGATAATCTTTTACTTCCGGTTTAAAAAGTTTACTTCCGGTATTGTTTGATAGTTTACTTGACACTGATTCCAAAAATATATGGTTCTATATACTTTTACATTGATTTAGTACAAAAAATAGCTACTTCCGGTTTACAAAAGGTCACTTCCGGTTGTGTTTTTTAAGGTCACATTGCTTACAACTTAATGCAAACAGTCCCATGGCTTTATCATGTGTACATATGAGGTAAAGGCAAAGGTCAAAATCTATAACGTTTAATTAGCATATGACCTTGTGCTCAATTTCAAGGTCATAAACCAAGAACCTCAAATCAAAAGACTCTAGTCCTCTACTTTATATTGTTCATGAGTTATATTACCATACGTATGATATTAGATATAAAAAGGGGGAAAACTCGCGTCAAATGTCTACGTACCCTTTCGACTAAAATTTATGTGTTACTACATGTCGTAACTAACAATTTTATGAAAAGATTTTGTCAATATCTTATATGATTTCTGAAAATAAGAGATCACAAGCCAAAATCAAAATTTTAATCATGACCTTGACCTTTGACCTTGACCTCATTTTCATTTTTTTGGACCAAGGACCTCAAAACAAAAGACCCTAGGCCTCTAACACTTATGGTTTTCCAGTTAAAAATGCATATCACTTATATCAAATATAAAAGGGGAAATAACTCTCATATGGAGTCTCCGGATAGCTTCGGTCAAAATAAATCAAATCATCCTGAGGATATATCGAGCAATTTGGTAAAATAAATTTGTCGGTTTCTTATACGGTTGCGATTATTAAGCGATCACAAGAAAAACAGTGTTCGGGGAGATAACTCTTACATTGAAAAGATTTTGGTTACGCGGTGTCAGTTACAAAAGCGTAATAACTGTTCGATATCATGTACCATATGTCTAAGCGACATCTTGCGAAACAAAAAAACTGCGAAGGAAAAAAAAGTTGGCGGAAGAAAAAAAATAATAATAATAATAATAATCAGAAGAAATCCAATAGGTCTTTCCACGGAAAAGTGGAAAGACCTAATAATCAGAAGAAATACAGTAAGGTCTTTCCCTTTAGTAAAAGGAAAGACCTTAATAATCAGAAGAAATACAGTAAGGTCTTTCCCTTTAGTAAAAGGAAAGACCTTAATAATCAGAAGAAATACAGTAAGGTCTTTCCTTATAGATAAAGGAAAGACCTTAATTACGACAACTGTAAATGTTTATGTTATAACGAAAAGAATCAAAAGAGGTTAATTTGTTCTATTGTGTCATTAGCAGCTTAGCTTAATCGTCAACATATAAAATCCCCCCAAAATATTTCATAACCTAACAATTTCTCTGGGATTGCAGGTGTTAAAAGCTTTAAACATGGGATACGTATTTTAACTTGTTTAACATTAATTTTAATCCATTTAGCTTTAAAATGACCATTGGTATTAGACAGACAACATGGACCCAAATGGACGGAATTCCTCTCTTACCGAAATCAATGAAATGTAAGTATTCATATGCGTTCATACTTTAAATTATTTTCGATTATATGTAACAAACAATTACAACTTTTGGTGAAAGCATAGGCATAGTATATACGTCTCTGGTGAAAGTTATATAATATCTTGCGAAAGGAATAACACAAACTGACCTTGCACATTTAAGAACCACAAGTATGAATTAACTTTCATTTATGCATAACACAAATGATTATATCATTTAAAAGACAATTCATTATGTAAACTAGTCGGATCATTTACTTAAAGATTAATGACATTCACACAATAAAAACATGGTTGGCATTTATTTTTTGTTGAGTTCGTTTACTTAAAGGAAAACTCCTAATTCGTTTTTGTGACTTGATATATTCAAGCGGATGGAGAAGGCTTTTCCGGGTTTTTATTTGGTTCAAAATCGGCCAAACCTGGCTAGAACCTAGAACACTGGCAATCCATTCAATTATAATTTTCTTGATCTGCCCTGTGTAAGATTTTTATCATTTGGAAAAAAATTAAATTATATATATATTGCATAACACTATACAAAATAACATAATAAGCGAATAGTATTATACAATAAGCACAATTTCTCTTACCATGTTTTGATTAGTCAATATCATTGAAGATGTGTCTTTTTTTTATATTGTTTATTTATCAATCATTGATTTTTAATGACACAATATATGCAATATCTATGTTGAAAACCTGTTGAAAAGCTAATTGTATAGCTGCTAGATTTATTCACCTAATTGAGAGTATTTATGCTTGGAGGTTACAAAATATCTACATGTGATTGTTTTATCTATAAATCTTGATTAAAATCAATGAAATTTGTGTAAAATTATGTTTAAACTATCGAAATTTAATCACACACAGTACACAGTGTACAATTCTTGATGTACAGATATTTATTTTGTAGGAAACAAAGTCGGAAATGGATTATATTAAGGATTTACTGACTGTGTACGTAAATTGAAAACAAGATTTTTGCCGATTTGATAGCTCAATATGGAAAACTATTCCTTTTGGGATCCCGTAATTCAGTTTAACAATGGAACGGTAGACGAGGAACAGCGACCAATGGTATCATCACTAGTACCGTCCATAATGTTTGCTGCCGGTGTATTCGGAAATTTACTTGCGTTGTTTGTCTTAAGTAGATCACCAAAGGAACAGAGACGATCGGTGTTTTACCGGTTGGTGGCAGCACTTGCTTTCACTGACCTTTTTGGAACGTTGACGACATCGCCTGTGACTTTACTGGTTTACAATAATAATTTGAAATGGCTTGGAGGACAACCATTGTGTGATTATTTTTCGATTATGTTGATATTTGCTGGACTTGCAACCGTGTTTACATTAGGTGCCATGGCCCTTGACCGTTTCATGGCCCTAAAACATCCATACATTTACCATGCAAAAATTAAATATAAGCAGGCTACATATATAGTTTTAACTTTATGGCTTGTTGCTATAATGATTGCTTTATTACCAAAGATTGGTCTTGGGAAGAATGTCAAACAGTTTCCTGGATCATGGTGTTTCTTCGAAATGTATGGTGACACTGCCAGTGAAAAGGCATTCGCAATTTTGTTTTCAATTTTAGGAATATCAATCATATTTACCATTGCTGTTTTAAACATTATTTTAATATCAACTCTTTGTATCATGAGAAAGAAAGCTCCACGCAGTCTAAACGCCAGAAACACAATACAATGTGAAGTCCAAATGGCCATATTCCTCGTGGGTGTCATGATGGTGTTCAGCGTATGTTATGCTCCTTTAATGGTGAGTGATTGTTTGAATTTTAATACCGATAAATTGACTGCTATACTATCTTTTTCTTGTTTTAGGGGAGGGGTAGTGTTCTTTTCATCACAAGATATTTGAAAATTGTTGATGTACCCATAGATGTAATATAGATGTAATACATCTATGATGTACCTTATTAGAAGAAATACATTTTTACGTGTCAAAATTTTAAAAATATGTACTTTCAAACTAGTAATTTGAATATTCTGTATGGAAAGTACCAATAAAAAACATAAGACCTCTTTGTTCAGTGCTATACTGCAATATGAAAAGAATTTCTTATTTGAGAACCATTTGCGACAGATACAATCTTTATACACGGTTAATTAGAGGGGGAAATGGCACTGGTTTTTTTTTAAACTGCATTTCCCATTTTTATATCGTTTGTTTACTGTCTCATTTGTGTATACTTCACATCTTCTTTTATTCACACGCAAAGTTAAAGTGTTAGTTTGGTCATCGTGTCTGGTATTTTAATGAACATCAGTTAATTCGTTTGATAATAAAATATTTTTTTACGGATGTTTGTAAAATAAATGATTGTGCCATGATTATTTAACTCTTTCAAATCGCGTTTGATTGTATATTTGCACATACAGCTATATGTAAGTCAGCGACACAAAGAACAAAATGATTTATGTAAGATCAATATATAATATATAGATATGACCTCATATTTCCCAAGTGGAAAAAGAACATACTGAAAAGACAACTGCTTGCAATGTTCTTGACCTGGGACAGGCACACTAAAACGATATTCACACCCTAAAAAAGGCTTAAATCTTTATCAGAGCAATAACAAGGGGTATAAAACGTTCAATATAATTCAATAACGGAATTTGATTTAACCCAATAACAGTAACAGAAACAAAAAAAGAAAATAAACGAAATTAATTATATAAATATATTACATATATTTATATAGATACTTTTATTTGATTTCCTGGCTTTATTTGGTATCTGTCATTTGTATCAAAATTATACCGTGTATATTAGACCAAATAGTTTCGTCTATATTTTTTTCCTCTGACGCCTTCCTAGTAAATGTATTTTTAAAAAGCATTTCAAGGCATCATGATTAAGTTGACTACGTGTATATCACCATATTAGACTTTGACAATTGAAAAACATTTCTCATTTGAAAGCTAATCCATCTTATACTCAAGCATCTATTTACAAGTTACATCTGACAGAAAATTCATCTCACAATGTTCAGTATAGAATTGGTTTTTTTTGCAATTTCAGATTCGTGTTCTGGTAATACAGACAGGATTAACAGGGAGAAACAATTTGTTTGATCTTACTGTTATAAGACTTGCATCATTCAATCAAATCCTAGATCCATGGGTATATCTTCTGTTTAGAAGAGAACTGGTTGTGCGTGGGATTTCAATAATTCAAAAACATTTTTGTCCCAAAACATTCAAAAAGAAGAAAAATAACTCTTCGTTTAAGTATATTGAGAGGACTATGACAACAGAAAAAATGGTGACAGTAGCGCAGACGAGTGATATTCCAGTCTCGCCTATCACACCACCTCCTCTGCTCAGTCTATCAGAGAAAAACTCTTCATTTGATCAATGTCCGGCCTAATAAATTGTTTTATATACACGTATTCTTTATATTTTAATTAAAATCTATCCAAACAGTTGTGATGAAAGAAAGAGAGCAAGAGAAAACAGAGTAGTAGTGTAAAATGAGAAAACAAACATAGTAGCTTACACACTTAAGTTTTTAATTTGTTGTTTTTAACTTTTTCTTTTGATAGGATTACATTTTATGATAAATACTGATACACTGACAACTGTTTTACGGTTATTAGTGGCATGGCCAACACTTGACTTTGTCCTACTGTGTTTATATGAACAAAAAATTGTATGTCAACAATGTGTGTAGTTTTTTTCAGAGAGTCAGTGTCTTTGATAATTTAAGCTCCTCTTTATATAGACTTAATTTTAAGTTGCTATTCTGTTTAGACTCTTTTGGTTTTCGTGCTTTAAAATCGATCGCTTTCCATAATCTGGTAAATGATGAAGTTTATAGCAAAATGTGAGGTTTAAACATATGAATAAGTATTACAGGAGACGTGGTGCAATCAACCACAGCGCAAAATTAGATGCCAGTTAACTGGCATACCCAATGTAATGTATAGAGAAATATTTCTGTAAATTTCAAGTAATTACACAAGGAACGCTGAAGTGATCAAGATTGACACAGTTATTAAAAAACCTAAATCAAACAAAGGGAAATTTATTGTTGTGGTATGAAATTGTCACTTTAGGCAACCATTTAAAAGAAAAGCGGCGAAACAGGTTGGCACTGCACAATGAAAGTGTGTGCACCAAAACTGACATACATATTATGCTACAATCCTGGATGAAAGTTTGATCACATTCGTTCATAAAACTTTAGCAACAAATTACAAGGACTTCTAGCAAAGAAAAGCAACAGACACATTTCGGAAAGGTCATCGAAGATAATAGGGTCAAAGCTAGTTAAAAAAGATGATAATGTTTTTTAAAAGGGAAACATTGCGTGTGTTAAAACTTCTATGCACAGAGAAACACGAAGAAAATTGTTTCCTTTCCAAAGGCCAGATGAAGTGGGGGAAATCTTATTTTGAACATGGAAATATATCGTTTATTGGTGCAAATGAATTGCTTTATTTTTTGCGGGTTGAATTTATGCTATCTAGAAAATTTATTTGAACAAACTTATAATTGGCGCAAGAGAATTATTAAAGCGATTTTGAACGATACATTAACAGATTAAGTAACAAATCTTTTACAAGGTCATGTTTTTCTCTGACTGTTTATGACGTCTTTACACTAAATCCATCATAGCCAGAAATTAGTAGTGGTTTTCCTAATTAATATTCATAATATGTAAATGAGAATTGTACCACGTGATAGTACTTTGAACTGGACTGGCTTGATAGGTTTGATATTATTAAATCTTTAAAACACGGATATTATAAGTTGCCCGTCACAGAGTCCTTATTTACAATCACTTTGATATTTCCGTAAAGTTGTCAAGCGGTCAAAATCAAAACAATGAACGCGAATTTAGTGAATTTTTCGTGCCTTCGTGAGTTTATTCTTCTTGAAATAGTGACATTTTAATTTTACGTGGGAACCTAGAGTTCAACGACTACACATACAAGGTTTGGACTTGCTTATTCTTTGGAAATTCAAGTTTCATATTTCACCCCGGCAACCTGTTTTTGTAATGACATTGTAAGCCAATTTTCTACACGAAGTTTGCAAATTTGACGTTTCAGCCATTTTAGCCTGTATTTTGCAATACTCTCATGCTGAGTTCACACGTAATTCGAATTCGAATCGCATTAACTCATTCGAATTAGTTTAATTCGCATTCGAAACGTTTTACGTTCTAACGTCAATTCTAATTCGAATTACAACGCGCGTCAAATTCGCTTAAGTGTCCTAACGTGGTTAACTTTTAATTCGTATTTACAAAAACGTGTTTCTAATGCGAATTGGTTAATCGAATTCGTCAATTCGAATCAATTCGAAGTAAAAAAAGAAGAGTGTGTGAACGCGATTAGCGAATTCATTCGCATTCGATTCGAATTCAATTCGAATTAAATGTACGTGTGAACGAGGCATCAGGTATGTTCCTAGTGTCTTTTTGTTGTCGGGATGTACAAGTTCCCGGCCACGTCCACTTGTATTTTTGTCCATCTGATGAGTTAAGCCTTTTTCAACTGATTTTTATAGTTCGTTCTTATGTTGTACTGTTATACCACTGTCCCAGGTTAGGGGGAGGGTTGGGATCCCGCTAACATGTTTAACCCCGCCACATTTTTCATGTATTTGTCTGTCCCAAGTCAGGAGCCTGTAATTCAGTGGTTGTCTTTTGTTTATGTGTTAAAAATTTGTTTTTCGTTCATTTTTTTTATACAAATAAGGCGGTTAGTTTTCTCGTTTGAATTGTTTTACATTGTCATATCGGGGCCTTTTATAGCTGACTATGCGGTATGGGCTCTGCTCATTGTTGAAGGCCGTACGGTGACCTATAGTTGTTAATGTCTGTGTCATTTTGGTCTCTTGTGGCCAGTTGTCTCATTGGCAATCATACCACATCTTCTTTTTTATATTTCACATATTCTTTTTAATTTAGCACTCCAATTATAAATATACCACTGTCATTGTTTTTAGCCAAGTATTAATTTTGAAAGTACATTCCCATATCAAGACTGTCATAGTTTACCACGAAATATCATTGTAAAACAAGAAGTAACGGTTGTCAAGTTTTTGATCTGACAATAAAATATTAGGTATCGGATCGAAAATGCAATTATAAACAAATCAACCTTGATATCCGTGAAAAAAAACCCAGTTAAATTATGAAAAGGCGGAACAAATCAGAAATGACATATTTGTCTATCTACTCATTATTTCTCCATAATATTTTGACCGAAGGTAAAACAAATCAATTAATTTGAAGAAAACACTATTTAAAGACGAAACATAATCTTCTACGAATTTTGAAAAAAAGGCACATTTTGGAATCAAGCCCAGCGTATCGTTACATTCGGATATATCATGTTGCATTTGAACCCAAATCTTTGATGCGTCAGATAGTAAAATTAAGTCTATAGGTTTATTTTCCTCGAAGAAGGTTTAAATATAATTATTTTTCTTAGGAAAAGTAGGATTTTGGTTTTTTTTTTAACCATAATTAATCGTGAAAGGTTCCAACTTGGTGCAGAAGTTTTGAGATAGTTCCCAAATGAGGGATAGATTGTTGATTTAATCCACGAGTTGGTATGTAAACTCTCCGATAAGGTTCTATTCACACTCCTTCAAGTTTTACTACAAATTCGAAGGTCACGTGATGGATGCTAGCAAGAGATGCTTACCCCGTGACGTGGACGTCAATTGGTAAGTATGCGATTTCTACAAGTATTTTTTTTTTTTGTCTTTTGGTTGTATCTTCAAATTAGGTTGACCAAATCACCGAGAGTTGATGTATACATTAAAGCCGAACAAGCACGTATTTTAAAATACAAGTATCACACTAACTTTATCAATGATCCCTGAAAATGAAGTCAAGGTCAGATGAACCATTTCAGACACCAAATATAGTTGACCTCATACTCAAAGTAACTGATAAAGTTACACAACCACAATAACTTATTATTGACCATTATAATGAAGTTGTCAAGGTCATATAAAACTTACTTTACTTTTCTGCATTGGCTAGAGGTATAGGGGGAGGGTTGAGATCTCACAAACATGTTTAACCCCGCCGCATTTTTGCGCCTGTCCCAAGTCAGGAGCCTCTTGCCTTTGTTAGTCTTGTATTATTTTAGCTTTTAGTTTCTTGTGTACAATTTGGAGTTTAGTAAGGCGTTCATTATCACTGAACTAGTATATACTTGTTTGGGGGTCAGCTGAGGGACGCCTCCGGTCGCGGGAATTTCTCGTTGCATTGAAGACCTGTTGGTGACCTTCTGCTGTAGTCTGCTCTATGGTCAGGTTGTTGTCTCTTTTGCACATTCCCCATTTCCATTCTCAATTTTACTAGACAGACATGGAAACCTCACACTGATTCCATACATCAAAATATATACTTAAACTATAATTGCCTATAGCATGTGAGAAATAGATCAAACCCTAAACAAAACATTGTCAAATGAACTATAAAAATTAGTTCAAATAAAACTTGCCAGTTGGACAAGTATACATTACAATAAATGTATGCCCTAAACCTAGTGCGTGTAGTATCTTGGATATGATGGACTTGTCAATGCAACTTTAACCTTGATCACTGCCGGATCCATGGTTAGGTCAGGTGAACCCTACCTAACAGACATGCAGACCTTGCAAGGAACCCATTTACCAAATATAGTTATCCTCCTCGTAATAAGTGAGCAAACTGTACATTTTGTCTAGCATTTACTGAACCATGTTAACTAGGTCAAAAACAATGGACATATATGACAGACGGAAACTTGGTACTATAAGGATGCATACGAAGTACGCAGCATCCGGGACTTCCAGCTTCTGAAATATAAAGCTTTAAACAAATAGGTTAATTACGCCGCCGCCGGAATGTTATTTATTGGTCTCGCATTCAACAACGAGACAACAACTGCTCATAAAACTAAAACTAAATGTCCCTGTTAAGGATTGGGTCTTTCTAGGGTCTTTAAAAATAGTTGTTGTTTCATTATTATTATGCTACATATTTAGGGTTTTATAAGATGCTAATTCCAGTTTAACTAGAAATAAGTAGTCAATATAATGAGGCGCTGATTAAGTCAAAATTATTGAAATTTCACGACCTCCGTAATTCGAATTCAGGATATCAAATTAACCATCGAGAACTATCGCAGTTTTAAAAATGTTTTCAAAAACAACTACACGTTTCCTGATCTTTATAAGCAGCACTAGAATTCCAAAACTAGACTAGTCTAGTAATAGAGGTTTGACAGTACCTAATCTTTCACGCCAAAAATATCTACTTTTTATAAATAAAACACTTTCAGTAAAAAAAGAAAATTGCAAAAGTATGAGAATACGCTATTGAATAACAATTTTAGGAGCTTAATGAGTTGATGCAAATAGTGACATAGAACGACGTCATCAATCAGAGAAAAGCAATTCTGTCATTCATTTTGCGAGAAAAAAATCCATGTTTGTTTGTACTTAACGTGTGATTGAAATAATGAAGAGCAATCTGTAATATGTAGTTTTCTAAAAACGGGGACTGTTTACTTTTAATTTCTTTCTTATACTGATCATAAAGTTGAACTATTATGACAGAATATTTTTGTTTTTCCAATATTTGTTCTATTGCATTATCAAGGATTTTTATAGTATTATATCTTTACAAATAATTGATATAGTTCATTTAAGAAATAATTCATGGAAGCCATAGATTGTTGGAAATTTACTCACGACCCAGGCCATGTGTAAACTTCCAACAATCTATGGCTTCCATGAATTATTTCGATTCTAATCTAGGACAAATACGGTCATTAAAAAAACTGAAGCGAGGGTGGGGGTTTATTCCCGATTGTCCCACTTTTTAAAATTTTAGAGTTCTGATTGTCCCACATTATTTTATGAATAAAATGTTCTTAGATAAACAAGGTAACTGTTGTTTGTTTTGCAAAATAAACAAGAATTAATTATTGCACATAAAATATTAATTTTATAAAAGTATAAAATGTTAATTTTATAAAAGTATAAAATATTAATTTTATAAAAGTATAAAATATCAATTTTATAAAATTATAAAATCAGTATTAATTTCATAAAAGTATGAAATATTAACTTTATAAAAGTATAAAATATCAATTTTATAAAAGTACAAAATATTAATTTCATAAAAGTATGAAATATTAATTTTATAAAAGTATATAAGATATTAATTTTAGAAAAGTATAAAATATTAATTTTATAAAGGTATAAAATATTAATTTTACAAAAGTATATAAAAAAAAGTCATCAGATAAAAACACTTTTAATATAAAACCAATATTATATCTCTGATTAATGAAAATAAAAAAGTTTTTAAATAAATAAATAAATAAATAATGCATGCAATTTAAAAAGGTATTAACTCATTTACATTCTACCCTCTATATCTGCGAACAGTATATCTAACAGTCAATTTATATGTTCCAGAATCTATATGAAATTGTTGATGGAGAAATGTATCCACTAGTACCTTTGCAATTTTAATAGGGATTTCAGAGGATATGTTAACAATATTCTCTGCGCTATTGAAGACTGCTAAAAAAATCACCTGAATTGCATTTTTTAAAACAATAAAATCGACAAAGGGTCTGCAAATAGGTTCCAATACATGTAGATTTACGTGGGAAGTATATTGTAACAGCCATTATTATGTATATCTCTGAGTCTGCGCTAAGTATTTATCGAGAATTTTATCACAGTGTTGTATACAAAGCTAAAGAAGCGCGTCATATTAGAATAAATTGGATTGGATACTGACCTTGCATGTGTCCTCCCGATCAAGTACAATGTTCGGTCTATTACAGGTGTTTCTACCTCAGGAATAGATTACTTTAGCTATATTTGGCAAAACTTTTAGTAATATTTGGTCCTCTATGCTCTTCAACTGCGTACTTTATTTTGGCTCTTAACGTTTTTTTATTCAAATTTCAAGTTTCTGCAATTTGTGTTTTCTGACATTATTAGGGCAGCAATTAGACATTCATATCTACGGAAATAAGCAAAACGATATCCCCGTTCTTTCACATTACGATGTTTGGATATTTGATACCGATACTCTGGCATCCTGGCTTAACCTTCTATTCGTATCAGCAAGTCAATTGAGGAAATAATATACTAGACAATATTTCCATATTATAAGAGACTGGAAAATCTGGGGAGAGTACAGAAAACAGTGTTTTGGGGGTCTAGACACAGGAAAATTGCATATGTACATATATCGTCGCTGGGCTTCTAAAATGGGGTACAAGTCAAATCGGCACCTGGTCAAATCGGCACCCATAGAAAAAGTCAAATCGGCACCTGGTTAAATCGGCATCTGGTCAAATCGGCACCTAGTATAGTCAAATCGGCATCCAAAAATATTTGATATTATATATGTATAAATAATTTTAAAATGTACAAATTCATGATCTATTTTGAGGTTAGTATTTTTTTATCATGCATTACATCATTAAAAAGCATCAAGCTGTTAGAAAACATAGGTTAATTATTTAATGTTTTCACAACATTCTATGACCGATGTTTTGGAAAGTTTTCTTTTCAATTAATTTTAATAACTTAAATCAAGTACATGGTTAATATGGTTGTGGTTCTAACTCAACAGTAGAATGTTAAAGGTATTTATTAATGTTTTATTTTTCAAAAACTTCATAAGAAACAAAGAAGCCCTTACACAACCTAATGTTTAACAATGAGACAAATAGAAGCAATAGTCAATAGAATGGAAAACTATGAGTCCCTTTCAATAATTCAAACTTTCATGCAAAATAATTAGCAATTCAAGGTGTTTTTTCAGGCGAGTTTAAACAGCATTAAACCAACAATCCTGCAAAATGTTCAACTGTACTATACAAATCCTTGATCATTGAATATATAGACAATAATAGTGCCTTGACTTGACATATCAACAATATAAGGATGAGGCTTAGAAACTGGGAAATGCGAGGCTGTTAAAATATGTATATAAAACAAATCTAACATGGGTGCCGAATTGACTATATAAAGTGCCGATTTAACCAGGTGCCAATTTGACTAGGTGCCGATTTGACTATACTGAGTGCCGATTTGACCGGGTGCCGATTTAACCAGGTGCCGATTTGACTTGATTTGACTTGATGTCGTATATGACTTTTTTGGCTAAAAATACTTTTTGACACCAATGGTCTGGGCGGGAGGAAATCTTTGGTATTACAAAACAGAATACAGTTAGACCAATCAAAATGTGTGAAATAAGACATATTACAAAATTGCCAATGTCAGTTGTTGGTAAAATTTGCTTCCAGAATGTTGTATAAAAACTTAAAAATCGTTGTAGAATGGCTTTGGGAAAAAAATAATTGTACATTTCTTTATTTCTGTGAAAATAGTTTAAGTTCTTGGTTAATCCAGAAATGTCATCGATCAAAGTTTTTATTTCACTGCTATTTACAAAAATGTTCAAGTTCACGTACGACATTTTGGAAGCATGCATTTTGCCAAAAATTTCAAAGCCTGTTTGTGAGATATTTTTTTATTGAAAAATTTGTAATTTACAACATTTTAGAAGCCCAGCGACGATATATATATTACTTACAAGATCAGAAACTTGTCAAGAAAATATTTTAGCACATTTTGAGTTGCCTCACAAACATGAAACAAACCAGTTAATAATCTGTTTTTTTTTCCATTCATGCCAGAGAATATTTTTTACGAATCGCCCATCAAAATGAAAATAAATGTTTTACACAGATGAATTTGATAAATTCCTGACTTAATTGCTGTGTAAGCTAAAGTTTGCAACTTTTTGTTTGTTACATCATAGATGTAAATACCCATATTATTACATCTATGGTTACATGGACTCTAGTTGCATACGTTTGACCACTTAGTCTAAGCTAGGGATAATCAAACCATACAAGTATAACAAATTAAATTCATCTGAATAACCAGTGACAAGCTTAAGATTTGTCATTTAATTATTTTGTAACCCTTGCCCCCTGAAGTGTTTTTTTTTTTTAATTTCTGCATAACAACACACATTTTATTGAACCTTTAACCTTTTCCAAGTTGTAATTAATATCTACTTAAATTATACAAGAGACTCTCAAAATGACAGCAAATTTCTCCTTACAATTCTTAACCTATATAAAAGCAATAAGGGGTCATAATTTTTAAACAGCACAAGTAGAAAGAGTCAAAATTATACTTAACCTTCAATTTTTTCATCAAAAACAACATATAGAGTTTAAAGAAAACTCCTTTTTTCCAATCTTTTAAGGATCATTTGTAATGAACTGCAATGCAAAAATTGTCAAAACAGGTCTTTAATCTGTTTTGTGATGAGAAAAATATCAAAATTTGAAATGGATTGGTATAGGGGTTCTCAAGTTATCACACAGATAGGGTTTGCAGTTGCTTGTTTTTTGAAATACACCTTAAACTGACTTAGTCACACTTTTGTTTAAATGCAGCTTTTGAGTTGCATTGAATATGAGGGACAAATAATCTCAATGAAAATCAGACATACTAATGCTTCTACAACTGCATACCAACCATTAGTGATTCTCCTTAAACTTACCTTATCACGAACTTTACATACAAACTATAAATATATTTCAAAGGCAACAGACCATGACTGAGGGCAGGCTAAATATCTCCCAGAGAAAGAGATGTGCCAATGCTAATAAAGTTGCATATCAAACAAGAATGTGTCCATAGAACAGTGATGCCCCACTTGCACTTTCATTTAAATGTTCAGTGGACCGTGAAATTAGGGCAAAAACTCTAATTTTGCATTCAAATTAGAAAGATCAAATCATAGGGAACATGTGTACTAAGTTTCAAATTGATTGGACTTCAACTTTATCAAAAGACATGACCAATAACTTGAACCTGAAGTGTGCACTATCATTTTCTATTTTCAATGGAGTGTGAAATTGGGGTCAATACTCTAATAAAAAAATACTTTGACCAAAAATTTTAACAATAGACGAACAAACAAATGAATGATCAAACAGACAAACACACAGACTCACAGTCAGGAAAACATAATTCCCCTAGGTAGGGTATAAAAAAAATTAAATTAACTGATCATAAGTGGTCTCCTTTAAACTGACCTTTCTTTAACAATTGTTGAGGCTACGGAAACAACTAACAGTTTCTCACTTCAGCAACAAAAGTTGAAAAACTTTATGTCTGCAACTTTTGATTTGAAGGTTTGTTCTGTTCTCCTATTGACATACCAGTTTGATAAGCTCCTCTAACACATCTCTTACCATACTAGAAACAACATTTACAGGTATAAACAAACTTTATTTTTCTTTCTAAAACGTCATTGTAGAATATAGAAAATACATGTATCAGTTTATAAAAAGAAAAAAAACTAATGTCCAAATGTATAAAAAAGAAGATGTGGTATGATTGCCAATGAGACAACTTTCCACAGGAGACCAAATGACATAGAAATTAACAGCTATAGGTCACTGTACAGCCTTCAATAATGAGTAACAATAGCCTTGTGTAGAAAAATTTTAATATCATCCGCAAGTACTACTATAATGTTAAACGTATAATATTATGAAAATAACAGATCATTTTATGGAAGAAATACTTACTTTTTTCTAAAGCTTTCAAAATTGAGAACATTTTAATATTGTCAAATGCTATAAAATCTGTTGCAATCTTTTAACAAGTTTTAATATATTGTCATAAGATCAGACACAATACATCCTTTTCTTTATATAATTCTTCTAACAGATATGACAGCAAATTAATGGAAAGATTCAAGATAAATAAAATTGTGTGATATATGATTGAAAAGGATTACAGTAAAAAAGAAACAAAGATTATAAAGTCAACATCTTGTTACATAAATAATGTTTTTATAATCTTAAACAAATTGTTCAGATATATTGATGAATGCAAAACATTGACTTGAGTATTGATAGGAGGAATAAATGGATTTATTTATATGATTTAATGAGAAATTCTAATTCATATTGCACCTAAAATGAAGATCTTATCTTTGACATTTATAATTAAGTAACTGTACATAATAATACAGTTTACTCTTTTGAAATGAATGACACACAAATAGTTAAAAGGCAAACTGAATTATAACACTGAACAATCTGAGAAGGTGAAAAAAAGTCTATAGCAAAAATATATCACTTTTTTTAAAAATCTTGAAAGAAAAGTTTTCATAAATAATAATTAGAAATCAAATAATAATCTGTATTATAAAAAACTTTGTAATAAAATATATTTTCAAATAATAATAAAAATATTTTTGTAGTTCTAAATGTTTTTAAAGTTGCAGTTAAAAATCATAAGATCATATTATGCATAACCACCTGTTTATGTACCTCTTTACAATTATATACTTGGTATACTTGGAAAACTGAAAAGTCTATAAGAATAAGAATGTCATTCAGACGGCTTTTCATTATAAATAACATAATAAAGTGAAAGTCATTTGAAGGTTCAGATGTTTTCAAACAAGCCTGACACTGAATGTATATATATATATATATGAACTAGTCTAAATTGAAAACCACGTTCAAACCTTTGATTGCAATGGATAAAACCGCAATTTTAATATAAGTGAGTGTAAAACAAATTTTGTTGTAGAGAGGTCTAAATACAGCACAAACAACATTTACCAAAAGACCAAAAAAGTGAAAAAGTGTATTTTAACAAAACGCATATGACTATGTATATGGTTAAAATCTATTTGATGCTCCTAATATTTATTCCATTAAACATAGCATAAACAAGTTTTTATTTTTATCACAGATAATATGGACGGAATGCATATAATACATATAAAACATCTTCTTCTATACAATCTGACAAAATACATACAAATGTTGTTTTTGTTTTAAATAAATATAACATTTATACAATATCACAGTTAAATATATGTCAAATAGCACTGAAATTGTTATTTGTGGCACATGACTGAGAGATTGTCTCCCCTTGAGATCATTTTCTTCTTCCTTTTCGAAAGCTACGATCTGTGTGTACTACTCCACTGTCATCTTCATATCCCAATAGTCTTCTTAATTTTACAATTTCCTGTTTATATCTAAAAAAAAAAAAGGTTTAAATAGTATGAAGAATAGAATGTTTTGTCTTTCTTGAAATTCTCATAATAATTATTTCAGTCCATTACACAAAAAAATTGTTTTGTACTTTAACCTATAATGGTTTACTTTTTAAATTGTTATTTGTATGGAGAGTTGTCTCATTGGCACTCACACCACATCTTCCTATATCTATATGAAATACCAATGGTTTGTTATAAAAATAAATCATAAATAACCATGGCTTATCATAAACACCCTCATTAAGAAACTTTACATTGAAACAGTGTTGAAATTGAAATTTAATGTTAAAAGAGCATGTATTCAGGACTACATGCTCTACTGTTTGTTGCGTAAACCGTTAAATGTTAAGAAAAATAAAAACTACTTTTAATTTTCCGTGTAAAAGAGCTGTAATTTTCCCAAAATAGATATGTTTAATGAAGTTGATATAAATATACTAAGTTTTTCATACAGATTTATACTTGGCTAAATCATTATTTTATTTACAGTAAAGTTAACTAAACAATTACATGTAGCACCTACTGGTTGAAGTGTCATAGTTCAAAATTAATTGGAATTGTCACAATACCTGAAGGTCATACATTTTATTTCACACTACTTTCACTTTGGATGATCAAATCATAACATGTCTTACTGTAATTGGTTTGTATAATTTGTGTATAAATGTTATATTATGCAATAGATTATCTATTAGATATTTATATTATGTAAATCCAATAAGCTGTATATGCTTACGGAAATAAAGTATAATTATTATCATTATTACTATCATTATGATAATCAATGAAATTTAATCAGAAAATCTTTCAAACTGACTTGTTTTTAATCACTTTATAACATAACTGTCAACAGCAAAGTAAATATTACCAAATATATAGAAAAACAAGAATGCGTCCCCAGCACATGGATGCCCACTCCGCACTATCATTTTCTATGGTCAGTGGACCGTGAAAATGGGGGAAAATCTCTAATTTGGCATTAAAATTAGAAAGATCATATCATACGGAACATGTGTAATAAGTTTCAAGTTGATTGGACTTCAACTTCATCAAAAACTACCTCAACCAAAAACTTTAACCTGAAGCAGTACAGACGCATAGATGAACAGATGGATGAACAGAGGGATGGACAAACAGACGGACACACAGACCAGAAAACATAATGCCCATAAATGTGGCATAAAAACCCACTTTGGACAGTGTTTAAAATACTTTGTAGATTTTTTGTTTGGAGGTTTTCTTTGCCTGCTAAAATGAGCAATGTATAACATTAATCCAATAAACTATGCTATTGGACATCTGCTTCAAACTGAAAGCCACACTCAAAAGGTAAATAATACCTTACAAGTTATTCAGGTGAGTATATACCTAATAAGATGATGATCTATATATTCTTGGCTTTCTTTCAGCTGTTCCTTCAACATAGAATTCTCACTGAGAAGTTTGGCTCTTTCATCCTCCAGCTGTTGTTGAGTATTCAGTGTATACTCCCGTAGTTGTTTACGTAAAGCTGCCCACGTCTCGGCTGGTTTCTCTCCAGGCCTATTAAAATATTTCATCAATTTTTAATGAAGTTTTAAATGATTATAAATTTGATTGATAACCTTTAATAAATAATGAAAAGGTTGTAAGGAGTATAATTATTCCCATATTGGTAATTTCTTAGAAGTGTAATTATTTCCATATTGGTAATTTCTTAGAAATCATGACCATTCTGGTATTTGAAACAGACATATTTTTTTTGACAAGGAAATGGTAATAACAGAATCAAATCATGTCATTAAGAGTTGAATTCCATCACGAAAGACTAACCTCCAGAGTCTACACAAATGTTTTTCACCTTTTCTTTTCTTGACTAATTCATGTAATTTTGACAGATAAGACATTCTAATTGAACAGATGACAAAGAATAAAGCCAGATTATATAATGTAAGAATGTAAAAAAATGTGATTTTTTTAAATGATTTTCTTTAATCTGCTTTTGACAGGAGGAATATTGCTGTTGCAGCTATTACAACAGTATATCCATAAGCTTTGTAACAGAGTTTTATCTATAGAGCTTTATAACCAAAAGTGGTATCAAATTTATATCATAATCCATGAAAATGTCCATTTTGGGACCATGATTAGAATAATAAAATATTTGGTTTGATTTGATTGATGAATTGTGTACAAGTATTTTTTGTTATCAGCTCTATCACCAACATACGATTTTGATTATTTTTTGTATGATATGAATGTTTATCTCATTGTTAATACTACATGTACATGTATTACAGAATTTTTAACATGCAGAACATCACCTATATTGTTCTTAATTTGATAGATTTAAAACTATAATTATATATCATTACCTAATTTTGTAGTCATCAGTGTCACCCTTTACACCATACTGAAACAAAAATAATCTTCATCAATATTCTGTATATGTAAATATCTGTAATCATTACAACTCATTGTTTTATGCTATGAACTCAATACATGATCATCTTCACAAGTTTTACTCTGAAAACTTGATTTCAGTTATGAGAATAATATTACTCACACAAATCTCGCAGAAATAAGTTTAAAAGAAAAACACAAGATATTGAAAATGAGAGGAAAAAGTATGTAAATGGCTATTTTTTTCTGCGCAGAAGGAAAAAAAGCCCTTCTTTCCGAATCTTGTTAAACTAATTTTATAGATGGAGATGATATAAAATAAGGTCACTTAAGTGTAAAATATCGTCACATGACATTGTAACAAATAAATGTTTTAAAATAAGATGCTGTGGATTGACTTATTTTTGTGGGTACCAATTTTTGTGGATTGAGGAAAACTGGCATTTGAGTGGATATTTCATTTTGTGGTTTCGCCAAAGTCTGCATACATATTTATAGAAAAGTGGTAATTCATTGTACATGAGAATTCATGATTCCAGGGTAGCCACAAATTCAACTAAAATTGGTATCCAAGGAATAATAATTAAACCACAGTAATTCATTCAATAAAACATTTCAATTAGTTAATAAAATTTATGTTCAGGACTGGAAAACAGATCTTCAAAAGACCATATTTTTATTTGGCAGAAAAAACAAATTAGAAAAGGGCAGGATAAGATAACCCTAAATAATAACACTGTTAAGGGGGCTCGTACAGCTAAACAACAATAAAATATATAGGTCACCAATGAGTTAAAAAAGATATTTCAATTTTAATGCCAAAAAAAATGGCATTTTTGCACCAAAGGGAGATAATTTGGAGCTTTTTCAATGATATCTACATTTTAAAAGTCACCTGGGGCCAACACGAATTGATTTTTTGGAATGATTGTTGTACCATATGATAAAGTAACAACTACTTAAGGTAATAAATAATATTTGTAATGAAAAATTAATGTTTAATTTTTTTCTGAAAATCTTATACCCGCGAGCCTCCTTAAGAAGGATCGAGGACCCTGCATATTGCAGGCTATTCCCATAATGCAAGTTTCATTACCTAACAGGTCCCTTAGAATAGCTACTGGATGGTTCTTTGAATGACAGGCTATTGTTCTGGAAACAAAATGGCTTATCTTCATAGTTCTCAAAGACTGAGACTAGAATAATTAACATAATTCATGTAAAAATTTGTCAAGATTGGTAAATATGAGAGTTGCCACACGGAACACTGTCATTTGATGGATAGATAATACCTTTTTTTTCAATCTAGGGGCAAAAGAATGGCTTGGTACAATAGCCTTGGTTCATAATTACAATAAAGAAATACTTACTCTCATTTTCATATTATCAAGTGTTTTCCTAAGTTCATTGTTAGTTGTTTTCAGTCGAGTTATCTCCCTTAGATTGGCAGAATCTATTTCTGATTCATTAAGTTTAAGTTCTGTTTCATCTGGTCCCATGTCTATATCATCTATTCCTCTCTGTTCACTCTGAAGTCGTAAATTCCTGTTATAAATATATGCAAAATACATTATAAAGTAGAAATAATGTATGACAGTATGAACTGTATATATTTAAGTAACATGAAAATTCAATTCTAAATAAAACAGTTGAATATGTTTTATATAATTAAATACCTAAGTTTTACTATAAAACATGGAAACATGGACTTTCTTTTAAAAGACAAATTCTTTATCTTATCAATATATTCAGAAATCTTCCAGTACTCTAATTTGTTAATACATCTTCTGTATGCAGTGACCTTAACCACAAGACCTCTCAAAAGTAATTCATCAATTAACTGCAAAGCAGTGAAAAAATTGTGATGAAAGAAAAGGTAAAAAATGGTTGCTAGAGGTCTACCACTTTATTTACTACATTTGAAAATGCCTGTACCAAGTCAGGAATATGACAGTTCTTGTCCATTTCTTTTTGATGCGTTTTGTTATTTGATTTTGCCATGGATAATGGAGTTCAGTATTTTTTGGATTTTACTTTTTATATCTATGTTTTTTTGGAAAACAGCTGCTTGATAATCAACAAATATTTGAAATATTCAGTAAGTACCTGTAGTGTATTAATAATTCCTCATATTTGTGTAACAAAGCTTTTTTGTTTTCTCTGTACTGCTGAGCTGCCATACTAAGTTGTTCTTCTCTTTCTTTGTGAGATTTAGATATATCTTTCAGCATATTATCTACATATTCCCTCATATGTACAGACTGTCGAGGATCTGGTCCTGATCCTTTGTCTACATATTCCTAAATATTGTAATTTTGACATGGTCACTAAATAACAATTTATTGAACTAAATTTTTACAAACTAAAAATTTATGAACATGTAAGAATAAACTAATATTATTTTCAGTCTATTTACAGATATGTAAACTAAAGCTAAATATTTCTTTGGCAAATGATGGTATTTAAAGTTTTTTTCTTCAAATTCCTGAATAGATTGACTTATGGTGTGGGTATTGAAGGACATTATATTTAGTTATAAATGATTAATATAGTACAAATTACTTCAACTTCAGTCTAAATATACCATTTTATTTACCGTAATATATTGATACAATAAAATCAACAGAAATGTTTCCTGAATATCCTTATAACAAGCCAATATCAAGGCTAAGGACATTTCAAAAATCATGAATGGCATGCATCATATGCACAAAATACTTATGTACCAATACTCACAGCAATATCCTCTACATATTTGATGAGCCTTGCTCTGTAATCTTCTCCTATGTCTTTTACTTTGTGATGCATTCTGTTGTTGGACACTTCTAGTTGTTCCTTCTCACCTCTTGCAATTATCAGGGCCTACAGTTATATTAAATCTGAATATATTAAATATGTGAAGTCACAAAATATGTTGTCCTATTGTCTTATTTCAATGAATAGATATACTTTATAATTGTATTTCCACAGATGATCTTACACCTCTAAGCATCTGTTATTTGAATTTTAATGCAAACATTTATCACAGAAGTCTGAAAAAGTGACTAAAATCAGAACAATTGACTTTTATTGAATTCTTTCTTCTTCAATAAACAAGGTGTAAATTCTTATAAGTCACATTAAAATAACTAGAGGCTCTCTTGAGTCAAGAGCCTGTGTCACTCACCTGTATTTACTGATGCTTTGTAAATCATGTGAAATTGGGTTAAAACAAAATTAATAGTATTAGATATTAGATATTATCAGATAATATAATAATTTCTAAGATAATAACCAAAAAACTGAAAAATTTCCTTAAAATAACCAATTCAGGGACAGCAACTCAACAATGGGTTGTCAAATTTGTCTGAAAATTTGTGGGCAGATAGATCTTAATCTGATGAACAATTCAACACCTGTCAGATTTGCTCTAAATGCTTTAGTTTCAGAGATATAAGCCAAAAACTGCATTTTACCCCTATGTTCTATGTTTAGCCATGTTGGCCATCTTGGTTGACAGGCATGTCATCTGACACATTTTTTAAACTAGATACCCTAGCGATGATTGTGGCCAAGTTCGGTTAGATTTGGTCCAGTAGTTCAGAGGAGAAGATTTGTGTAAGAGATTACAAAACTTACGAAAATTGTTAAAAATTAACTAAAAAGGGCAATAACTCTTTAAAGGGTCGACTGACAATTTTGGTCATGTTGACATATTTGTAGATCCTACTTTGTTGAACATTATTGTTGTTTGTAGTTAATCTCTATCTATAATAATATTCAATATAATAACCAAAAACTGCAAAATTTCTTTAAAATTACCAATTCAGGGGCAGCAACCCAACAACGGATTGTCTAATTTGTCTGAAAATTAGTGGGCTGATAGATCTTAATCTGAAAAACATTTTTTTCAGTGTATCAGATTTGCTCTAAATGCTTTAGGTTCAGAGATATAAGCCCAAAACTGCATTTTACCCTATGTTCTATTTTTAGCCATGTTAGCCATCTTGAATGACAAGCAAGGTCATCAGACACATTTTTTAAACAAGATACCCTAGTGATGATCATGGCCAAGTTTGGTTGAATTTGGTTTAGTAGTTTCAGAGTAAAAGATTTTTGTAAAAGATTACAACATTTATGAAAAATTGTTAAAAATTTACTATAAAGGGCAATAACTCCTTAAGAGGTCAACTGACAATTTTGGTCATGTTGACTTATTTGTAGATCTTACTTTGCTGCACATTATTGTTGTTTAAAGTTTATCTCTATCTATAATAATATTCAAAATAACAACCAAAAAATGCAAAAATTCTTGAAAATTATCAATTCAGGGGCAGCAACCCAACAAGGGTAGTCGGATTTGTCGGAAAATTTGAGGGCAGATAGATTTTAATCTAATGATCAATTTTACACCATGTCAAATTTGCTCTTAATGCTTTAGTTTCAGAGATATAAGCCAAAAACTGCATTTTACCCTTATGTTCAATGGTTGACAGGTGGGGTCATCAGAAACATTTTTTAACCGAGATACCCTGGTGATGATTGTGGTCAAATTTGGTTAAATTTGGCCTAGTAGTTTCACAGTAGAAGATTTTTGTAAAAGTTAGTGACGACGGACGACGACAGATGCAAAGTGATGAGAAAAGCTCACTTGGCCTTTTAGGCCAGGTGAGCTAAAAAGTAATTAAGTGTCATCTGATTTTGTCTGATTTTTTCTCACTACACTATATTGAACTCAACTGTAAGCATAGAATTTAGAATGGAAATGGGGAATGTGCCAAAGAGACAACAAACTGACCAATGAGCAGAAAACAGGCCAAGGCCTCCAATTTGTCTTCAAAGCAGCAAGAAAATCCTGCCCCTGAGGTTTGTATAAAATTATATTCATTTTATTTTTTTAAATATCATTTTAACTATCAACTAAGTAGTAAGTGCCACTACGTCATGTAATGTCTTGCTTTCAAGCTTCAAATGATGCACAATTTTTGATTATATAATCCACTAAAACTAAACATTCTGAGATACTATTATATCAATGATGTTAGTTGACAATTTATTTTTCGAAATTCCCACAAATATCTTACAGCATTTAATTCTGCAATTCTTCTTTGTCTATCTCTGGCCAAGTTTCTGGATTCCTGTATTTCTTTTTGCATCAATGTTCTAAAACAAAATACAACATAAGTTTACTTTATAACTAATCACAATTGTGATATATAGGTGAAGTTGTGTATGCAGAGCTGAAATCTGAGAATGTACTTTGTTCACATTGTATTTTGTTTGTGGCAAGTCAATTTGTTTACCACGAACAAGAGGTTTTGTTGTCTTTTATGCCTTTCACTTACTAATAAGATAAATGAAAATAACACTTTAAAAATTTGGTGCATTTGATTGACCTTCACTGGGAACAGTCAAACTCTAAATTTGATAGCCAAAAATGTATTAATACATGAATATTTGTATGACCTTTATGCAGCCAAAATCATCTAAGTTAAGGTTAACTTTGCAATTGAGATTTATGAATTCTAATGACTCAGACTATCAACAAAAGTATTGTAAGCAGACATCATTTAGTCCAAAGTGGTGTGACATATCATATGTCATATAAATAAGAACTATGTTTTTACTTTTTTAGCTCACCTGGCCCGAAGGGCCAAGTGAGCTTTTCTCATCACTTGGCGTCCGGCGTCCGGCGTCCGGCGTCGTCCGTCGTCGTTAACTTTTACAAAAATCTTCTCCTCTGAAACTACTGGGCCAAATTTAACCAAACTTGGCCACAATCATCATTGGGGTATCTAGTTTAAAAAATGTGTTCGGTTACCCGGCCAACCAACCAAGATGGCCGCCATGGCTAAAAATAGAACATAGGGGTAAAATGCAGTTTTTGGCTTATAACTCTGAAACCGAAGCATTTAGAGCAAATCTGACATGGGGTTAAATTGTTTATTAAGTCAAGATCTATCTGCCCTGAAATTTTCAGACGAATCAGACAACCGGTTGTTGGGTTGCTGCCCCTGAATTGGCAATTTTAAGGAAATTTTGCCGTTATATGGTTATTATCTTGAATATTATTATAGAAAGAGATAAACTGTAAACAGCAATAATGTTCAGGAAAGTAAGATCTACAAATAAGTTAACATGACCGAAATGGTCAGTTGACCCATATAGGAGTTATTGCCCTTTATAGTCAATTTTTAACCATTTTTCGTAAATCTTAGTAATCTTTTACAAAAATCTTTTCCTCTGAAACTACTAGGCCAAATTTATCCAAACTTCGCCACAAATATCTTTGGGGTATCTAGTTTAAACTAGAGGCTCTAAAGAGCCTGTGTCGCTCACCTTGGTATATGTGAATATTAAACAAAGGAAGCAGATGGATTCATGACAAAATTGTGTTTTGGTGATGGTGATGTGTTTGTACATCTTACTTTACTGAACATTCTTGCTGCTTACAATTATCTCTATCTATAATGATCTTGGCCCAGTAGTTTCAGTGGAAAATGTTAGTAAAAATTTACAATGAAATTGTTAAAAATTGACTATAAAGGACAATAACTCCTTAGGTGACTTATTTTTAGGTCTTACTTTGCTGTACATTATTGCAGTTTACAGTTTATCTCTATCTATAATAATATTCAAGATAATAACAAAAAACGTCAAAATTTCCTTAAAATTACCAATTATGGGGCAGCAACCCAACAACCGGTTGTCGGATCCATCTGAAAATTTCAGGGCAGATAGATCTTGACATGATTAACAATTTCACTCCATCAGATTTGCTCTAAATGCTTTGATTTTTGAGTTATAAGCCAAAAACTGCATTTTACCCCTATGTTCTATATTTAGCCGTGGCGGCCATCTTGGTTGGATGGCCGGGTCACCGGACACATTTTTTAAACTACATACCCCAAAGATGATTATGGCCAAGTTTGGATTAATTTAGCCCAGTACTTTCAGAGGAGAAGATTTTTGTAAAAGATTACTAAGATTTACGAAAAATGGTTAAAAATTGACTATAAAGGGCAATAACTCCTTAAGGGGTCAACTGACCATTTTGGTCATGTTGACTTATTTGTAAATCTTACTTTGCTGAACATTATTGCTGTTTACAGTTTATCTCTATCTATAATAATATTCAAGATAATAACCAAAAACAGCAAAATTTCCATAAAATTACCAATTTAGGGGCAGCAACCCATCAACGGGTTGTCCGATTCATCTGAAAATTTCTGGGCAGATAGATCTTGACCTGATAAACAGTTTTACCCCATGTCAGATTTGCTCTAAATGCTTTGGTTTTTGAGTTATAAGCCAAAAACTGCATTTTACCCCTATGTTCTATTTTTAGCCATGGCGGCCATCTTGGTTGGTTGGCGGGGTCACCGGACACATTTTTTAAACTAGATACCCCAATGATGATTGTGGCCAAGTTTGATAAATTTGGCCTAGTTGTTTCAGAGGTGAAGATTTTTGTAAAAGTTAACGACGCAGGACGACGACGGACGACGGACGACGGACACAAAGTGATGGGAAAAGCTCACTTGGCCCTTCGGGCCAGGTGAGCTAAAAATGTGTCCGGTGACCCGGCCAACCAACCAAGATGGCCGCCACGGCAAAAAATAGAACATAGGGGTAAAATGCAGTTTTTGGCTTATAACTTAAAAACCAAAGCATTTAGAGCAAATCTGACAATTGGTAAAATTGTTTATCAGGTCAAGATCTATTTACCCTGAAATTTTCAGATGAATCTGACAACCTGTTGTTGGGTTGCTGCCCCTGAATTGGTAATTTTAAGGAAATTTTACTGTTTTTGGTTATTATCTTGAAAATTATTATAGATAGAAATAAACTGTAAACAGCAATAATGTTCAGCAAAGTAAGATTTACAAATAAGTCAACATGACCGAAATGGTCAGTTGACCAATATAGGAGTTATTGCCCTTTATAGTCAATTTTTAACCATTTTTCGTAAATCTTAGTAATCTTTTACAAAAATCTTCTCCTCTGAAACTACTGGGCCAAATTAATCCAAACTTATCCACAATCATCTTTTGGGTATCTAGTTTAAAAAATGTGTCCGATGACCCGGCCATCCAACCAAGATGGCCGCCATGGCTAAAAATAGAACATAGGGGTAAAATGCAGTTTTTGGCTTATAACTCAAAAACCAAAGCCTTTAGAGAAAATCTGACACGGGGGTCAAATTGTTTATCAGGTCAAGATCTATCTGCCCTGAAATTTTCAGATAAATCAGACAACCCGTTGTTGGGTTCCTGCCCCTGAATTGGTAATTTTAAGGAAATTTTACTGTTTTTGGTTATTATCTTGAAAATTATTATAGATAGAAATAAACTGTAAACAGCAATAATGTTCAGCAAAGTAAGATTTACAAATAAGTCAGCATGACCGAAATGGTCAGTTGACCCATATAGGAGTTATTGCCCTTTATAGTCAATTTTTAACCATTTTTCGTAAATCTTAGTAATCTTTTACAAAAATCTTCTCCTCTGAAACTGATGGGCCAAATTAATCCAAACTTATCCACAATCATCTTTGGGGTATCTAGTTTAAAAAATGTGTCCGATGACCCGGCCATCCAACCAAGATGGCCGCCATGGCTAAAAATAGAACATAGGGGTAAAATGCAGTTTTTGGCTTATAACTCAAAAACCAAAGCGTTTAGAGCAAATCTGACATGGAGTTAAATTGTTTATCAGGTCAAGATCTATCTGCCCCGAAATTTTCAAATGAATCGGACAACCCGTTGTTGGGTTGCTGCCCCTGAATTGGTAATTTTAAGGAAATTTTGCTGTTTTTGGTTATTGTCTTGAATATTATTATAGATAGAGATAAACTGTAAACAGCAATAATGTTCAGCAAAGTAAGATTTACAAATAAGTCAACATGACCGAAATGGTCAATTGACCCCCTAAGGAGTTATTGTCCTTTATAGTCAATTTTCAACAATTTTTATAAAATTTGTAAATTTTTACTAAAATTTTCCACTGAGACTACTGGGCCAAGTTCATTATAGATAGAGATAATTGTAAGCTGCAAGGATGTTCATTAAAGTAAGATGTACAAACACATCACCATCACCAAAATACAATTTTGTCATGAATCCATCTGCTTCCTTTGTTTAATAGTCACATAGACCAAGGTGAGCGACACAGGCTCTTTAGAGCCTCTAGTTTAAATTTTCTATAACAAAGATTTTCTAAAAAAAAGTACTAATGATAAAAAAAACTCATCATAGATTCCAGGATTAAATTTTGTATTCACACCAGACACATGTTTCGTCTACATAAGACTCATCAGTGATGCTCAAATCCCAAAAAGTTAAAAAGGCCAAATTAAGCACGAAGTTGAAGAGCATTGAGAACCAAAAGTTTTGCCAAATACAGCTAGGGTAATCTATTCCTGAGGTAAAAAAACCTTAATATTTCAAAAAGTTTTGTAATGTGCAGTATAATTTTCTTAGTTTTTTGATAATTCTGAATTTCAAAATGGTTTTTTTAGAAAACTATGCCAGCAGGATATTATCTGCCTGACTAATTTGACAAGCTAATTTTTGTTAACTTACACTCTACCCTCCAGCCTCTGTTGTTCGTCACCATATTCTCTTTTAAGTTTATCCATATCTTTCTCATATCTTTTTCTATTTGTAAACAACTGGAGTAATGAAATAAAGGATATAATCAAATGCAATCCAATAACTGTGTAAAAAAATTACAAAACAGTCAGAACAAACAAGCATATCTATAAAAATATCAAAGGAATGGCATATAATTTCAAAGCAAACACGGTACACATTTAGTTTAGGTGACAGCTGAAGCCTGCCTCAGGGTGCAGAATTTTCTCTTTGTGTTGAAGACCCATTGGTGGCCTTCTGCTTTTTTCTGCTCTTTGGTTGGATTGTTGTCTTTTTGTTTGTCACATTCCCCATTAACAGTCTCTACTGTTACTCATTTCAAGATATCTTCCAAAAATAAAATCTCAATCTATTATCTATATACTGTAGAAATATTATTTTTTTTATGTTTTACTTTCAATGGGGTTTAATTTTTCTTGGATAATGTAATTGAATTTAAAAACCAACAAAAAATTCTGCTTTTACAGTTTTCTAAATGTAAACTAAAATACAAAGCTGTTAAAAAAATTGATTGTGCTATAAAATCAAAATACATACATTTTAAAATAAACTTACAGTATTTTCTACATCCTTTCTGTTTTCTTGTGATCCTAATATTTCATCAGCCTAAAAATAAAGAAACTCATGTTCTAATTCTTTTAAAGCATTTAGATGAAATAAGTACAATGTAGAACTATATGCAAACTAGCAATTAGTGTTGGATAATCGGTTGAAATTACCAACCGATTATCTATTACTATTGGTTGACAGCAAACAACCGACTATCGGTTATAATCGCATCTTATGCCTTGCCCTTTTTGAAATGAAATCATGCATTTAGTCACATTGTACATGTCTAATACATATATTCCATATACGTATTAGAGTTTTATATGTTCATATTTGATCTTTTGTTTCCTTTTCATATTTTATTTAGAAATTAAAACAGTGAATCAATGAGAATCCAGATTCACAGATTGAACATATTTTGTCTCATAATTACAACATTTATTACCAACAGTGACACTAAAATTTCTAAATTTCAATGGTATAACGTATACTCACATTATAATTTCAAATACATAGCTGTATACAAATTTGAATGCTTCTCATTAAAACAAAAAAATATAAAGTATTTCACTTTAAGCAATTCAAAATTAATCAAAAAATAAATCAATGCATTTGCATTGAATAATAACTAAGGGAATTCAAACAATGTCTGTTAATTTGTGAAGAATGCTTATTTTTCACTTTTGTGATCAGTATTCTTCTGTCAGCTGTGTCATTATTGCTTCTGTACTTATACTTGTTTGACTGCGAATGTAAAATGCAAACCAGAAATGGGCTGCAAGTAGATATGCTAAAAGTCCGGAAACTATAATAACATTCGATTGAACAAAATCCCAATCGATTAACGACATCGCCAGGCGAAACCAACTGATTTCCGACTTATTCCGATCATCGGAACAACACTACTAGCCATTTATAACCTCACTTCCTGATTCTGATCCTAATCATAATTGTGATATTGACAAAGGAAATCTCTGTGCATAATTTGACCTTTAAACAATTTTAAGGCAGCTCTACATAATGTGTCACTATACACGACCTTACAATAAGATATACAAAAATATAATCTCAAGGTTGAAAATCATATAAAATTGACACTAACAAAAAGAAAAGAAATGTAATTATCACACTATAATTACTTTGATCCGTCCAGAAGAGTTCTTGATGACTATAGCTTTGACTCTGCTTATCTCAGCATCAGGATCACCCAGACCATGGTCACTATCTGACAAAGCTTGGACTTGTTTCATTAATGTGGCTTTAGCATTTACCAAGTTCAATAACTCTATACTTAATTCCTCATTCCGTTTTGACTGAAATTAAAATGATAACATTTTTATAATTTATAATTATAAAGAGAGACATATGTTTTTTTTTAATATATTGAAATTTATAATTTAAATCTTAGGAGTGAATCTTTCAACGACGTCATTCTAGAAGGTGTACACCTTGATAGGTCAGCAAATATTCTGTGATGTTTTAGGGATTTAGGTTGAAAATTTCAGAAAACTTCGCACAATTTTTGTTTGTTTTGCACAAAATATGACATAGTTTCCAACTATGCATTTCCTAAATGGCAGGTTCACTATTTCAATATTTTCACAATCAATCTGTGAAGTTTGAAGGATCTGGGTTGAATACTCTAGGAGTAATGCATTACACACAATAGGTACTTTCAATTGTCAATTTTGCTAAAATACACACAATAGGTATTTTCATTTGTTAATTTAGCTAAAACTTCAACTTCAAAATGTGGACAATTTATCTGTGTTTATCAAGAGTTTGGGTTGAAATTTTAGCTTTTAGTTTTTTACCTCTTTCTCACTTTCTCTAACAAGAGCCAGATAGTTTGTTTTCAGGACAACATATTCATCGGCTAGATCTTTTCTATCCTTTTCCATTTCACTGAGCCTCTCTTTGGCATTTCTAGCTGACCTAGTGAATTTATCTCTTTCTGCTTCAGCTTCCATTAAACTGTTCTCTAACATCAATATCTGTCAACATAAACATACAAGTATTTGACCACATTTTTAATCAAGAATTTCTGTAGAATTTTTACAAACCCAAAATTTTGAGTTGACCCCAAGGATCTGATGGTTAAAACTAACTTGCAACATTGAAACAAAAGGACTAATAAAAAATTGATGCCTTGGCCATTTACTACTTATATGAAGCTTGAATTTTTGCTTGTATGAAATGAAAACAACGCATTGTAAATTTCATGTGTTTGATAAACTTTTCTGGATTTACCTTTATCAGGAATGCTTAAAGCCGAATATTTGAAAGCCAAGGATGTATAAGAACCTTTATCCTGATTTAGAGTAATTTCTCGCAATTTGATTGGCTGATATTGTCCTAATAAATTTCAGTACAATTTTTTATCACGTCAATTGGAATTATCTCCCTTATTTATTACGTCAATTGAAATTATCTCCCTTATACCATTGACCTAATAAAAAAAATGAGTTGCTTTAATCATAATATTTTTTTATTTTTCATAGTTTTAGATTAAATATCTAAAATATATTTGTTGATGTTGTTCTAAAATTTAATTTCAATATAATAATATGTAATATAACAAAATCAGGATAAATTCGTTACACAGTGTTCAATTGTCCTAATACGAAATTTATCGGGTCAATAAAATTCATATCGGGTTTGGCTTCGCCTCACCCGATATGAATTTTATTGACCCGATAAATTCTCGTATTAGGACAATTGCACACTGTGTAACTAATAATACAGTTGAAGAGTGGTCTAAACAAAAAGGACCTAGAAAAATAGCCCAATCCATTTAAGGTCAACTTTGTATGTTAGAGCATCAAATTTGTCTAAAGAGGATTATTAACTGACCTTGT